>NC_084759.1:118387218-119012218 GCF_028858725.1 Colius striatus | reverse complement strand
TAAATATCGAAAATGCTAATCCTGAAGTTCACACACTGTGCAATATAGGGAAAAAAAAAAAAAAAGATTTGCTGAAACAGCTATGTGTGGACAGTCCAGATCTGCAATAGCTTAATTCCTGGAGGTCAGCATTGAGGTGAATAGATGCAACTGTGAAGGCAAAGATGTGAAATACCTGGCAGTAGCATCAACTCTTCATCTTTTGAGAATACGTTAGTTTTATGGATATTTGTACAGCAAAGCTTTATTTTATGTTTCCACATGCTCTTGTCTATTCTAGTCTGTTAGTGGTACTAGTTGATTTCCATGGATTTGCATAAACATAATTCAGAACAGATTTGGGCCACACTATTTATATTTGTGCAGATTGCTTCATGTTTGTGAAACAATTACTTCCTGTGGATCTGTAGCACTGTCCAGTGTTGTGCAATGCCTTCGTATGTATATATGAATGGTTAAAACACAAAATGTGTTTTGAAACAACATGACAAGGAACAGTAAAAGCTGCACAGTAATTGAACTATACTTGGATGTCCATATAATGTCCAATTAATGTGGTTACTGCACTCTGAAGCCTTGCCAGGACTGAATAAGACATGCTATGGCCTGGTAAAAGACACAATTTTCCCCTTAATTTTCTAAAGCTACAGGTGCTACAATGACATGAAGACACTGTAATCTGTATCTTTAGTAGCAGTAACAATGAAGAGTGTGAAGTATATCCCCAAAATCTGAAGGTGTGAATTCTAACCCATCAGTGAGCTGTGTGTGAGAATTCTATACAGTAAAACCTAATTCTGTGCTGAAGAGGAACACTGTGAACTCCCAGCATAAAATAAAAGATGTTCTGTTCTCTGCTGCACTATCTTGAGCCAAACTTGGGATCTAAAAGCCAAGAGAGGTTCTTTCATCACTAGTCATAAAGATACTGTAAGTCAGATTGTCCCCTTAGGCTATATTTTGACAGCGTAGTAAATCGAGCTTTGGGAACTTTCTACCAGATCGAGAACTCTGTCACCTCAAAACGCAAAGCATGATTCCCATTATAAATTCATTCTTCTGATGCAGTTTTTAAAGTATATTTTGATGCATTGACTTTTACCAGCAAGCGTCATGCGTTATCTGCTCTGTTTTGTTCCCTGCTGCTAACATTAACACATACAAGGGCTGGCAGAAATGTGATCTCATGCCTTCACATGATCTCGGCAAAATTTGTAATGTGGAGTTATCTGTTGGTGCAGTCTGTTAATGTCGTTAATGATAAGGCACTATCAACTCAGTTACACTCCTGCATTTGTTGTCCTCCTCTTCTGCCCTTTTTAGTCAAGTCAACACTGGAAGGTGGCACAGGCATCAGGAAGAGCAAAATTTTATCTGTATTCTGAACGGGACCAGAAAATGTGTTGGATTTTGTACATATGTATCAACATTTCCAATTCCATGAACTGTGCTAAGAGTGAAAAAAGCTAAGTCTTCTAACTTGCACAAAATGAAGCCGAAGTGGTACGGGAAAAATACATGGGCAGAATCCTTTTTGCCTGAACTCTCACGAAGCTAATGAACAGGCAAAGCTTAAGAGTTTTGATTTGCAGATGAGTTTGGCCAGTATTAGAATTTGTCTAAAGTTCTTATTGTTTTCTTCTGTCCTCCTCCCCTTTGCTTTTCTATGTTGGGTGATGAATCTACCAGGCCCAGATTTTGCAATTGTAGCTTTGTGCTTAAAAGCCACATTGACACAATGAATGTCTTTACTAAATTATATTTCAGAATTCTTCAAGGGAGTTTGTAGTTTGGAAAGACAGAGCTGCTTGCAAAATTTTCAGTTTCAGAAATGTTGTGTGCTTGAACTTAACATTTTTCTTCATCTTGGTGGGCCAAGATGATTCTCAATCCAATGATCTTGGTCTCCTGGAAAGAACAGAGGAAGAGGAGGCAGGAACTTTACAATGAGATTATTGATACTGCTGTCATTTAAATCTGTTGTTTTCTGGAGTTTTAAGACATTTTTTATTTGTTTTCCTTCTATCTCTGACCTAATTAATTTCATGGAGTATCCACAGGGGCGTAACTTACATGACAAATGAATTACATTAAAAGTTGCTGTCATGGTATGAAATCCTGTGATGTGGTAAACTTAATATGTTTCTGTATTCTTTCCCTGTATAAATAGTGATCTACCTGTGATAGTTTGTTTTCTTTGTTTTTCAGAAAATTTGGGTTCATAGTGACTTATTGTCAGTATTAAAAACACCAGAAAAAATTATCAATGAAAAGGAGAAACGTTATTATAATTCAGCTTATAATTCAGCTGTGGCTATCAAAAAGGTTCTGAAGTGGCACTAGCTGAGAGGTAGGGCTCTTTCCTGTGAGTTTTTCTTCTTTAAAAAATAAATTTCTATAGAAAAGAGTAAAATAATAACTAGTATATAAGTCTACTCATCAATTCTTAGCTTACTGTAAAATGAAAACATTAGCCCTCAAGAAGGGAGTTTTCGGAAAGAAAAGTACGTACCATTTTCATTGCTGTGTTCAGGACTGTCCCAGCTGCAGTGTTTGTGTTAGTGAAGCTGTTTAACCTTTTGAAGCCCTCACATGTTCGTGCAGTCTTTTCATGCAGCCTTTTTTTTTTTATTATATCCACACAATTTATTGACTTTAGTAAAATAATACACACATTCAAAATGTTTACCTTGGGCTTCCAAGGCTGAATACACTTTTCTGAAAGATTAAAGAGACACTAGGGATAATTACTGCTCCTGGTAAAAGCAGTAGGCGTTCTACTAACAAGAGCAGGAGCAAAGTTTGCTATAATTTCAGGCCAAAATGCCAGTTTGGAAATTATTTGGATTCAAAAACTTTCCAGCAGCATTGCAGGTAGGTGCTTATTCCTGGGGTTGGAGAGTGACACTGAGTTTGCTTTTCCATAGAGACCTGAATGCAGAAAATAGCTTAAAGGAGAACAAAGTACAGTGCAACAATTTTTGTTTTGATTAGATGGAATAATCCAAGGAAGGGAACTTCTTTTGGGAAAATGGACTAAACGTAGAAAAACATCCCAGCATTAGTTCATCAGAGTATCCAAGTCAGTGCTTAAAGTTAAGCTTGTGCTCCAGTGCTGTGCTGACGTGGAGCGCCTGTGCTCTGGCACGGGCTTTTTGACCCGGCTGTGGCCAGGTCCCAGCGGCTCACCCACACCCTGAGCAGGATTTAGGGAGGATCATCTGTTAACTGCAAAGAACTTCGAGCTGGTAAATTTGCCTAAGGGGATGATAGCAGGGAAAGGGTGTTGTGCAAGGATCTTATTTTGAAATGCTGGATGCACTTTTTTTAGTTTTCTATTTCCATCCTGTGTTCCTGGCTTTTCTAAAGGGCTCTTAAGTAATTTCAAAATTAAATGACTTCACTAGCAGTTTTGTGGCCTTCATAAATATGATGAAGTCTGACTCTCTGTCTCACTTTTTCTTGAGCTGCTTAACAGTCTTATGGCATTTTAAAAATCTTCCTTCTATGTCAGGACAGCGTATTTCTTTAAAGATAATGTTCAGCAGCAAATGTAGAGTAATTACTTTTGTTAGGTCTGCACTAACTGATTTTTTTTTTTTTTGGAGTTGGTAAGTTATTTTCCTCTCTTCAGATGGATTATAGAGAACATGGTGCTGTCCCACAGTCCCCAGCTTCAGTTTTTAAGTGGATCAAGTTCAGGTTCTGACATACTTGGCAGAGTACCATCGTTTTTCTACCCCTCCCTCAATCTGGGCCATAATTGTGGATATCCTGTGGACCGCAGCCCAGAGACTGCCAGTACTGAGAGCATACGGAAGGGAAAGAGATGATGGCAATAGCTTTGTAGCTTGACCTGACATTTGCATTGTTTCTCAGTCATTGAGCGTGATGAGGGGAGCAGAGTGTTTGGCATGAACTGTAAGAAACTGGTCATGATTTGGAGGAGCAATCTCCCCTACCTGACTCAGTTATTACTACTAGATGCTGTTTGCACTTAAAAACTACCCTAAAAAACACAACAGAAAAAAGCTACAGACTATTTTAAATAAAGAGAAAGAAAGCAAATAGAGAAAGTCATACTTGAGGTAATTCCACTGCTTACGATGAAGTTGCACTGGGAATAGATATTAACCCCATAAAATCCCTGGGTCACAGACAGCCTTATGACAGACCCTGATAGCTTTGTGGAGACAGATTATGTCAAGCCCTCAAATTTGGAAACGTAGCAATTCCTCTGTAGTAAGATTGCAAATGAACACCCATTCAGAGATTGCCAACATTATCACAGTTTGTCAGGGTGATCTCACAGCCCACAAAGCACCGTAAGAGATTGCTTTACAAGTTCTGAAAGATTAGAGTGTTGAAGTATGTGACACCAGAATGATGCTTTGATGCCTGGCTTTGTCAGTTATCCAGACAAATAAATAATATCCAGTGTTTTTATTAGTGTAAAGCATAACAGGTAATGGAAGTGTGTGGAGAAGCACTTTCTTGTTGCAGCTACGTGGAGCACAGAAATGTAGGCTAGACGAAAATGGGATGTGTTAATGTCAAATCCTTCGAACAGGCAGTTTTATACCTGTGCGGATCAGTAACTGTAGTGCAGTGCTTATTGCTATTTCAGCAGGTAGTAGTTTAAAGCACTAGCGTTATTGCATGGCTAAATAAAACAGAAAAAATAATTCAGTTGTCTTGGGTTTTAGCTATCTACTGAAGAATAAAACCACATATTCTAGTAAATTAAGGATGGAGTTTCATGTAACAAGTAGCAAAAGGCCTGGACTGCAGGAACCATGGGTTTCTTTCTTGTCTAGGTTTGCAGTTAGGAAATGGAATCGAAGTAAACAGTAGGAGAGTATAAAATCTACCATTTCTTCCCTGGTTGGAATTGTGGAGAAGCTTTCAGATAATGTGGCATGCTCAGTGTTTGACTATCAATTTCAGATACTTAAGAGATCGATGTGAGAATAATCTACAAGCACGAAATTGGTGTTTGGGAGTTTCTGTAACAAGTGAACTTTATGGAATAACTTTTTCCTAATTCCTTTGACATTCAGCCCAGCTTTCCAAAGAAGATACATGGTCTGAAAACCATTTATGAAGCCTCAGATGGGAGCAATTGATTGTAAAGCAATTGTTAAGAGTTCCAAACAAGGCCAATGTATCAGTCTTTGTTCTTTGATACAAAATAATGATATCTTTTTGTGTATACCAGAGTTCCACCAAAGATTAGCCATGGATCGGATTTACATAAAATTTCGGCCTTTAAAATTTGTGGAACAGAAGGTCTAAGACACACATTTCTTGCATTCCTTCATTCTTACAGAGCTGTTAAGTTTTAGAAATACAGAATCAGCCTCAAACTTCTGTATCTCTGCTCAGCCTATGGTTAGAAAACCATCATCTGCAATTCTCTCCTACCTTGACACCAAATCATAATTTGCCCTTGACTTTGGAGAGCTTTTGCCCCTGTTTCTCCATCCTTATGAGCAGCAGAGTACTCATCGGTACTGAAGTGTTAGTTAATGATTGCTTACGCAAATCTGGAGAAGCTTGGATGAAAGACCCTGTGTAAGGGCATAGAATTATTATGACTATTATTAACTGAATGCCTAAACCTAGACAATGTATTTCCACATGTAAGTAATTATGATACACTTCAAGGCATTCTGTTTGTAATGCTTTGTAATGCTTTGCTCTCCATTTCCTACAAATCAAATTACTGAGGGATAGATTTGATTTCCACATCATTTTGAAAATATTTTCTTTTTCTTTTTTTAATTTCCTTTGTATTAATTTTTTTTCAAAGTTCTAAACACAACCAACTGTGACTAAATGCGTAAAACCAAACAAAAAAACCCCTAAAGTATAACAAAATTAAAGACAGCCTAAGATGATATGCAGCAAACAATGTAAGTCATACCTAACAAACATGGTTGTAATAATATACCTTATCCATGTCTGATCCACTAATAACAAATACTTATTCAGAGAACAAATAACTCATTCTTCTTCTTAGTGTGAGAGAGAGAGAGAGGCAAGACCCAAATTCAAATTATATCTTACAGTCTAAACAAATATGAAAAACCTGCCAAATCTTCTTATAGAAATCCCAACAATCTTGTATTTTCTTTGTATCTTTTGGGAATAATGAGATTGGGACGAGGGAGAAAAAAAGACAGTTTTTACTGGGAACATGTGGTTTGATCCTGTAGCTTTTCCCTGAGAAGTCCTTGCTGCCTTCTGTTGAAAGGTTTCTGCTGAGGATACCAGATTCTGACCAAAACCTGAAGGCACAGCCTGGGGTTGTTTTTAAGGATTTTTTTCCCTCCCTCATGAGAAATTTCTTCTGAAATGTAGGGTTGACAAGCAAATTAAGTGATAGCTCTGGTCAGTTCATAAAGATTCCTTCAAGAATTAAGACTGTTAATGAAGGCTTACCTTTTTGCATAATGTCAAAATAAGGTTTTGCCATCTTCCTATTTCTTTTCTGGTTATTGTTTGCTTGAAAGAATAGCATCATCCTCCCTGTCCTATATAGTGCTGATGTATCACAATCTTCTGGAGGCCCCTGCATCCTTCTTTGGAGTCACTCCAGTTCACGTTAGTTTTGGGCTATGAATTGCTGTCTGTGTGGTAGTTGGCACAAGTACTTCAAAAGGAGAAAAAGAGAGAGTTCAGGTCTCTTGCAAGCCGTAATACACTTTACATGCCATGCAGTGCTTATTTGTTGTCTGTGACCGGATCCTGATTCATCTGGCTGCAATGCCAGCTTTGCCACTTGCCTCTACATCTCCCCTTAGCTGCTGTCTTATCCAAAGACGGTGCTGTGCCACCCTTCACCTTGAGTCATGCTGCTACTGCTGGCCGTTGGCCATGAGCCCCTTCCCCAGCCTGGCACTCTGTTCTTCAGACCAGCTTATGATACATGCTGTGGTTTAACTTCAGCTGGCAACCAAGCACTAGAGAGCTGCTCACTTTCTCCCCTCCAGTGCCATCGGGGAGAGAATCAGAACAATAAAAATGAGAAAACTTGTGGGCTGAGACAAAGACAGTTTAATAAGTAAAGCAAAAAGCCATGCACACAAGCAAAGAAAAATAAGGTATCTATTCAGTATTTCCTACTGGCAGACAGGTGTTTAGCCATCTCCAGGAAAGCAGGACTTCATAGCACATTACAGTGACTTGGGATGACAGACACCATAGCTCTGAATATCTTTCCCTTCCTTCTTCATCCCCCAGCTTTAGATGCTGAGTGTGTTGTCATATGGTCTGGAATATATCTTTGGTAAGTTGGGGGTCAGCTGTTCCAAGTGTGTCCCCTCTCAGCTTCTTGTGCATCCTCAACCCTCTTGGTGGTGGAGTGGTGTAAGGATCAGAAAAGACCTTGACTCTACGCAAGCATTGAACAGCAGTAACTAAAACATCCCTGTCTTATCAACACTGTTTTCAGCACAAATCCAAAACAGACCCATACTAGCTACTGTGAAGAAAATTAACAATCCTAGCCAAAACCAGCCAGTTTGTCAGAGAGAAGAGCAAGCAGACCAGCAGTAATCAATGCCAGAATAACCCAGGTGGTTGATTTGTGTTGAAGACTTGAGGGGAGTTTCTTGCATATTCTCAGTATCTATATAAATACCTGAATCATTTTTGGATCCTCTATTCTCCTTCCCTAGCCTGGGAGGTTATGGTGATGAATTTTGCAATTTCCAGATAATAGTTGTTATCACTAATACTATTTGAACTTTAAATGCACCGTTAAATGAGTTCAGGCTGCCTCTTGCAAAGACCCACAATCTACATCACTAGAATGATGTGAGCTGAGCATAGCTGGTACAATACCATATCCCAGCATGTAAGATTCCAGATCATGGCCACTCAAATAGATTTTTATTCTGACTCCGCCAACATGGTTTCACGGAATCACAGAATGATGGGGGTTGGAAGGGACCTTTAGCGATCACCCAGTCCAAACCTCCTGCAGGAGCAGGTTCACCTAGATCAGGTCACACAGGAGTGTATCCATGTAGCTCTTGAAAACCTCCAGAGAAGGAGACTCCACACCCTCCCTGAGCAGCCTGTTCCAGTGCTCCCTTACCCTCACAGTGAAATAGTTTTTCCTTCTGTTTAGATGGAACTTTTTGTTTTCCAGTTTTTTTCTATTACCCCTTGTTCTATTGCTGGATACAACAGAAAAAAGGGATGCCCCAACCTCCTGACATCCACTGTTTAGATACTTTTAAATATTAATGAGATCCCCCAGCAGTCTCTTCTCTAGACTGAACAGCCCCAGTTCCCACAACCTTTCCTCATAAGGAAGATGCTCCAGGGCCCTGATCATCTTGGTGTGCCTGCCTTGGACTCTCCAGAAGTTCTCTGTCCCTCTTGAGCTAGGGAGCCCAGAACTGGACACAGTACTCCAGATGAGGCCTCACCAGGGCAGAGTATATTTCCAACAAGGATGGTTTATTCTGAGGCTAAAAAATGGAACCTTATTAGCGGGAATGTAAAATGTAAGAGAAGAGTGACTGCACAAGCTGCAGAAACAGAGATCCCATCTTCAGAAACTGACCATTTGCCTAGCAGTGGGCAAACAGACTTCACTCCGTTCTGAGTACCAGGGACAAAATCTTAATGGACTTTGGGTGCATTCTCTTTGAGATTCTTATTAAAAGTTAGATCCCAGGCCCTTTTCCCTATGCATCTGTACAAAATCCTGATACAGGAGAGAAGAATTTTAGAAGAGGTAAGGAAGTTTATAACACATGTTCTGAGGGGCTTTGGAGGGCAAATTGACTTCTGTAGTAGATAGACTCAGGAAGGAAGTGGGATAGCAGAAGGAAAAAAATTAGTAATTCATATATAGGCAGAACCTCAACGGTCAGAAATAGATTGGAATTTATCTTTACATATTATTTCTTTTCACAGAAAAATTATCTGCTTTATGAAGCAATGTCCTAAGTATTTAACCTGTAGTGGTTTCATAAGAATACATTTCCATTTCCAAAGAGACAAAGTGCCCAGAACATGGTTTAGGGAATAGAGAGAATATATATCAGATACATCTGAGTTGTATTTTCTTTGTGTTGAAATGAAAATTAAATTTGTGGTACTGGTGTCATTCTTTGATTAAGAGACATGAAGCTACAGAATTAAGCTTATAGTGCTTGTCATTTGGTTGGGTCCTGCTCTAGTCAAGTTGGCCAAAATACCAAAGAAAAAGAGACTCCTGATTTTAACCTTTTAAGCTCTTGTTTCTAGCTTCACAATACAGCACTGCACTGCCCTGTAGCACACAAACTGAGTTCCATACTCACAGTATGGTTCAGAACTTGAATGGGTGGTGTGCTGTCCCAGACCGTCACGCTTCCAGTTAGTCTTTCTAGATCAGGGTAGCAATTTACATGTCTATGTTGAGATCTAGCAACTTGTCTTGTGTTTGCATATCTCTCAGCTTGTCCTTGGTTATAGTTGTGTAAATGGTCTCGTATTTTAACCTTGTTGGATCTTCCTTTTATAAGTTCCATTCATTTAGCTAGGATTAAGACCATGTCTCTGCTGGAACCCCACATGGTCTTTCCTTTGTGTTTCATTTTTGAATTCTCAACAGGAAGTGTTTGCATGCGTGAGATTTGTTTAAAGAGGCTGCCTTCTTTTTCAGTAAGCATTTCTCCTGTTGCCTTGTGATAACATGGGCGTGTTGAGGTTACATTTGTTCTGCAAGAGCTTAATTCTGCAACTCCTGCTGGCAGGACATCAGTCATATAGTCCATGGAAGTAGGAAAGATTTGCTTATGTGTTGGAGGACTGAGGTGAGGCCTTAAGATACGAGACCCCTCTACAGCACAGCCCAAATAGCGTGTTATACCCAGAGGGTGGCAATAGCAGATGTTTCTGAATGGTAAGACCAAGCCTGCAATATGATCAGGAAAATAATTCTCAGCGGAAATTTCACTTCATTGTGCTGAAGGGAAGTGAAGCACCATTTATTGATACCACTAAAGAGTTTTACACTCTGTTGTGTTATGGATAGAGAAGAATCGTAAAACAGCTTCCACTTAGCATGTTATCATTGCAACCACCAATTATAAGGAATTCACTCATGCACAATGCCTTCACACCAGGGATAGTAAACTTCTACAATACCTGGCATAGTCATCAAACTCTCTGCATGCACATCTAATCTGTGCAACCATTTCCTGGGTTATGGTCTAGTATGAATACAGGTATGCATCACTGCTTCCCATAATCTTGGCAGTGGACAGCAAGAATAGAGATAAAAAGTCTTGAGAAGGCATGAAAACAAACATGCAGATGTTCTCCATCTCTCTCTCCGTGCAGTCACCGCGTATCAGAAAACACAGTTATGATGATACATCATATGTCAGGGGAAAAACCAGACTACACCCAATGCAGCCATCACACCTTGAAAATAGACATAAAATGGTAAGTCAATATGAATGCACAGCTCCTAACAGCCTAATAGAATAGATCACACCACAGCCAGGTACATCTGTTCTCAGCACTAACCATTATCATTAGCTTAAAACATTTAAAATCACTGAGCTTCCTCAGGTCTGGGGACAGATTATACCAAGAAGAATCTGCTAAATAGATTTAGCAATGTAGCAAGCAGGGACCTTGACTACATTAAAACGATACATTTTGCATCTCAAAGGCCGTAGGCTGTTTTCAGAGGAACATTCTGAATGAGGGATGACACTAACACTGGATAGCAATTTAAATTCGTGAAACCCTTGGACAAACAATTGTGCCAAACTGGAAAACTACTTGTTTGTGAAAAATCAGGCTTGCCGTGGATGGAGAGCCATCCGCCATCGTATACCCTGTGTTCTTGTCAGACTTCTGCATGAAATGCAAAGACTTAACTATGAATGGACTTTATACTGTGTGACTGATAAAAAAAAATCTCTCTTATATAGGAAAACAATGAAGGCAACAGAAGAACTAGCATATTTCTCCTTGTCTATGTTCCCAGTCTGGTATCTGACTACAGTGAAATGCAAGATATGGTTTCTTGCGGAGACCTTTAAGTCAGTTAAGTTATGAAAGCTTCAGAGGAGGTTTCAAAAGCAAACAAACAAAAAAGCAGTTTAATATACCTGCAGCAGCAACTACTAAGGAGATGCACTGCTGCTTGTTTAAAACTTGCTCCAGGGAATCTGGTGAGGAAGCTTTGTTACTGATTCAGTGGGAATAGAATTGCTTGGCTTTTTAAAAGAGGTGGAATTGGAGAAAGGACAAAATGACCATGGTAGGAATAAATATGGGAAATACTGGTTTTAATTGTGAAAGATGTCTGAAAAATGAAAAAAAAAAAAAGCTTGTATGTTTTGCATATTAGCTGAGAAAAGGTCCAAGGAAATAGGTAAAGGCTTAGCTTGTGTTATCCTTGTCAGGATGATAAAGGAAATCGTTTGAACTTTATGAATGACCTTCAAGAACAAATACCTCTGACAGAACTTCAGTGTGTGGTTCCATATATCTTCACCCAGATGCAGAGTTCTTCAGGAACACTCCAGCTTTTAAGGGAAAAAACGGTAGCAGGTATGCATGGAAGGCCATCTTGTTTTTTTTAATCAAACTCACTGGTTTTTGCCTCTTCAATAGAGAACTGAAATCCCATGCTTCCACAGTGTCATCTTCTTCATATCTTCCCCCACCCTGTCTTGTGCCCCAAATTTAAGAGGGATTAATCCTGGCAGGAGTTCCATGTTTCCCCACAGCTGAGCAGTCTGGCTGTGCAGGCCTGGTGCCAGTATGGGAACCTGCTTCACCATTCTCTCATCCACAACTTTTGTGAGGGGACAGTCCTGCCAGGAGGAAGATATCCAGTGACAGGACAGGTAGTGGGAAAAAAAGCATGAACACAAAAGGTTCCATTTAAACATAAGGAAAAACTATTTTACTCTTCAGGTGAGGGAGCCCTGGCACAGGCTGCCCAGGGAGGGTGTGGAGTCTCATTCTCTGGAGGTTTTCAAGAGCCGCGTGGACACATTCCTGTGTGACCTGATCTAGGTGAACCTGCTTCTGCAGGGAGTTTGGACTGGGTGATCACTAAAGGTCCCTTCCAACCCCCACCATTCTGTGATTCTGATAGGGTGGAGTGTCTTAGCTGGGCACCAGTTTGACCCGAAAGGCCACATCATAACCTTCCTATGCAAAGTCTTGAGTATGATTCGTGGTGAGGGAAATTCTGCAGTGGAGACTTTGAAGGATGTTTTTTTTTAAGGAATCATCTAACAGTAGGAGTTTGAAGAGTCTTGAATTTTCAAGGCAGTGTGGGCATTCCTGTGGAGAGATGAT
The DNA here is from genome assembly GCF_028858725.1 of Colius striatus. NCBI lineage: Eukaryota > Metazoa > Chordata > Aves > Coliiformes > Coliidae > Colius > Colius striatus. Next base: position 118,999,885 of record NC_084759.1, on the reverse strand, counting down.
TTATGCGAACAAGCAAGATGTAACTAAACTCCTATCCATTCCCAACAAGTTCAGCATTGTCCTTGTGCAAGTCTTACTTATAATGCTACACAATGACAATAAAATGGATCTTCTATGTTCCTAGTTTTACCTCCTAGCAGTCACTTCTCTGAAATTTTTGAGTACCATTTCCTCCACTTGCTCCTCTCTGAATCCTTGAAGTCCACGGTAAAAATAAAAAGGAAAGTTGTGTCAGTGGCACTCGATTTGTAATCTAGATATCTGTATGGAGCAAAATACTCAAAGACTCTCGGTAGTACCATTTTCTAACCTTTCCTATATTACCATTCTATGATTCTGTGTATCTCATCTTAATGGACAGTGCTTTCACCTTTAAAGTTCATGGCTTTTCTGCTGGAGCACGATATAGCATAACTAGGCATGAAAACTTTGGGACTGGGTTGTGCATACTTGGGAGCACAGATCATTGTAAAAATCCTGGATGTCGGTAGGACTTTCACTTGTATGTTAGATCAAATCCTTGGTTTTGAAGTATCCAAATAACCTGCACACAGTGTGTGGAGGTCCCCAGAAGACTGCTGTCAACGGCCATGCTTCTCTGCCACAATGAGTCTCTCTGTACTAAAGCACAGTCTGTAATTTTCACGGGAGGCAGTCTGAGCCTATGCAGTTAATTCCCAGAGGAACTGGTGGTTAGTGTATACCTCACCACTCTCTTCTTCCCATGGGAAGTGTATTCCTTTCATCATGTCTTCTTAAATATAAATACAGGGCATCAAGCATATAAAAAAGCCCCTACCATAACAGGAAACCATATTGCACCCACTTCTGTCTCTAGAGAAATGAAGGAATAATTCATGGTAGGTATGTCGTTTGGCATACTCAAAAAAAGCAAGATCTGAATGATGCTCTGGTCTCACGGCAGCAGTCAGGGAGTCAGAACCTGAGTAGGATAGGTGAACACGATGGACCTTGGCAGGAGGAAAGGGTAGCCGGTGGCAAGAAATAACCTGCGGCACACGCCTGTTCGTTTAGCCCCAGGATGGAGCCCCAGACCCAATACAGTGGGATATAATCTTTGTAAGAAAAAACAACTAATAAAGTTGCCAAAACCAGATATTTTATAATCTGTGCTAAATCTCTGCTGGAAAACATGAACAGCAATGAAACTGAGAAGACACTAAAAGAAATTCGGGGCAAAGTGCCAGACGCCCAGACGGAAGCAGAATGTGGACCAAAAAGCTTGCGACAATTGGGTAATTATGGTTTATGAATTTCAGCTTTAATCTGTAGTTCAGTGAGTCCTGATTAAATATCTGTTAAACACAATTAAAGTTTGTTTTTGTATTTCACCGTCTTGATCAGAATAATTAGAGACTGCGTGTTTCATGTCAAAAGTAGCAAGAGGAATTTTAGTGAATGAACATCGTTTTTAAAAGCCATTTGTAGCACCAGCTGTTGGCATTATTTTATATTTTAGTGTTATCAGCATAAAGACGGGTCCTCTCAACGCTGAATGCTTTCCAGCGGGGCTAAGATTCTAGGAAAGGCGTGATACAGTAGAAACGGCACCGGGCCAAGGGGCTACGCAGAAAGCCTCGACTGGGACTCTCAAGCTACAACGTTAGACTGTGCACTTGAGCGGTGGAGGGTGAGAAGTGCTGGGAACAGGTCATATAGCACCCAGCCTGTGTTTCTCTGCCAAAGATGTTTTAGATAGCGAGTGCGATGAGTGATAGGAAGGATCACTGGAAAGGGCACGTATCTGATAAGCCGCATTTGGATTCTCTCATCATGGTGTCTTATCAGAAGCTCCGGGTGTCCCAAGGGCTAGGCGTTAGAGTGTTAGCCCAGAATGATAATTGTGGTATCATTACAAGTGCTCTTGGGAAGGAACCCTTAAACTGTACTGATGGTGCCTTAGCAAAGGCGACAGGCTGCAGTGATAGCCCTGTGCAGATACTGAAAAGAATGGGTATGCACATGGCAGTTGCTGCAAGGACTAAGCCTGTTCGTCTCTCTTCATAGCAGTTTCATTTAAGTGAGGAGAGGTGATAAAGTTTTCCAAAGAACAGGAAATAGCATCATGGGGTAAAAACAGGATAGTTTTAAATAAAGGAAAAGCACACTGAGATGCAACTTCCATAGATGGAGCTTTATTGTTTTTTTTTTAAAGGACCTGAAGTGTATCTGAATGTCACCTGAACATAGGGTGTATAAATAAATCCTGTGGGGTGTGTGTCTACATATATGACTGACCTGGTTTTAGTCTTCATCTGTCCCTTTCTGCCAACAAAGATGGATCTTCAGTTGCACTTAGTGGTGCCCGAGGAGGGGGAATAAAAGTAAAATATCATAAGCTGAAAATACCTACTAAAGAGACTTGAATGACAGAGACAGTTTCTCCTCTTGAGTGTTTTACTGTCCTGTGTTTGGTTTACTTCAAACAATGTAGTTCCTTTGGCCTTTTCAGGTTGAGCTTTTTTGCTCAGTGTCAAAAGAAGGGTGCAAGCGTCATACATGGGAGAGAGGACAGAGACAACAGTCCTGCTGAGGAGTCAGCAATAACCAGTGGCTTTGTGGAAATTCTATGTGGCTCATTATCATCCTCCAGAACCACTTCATTTGCCAGCAGCTTAATGATTCAGGAAGAGACTTGTGCAGTAAGCACAGCTCAAAACTCGTGAAAGGTATTAGCTTATCTATAGTTCAGTTTTTTTTGCAAACACTGGTCAGTACTGTTTCACCTACCTTTCCAGCTAAAGGGAGAAAAATAGTGCCAGAGAAAGCAGAATTTCTAAGTTAGTCTCCCAAGTAAACTATAGATCTATTAATTCTGAAATGAAATCAAGGTTAATGGTGAAAGAGTTTGAACAGAACTTAAAAATCAAAGGTACTTTGGAAGACAACATCAAAGGCACGTCAAAATATGGTGGCCTTTTTATAAGCTGCAAGCCCTGAAGAGATGGTGCCCCTAATAGAGCTGAGGGAGAAAGGATCAAAGTGATGATCACATGAGTCTTTAAAGTAGAAAGAATATCTGGAGTGAATCTATGAAGAGAGAGGTTTTGGATGAAACTTTCATAGCACTAGGATCGTTTATCAAGTCTTGAAGCCCAGGTACAGTACAAATGATCAGATTTCATCAGGGAAGGCAAGGATATTTGATTCAGAACAGGAAAACTAAGACCAAGCGTTGTCTATGTGTAATAACAACACTAGTGCTTAAGTGTGTGCATATTTACATATCTATATATATGAAAAAGTACATTTTTTAACATGCATATTTACAAACTTCTTTGTTACCCTCTTTCTTCAAGAGGAATATATTCTGATGAAACTAAAGACATTGGTGGTGTTTGGTTGACTGTATGCATTTTAATTTTTGCTCCATAATGTCATGAGGAGAATTGGAGTTAGGGCTTTCTGTTATCTTCTGTTGCATTTCTGAATTACTCTGATTTTCCCTCAGAACCAGCTGCTGCTTAAGTATATCTCATCAAATGGCTGAGCTTGTCCAAATCCCACTACCCTTATGTCTGAGATAAAAAAACCATAAGGACAGCATGCAAGTCTCTAAATGAAAGTTCCTTTATAGGGGGGTGGGGATAGAAATGGAAATACTGACTTATAATTCAGTATGTGAAGGCCTTTCAAACACAATGTGTGTACAAGGCCAGTGAAAACAGGAAAAAAAAAAAAAAAAGAAAAAAAGAGGAGCTATTTCTTCTTCTTTTGGCAAAGGTGTATGTAGTTCTTCCAGAGTATTATACTATGCCTGAGGGTCATTTCTCTTTTAAAGAAGCACTGACAGCTGTGATGAATGGCATTACCTGGGAAGAGTGAATATCTAGATGTTTAAACAGATCAAGTTTCTTCTTATTTAAGAGTAAACATTAGGTCACAAATCAGACTGTTCTACTTTTGTGGACAATCAGGATCATTTCTACACTACTTAAATGTGAACTGGAAAGGCTTAAGTATGGCCACATGCTGACATTAACAGAGGATGGTAGTTTATAACCTGTGTACATTGTCACAGCTATCCTTTTACACGAAGTCATGGATGAACGCCATGTGCCCATGTTGAGTTGCCTCCTTGTCAGCAAGCGAGATTGCCCGTCCATCACTATTATCTACAACGAGGCTCATTACCTGCCAGCCAGTAAACATCTCACTCTCACCATCTGCGCTGAATTACAAAGTGACTGGAAGAATCAGGATCAGTTTGCCTTGTAGAATGATTGTCAAGTTCATTTTCATCTTCGGAGGCCCTTTAGAAATGGAAAAGATGGTGACTGGGATGGGAAAAAAGGATGATGTCCATTACCCTCAGGCATACAAGCTGACTCTTACATACCTTACATTTTACCAAGTGCAGGTGCCTTGATATTTTCACAGCATGCAGGTGAAATAATTTCTTTTATTCTCATCTGGCTGTATTATTTGTGATATATAGTGGTGCCATTTTCACATGGGTGGACAATGTGTTGTCTCATTCAGGAAAGATTTTTTTAACGAAAACTTTAATTGTACTCGGCATGAAGACGTCTCTGATTGAGAAAGTTGATGTCCGGTCTGTCAGTGATCCATTTAGAAAGGAGGATAGTGTACTACAGTAATTTTTGCTGTTAGCATTTTGCTACTCCGTGGGGTTTTTGACAGTGATTCTAAACCTTGACGTCATGGCATGGGCATACAGTGAATACTGAGCATCTGTTTTAGGGAAGACAAAGTCTATTTCATATGTCTTTTAAGGTAAAATGTGAAATAAGAGGGGCAAGACAAGAATATGTCAATATATTCTTGGTAAAGGGTCTGTTGGTGATGTACTGATAGAATAGAGGACAGGTAGCAAACAAAGGTCACTGTTATGGCAAATCCCATTTGGCCTTCAGGGCACACCAGTATAGTTCAGAAACTTACCCTGGGCTTGGGTGTCTGTCCTTTCTCTTTGGCCTCTCTCCCAGCAAAATGCAGAATTAAAAAAAAAAAAAAAAAAGGAGTGATATGTGTTTGGTATGTCAGCCAATGGCCACATGTGCAGTGAGGAAATTTTCTCTGAGAGCTCCCAAAGCTCATAATCATTGTGCAAGACATAATTATACTCTTCAGAAATCCAGATCGGTCCACAATAAGGGGAGGGTGGGAGGGAACGTTACAGACGGATTTTAACAAGTATATGTGTCTCCTTTCTACACCAATTTTGGTCTTAAGTGCACTTGGCTAAATTCTCATTCTCCCCCAGGAGGGTTACTGGAGGGATTTCCAGGCTTTTCTGTCTGCCTGCAGCAGGCTCATGGGGAGCGAACACACTGACTACCATTCTTTGCACCTGCTTCAGCGAGGGGCAGCATACACTCCCAGATGCTTGCCTCAGGGTGCCAGCAGGAACGGGGGAATAGGAGGAGGCTGGCATTGCTCTTCAACAGACAGTCATCCCCCTCAGGAGTCATGAAATGCCAGCGGGCACACTGTACCCAGGACTTTTGAGCTGAGCAAGTGCTAATGACAGTGTTTTACCTGGTCCTGGTCAGACAAATAAAGAGGTTTAGAAGATAAAGCTCTCCTGAACCCTTTCTTCACTCTCATAATTTTTCAGGAATAGCTGGTGTTTAACTCCCAGTGAGAGAAGAGCTTTGTGCTGGTAGCTTAGAGAGCAAAATCAAATTAAAGTAGAGGGCAATCTTGATTTCTAACTGGTTTTAACCATTTGCTAATCTGACCTAATCGTTGCTTTTAGGCTTTGTCTTTTATTTTTGGAGAACCTGTTTAAATCCTTCGTATTGTAAACATTATTTGCTAAAGGAAGTGATGTTTTGAGCAGTGCTTTTTTCCCATAAAGCAGGGCTTCAAAATGGCCTGCCATCTCCATTGTTGGTGATACCCAGACATCTGACTGACTAGGCATGTTTAATAATTCTCAGGTTTGCTATATTTTGAAACTGGAACAAGTGCTTTAATAAAGTAAATGAACAGTACTCTCTGAACCCTTGAAGCGAATGCAAATTTTGCCTGGGGCAGATAATGTCTGTAGCCTCATAGACACACTTGCTTTGTACAGAATCAGAATAGATGGCAGTTATTTCTGTAGCCTGCCAAGGTGGTCAGATACCTAGAACCAGATAGTGGATTGCTGCATGGTAGACAGTGTAGCCTCTCCGGACCATATCTCAATATTCAGGACAAGCGGGAAATGTCAGCTTTACAGTTGCATTTGGCTACAGGTGCATGCTGTTGCCACTTTTCCTGTTTACAGAGGCACTTCAATGGAGGGATCTAATTGTTGAATGCCAGTTTATCAAAGCATTTAGACATTTAAAGATGTCACTGATTGCCTGAAGGTATTTTCAAGAGCACATTAGCAGGTTAGGGTCGTTCCTTTGGCACTCAATGCCTTTTAAAATTCTGTTCACTGCCTAGTGTTATATTTGATTATAACAATTTCTCTAAAGGTCTTTGTTGCCATCTGCAAGACGGGCCAGGTCGCCCATCAGAGGAGTTGAGAGTACGCTCTAAGCTTCTCCTGTACGAAGCATGTGAGGGGGTGATATGACCCCAGTCTGCTTCTTTCAAAGTGTTGAGAAGTACACAAGTATTGAGAAGAAGGCATAAATAAGAGGGAACTAGAAAAAATAGGACATTTCAACTGACTTTGTAGAGAAAGCTTGTATGATGTGCATTGCACTGAAAGCCCCACCATCACAAACATGCTCATTGTGCTATCTTTGCTGAGCAGGGTTGAGATGGATTTGAAGAGTGACAGGCTTGGTGGGTTTCACGTTCACACTGAAATACAAATCAGTTGCAGTATGAACTTCAGCCATGCAACAGTAAGCACAGCTTGGTTTCATGAACAGCCTCTCAGAAGAAGATACCTATGTCACCAGTCCAGGCATAGAGAAAAGCTCTCCTTTATGTTATGTTTTGACTACTGTGTGCTTCCAAATGGTACATTTAGTGACATTGATAGAGAAAAGATAGATCTAAGTATCAAGCAAGAAGGAAATTATAAAATACCAAGCTGTTGAAATAGCATACTGACTAGCCAAAAGAATGTCTGGCCATGTTTTTAGATGTTGTAAAATCAATATGATTATTTAGATCTTAGTTGAAACATGCTAAGTTATACTTGAAAATATCCAGCCCTTTGTTTGTGATAATTCATTTAAGTAAGAACTTGTGTGTGTTTAAGTGTTTCTGTAAGGATGTTGATATTCTAACATTTCCAACACAGATTTATAAAACAAATTAAATGGAGATGTCACTTCTAGTTACAGGTCACATTCTTTGGCATTTTTGGATTGTAAAACAAACCTGAATCTACAAATTACAAAGTCATATATACCCTTATCCTTGTAAATCTTAACAAAAATTACAGAGATTTTTTTCTAGGGAAGCAGCTCTGCTGAATAGCAGTACAACTACTTGCAGTTACAGATGGAGGAATTCAACACACTTGATGTTTTGTAATAATTTGGGAATTTTTATAACTTGGGAAGTGTTTTGGCTTTAGATGGCATTCAGCAAGAAACAGATAAAAGTTGAAATAACATATCACGATTTAGTAAATATATTTTTTATTTAATGATATTTTACAGAAGGACCACACAAAAACACATTGGAGTTCAAAGAGAAATTCCCACCAAGTTCAGTGTGCCTTGAGTCACGCTAATAGCAATTCAACACCACTAAAAATAGCAAGAGAAATGTTTTGGAGACCTTTTAATTGAAAAAGTGCAATGACAACAGAAGCAGTGAATTACATTTATTCCTAGACTTTGATAGAGGTAATTAGCCCAGTTCTCTGGCAAGTTCCAATAAAAATTTTTCAGAGAGAGATGAAAGTGATATTCCATACAAAGTGTATGGCAGAATGAATTACAAGAGGAGAAATTTGTGGAATTTTAGCTAGTAAAACACCTGCAAAAGGCTGCTTAGGTGTAAGATTTGAGGAGGACGTTGAACTAAAACTTTAGTGGTTCATTGTTAAATAACTGTGGCACTCTTTGCAATCGCAACACTCATTAAGGCAGTTGTGGATTACTTTGTTATTTGCTTTCTTCTTTTTTTGCAATGTCTGAACTTCAGGAGAACTGGTATAAAGACATGACAGTCCAGCATCCTTAATAGCATTTTTGTTGTTAAGGTTGATATGATAGGAGGACTCCAGTGATTGGATCTTCCCATCTTTTCCTCATGCAATTCTTCCTGTGATTTCATTACCTGGAAAGCATAAATATCAGTTGTAAAACAGATTTCTGGTTCATTTTCACTTATCATTTCACAAGTGAAACAACTTGTTATTGTTTGACACAATTGGGAATTAGTTTGACTTTGTTAGTTTATGTTGGTGGAGAAGTTTATCATATCCAGGCAGTAGAGGAATAAACAACATGCCTGTCAGTTGCCAAATCCTCCTCAAATGACACCTTAGGATGTGGAAAGCGACATTTGTATTGAGCTATCACATTCCACAGCTGAACCAAAAAGGTCATTCTGAAGTATGGATGTGACTGGATTTCAAGGCAGAATCAGCTGTCGTTTTGAAGCTTTTCTTGTCATTTTCTGTCTGTGTATCTTGAACCAAAATGATGTAAGATTAGATTTTCTCACAAGATTTCTGCATTATACTTTTATTTTTCAAGAAGAATTACTAGAGGAAAATTTTAGTGGTATCTGTGTGACACTGGAGAACACGAACCTTTGGGTTATTTACAGTGGGAATTTGAATCCCATTTAAAATAATCATATCCTTTTGTAAAGGGTTTTTGAGATTGCATCTACATGCATGTAAACAGTGTCTTGTGACTGTGTCACAAGATGATAATGTTATTTGAAAGAGATGCCTGTGTTTCTAGTGGAGATAGCTAGGTAGTCTTCATCATCCAGAAGTTTGTCTGAGCACCTTAGAGAAAAAGTATACACTCCAAAAACTGTGTTCTTTTGTACCCAAGACAAAGTAATTATAACCTTCCTCGTCGTTCTGTTTGCTATATTATCAAATGTATGCTCTGTTGTCTGTACAGTTCTAGAGCACAAAGACGGGATGTGTACAGGTAATAATACTGCAGATGCGTAAACATATCCCAGGATGACTAAGACAGGAGTTCAAGTTTCCACACAAAGAGTTGCCACTGGAAAGACTATCTGTGAGTTTGAATGTGTAGGTTGATACAGTTTGAGCACAGGAAGTTGCAGAAGGGAGAGAAGGTAGGGTCTTGTCAACATTTCAGCTGGAAATTACCAGTACAGGGAACTGTAATAATGTGTGATCTTAGATGCATCATTGTGGCTCGCAGGCTTTGGGTACAACTGCTGTTAATAAAGAAGGAGAGGTTTTGTTTTGCTTCAAAGTGTAGCTATCCTGCTTTTGGGTTCTGAGGTCCTTTACTGAATCTTGTGCTAAGGTGAATTCTTCAGAAGACAGGATAATCCTTCATTTGACATTTACTCACTGAATTACCTTCCTGCATTTTGTACAGGCCACATCAGACTTTTCAAATTTTATTTTTTCTTGCCAGACCACATTTATTCATTAGCTGTATTTGTTGTCATTATGATTGAGACAGCACTTTTATTGCAAACCCCCTATCTTTGGTGGTTTGTAACTTTCTGAAACAATTACCTTTTTGGCTGAAATTTCTCAAGCTTGTTTTAAGCTCAGAGGTGAGTAATGTTTCAACAAGTTTGAAAAAAAATCCATTAAGCCATTTATGAGGACTAGACGTTCCAATAAACGTAGGCGCATTTATTTTTTGATGACCTACTTATTCCAATAAAGTACATTATTATTCTGTTTTCTCCTGTTTTAAATTATGTTGTCTTTTGAAAGAGAATGAGGACATTTTATAGTGGATTTTTAGATGGGCTTCAAGCAAGGTTTGTTCACATGCAATTTTGTGTAGGCAAGCACTCTGGATTGCTACAGTTAGCTCACAAACAGGACTGTTTACAGGTGCAAAAGCTGTTGGGGTTCGGTACTTTTTTCTCCACAGGAAAACAACAGCTGAATTCCTTGTAGTTGTGGTGGATAGTTGACAGAGTGCATGTACAAGGTTATGCAGTGCAAGGTTAGATAGACAAAATGAGGCCATCTTTTGAATTTAGATCCGTAGTTGTGCAATGATGCTAACTCAGCGTGAAGATTGAGATATTACTTGTGCAACAGTACAATGAATATAGTTCTGCTGTCTTGCAGGCATGGGATACAGTTTTTCATCACACTGTCCTGGACAATATGAAATAATTTGACAAATGATAAATTCTTTTGCAATTGAAAAGGCAGTGTTTTTTCCTTCCGTTTTGGTTTGGGGTTGGTCTGTTTTTTTTTTTTTTCATTGAACTTCTGCATAGACTATGTAATTAAATTCAGCTACACTTTGTCACATGTCTACAGTGTTCTTTTCAGTACATATGTAGTGTTCTGTATTGTAGAGCATGTATATTGCATACATCGTGAGCAAGTTCTACTGTTTATGCACACCAATGTAGCATGAAGCTAAAATAATTCTACTTAATAAAAAAAAGATGTCCTAAGCTTATGCCTATGTAACTGAGAGCGGATTTCGGCCCACTATGATTAAATGCACTGTTGAACTTTGGTGCTAAACTCTGTAACCTTTGCACAATTAAAATTTCAAATTTACCATTGCATTAGCCTAGTTTTTCATTTAATTATACATATTTTGTTGAAAGCTCAAAAAATGTTAATATTTTAAGTCTCTTCTCCTGTTTATAATTGAACCTTTTTTGTGTGATTGTTTTCAGCAGTAATCAAGAGGACATTAGCATGGACAGGAAATGAATCTGGAACTCTAGAGATTAATATTAATCTGCTAATGTCCTGTCCTGATGTTCTCAGGAATCCTTTCTTCTCTAGCACATTGTGGTACTTTAGTAATCAGCAATTAGAGTAAGATTTTCTCATGCCTGAGCTGTGTCCTCATATGTCTTTCATTTTCTGAATGCTCTGGGACTGATGGTTCTTCCCCCATGGAGTCAGAGTATTTCTTCTTCAAGAGCTGCGCTGCTTAGACAAATGCAGGGCTGGAGGCTTAGCATATTATCAGGAAGGATATTTGAGGTTTTTTTAGGGGAGTTTAACCTCACATTATATTTCCCAATGGTATCTGCCATGCCTCCATATTTTGAAATGCTTACCTTGATCATTCTCTTCATAAATAGGCCTGGGCTCGGTACTGGTACTTTGTGAAACCCACCAGGCCCTGATCAGCAGCAGCGCTTAAGAGCCTGGAACATGCTGAAATCAATGTCAGGAAGGACATTCTTGTGTTTTGATTGTGTAGCCCTAGTCCAGTAGACTCCACTGATACTACTGAAATCTGTATGTGTAGGATTTAGGGAGGAGATACTGTATACACAGCTCGCTAAGCCATGCTATTTCTTCCCTGTTATTTCCTCTTCTTGCTGATCCCCAGATGGTCCTGAAACATGGCATCCTGGTGGCATTTAGGAAATTCAGACCTATCTCCATGTATATTGGTCTCATTTACATAACAAAGCAAAACAGATCTTTATTTCTTCCAGGATGTGCACAGAACTAGATGTGAAAAGAGATAAATAGTTTTCAGGTTTTCAGAGAGCTGTAGGATTCTGTGTACTAGTTGGAAGCAGGGGTTAGTCTATGTGTTATTTTCCTTTTCTGGCATAAGTGCCCCTGGTTTTGCTCCAAAAAATTAATTGATAGTCCATTAAAAACTTAATACATTTGTTCAAACTTCTACTTTTATTTTTAATTTCTGTTATGCAATTCCATCTGAATAAAAAACCCTCTAGAAAGTGCAATATTGAGATGCAATATTGACTCCATTGTAGCAGATCATTCATTTTTTTTTTCCTAAAGAAAATTTCATTGAAATTGTTGTATTTTCAGTGTTTCACTTTTCATAAATCGGCATCTTCCAATGGCCATATGTTCTATTGGAAGAATCTCAAGTCATCCTAGTTCTGTGCACCCAGATGATACTCAGTTTCATGATATGTTCCGTCGTATGGTATTTAGTACAAAAAGAAGAAAACAAGAAAGTGGTTGTGGAAATGACACTGAGGCCTGTGCTTGCACTTCAGAATAATCAGATTTGAGTCCAAGTATCACTTAAAGCATTGAGTTCAGTAATTCTTATTTTGGCTTAGGATACAGAATAATTTCCATTTATCTCAGATTGGGTTGTGTCCTTTATAGCCTGTTTGTTCCAATGAAAAATGCCTACATTATCTGAACCTTTGATTGGCCAAATACTTATTAGTATTTGCACGATATTCAGGTAATTGGGCTTCCACTGTTCTTAGTAGATGAAGTGGATGATAAAGTTGGTTTGATTTACTTGGAATTGGGAAGCAAAATACCATTTCGGACTTCAGCCTTCATATTTCTATGCCACTATCTTCCACTTTTATGTACATCGCTGTAATTTATAAATGATACTTTAAAGATAATTGTGGCAAAAAGGCATAAGTGCTATGTGTGGACTGTCCAAGCACCTAAAAAAGGTCAAGAGAATGAGCCCAGAATATTGGGAGGGTTGGTGGTGGGACAGAAGCCCAAAGTTCTATCGCTGTCCGGTTTCTCCAATCACACTGGGGCTCAAAAGGGAGAGATTCACTTCAGTGAACAGCGGACTCAAGAATTTTGACTCATGAGTGCAGAGAGTGCACTGTTGTGGTAAACACGGTTACTTGCCCAAGCTAACTACTGTATCCCAGCTCTGCAAACATTTGAGCTTCTTCTGAAGCATCCCCCAAAACGTGATGGTTCGTTACCAAACATTTTCAAGAAAACCATCACTCCTTAGGATTTGCTCTATAGACTTGGACTGTGAGCCATACCATTTCAAAGTCTGCTTCATGAGCATTTCAGGCAGCATTGTAGTTAGTGGTGGACAGAGAACTAGGATGGCAGCAATGTTTGACATCCCAATGCCTAGGACTGATTTTAAGTTCTACCAATTCCTTGTGCTCTTACATTGAGGTCAGGTATGTCCTCCATCTGTGCTCTGTCTGCTCAGCAGGACTGCTGATCTACTGTTCTGTACCTAATGCAGTGTACCTACTTTGCTATTGGGTTTAAAAGAGACAAAAAGCTCTGAGGAGATCCACAATGTTTAAGTATTTTTAGAGGCTAGGCTGAAAACACTTAAACTTCATGCTTCAGTGGTTAACAGGGGAGTTGCAGCAAAAGCAAGATTTCTTTTAACTCTCTTCAGAGCCCTTCTTTTTTGTATTGATCTGGTTTTGCTTTTCCAAAGGATTCCTGGTTCTCAGAAATATGAGCAGAAGTTGTAAGAAAGCTCACTAGAGGCACAGCCTTTATGCTACAGCTCTCAGTACCTTGCTGAGATATTGACTGTCTTAGTGATGATCAAATTTCAGTCTTCTTCCTTCTTTGAACTGTGTCATAGGGATCCAGAACTTTTTATTGTGACAATGACACATAGTTATTTAAAACAACAGTTTATTTTACAATGGAATTGATTCCCTAGGAGCAAGGGGAAACTGAGGCAGAAAATTGCTAGCTCATACAACAGAGTGAATATCGAAGCAGAGAATTAAATCCCACATTTAATGCCTTCCTCTTGAAATCAAGGACAAACCTAACCTTGATGGAGCTAGATTTTCTGAACATAGCTCCAGACTTTTAATTTGTTTTCTGCTCATTTAACTTTTGTCTGAATTCTTTTAGCTAAAGGACGGGGAAGAACAGTTTAGCTAAGTATCCAGAGTGATAGCAACTCCTTTGAATGATTGTATTTTCAAAACCAGACCATGTTGAATAGAATACTTTGTCACTTGGTGTCATAGGCCTAGCAAAAATGCATTGTATGTTTAAACAATTTTTTTTTTCAAAAGTTCTTTGTATGTATTTAGAAATAAAGAGCCCAGTAATTCCATCAACATTTTTTTAAGTTTGAAGAAGATTCAGGGTACAAATATACAAGACTTCCCAGAACAAAATGCTTGGCGCCTTTGTTGTTCATTCTTAAACTGGCATGGTTAAAGGATTAGTTACTCAGCAGCGTTCTGGGTAAAAGATCAGACTGGTTTGCATTTTTTTGTAAGGCAGTTCGCCCTTCCCTGTGGCAGAAAAGGACAGTTGTATTTATGCTGACAAGGACTGTAAATCAGAATAGGAATAAATGTTGGCACTGGCTCTTAATTATTTCAGGGAGTTGGGATCAGGTACGGCTTACATTTGTATCACTGCTCTAAAAGGCCACAGAGTACTTTCCAAAAACTGAACAATGCATGTGTCCATTTTCTGTGAGTTTCAGCTATAGTAGGCTGCAGTCCACTGCTCAAACATCTGTTAAAGGAATGGGCCTATTAAAAGAACACAGAGTCGTTGTAGTGTGGTGATGCATTTTAATAGTCTCCTACTGTACTTTTTCATGCTTTTTTATCCCTGTGAAAAACCAAGTTCTCCTCCAACTGGTTAGAAGCATTCACATGAACTTACTTGTCCTGGGGTTCGCTGTGAGTTGCCATGAAAAAAATGAGGATACTGCTCAAGTGTTCTTGTTAGCAATTTGTTGTAAACCAGTCTTGCAAAATCACAGTTTTCTCTAGGTTTAGGAATAGTGGGAGTTTACTGTTTGCGGATTGTTGGTGGAGGACTTAAAAGATCTTCACTCTTTCCACTGCCGTTCATCACTGCACTATAAGACGAATGGTGGCAGGTAGCTGTGGCAGGCTTCACCCTGGGGCTGGTGGAGTTTCATGCTAATTGTTCAAAGCTTCACTAGCCTCTAGACCATGCTTCCTCTCTGCTTCCGTTTAGAGAGGTGATTTTAAGTAGAGTGCTTGTGCATTCTATTGCAAACCCATCATGTTTTCAGAAGCATTTACAGATTTGAGTCACAGCTTTCCCATATCTGGCAGCAAATACTGATTTGAGAATGGAAGAGATATCACTCCCTTGATCAAATTACAATTTTTTCTTTGTACATTGTTCCAGCTGGAAATCACTCATTTTCCCAGCACAACCCTGCTTTTCTATCCAGAAAGACAGTTCTACACATACATAAAAGGTGAATGGAAGCTGAGGGAGTCATACTTCAAATTTATTGTTATTATTTAATTTATTAAACAACAATGACAAAAGTGTCTATTTCATTTTTTTACTGAAATTTAAAAACTAGAAGCTCAGAATATGTGTGACTTTCCATATCATTATGGTACAATACTGAGTACCCACAACTTCCTTGGAAGTTAGTGGAAAGCAAGAACTTTAGGACTTTGATCTGTGTACGTGATCTACGTGTGATCGCATGTACGTGACTAACAAATTGTAATATATGTAACTAACAAAATTATAAAGCTAAGTAAAATGTAGGGTAAGCATAACCATAGTCTAGTGTTAGAGAAATTAACTGAAGGTCAAATAGATGGGGTACGCAATAAGGTTGGTGTTTTAGCACAATGAGGTTGGTGTCTAAGTTGTTACAAAAATGAAACTTTGAGGCCTTATGCATAGCGCGTGATCCTTAGTATTAACTAATCATCATGAATTGTAGCACGTATACAACATTTGGAAAAGTATATATGTGATGATTATGTGGCAATAAATTCGGAGTCGATGCACATCATATCGGTGTCTGATTGTTCCCGTCTCGCATGATGAAGAAGAACCCCTGCAACATGTAAGATTTTATACAATTAGAAATGTAAATGAAGTCTTATTTCAGTCTCTTGTCTAGCTGATATTAATGCTCTATACTGTAGCTTAAATATCACAGTTCTCTTTTGGTACTGAGCAAATCACATGGGTGCTTGATCTGATGCACAGTGTTTATGAGTTATGGATGACTTAAGTAAATAATGACTTACCATAGCATGCGTTTCCTGCTGTGGGAACATCCTGCAAAGGAGTTGATTTAACATGGGCTTTTTTTTTCTCATCTCCCATTCTGTTTAAAAGATTTTTCAATGTGCTTTAAAGATTCAGTCAGGTTCGGTGGCCAGACTTAGGCAAAAATACTGGGTTTTTTGTAGGCCTGGTACAACTCTTCTCTTTGAGGATGATGGTATATGGTTTGGTAATTGCTAGAGCAATTACCAAAAAGCAATACTTAAGTTCAAATTGGACCTTCCTCAGTCTGACTTGATGGTGGCTTACAGTTGGGGCCCTCCACAAACTGCAGATCCAGCCTTTGCTTTCAGAGAAATGAGGCTGCACACACATGATGGCACAAGGTGTCTTGGTGATGTCGGGTGAGATAGGTCATTGGAACCCAGAGCTTGAGGTCCTCACATGCAGGGACTTTAATCTAAACAAAAAGTTGAAAGAATAGCACTGCATGTGCCTGTATAAATAAACAGTCTGCCAACCTTCTTGTAATGAGACATTTCTTGGGTGATTGCTGAACTCCTTCATCCCAGATGGGCAAATTCTCCCTAGCTTACACCTATGCTGCTTCACCAAAGGTGGTGGAGTGGAGCATGGATCACCGACACTGTTTCTTAGGCCTTTTGATTCCAAAAGTGTGACTGGAGGAAACATCTGCAGGTGTCTGGATTGTACAGGAGTTAACAGAGAGAGTGATTTAAGCCATCAAATGTAGATAGTTTATTGTGGCCCTATTGTAACATTTCTTCTATCATGAGAGATCTTATATCTTCTACTGACTGCACAGTCCTGGGACTTGCCTTCTGGCTGTGATTTATTTTTCCTGTTAAGTCATTGTTCATCATTATGAACTGAGATTATTTTTCTGCGTAAATTTAACAAAGAACCATTCTTGAACTTGCACACATTTTTAATTTTAAAAAAGCGACAGAACCTCTTTGCCCTCCTATAACTATGATACTAAACAATTATTACTCTTTACCCTCTTGTCTGCACAGCATTCTTGTTAGATTAGTACAGGGAGAGGCTTAAATCAGGATTCTGCCCCTGAACCACCTCATCAGCTATGGGTTTTGACTGGCTGTTTAAACCTGGAACCAGACTCAATCTTGTCTGAACACCGGGAAGCAAACGTGGAAACATGCCAGGGAAGCAAGGCCATGCAGTCACCAGATGCAGAAGTAATTTTGTTGTTATTGCTAACGCCAAAATCCTAAAGGAATAAAATTCAATTGGGGAGCTTGTTGAAGGGGAAGGAGAGAGTCCTGCTAGTTGACCTTAGCAGATGTCAGATGAAGGAATGCAATTGACTCTTAGGAAGACTTGGAAGATCACTTGGGCAATCCAAGAGAGGGTGAGCACGCCTTCCTGGCCACCCAAAATTTGGCATGAAGAGAGCAGCAGGTGCACCTGAGTAGGTCAGAGAGTGTTCCACTTGACGTTTTTTAGAATTTGAAAGGGACAGGTACAAGTCAGGTGGTACATCACGTTTCTTCATCACGTTGCCTTGTAGTGATTGAGGAGAACCAGGGAGTCCTTGTCTAGACAACCTGAGACCTCCAGTTTTGCCTTTTCAATTGCAACACAGCTGGATGAGTAATCTTTTCTCTTATAGTTTCTTATACTTGCTTGGAGTGTAATGATAGCCTCTTAGCTAAAGCAAAACCTGATATTTATTAGGTGCAAGAGAATTATCCAAAAGCTGGGTTATATACAAGTATTTAACCATCTTTCACTTTTTTTATGCAGGATGCTTTACAGTGTTCTGCTTACCGCTCGATTCATCTCATTGTTCTAGTTTACAGTGTATATTTTTCTGTCAGACTCTAACCTTTGTTCCTTCTTGTTTGAGAGTCTTTGTGTGAATATATTTGTATCTCCCTTATCACTTACCCACCTTCTTCAAGCCTTTTCTTTCCCTTTGCTATCCACATGTAGGTTCATAATTTTTACTTCAGGTAAGGAAGCCCAGTTGTGTTTGTCTCAAATTTTGACATATACTGGAAGGGGAAAGGGGGGAAACTAGATTGGAGTGAGTCATCTTTCTTGGCTCCTTGAAAGTTGGGACCAACTTCAAAGGGAGTCTCAACTTGGGGGCAGTTGCACAGATGAATCCCAAACCTTTGTACATCCTTCTCTTTCCTCCTCCTCTCTCCTCATGTAATCCGGACAGATTTGGCAATTTTAGTTAAGCACGTCTGTGGTGCAGTTTTTTAAAATGCATTACATAAGTTTGTTAGTTTAAGACTCTGTTTTTCGACATATGAGCCTAAAATGGCTTTGATTTAAAAATGGAACTTGGCAGGGAATTTGTTCATATGGTAAGATTTTTTTTTTTTTTTTAGTTTAGTTTATAATATGTTTTAATCATTTTTTGTGTTTTCAAAACAAATGGTGAAATATGGTTTTTTCATTCTATTTTTGGCTACCCTCCTCTGAAAAGTCTTACTTTTCCCTTGTGTGTTTAATTTGGTGCTTTGGGAAGCCTTTTTAGACAGAGGGGCCTTATGCTGCAAAATTTAGCCTTAAACATGCCTGTGAAGAGAGAAAAATCAGACATAGACACTGCTGGCCAGGACCTTGCATCCCAGGGCTCTTCTCTAATACCAAGCAGAAGGATCATGAACTGGACCTTATTTATTTTCTGTTTAGACAAATACAGAAAATAAATAGAATACAAGGAGGAGAAAGGAGGGAAACATGGGAAGACAGCACTTTCTATATTCATGATCAGTGCATCCCAATTATCTAAGCAATTATTATTTTAAGGAATGTTTCTTTTCACAGTCTGAGATGCAGCAAAGCAGATTGCTGCCAAGCAAAACTCTTCTTTCTAGTCCCTAAACAGAGGGACTCTGCATTCCCTGATTGGCCAGATTCCCCAGAATTTTCTTACAGACCTTCATGATTGCCTTAGCACATGGAATAACTCAAAGAATGTACTTTTGCCTTTCAGCAGGTGGCTCAGACCATGCATTCTCTTAAAATCGGTACAGTGGAAATGGGTCCTAATTTTTTGTGTGGTCTTCTGGTCATATATAAAGGTCTCAGCTTTATGGAGAGTGGGTAAGCAGAATGTGAGTTAAGACTTAAGGCAGCTATGTTCAATCTGGGACCTCAAAATAAATGAGTGTGTTTAAAAGAAATGCAAGACTGATCACCTGGGCTGCCAGTTGCACCCAGCTTGTGTTTATACACAGAATAGCTGAAACAAACTGCATATTGCTTTTGCAAAGGATACAGGAAAGAGCATCATCAACCTGAAGAGCAACCTTTTTCTTTTAAAAGGGGTGGACCCTGAAAAAGAAGTGCTCTACTTGTCCTTTGTGGAAAATCCAGTTGCCATGACTGTCTGCGTTCAGGGTTAGAAAGAGGTAGATTCTGCATGACTGTGTGAAAGGAAGAGTTGATCCACCACAGGAAAGTATGGTAGAGGGGAAAAAAAATGGAAAGTGCACTTCATCCTGGTTAAGGCGGACATAGGAGGTAGAAGGAAAAATCTTTTAGGCTCGGAGATGGGCTTTAGAAGATCAGCCAGAACCAAACGCACACAAAAACAAGAAAGCAGAAGGCGTGGGTGGCTATGGGGATTAGTACTGACATATGGAGCCTATCAGCTTGAAGTTACACGTTTATATCTGACCTAGGTCACTCAAGCACCAAAGTCATTACTGTCAAACAGCTGTTGGGTGGCCTCTGTGAAATGACTTGGGGGTCTGAGCCCAGTTTCTAGTGGACGGTGTCCACATTACACAAAATCCATCTGTATTAATTAGCCCCCTATATCTGGCAATTTTAGCAGAAAGACCAAATCCTAACAGTTCACGACAGAGATGGCGCAATCCTGTTTTAACTTAGAGTGGCCCTTCAAGGAAGAGGCTGAAGAACTTTGGCAAAGGTATCATAGGAGAAAGCAGTCCAGTCTCTACTCTGTAGTTAAACTCAAGCCACCAGTTTTCAGGTCCCTTGGATGAGCAGATTTCGTTAATAGTGCCTTTATTCTTGAAGTCGGCAGAAGGAAAGTATTTCATAACTGACTGCTTGTGTGATGTCGAATATACATCCATTTGGTTTCTACTTTCAGATCATAATAATATAAACAGGAAAACTACATTTTAAATTCATTAAGTTCTTCCCCCACTGTTTATAAAAGATAAAAACTTCTCTCTCTCTCTTTTTTTTTTTTCCGTAAGGATTGATTGGTGTCATGTACATATTCGTTCACTTCTGTTTATGCAAGATAATAAGAGTATTAACATGGAGGTGGAATAATGGTGTTTATAATTCCATCACCACTGTTTATATAAGATAAAAACAGTTTAAAAAAAAACAGAAAAAAGAAAAATAGTGAGAGAACATTTGCTGTTATGTACATATATTATTTTTTTTTCCACTTAAGTTTGTAAAGAATGTGAAAGAAAAAAATGTAGCAAGTTGAAGAGGAGTTGATTCTGTTTATAATATTTCTGTGCTGTTTACCTAAGATAAATTAATTTAGAGTTGATGTAATGAGTAGCTTGGGAGAAGAGAATTGGGGTGAAAGAGGGACTGGTAGGGTTGTGCCTGATACTCTTAGTACCTTGTAATCCTTTTCTTTATTAAGAAACATGAAAGATGTATACTGAATCTTTCTATTGGGAATAGGATACCACCGGTGAAGCAGGGGACACACAGTGCTGTCGTGCCAGCTAATACAGTGGCTGCTGCCAGAGAGGTTAGAAGCTTTCTCTGAGAAGAGGACTCTGAGAACAGAGAGCACACAACAATAGTCTGAAAAGATCTCATGAACGTTAAACCCCTTGGTATCATTGTCCGTGGACTTAGTCCAATAATTGTGTGCCTGTATGACTCTGTTTTGTTCTGCAGCTTTGAAGTCTAATCCTAATTCCTTCGGGGAGAAAGGCTTGTAAAATGTCTGCATTTCAGAGAGACAGAGGAATACTACCTTTGATGCAAGGTCTATTGTCAACTCCTGCTCAGTCCTTCTGATTCACCCTGCTCCTACCTTGTGCGTGGGCATATTGACAGATGAGGAAGGCTGGTGGTTGTGAAGGTTTCCTTGGGATGAGCACCGATGTACTGTTCCGTGGTGTCAACCAGAAAGGCCGTTTATACCTAATAAAAGAACAGCTGTGTGGCTATCAATGCACACGCTCACAAAAAGTCCATGAGTATTCGCTTACTTTTACAAATGAGTTTGCTCCTGCTGCAGTCACACCCTTCATGTGTTTGCTTTGTGCAAACACTCAGGCAGGCAGGCTTTACTCTAGTAAAAGCAAACGGCTCACTTCAAAAATCACGTGCTCCTATGCTTGCAGATAGTGAACTATTAGCTCACGTATGTATTTACCCTGTAAGTAGTAAGTGCTGTGAGAGATGGTTTTGCACGTGTTTCTCACCTCCCTTGTGCAGTCAAAAGAATCAGCTGGGGAGCTGGACTGACCTGCAAATGGCGGTGGTGGTACATATACAACTAGCTTCAGTAAAAGCAGTGAGGGAAAATCAAACTGCATCCCTCACCAGGAAGCTATAGACTATCAGTAAATCTAGTATTGCATCAAAAATACTTTTTGTCTTCCGAAAGAAGTCGCTGACTTTTATAATTCCATAGTAACATTTCTCTGCCCTCCAATCTTTAATGAATCCAAATCCCAATGATGTCTTCGTCTCTTCATGCCAGTTCTTGCTTCAGCTTAGTAAATTGTCTCTGCAAATCAAGCTATTTAAGCACATGTGTAAGTCCATTTCCATTTCCTGAAGTAAAGGTTAAATTTTAATTACATGCTTGAGTCCAATTGCATTCATACATTTGAAGTTAAGCACAAGCTTGAGTACATGGTTTGAGGGCCCAGGGGTTTAACATTAATCCAGTCAGGAGGCAAAAACAATGCTGTATGTCTGTTATGTGACGTTGTCTATTGCATTGTTTGATTCCACCTATGCACTCCTGTTACAGATGTCAAGCACTTGAAGCAAACTGTATATGCTTAGTGAACAGCATTGCCCAAAGTAGGTGAAAAAAAATAGACTGCTTTGAAAAAAGGAAAAAATGGCAGCCTGCTGGTGGACCTTCCAAAAGCAGACAAGGACATAAAGTAGACAAGTAAACAATTCTTTGAAAATTTGCCTCTACTAATTGCCAGCCCCTGCTTCCCTTTGTGCTGATGTGGAAGTGGATGCAAAGAGCAGGGATAGGTCTGTCAGCAAGCTGGGAGGAAGTTTAAAGGAGCTTCAATCAGAAACTTTTGTTTTTTAGGTGAATATAAATTGTCATGGGTACAAAATGTCATTTCCTGAAGTGAAGGCCGCTCTCATCCCTATCTCTGAGCATTCCAACATACAATAATATGTGTCTTAATTATGGCATTTCAGCACAAAAGGCACAGAAATTTCACTGTTCAGAGTTGTATAATCGAGTTGCTCCACCTTGCTATTAGGCGTGAATGGCAGTCAGTGCTCCAGGGAAGCCTGAAATTGAAAGAGCAGCGGGTGGGGAGCAGTGGGTCAGGATGGGTATGCATTTAGGAGAGCTGTGTGGGGAGTCCAGAACTAGAATAGCGGGAAGTGCTGTAAATTGGATTGAACACGTTGCTAGTGGACAGGGTGAAAGATTATACAGCATTTGTCTGTGTGACCGTAATGAGCTTTTTTCCCATAAAAGATTTGGGGAGAAAGTACTGTGTATGAATAGGGTCCCTTTAAGAAGCACTTTTAAAAGAGCTCATTTTCGATTCCAATCATGTATATGCCTCAGCAAGACTGTAGCCAGATGCTTGTAGATCTGAAGAAAACAGCCCAACCCTTTCCTTATCATCTACCAGAGATGACAGACTTTAAAAACTCAATGGCACTTTCGATAACTTCTAACAAGAACTGGGACTTGCCTGGCTCCATTTGTCTGGTCAAGGCTGTATTTCTGCGTTTTATCCCATGGAGATTTTCAGCAGAACCATACACTTAGTGTCTAAATTAATGATATTCCTTACTTTTTGCCATGACAAAAACCACTCTGCATTATATACGTTATGCTAAAGTTTTTGTCATGGACATATTCCATAAAAGCTTTTTCAGCTTCATCATTTTGACAAGCTGATTCCATTAAATCCGTCCCAGTGATCACTTTCGTATGGTGTGGATGGGGGAGGTTGGTTGCTTGTGTGGTTTTCCCTACTTTGGAGCTCAAAAACGATCTACCAGGTTAGATGGTATATCATCCAACTGACCTGTCCTCAGGAAAACATATTTTGAGAAAACATATGCATTTTCTGTATAACTCTCCTTGCAAATAGAGTCTGCTCATTAGCTTAGCCCATAAGTTTTCTTAAAGACTCATTTAGGATATAGACATAACCTTAGCTTTTAAAGCACGTAGGTTGATCTGTTAATATCCATGTGCATGAAAAAGCTCTGAATACAGAAGACATTTCTCTCCTCAGTATTTTTCATCATTTCACCTGCACTGAAATGGAAATTGCCAAGTGCTTTAAATAAGAAAACCCCTTAGTTGTTCTGAAATATGTAGTTAATCACAGTATGGTAATACCTTTGCCAGACGCCCTGTTGTATCATCAAAGGTACCAAAGGGATCTGGGACAAACACTACCGCATCTGATCTAGCCATACTGGCAAAAGCTAGATGCTGGTGTTAAAAGCTAGATCTGATAAGTGATAGGAGTGTGTGGAGGAACCAGATACCACAAAACCTGCCTTTGCCTTTGAGGAATGTCTTATATCTGCCATTGCTACAAATGAACATGGTGTAGCAGTACCACTTTGCTTCATTCTTTATGAAGCCGACAGAGATTTTCATGCCATCCTCAGTGACGGGCATGGCCACTGGTGTTTTGGGGATGTCAGAGCAGAATAGCATTGCATACATTCTGCTTTTGCATAAAAAGAAAAAAAATATCTATCTCTGTAGGCTACCGAGGGTATCGAAGCATCTCAGATCCCTTAATTTATTTATCCATGCCACAAACCAAACACAAATTTTAAAGTACTTTTTTTTGCCACCCGCTAATAAATTCACCATCCTTCCTTTTCCAGAGCATTTCCACAGATACTCATATTTCTTGAGCAGACAGCTTTCTGATCCCTAAGACTGAATAGCTGTTATCTCAGCTTCCCATCTTATGTGGAGTTTATCTTCCTCATTTAAAATAGCAAAAGCACTGTCTGCATGCACAGACCATTATCCTGGTTGGGTTGTTAAAGTTACTGTAATGCTGACTTTATTTTCTGTAACAGTTCTGAACAAAATGTTTCCTTTGAAAGGTCTCAGACCTCTATCCTCCCAACTCCTAATCGTAGTAATAACCAACCTCAAGGAGTCATTAGTGAAGACTCAAACAATATCCTGTAACAAGTCAGCTATGAAGAAATTGGCATAGTTTATCTCTTTGATTCATGTTCTTATGAAAATAATGGGTTGCAAAATAAAGCTCACATTGCTCTCATGCTATACAGTATCCCTTGGATCTGAGTCTTTCCTCCCCCACCCACTTGTCTCCCAAGCTAACATTGAACATAATTCTGCAGTCGCTTACAAGAAAGGGTCAATCTGTAAAAGCGACATGCTCTTGGACTATAATGCCATTTTATTTTCCTGCTTCTTAAACTGACTCACCTATAAACCTATTTTTGATCCCTATAACTTGTTGCATTTTTAGGTAAGCTGAGAAGATGGTATAATGATTATATTTAAATCCAATCCATAAAGAAATGTTTATTTTTCTGAAGCAAATGGATGCAGCGAACTATGTAAACTGGGATTGGATAGGTTCTTGGAATTGTTTGCATTTGGTTTTGTCTTTGTAAAATGGACACTTAATGTTTTGCAGGAAAGCTGATAAATAGCCCAAGCTATGGCTCACTATTAAAATAGCTGGTAAAATCTCTTGTGCTTGCTGTTTTATTTGGCTTCAGCAATCAAAGGGATCAGCTTTTCTTCATTGAAAGGAGCATGCAGGTGTCTTTTCAGGTTTCTATAAGGATTTTTCTTCTCATTTGATGTGATTCAGGCTCTAAACTGGGCATCAAAAGATGTGAGTTCATTTTGCAGTTCTGCTTCAGTATTGATCAGCTTCAAGATCACTTTAGCTTCCTCCTCTTTTCTTTTTTCCTTACATAAAATGGGAATAATGACAACTCTGCCCATAAAGCAAAAGGTAACATTCAGCTCATTGGTGGTTTGTTCCTGTTTTGTTTTTTTTTTTTCAAATAAGACTCTTGAGACCATATATATTGAGCCTCACATCTCCAAGCCATGTTAGTGTACCTCTGAGTGAGCTGTATTGATACAGATAAACCATACTGTTTTGAGGAAAAGTGGAAAAGCAAGAAATAATTGAGACGGTCATGAAGCCCATCCCATGATTCAGTTGTAAGTATTATTTCTGCTGAGTGACTGAGTCGGCAGATGAAATTGCCAGGCTAAGGTAGCCCAAGATGATTTGTTGTTCAGGAGAGGAGGTTCAGGACTGAAAGAGAGTGTCACTTCAGAGGCAAGTCGTACTAGAAAAGATGATAGGAACTTACAGTGTGGTTTTCTTTTGTATTGTGCCTGACTGAGGCATATACCTTTTCTCTTCAATTACATTTTCCAGCCATTTGATTCAGTCCACTACCTTGTGTTGCCATCTATCTGTATCATCAAATGGATACTCCAGTTGAGATTGAAGAGTTGGTGAAAAATGGTCATCTAAGCTACCCTGCTGTCTCAGGCTTAAACTCCCTTCCTGTCACATCACAGTGGTGATGAAAGTCATAGAGGAAGACATGACAAAGTTAAATCAATAAGGAATGAAGAGAGAGGGTGATTTGGACATAACTTAGAATTAGGGACAGGATCTCATAGAACAGTATCAGAGTTGATGATAAGAGGGATCAGGTTCAATGATAAGAGACTGCATTCTTAACTCTTCAGCCACCCATCCCCATCTAAAAATGTAGTTTCACTGAAACTCAGTTTTCAGGGCATGTGTCACAAAGCTAACAGCATGCTGTAGAGTACACTGTTCTCATACCAGTTGTAAAGTGGAGAGTATTGTTCCCAGAAGCCATTTTTAGTGGATCTTCACAAGGTAGTTTTGATTTATTTTAACAAGCATAGAGTTAGAAGAAACAGGTGAAAAAATAAGTGATAAAGTCTTGATTATTATTTTTTAGGAAAAATAAAAAAGTTGGTTCTCCTTCTGGAAAACTCAGAAAAAAGCACATATTTAACCTCTTTCTAGGTGCTGAGGACTTAGCACTGCATACAGTGGTGCAGCTGCATAACCCCCGGTGACTTCAGTAGGTCTGCGGGGGTTTAAAGGCAATCGAGATACTTCTGCAATGCTTTTAATCTCGTTCCAAGTGTTGCATACTGTGACAAGAATACAGTTCATATTTGAAGCAGTACAAATTGTAAAAAAAAAGCAGAGCATAAACCATGTGGTACCTTACCTTTCAAGGATGTGCTGCTCTTGTGTGTGGTATCTGTCAAGTTATCATTTTCCTGTAGGTTTTCTTATAGACACATTGTGATTACCAGATAGGCAGTCAGCAAAACATTCTGATATTTTCTTTAAAGGATTGTGGCTATATGTTTTACATACTTAAATTTTTTTTGTAATGATCTTTCTGCCACTTTGTTCCTGATTTAATAGACACCTTAATATTCAAGTCCTAAACTATGCAACTCTAATCAAATACAGCAAGATGGATTTTTGAAGTCCAATGTATCCCTAGCCTGGGGCTTGATAAAGCTCTGCTCATCTGCTTTGCTCCCCAGCACCCATGGATGAGTGCTAGCCCCCACATCTTTGCACAGCCCTCCAGTCCTCTTGCAGCTCAGGCATAGCAGTGCCCCCCACTCCAGCCCATCTTATTCTCTGAGCTTGATGGTACTGACAAAGCCAGCCAGTGCCCTTTAGTTCTGATCTGTAGTGCCTTCAGGAAAAAATGATGTATCGGAGTACTTATGTCCCAAATTGAATGTTAGTCAGATGTTAAAATGAAAGAAATATTATGGAGAGTCAGCATGTCTCACTTTGGAAATAAATTACACGAAGTACACTGGAGTGTCATGGCTCTTGGGACCACATATGATCCAAAGATACAATTTAGAGAAGTGATCGCAATACCACTAGATTTATCAGATCATCCGGGAGGAACATTAATACCCAGGAAGAAAATAACAATCAGCAATAGAAGGCTCACAACCAATAACTTTAACTCGTTTTCCAGGGTCACTAACTCACATCAGTAACATATTCGGATGTATCACTAGCTTTTATAGCAATTTTCTCCTTATTAATAGTAGACAAACTTCACTAATTACTGTTATTAATGCAGATGCATTTAGTTCCTAGTACCATACTTTCTCAGCTTAACATTTTCAGTTACTCAAGTTTAGCCTGCTTAAATAGTTTAGGAATATTTGATTGTATTTTCTCATGCTATTTTGTCCAGTCTTGGCAATGCGGGATTCAGAACAGGTACTTGAGATCTCAAGTGCAGGAAACATGCATTGCACACTGGAGTTGGATGCAGACTTTCAAAGCAGGAAAGCAGAAGATATGCTTCTCTGCTTATTCAGCTTGCAGTAGAGCAAAACTTGATGTGTCTATGGTGTAAAGCAATAGATCTAACTTGGGAGATGCCAGTTCAACCACACTGGCTCAGAACAGGAGATTCACCTACAGGCACAAACAGTCATGATCCTGAAAGGCAGACAGAATATGTCTTTGTGCATTTAGGTAGATAGGTTTTATGTTTTCTTCTACTTAATGTTTAAAAGCTGGGTTCCAACTGCCAAGAGTAGCCAACACAAAATATTTTTAAAGCAGAAATGCCAAACTGTTTATGGACCACAAAGACAACTCATCTGGTCAACAGTTGTCTTTTCACCTCTTTTCCCGATGGCTGTAAGCTGGATAGGAACAACCCAGTCATGTTGCAGCTGCCGTCTTTACCAGGGCCATCTTTGCTCCTTCGCTGCCTCTTGTTGGGAGCACACACAGCTACACAACAAGGGAATGGCATCTGGGACATTGGAAAGATAAGAGGCAGGAACCAGAGCAGGGAACCTGACCGACAGTGCAGCCCCTTTGGCAGTCAGAAGTAGACAGTGTGAGTTATTTTGACAGCAAAAGCCCATTCCCAGGTATTCTGTTTCCCAGAATCAGCCCCCAAGCACTTGAGAAGCACTGGCCTTCATGTCCATGTACCCCTCTGGGGAGATGCTGAACAGCAGAGAAGGGCAGCGCTGTGTCCCTGGAAGAGTAGTGGTGGGCAGCTTCCTTCTGCCAAGAGGCTGAGCTGCGTGGGGCTGCCATGGCCAAGCATCTGCCAACCAAACATCCTGGTTTAACATTTTTACAAGTTCCTCAAAGACATAGTCAGTGGATGAGATATTGAAAGTTTTAAAGTAATACCATTTCAGGCCATCTTTAAGCCAAATTACTATGTTAGGATTATAAATCAAGAGTATATCCAAACAATTTTTTTCCCGGTTTTACCCTAACCCTGAGACTCTTAAAACAACTGCTGCTGAAGCTGTAATGTGCTGTTGGTTCTAGAGAGCTCTCCTGCTCTTCTTTTAAAGATGTGATTTTATGATTCTATGTTTTCCTCAGAGGTCCTTTGTACAGAGACTTTTCTTGACTGAAGTTCTTAGGGAGAGAGTTCAGTTTGCAGATGTAAGAGATTCCTTTTCTTATTTCATCCGTCTCATTGTTTTCACTGAGAACAGCTGGTAGGACTTTTCTTCGGCTGAGTTACCTGTGGAATGAGTCAGCTCCTTGTCTTGATGTCTTTTTGAATTAGCTCACATACACATGAAAGTCCAAGTTTTGATTGGATTGATTTCTTTTGTCTTATCAAAACGTAGTATTATCCTGCCTTCCCAGCAAGCAGAGTGTGCTGAAAAACCTATTCCATCAAAACTTTTATTTTGTATTTTCTAGTTAAGGGTCTGTGTAGTTTTTGATTTATAAAAGCACTTTTGTGTGTGTGCATGTGTAATGTTTTAAAGTGTTACATTTAAAGTCTCATTTTCCCAGAACATATTTCTTAGACAAGGAAAACATTTTAGCTATTCTTAATTACAAAAAATAAAAAAGTCTCCTTTTACTACACTCTCTGGTCCAAATTTAATGAGAATACTAACTAGTTACTTATATAATAGTTAAAGAAAATACAGGCTATAGCTATATCATAAATCTTTTACGTTATGTTATAAAGTAAACTGGGAGGGTTTTTGTCTTTGAATCTGAGAGGAAAAAAAAAGTCTGTTCCCTTTTCTGTTGTCTTCTGTGGACTGTAGCTTCTAAACAAAAAGTATTATCAATACATTTTGATTCAAAATTGTTCTCAACTCATCATTGCATTCTCTGCAGAACCGCAATTTGGCTGTGATTTTAATTTCACTAAAAAGAGGATGTGCACCTGTAATTGAGTAGATTTTTTTTTCACATTCTTTACTGACAGACACAAATAACTGCGTTCCAATGTATACAGACATACCTTAATTCTAATGTATGTACAAAACCTCCATGTTATTTTTCAGAAAGAACTTTAATTCTCCAGTATTGTTGACTAAGAGTTGATGCATGGCCATATAACTGGTCCTCAAACTGTATTTGCAGTATCCTCTCCCATTTGTGCTTTCTCCCTCACTGCAATAAGCTGTAAGTCTTAAAACCATCTCCTCAGTTCATCGCTTCCCCAGCACTAACTCAACCAAGTGATGTTCATTTTCTTTCTTATTAGATAGATCAGCCAGACCTTCTCTTTGGTCTTGTTTGAATGAATTAATCCACCAGGACAATGACCAGGCTGCGGAACTCTCCCTTTTGTCGTAGGTACACAGAGGTAAAGATGCAGAGGAAGAAAAGGAACCTGCCCCATTAACCCTTTGAGAAGACTGGGTTGATTTCAAAGGGAGCAGGACTGAGTCACTGCAGAGGTCAAGATCTGCAGAAACACTGTTGTCTGATCAGCCTTTTGGACCATTTCCATGCTGTGACACACGGTTTTAATACGTGTCATTATCAGTCCCCAAGCAGACACCATTGTTCAATGAAGCCTGTTAATACACATCACAGAGAAATTCTAGATGTTTTGGCTACTAAAGGAGGTAGTTACCTCAGGTAGCATGACCACAGAAAAAAAAAAGAAAGAAAAAGAGAACTGAAAGTTCATTTTCCTCTATGTGTTACCATGTCACTTTTCCTGATGTGGCTGTGTACCTCATGTGTGACATCTATGGCTAAGGCATTGTCACATTTCTGGTATGCTAACATAGCATTTGACTGCTTTCCACTGAATTCATATAATTAACTCCTAATATTAAAGCAGTTTCCAGATTCCTCAGCAAGCTGATTGAAAGGTGGTTTAATTGCACAGCATTGCCAAGAAACATGTTAGGTGATTGGTGGCTGTAGTAAGAGTTAATGTGAAGGTAATAGGAGATATCACAGGGACTAAGATTTTGCTGGCCATTAGCAGAGGTGACTTCAAAAGGCAAATGATAATTAGTATAGGTTTCACTGAACCAAGTTTCCATCTGCTGCTAGTCACCGGATTTTGAGCTGCTCTCCTATTAAAGATTTGCATGTATTTTCCTGGATTCTCGATGGAAAGAACACTTAGGGGAAAAAGGTATAAATCAACAAATAATAATGTAACCTGCAGAAATATAAATCTATGTAGATTAATCCATGTTTCCTAAATTGCATACTAGATTGTAATTCAATCAAAGGGTAGGGGTCTTGTGACGTTTATGAACATTTATGGATGGTATGAGCACTCAGATTAAATGTCAAACCTGGTATTCAGTTTAGAATCACGTATTATTGTTGTTCATTAATATATAAAAACAACAATTATATCCACTAAAATCCTCAATTTAATTTTTCTGTAATCTGTCTCTGCTGTGTCAGAGAGGCAGTGCAGCCTCTCTGCCCCCGCAGATCATTTACAGGGCTCCACAAGATTTCAGCTGAGTCTCCTCTTTCACTGTCTTTCCCCAGCATGGCAGTGGCTCTGCTTGGCCCCCTCTGAACTGAGGAATTCTCTAGTAAATTATTTTCTTTATCTTTCACTGGGATTAAATTCTAGTTTAGATACTGAGTAGGTGTAGTGCATCCAGGAGGAAAGGGTTGACAAGACCCTTATCTTAGACCAGTTTGCTGAGATTACATATGATAAAGCTCTGCCTTTCACTGGTTCCGTATCACTAAAGGGGGAAGATGTTGTAAGGCAAGAGTAGTCAGTTTAGGATTATCTGAATCCATTGCCGGTCCTCCCTGCTTAAAGCAGTTGATAACTTGCATGCTTCTTTCCAGTGTAGGAGCTGAAGGAGTAACATTTCTCACTTTGGTAGTGCCTTACATCAGGGAGATCCTAAATCGCTTTGCCAAAATGAACCAGAATCACTGTCCCAATTTATTGCTAAGAAAAAGGCATTTGAAGCAGGTTAACTCAAGCCATTTAGTGAGTAAATCGTAAGAAGCAGTTGAATGTCAATTGCAGAAATGACTTTGGCATCCAAGATGTTAATTTCATTGAGAATAAGCAGTGCTTAAGCTAAGAAAGGTTAAATATTCTCAAGTCCCCAGGTGGTTTACAGCCAAAATTTCACTGACTTCCAATGGACTTTGACATGAATGCCTGTGTCACTTATGAAAATTATGGTTACCCTCATAAATCGATTACCTGCTTATATAATGTAACTTGTATAAGTAGATTTCAATACCTTAACTCCCCATAAATAGAAACTCACATTCAGTGTTTAGGAATTTTATTCTCATTAAAATCAAGGGGGAATAGATTTCTAAATTTTCTTAACATTTAGACCTTGCTTGTCTCTTGGTCTCTGTGCTTTAAATGGAATTTATTCATGTAGCAAAGAAAAAGAAAATGGTCAGAATCTGGCCACAATAAAGCAAGGGCAGGTTTAAGATTAGCCCCTGGCTATTCTGTCTAATGGCCAAAACAGCTTCCAAGTGATAATGATTAATTAAGAGTAGGAATTCAATATGAAAAAAGTCAGTGGATTCCCTTTGTCCATTCCACAAAATAGAGCCATACTAGGCTCAAAACAATGTAAATATAGACTGGTAATTATTCTGCTTGTAACACGGAGACCTAGGGAAAGCAGGTTTTTTTTAATGTTATTATAGAATAGTATATCTTGAAGAAATCTACTGTGTTAATCTAATGCAATTAGGTTAAGTATGTCTCTAGTGACAAACAGTGCCATATGATAAGAAGTTTCACCCCAGCATTTTAATGGTTCAGGTTCTGCTCATGGTTTCAATTAAGTCAGCACATTTGCACAGGGCAGTGAGAACAGGCTTTGGCCCACTTCTCTCCTGCATATGTGTTCTGCAGTTATCTAACCTGGAATTAATCATAGTTTCCTTAGACGTATCTTGTTTTTTCCAATATTTTACATGGAAAGTTTTGTTTTCATGTATTTCCTTTTGAACAACACTAGTTATCATGTGTCCAGGCTGACTGCAATCACTTGAAAAATTGTTGTGTTTCAGTTCCAGTGATTTGCCAGATTCTAGTTTGCAGCTTCTAGTACATTGTGCCTGTCCAAAATTACCCTACAGTTTTAATTAGGTGTGACAGTCTTTCTCACTTCTTACAACAGATTTGATGGCAATGTTTGTGTAAGTCATTATTCAGCACCTCCAGAATCTCAGGCCACGATTTGTAGAATTCTTTGGCATCTGTGTCATCAATGTTGCTTGACGCTTTCCCTTAAGAGAATTCATTTTATATTGCTTATAACAGAGCCAGAGTCTAACCACTCAGCCTAAAATTTTCCATTCTGTGTTTTTTTTCCATGCTGGATGCCTCTTGCTTTTAAAAATTAATATTATTTTTCTTTTTGTAAACTCCGGGGCTCCAAGACACATTCTTTGACCTTCTTGTCTCAGGTTCTTCGATGGTGTGCAACTCAACTGTCCCATCTGCCTATAACCCGAAAGGAAGTACTTCCCAACTACGAGCTGCTAACAGTCCTTCACATACACTCTGTCACAGATTAATCTGTGGGCTTTATGGTTAAATCTTCGGGAGCAGTTTAAAAGGAAAATAAGGGATATATGCTTAGCAAAAGAGTTTTTTTCGACCAAGAGGACCCTGTTGAAGTTCATCAGAGTAACATATTCTTGAAACTTAGATAGTGATCTGCTCTCCACCATCCTGACGTTACCTTTCCATTCATCTTACGGCACTTCTGATTTTCAGTCTGGGCAGAATCCAACCTGTCATCTGTCTCATGCAAGTCTTCCTTACATGTGGGAGCAGTCAGCTTCTTTAAGGAGAAATTTGCTGTTAGCAGGGCCTCTCTGGGTGGCCTGTCTAAAGGATGCTGTAAGCATCTTGTTTTCTGCCCTGCAGTTTTTATGATTCTCTCTGCTCTTTAATGAATTTCTTCCACCTCTCTCACAGAGACCAACACATGCTTTCTCTTACATTCTCCTCTGTTAGGCCATAATTCCCCACAAATAATAGATACAACTCTGAAAAATTTTTCTGCCAGCCTGCCTTCCTTGTCTCCTGTGATAACTCCTCACTTTTCCTTCCCTATCTCAACTTAGGTTTATATTTCTCTGAATATTTTTAAATAATTTGAGGAATGATAGAGCTAATTTCCTATAACTGGACAGAGCGTCGTACCTTCACTTAACTGCTGGTGTACACCACATGAACCCCATGGGTTTTGCCCACCAGGCTCCTGGCTCCTTGATAACAATGGAGAGCACTGTCTGGACTACCTGAATTCTTTTCAGCTTGGTGAAGGGGTGACAGGACTGGTTTATAGCTTTGAACATTTTGGAGGCATCTGCCTTCGTCTTCTGTGCGATAAAGCTTAGATACACCATAGTAGACTTCGGAAACTAGACATGTAGTCTGCCCAAAGTTGGCAATCCTTTAGCCATTCCACTTTCATGCAGCCATTATTTTTTCTTTTCTTGGGATGTTAACAAGTCTGTCAAATCCAAAAGATATTGTGTTGACAGAAGGGAGTAAGGCAACACAGTTTTTCTGTGCAGCTATCATCCGTAGTGTAAGCATCCTCAGCCCTAATAACATGCCTAACCCATCTCCTGTGAAGGTCAGGATCAGGAAGGCAAGTTCTGTTTCAGAGGCCTGTGTCATCTATCATGACTGCTAAGAAGGATGCCATTCAAATCTGGCAGTGTTTTTGTGATAAGAGCATTTGTCCATAGGAGCCACAAGCTCTATTTCACGGAGGCTGTTGAACAGCCACTGGAGGATATTTAGTCTCTCTTGGCTTGGAATTATCCCAGGACTGAAAGCCTCTTCAGCCATTACTAGTTTTCTCAGCTACATAGTTTTGAGGTCAGGTAATTTCAAAACTTCCAAGATTTAAGATTGTGAATTTAAAACACTTTTTTTTTCCCCTCTTCTCTCTCCTGTGGGAACTGCTACCATCTGTGAGCCTCCTCAATCCCTGTTTTATATTGGTATCAGTTTGTGTGTTTATTATCACTTAATTTCTGTATTTCTTTCTCCATTTTCTTCTCAGATCACTCACGATCAGTTTGTGGCCTTCCTCTGAAGGAACCTTACCTGTCTCTTGTGTAAGTATTTATATCAAACATTTTATAGTTTTCACTGATGTAAGTTGTGTATTTTGTTCCAAGTCAGCCCAGAGCTGTTGTGAACTTCTCTGTTGCTCCTGATGGCCACAAGACTCGGTACAAAGTTTTCTTTCTAATGGAGCAGTCCAGGATTTTAATGCAGTGTCAGTGTATGGGACTCTGACTTAGTTTGGTGACATTGTGTGATTTATTGATCTAGAATTTCTGTGTGCATTTCTGGATGACAACATGGAAGATGTTTGTTATATTTGAGGATGTACATGTTGCAATGGCCATTATGCAGCTGGGCACTCATTCAGAGTTAAAACATGTAGTACTCTACAGCGTGCAAGAGTAACACAAGTACAGGAAACAGTCAACTAGCATTTCAAACTCTCCTCATTGCAATCTGACCTGTGGCATGGACCCCTCCTTATCCAATTCTATGTGATCTCCTACCTAATACAGACCTTCTTTTCTTATCTAGGTAAATGAAATATGCTGTATTCTCTTTGGTATCTAAACAGTATTTAGATTAAAAATCTGTTAGTGATTTATCTGGAAGATATTATAAAGCTTCTTTTCTCACATGGTCTCATTCATTTGAGTTTGGCCACTGCTATGTAGATGGTCAATTTGGTGACCTTTCTAATTGATGACAACATTATATTAATCCAGATAATTGTGTTTTTCAGACCTAGAACAGGAAGAGTTAAAATTTTCATAGTTTAGGTTTTACTTTGTTTCTCTTTTGGGAGGATGGGGCCAGGAGCCTTTGGGAGAATTTGTTGGCATTTGGGTTTTAGTTTTGCCAGTTCATGACATGTGACGGTTTTGCATATTTGCGAAACATTGTTCAAAAGCTTGTGTCTTTCTGGGATTCCTTCATACATATTGGCAGTGAAATCTAGTGTTTTTAAAACAATGATGCCTCTTGTTGTGATATAAAGCGAAATACAGCACTACCACATCATAATATTTACTATCGTTAAGTAAAGACAGATCAGAGTTTTCCAAATGTCCACCAGTATTTTAAGCCACTTTTCTTGGGATGTCCAAACGGGAGTTATTTCATGAATGCCAAAAACAGTAAGAGCTTTTAAATTTAGGTTTAGAACTTCATGTCCAAATATGCCTAGACTTTGTGTTACTTTAGATCTCTATTTTGCAATTGAAATTTATGTCTCCTACCAGTTTACAGAGGAAAGTAGATGGCTGTTAAAGAGCTGCCTGCAATTTTTTTTTTTAAATAAAACATAGCATAGTGAGAAAAACAGTTCTTTCATATTTGGAAGAGGAATTAAACCTGCGAATTTATGTTCGAATTGTGTTTTGATTGTTGAAAATTCTTCAAAGGGTTACTAAAGTGCAAATGGACATTCATAATTTTTTCAGGTCCATGCAAAAACAAAGAGCTTCCTTTTCCTGATACTAGACTTTATATACGTGACTTCAGCATTTTAACATTGACTTACTACTTTTGCGGTACAGAAAAAACCAGCAACACCTCCTTCTCCCCTGCCCTGTGGGCAGAGACGTGAGATATGCTGCAGTGACTACGAAAGGTGGCATGACAATGCCAGCTACCAAGGAGATGTATTTCAGCTGACCTATCATGCCTATGGTGTCCCCATATTTCTTTCCTTCCCCCTTTGCCTTTCATTATAAGGTGTCCCAAATCTGTAATTTACAACTGGACTGCTCCAGTTTTGCTCTGATATATTTGCCACAAATAAGTAGGAGTCTATGCGTGTGCATAGCTCCCTGTGGCGATGTCAGGCCCGTGAGACGAGGGGAGCAGAGGCCCCCATGGAATGCAATGCGGCTTACATCTAATGTGACATTTATTTGACTGGGAAAGGCAATTGATTAAAGTCCCATCAGACCTTTGCCATCATGTATTATGTATTTATCCAGCAGGGGCGGTTCATAACAGCCCCTGACAAATCCTATTATTTTTGTTGCAGAACTTCATAATATCGATAAAAAGTGTTAATGGTGCTTGAGGATGTGGAGCACACACCACTTACATTAACACTCCCTGCAACTGTCTCAAAATCATTCATGTCCGTGGCAGGGACCACGTGCCTTCAACGTTTGCACAAAAGCCTCGGTGTATCATTATTCTACCTTTACAGTGCAAGGCAATTTGGTTGGAAGCAGCAGGCTGACTTCATGGTACATAGGTATAGAATCAGAGAATGGTAAGTGCTGTAAGGGACCTTTAGAGATCATCTAATCCAGCCCCCCTGTAAAGTAGGACCATGTAGGTCAGGTTACACAGGAACACATCCAGGCAAGTTGAAAGCTGAAGTCCGCCTCCAACAGTGCTTTGCTGTGTGACCATGCATAAGTCATTTCCCATCTGTCTGCCTTTGTTTTTTGACCTGTAAGACTAGACTCACTTTAAGTCAGGCTTATTCCACAGCCAAGCACTTCATTGTGCTCCTCCATTCCCAAAATGGCAGGATCCATTGGGAGCCTCACTTTATTTCAGGCATATGTTTAAAGTTGGTGTTGATTGTACTGGTTCTCTTCCTCCTCTTGAAGATAGGTCCTTCAGGCCACTGATACTCTGAATTCTTTTGGTCAACAGAAAAAGTAGAAATAGGACATTTTTTCAGCAGAAGCTGTTAATGGTGCCTGTCAAGCATGTTTCTGATACAGGCATAGTAACTGACGTGTTCTATTCTGTGCCTCACTACCCAGTGCTAGGCTCTCTTCCTGTATCCCTACCCACAACTTGCTGATGATTCCAAGACTCCCTCCTTATCCTCCCCCAAGTTATACACATCTGTCTGACTACATGGCATCAAGGTTTTAGAGACGGAAGGATATCGTGGATCTCTCCCCCAAACAATATTCCCACTTAAATACAGTTAAATTCTGCTCCACTTGAATATCCTCAGGAGTTTAAGGGAAGTAGGTGGGTACTTTGTCAAAAATCATCCTTTTTATGGAAGGAGGAGTCTTCCAACCAGTGTTGAGCCCTGCTATCATATTATCATATTGTCAACAGTGTGTAACAGTAGCAGTGATACTAAGGTGCTTTACAGTAAGATAGATGGCTTAGGTAGGACAAATAGCTACAGTAGGACACTTTTACTTCCAGAGCACTACCTGTTCAGGTGGAACTCATGCAGTACTGAAGAGTTATCTGCTGTTAGCGTTGGTAAGTGCAAATAAGAAATGCATCAAAGTGATCCAGATAAAAAGAAGGTTCAGGATATGTTAACCTGATTCCATGAATATCTATCCGTTTCCATGAAACAGAATCCTGATGTAACTGAGTTGTATTGTACTCCAGCATCATTCCTATTAGATTCAGCAATGGTTCTGATCCTTGCTATCTGACATCCTGTTAAAAAAAGAAAAAAAGGAAAAAAAAGGTGCTATTTATTCCTCAGCTTCATGAAGACATATTCGGTCAAGTAATGATGACCTAAGGGAAACTGAGCAGCATCTTACTGATCTCATCATAGTTATGAGAACCATCCATCATATGGTCAGTGATTTGTATGTCAAAATACAACCAGCATTATTCCAGCCTGCTAGTTGCCACTTTCCGATTATACATGTTCACTTTATCGGACATGATGATGCTCAGATAGTCTTTGATATCTGTCTGTGTGTCTCTGCTCTTGGTACTTGTTCATCATCAAGCTGGCATCTGTTAGTGCTCTGAACCCTCATCATGAAATGATTAATTAGCACCGGCTGAATCCCTTTATTTGGCTAGTGTGCTTAGTATTGTTTTGCAGATGAGGAACAACAACAGTGATTGCTACATCAGGAACAGGGAGGAGGCATCTTTTCTCTTCTCAGGTTTCTTAAGAAGGTCTCCATTACTTCAGAGGAGAATAATAACCTCCAGGTCAAGTTTGTTCATTAATCAAAAATGAACATTTGCAAAATGCTGAAAAAGTCTAGGTGTAATAAGCCTTATGGTAACAACAGCTTTCAAGAGTTAACATTTTTAAAGAATTGTCGTAATTAATGTAATAAATAGACAAATTATCCAGAAGAATCAGTTGATCTGCTTCTGTAAATAAAAAGTTGTTGGAGGGTAATGGTCACCTACACAGCAATCTGAGACAGGAAAGGGATATTATTTCCCCAGCTTTTATGCGTCTCCTGAAGGAAGGGAATGTTCCGAAAAAGAGAACAACATGGGCACGGACCCTTCATTTGGCATTTGCAAATGAGAGAAATTGTGAAACAGACTTGAAATAGCAGTGGAGCAGAAATTCTGCTCTGGTGTGTCTATAGAAATCAAACTGTATGGCTGGGAATGCACCTCAGGATGAACGTTCTTGAACAAGTGCCACAACTTTAAGCTTTATTCTGTATCTGAAGACATAACCACCAAATTGACTTAAACAATAAATTTACATTTAAAATCCCTTACTTAAATCTGACAAAGTTCAGGTTTTGCTTTGTTCTAAAACATCTTTAATAAAAATAGAACCAACATTCAGAAAATCAGAGAAGCAGCCAGGTTTTTAAAAAAGGGCAAAATTGGATTCTAGTTTTTCATTCAAGCATTAGTTTGAGTGTTAATGTTCGCTTTATTTAACAAATAATGGCTGCCTGTAGCTGTGAAGTCAGTGTGTGGATTACAACAGAGGAATGTATGCAATCCGATTTCTAATTGCAATACGTACAAGATATCCACTGAAATTGGATGAGATTGAATTTAAGATTGGCCAGCATGACAGCTGAAAATGTCACACCTTTCTGCCATTATGCTTACTAGAGATCTTTTTGTTCTGGATTTATTTTTCATCTAATTAGTGTAAAATAATGTATTGAGTGTTAGTTTTATTTTGAAATATAATGAATTACAGCAGAAAAAAAAAAGGACTTTAAACAAGACAGTTCTAGGAGCATATTATTTTAGATTCAGCTAGGAAAAAAAAAAGGACAGAAAGAAAATACAGTTTTTCAGCATGCTTTTTACCCCACACTGGCATAATATAATATATTTGGATGGAAAAGACCACCTTGCTGAATCAGTTGCAGCATTTCTTACAGCAATTTGAACACCAACCATCAAAATATTAAGACAGTCCAGTTTGTTAGGCCTGAAATCACTGCACAAAATGGCACAACTACAGAGCTTTTCAGAATATTCCCTTTGCAGTTTTGGTAAATTGTCTTCTAACTTTGGGAAGCACGTTGCTGTTCTACAGTTGTATCACAAAATGTATCTGTTTCTTTTCTGAAGTATATTGTCAGTTCTTCTCCTTATGTGGAAATCATCTTTGATGCACCCTGCATTAACATTATGCTATATACCTCTCTCCATAAAATATACACACCAGATAGGAGGCAAAAAATGATGCCAAGAGCAATGGTACTAAGAGCTGGAGGAGTGGTTAATCTGAAAATAGATATCCAGAAATAGATGGTTTCCCAAAAGTCACCTCTTGATCAAAAACCAATAGATTTGACTATTGAAACTTGCACTGAAATATAGTCATGGAGGTCTAAATGCCAGATCATGTCTCCATATTCACGCTGAGTGTTCTATGTGTAGGACACTGTGATGGAAAACGAACTTGTTAAGAGTATCTCCTCCATCTTCTTTCTCTCTCCACCTCTCCCACTTAAAAAAAAAAAAAAGACATGAAAGCCATCTGCCATGTAGTTTAGCTGTGTGCCATTACGCAGGTATATGCATCAAAACAAATGTGATTCTTCCTCAGACCGTGTTTCATGAAGGCTATATTAACTCTTGGTGGGAATGGGAACGCTTAGACATAAAATATTGAGTGTATCAAGAAATTGCAGTTTTTTCCTCTAAAGTTCTCTTCCACTGCTGCTTATTTCCATCATTTTGGATAATATCATGCTGAGTATGATTCACAAATTCAGCCCCCCAGGTAATATTTTCATTTCATATGTTTGCAAGGCGAAAATACTAGATTTTTACACACCACTGAAAACAAATGCTTTTGGATATGAAGAGATCTTGCCCTCTTCCATTCCATCATAGTCAGTTTTAAGTTTAATAGAATAGCTATCAGTTTTCTGAATGCTGTTTTCTAATGTTTTATCTTAAGCATATGCTAAGCAGCTTGATTTTTCAGAGACAAAATTGGAATCCCACCTTCAAGTAGCATATCATTCAAAGTAAGGATCAGTTGCAACATTTGGATCTGGATGTGTGTTTAAATTTCATATTTATCTCTATTCACTGATCTCGGATGCCTGTAAAATGGATAAATTGAATTTCAGTTTTTACATTAAATCCACTTTTACTGAAAGGACAAAAATTAATGTGTTACATTCTGGATGCTCTGCCATATGCACTGAAGGTTGTGAAGGAAACCTACTATCATCAGCATATAACCAGCCCCAAAGAATTATATGTTTCAGAAACTATTTTTCAGTTTTTGCACTTAACAAATCCTTTAGTTTTTGGTTTTTAG
This sequence comes from Colius striatus, assembly GCF_028858725.1. NCBI lineage: Eukaryota > Metazoa > Chordata > Aves > Coliiformes > Coliidae > Colius > Colius striatus. The sequence continues at coordinate 118,958,975 of NC_084759.1, read as the reverse complement.
TGCAGATTTCTTGCATGAATGTCCGTGCATGCTTAGCATGGTGTAGTTATGACACTAAGTAACTGAATTCTGCCACAGAAGACTAAAACGAAATTTCAGGTTTTCTTCCAGTGAACTTTAATAGAAAAGTAACAGTTTTACTCATTGAATTACCTGTAGACTGAGGCATGCCTCAGGGAAGATTGTCAAAAATCTTGGGTTTCTTCTTAACTTGTTGAAAATGTGCTGGCAGATGATTTCTTTTGGATCCTGCAAATTAATCTCACATTGATACCTTCTACTGTGATTTCTGTGGCACTGTCTTCACCTTCCATCATGGCATGGCTGTGTTCTGATGCATGTCACACTCATACATACAACATGCCAGTCTGATATCGTTGCCTTGCTAGTGGTCAGCCCAGTTTGTTCTGTTGAAGACATTCACAAATTGTCATAGCCCAAAGAGATCAAGAAAAGCATCTAACGCATTCAGGGAGAAGCAATGCTTTTGTAAGTCATTCTGTTCACCAAATATTTCTCCTCCACATCTTATTCCAGCAGCAATTTGTTGGGAGGCAGGGTCCCACATTCAAACGAGAAATAAGGCATTCAGCTAGCAGATTCGTAGATGAATGGACATCTTGTTCTGAGAATAAGAATATTTTAAAAGCACAGAAGTGAACTAGATATTTACCTCAACTGTACAAGTAAACTGCTGAGAGAGTTGTTGAATCTTTGCTCATCCCAAAGGACAGAACCATAGAAATAACGTGGAAATACTACAGGTGAATGAGGCCTAAATGTTGTTTAATGAGCAATTGACTGAAGTTGATCCTTTTACGGCCTTTAAGCGTGTTCCCATTTTTTCCTACCCTACACTCCCTCCTTTTGAGAGGCTTTGTCAACAAATGTTACAAACTCCTCCCAAATCTTATTAGTTAGAAAATGCTATTTTCTTTCATCAAAAAACCTTGACCAATAATTCTTTTTGCATCACTGCCCCATCTTTCCTTCAAGTATGCATTTGCTCACCTTACAGTTCTTTTGCAGGTCTTCATCTTAACTCAAAATTTCTCTTGTGATACTATATCAAATGCTGTACTGATAGATTAAATTTACTGCATTTCCTTTGTCTGGACAATCGGTTATCAAAGAAAATGATCAAGTTAGTCTACTACAGTCTACCTTTGGCAAATTCATGTTGTGTTTTATTCCATTTTCCATTTACCTAACATACCTCTTTCATTATTTTTTCCTTCAACATTTGCTGCACTCGTGCTATTGAAGCTTCTGATGTTATGTCAACATCAAACAGGTGTAAGTGAGATCAGAATCAGTTTCAATACACCATAGCACAGCCTTGCAAAAGCCTATTCATTCTCACGCCTGTGAAGTGTTAAGTTCTCATCCAGCAGACAAATAAAATATCGGTTTTTATTTTTCATTGTCATTATAGCAAAGGGCAGGTGAGCTGATTTTGAGCCTTGGCTGGTGAATGTTCATGATGATTTGCAAAAGGGTTTCTAGAGATAGAATCGGAGACATCTACCTGCACATGAGAGTGCTTGGGCACTTGCATTAGTAAAACCTTAATGTATGTATCAGTAATGAAAATCTTAATTAAGAACGCAGCATCATTGTCCATGAACACTATTTCTTTCTCTGTGTTTGAAGTCTTTTGTGTATTTCAGCATCTACCTGGTCCAGACAGACAGAGCCCTTGAAGAGTGTGTCTGGCAGATCTTTTCTTGATTAGTATCAACTAGCAAATTGCAAACTCTCACTCGTCTTTTGTCTCGACACTGACACTCAGAATAGTGGAGCATAAAGCATAACTTAGGGCTTGTCTGGATTTTTTCTGTTGCTTTTCCCACTTTGTTATTATATTTATGAGTTTCAAATTCCAGTAACTTTGATTAGAACTGAATCATGTGGCTCAAAGAATTGCCAAAATGTGCACAACCACCTATTTACCCAATAGTATATCTTTTCCTTTAGAAATGATAGACTTGCCTAGGCCGTGTTCTGTATGCACAAAAAGTATGCTAATAGGATGTGAAGACTGAGATTTTAATCTCCCTAAACTCAGGAAATTTAGAGTTAAGGTTCCCACAGCAACCTTACCTTTGCCCCTTGCTTTCAATAAGGTTTCTTCCTGTATGATCCCTAGCTGTAGGCTTAACAGAGCAGATAGTATGGGGAGAAGACAGTGTGATGGGTGGGAACTGATGAGGCTTTTTTTTCCTCTAAGTGCATTCCAGTGACATTCTGTTTGTTGAGCACCTCCTATACAATTAATGTGGTTTGTAACACATCAGAACACCTCTCAATGTGAGTTTTAGGTGTACTGATAAAAGCACAGGTAGTGTAAGGTAAGGGTGTATGCATGTGCACACAAATTTCCCTGTGTGAAAGCCCATCCAAGTTGTATCTTTTGCTTTCAGGTAGGTCTGACTGTCTTTTCAGATTCCCTGCCATGTCACTGACATTGATAGTTTCTGTGGAAATCACACCTGCACGATAGAAGGATACACCCCAGGAAAGGCAAGAGCAGAAAGTACTGCTATTTAATTTGGGTGAAAAACAGCTATGGAGTGTGCAAATCAGCACAGTTGAGCTATACATGCAGTGACTTTTGCAGAAATTATACCTCTTTAGAAAGAGTTTCTCCAGCCTTACAAAAGAGTTCTTGCTGAGGCCAGTGGTTCGTGTGGGTCATAAAAGCCACAAATGCCTTTACATCATCGTATAAAAAAGTAGTTCTGAGAAACCCATGGAATTCAATAATCAGTCAGACTTCAGCCACCATTAATATTCTCAAAACCAACACTTACTCCACTAAGACATCAAAACCTGAAATAATCCAGATAAAATTAAGTGTCTAAATTAAGCAAATGGCTGATTCTTACCTGCTTGGTATGATACCAGTGTTTTTTTGTCTAGGCAGAATATGTGAGGAGTCATCTGCAACACCAGATTTAATTCAGAATCTTTATGGACTGCTCTGTCCATCACAGAGGAGCACCACATGTTGTGGACAAGGGAGAAGGACACGGTTGTCCTTGTCCCAGCTTAAGTGCCAGTTCCAAGGTTTTTAGACGATACATAATCATAGGCCTGTACTGGTAGCTGAAGCATGATCTTGAAAGCAGACCATGCCACCTACATGTTTTCTGACCTTGTTGCCAGCTATTAGCCTGCCAACTGCTAAAGCTCAGGATAAGTAGCTTGGGCCTGGAGAGAGCGGTCCTGAGCCACCAGCCAGCAGACCCATAGTGTGTGGGTCCAGCCATTGCCAGTCTCTCCAGAGTGCATGAAGCTGAGCTGAGTGTTTTGAAACCACCGGGCTAGAGCTTTAGCTGTGCTCCTCAAGAGTACATGTGCATATGCAGAGTGAAATGTAGGCAGATCTGAGACTAAATGGTCTGAGCCTGCTCTCAGTGTAAACAGTGTCCCCAAGTCTTTCCTATTACAGCTCAGTCACTGATTGCAAGAATAATGTCTATTTCTTTTCCTTTGTCTTTTTCTTTTTTTACACAGTTGAGTATCTAAAGCTAGAAAACTGTGGCTAACTCAGTGTCTGGGAGAATCTTTAAGAAAAGAAAGATATTTTAACATGTTAATAATCTTGTTTCAAGACCAAACTGTTTCAAACATGGCAGTGCTGCTACTTCTCTTTCAGGACTATGTACGTGTCAAGTTTGATGTTTTAAAACAAAGCTGTGTTATAATTATACAACCGTGTTTAAGAATTTTAAAAAAGGCTTATGGAAAACCTAACAGCTGGAAACTGTTTTTTACATACTTGGATGACTCAAAAACAGCTGAATGGGTTTTTGCTAAGCTTAACCAAAAATGTCATTTCTGAATTGAGAAAAGGCATGAGAAATATCTGCTGAAAAGGTAACAGTTTCAGAAAGGTATAAGCACATATAGATATTATTTAATTCATCAGCTTCCACTGTACAGTTGTGAATGTAATGCTATGAAAATAAAAGAATTAATATTTATATAGTTTTTCCAAAATTTCAAAGATCTGTACTAGACTTTAAGGAACTAGACTTTGTAGCTGTGACTTAATGAAATATTAATATTTATATTTCATTGGAATATCACACATTCAAACAGGAAAACAAAGACATAGAGAAGGGTTCAGGGCTTGCCAGAGTTCACACAGAAAGAGAAGATGACCGTGTTTAGCACCCCATACCTTTGCATCGCTCAACTTGTACAGCGTGGCCGTGCTCACAGGGAGCTCCCAGCTTGTCTGTGTCTGTCTCTCATTTCAGGTACACCCAGTTTGCAGGTGAAGAGCCTATGCTGGGCTCAGGTACCCAACTCTCCCTTCTTTCTGTGTCCCATTTTGTTTCCAAAAGCAAAGTTTGCAAATTGTGCCTACTCTGATCATGCAGCTCAACTGCATTCAAGTATCACTCCCAGTTACAAGTGTGCATACACTCCTCCTTCTCCCCCAGTGCTCCCAAGGGCTGTCAAGGTGAGAGCTGTCACTAGAGATCTGTACTGAGGTCTTATTCAGGACATGGTCCAATCTATAACTTGGTAACAATCATTTTACTGTTTGAAACTTCAGTCAGTGAATAAATATGATTTTACTGCTGCTTAGTTTGGATGTTGAGCTGTATTGGAGGAAACTGCTCTTCTTTCATACTGAATTTTGTTTCAGGGTGGTGTATGTGAAAAATAACACAAATAGGAGTATTTTTGGATGATCATACTGAACAGTCAGCAAGAAGAAAAGTACAGTATGGTGAAGGGAAATCTGTTCATAGTAAAAGCAATATGAGCTTGTGGTTTGCAACTGGGACCAAGACATGAATTTTCACTTTAACCTTAGCTGTGAAACTCCCTCTGATGCTAAGGAAATGACTTGATTTCCCATCGTTGCACCTCAGTTTCTTCCTCTCTATATTAATGGCAACCATGACCCAGCTTACCAGAATAACATTCCTCTTCAAGTTCAGTTATTATCACAGGTTTTGTTTTTTTCCAACCTAACAAGCCTTGTCAACGTTCAGAGTGCCATTGTCTTACTTTTCCAATTCAATGGGCTTTCACTCTTTTTAGCTTGGCAGAACCACCAGATCTGGGAGGGAGAGCAAGGGCTGATGCTGTGCTGTGCATTCTGCAGGAGATTTTCAGTAGCAACCCCAGGTTAAAAACTCAGTGCTGGTATCTAAGTGGGCCATAAACATAATTTCATTTTCTAAGCACGGCTGATCTCATCTCCTTGAGAAATGGTAATCATGAGACAGACTTCAGCTTGCCATTTTTTTCAGGCACATTGCAGTAGCCCCAGATTTAGTTAGGTTCAATCTGTGCCCCTAAACTATGGATTCACTTAAAGAAAAGAGTTTCAGCACCTAACTCCACAAACCCCCTCAGCAGAGCAGGTTGCTATCAATCTTTTCTCAGCTTTTTGAAAGCTTTGGATGTGTGCACTGCATATTGACCATCTTGCTCATGAAGGGCCTCTCTTTTGTTTTCCCTCTGTTGTTTCCCTTTTGAGGTATCTAGTGTTGCCAGTGGTTCTTACAAGAACCATCCCTGTACTGTGGCCGAACCTAGAGTCACAACCTAAGCCAGTCTTTAGCAGGGCATTACAAGGAAACAATGCTCTTCTCATTTTGCTAGCAGCATCACTGCCTCAGCTTCATAAATATTTTTCTGATCCAAAACTTCTCCACTATTGCATTTAAGTGTTTTGCTATTCAGATGCTGGGAGGTGTAATTATGCATCTCTCCCCTTCTGGTGTATCCTGTACACCAGGAAGTACCATGTTCATGGATCTTTCTATCAGAGTTGATCAGTTCCATCTTCTCTGAGCCATCTTTTTGATCGTATGGTTTCTAAATATTGGTTGACTAGAGGACAATATGTTGAGACGTCTGGATAGAGAAATGAGAAGAAATAATAAAAGGTAGAAGTCAGTGAGTTGGATAGTCTGTTGGAGATAAATCCTTCCCTGGAGAGTTAACTCCTATAAAGCCCAGGACAGTTTGAATGTAACAAAGTTGTAGGCTGGCGATTCTCCACTTTTCACAAAACACCTTTAAATGCAATTGCATTTGAGCACTGACTGAAGTAGTTGAAGCAGACTGAAACCTAGCAAACAATCTTAGAAAGAAAGTTATTTCCTATTATAGTCCATACAAGAATTGTCATCATTTAAATAGCACAGGTGCATATGGGAGGCATTTAGGAAGCAACAGAAGCTTTGCAACATCCTTGTCGCTCCCACTCCACTTTCAGGCTTTTGTTCTTCAGCACAGCTGCCTTTGGAGGACTGCATCTTGAGCAGTCACCCTTTTTGGCTGCAAGTTTTCAGACAGGGCTTTTGCCTAATTGAAACAGCATAATTGGTTTGGATGTTTTGGCATGAGAGGCAAGGCAGAAGGTACAGCGTCTTCATGTTAAACAATTTAACCATTTATAGCCCACTTTGCACAAATGGAGTCCTGAAGGTAGGAGACACAGGCTGCAAGGAGAAGCAATGTGATCTCTTACAAGTCAACAGCGACATGAGTGTTTAATACTACATCTGCACAAAGTTTTGTTGAGCTTGCATGGTGAGGTTGCACTAGCTTTTCGGTGTGGCTCACCTGCATGTACCCGCTATTTGTGAACTTCTCCTTCAGTCCATTTACAGTTTGCCCCCAGGATTTAACAGAGTTTTGCAATCTTGGAGAGAGGTTTGGCTTGTCAGATGTATCCTTAAATGAAATTAGTTTGTATTGCAACAGGATTGGTGGGAGGATCAAAGTGTTGGTGTAAAGTAAAAGGAGTTACTTAGTTATTTGGCTTCTGTTTGCTGAAATGTTTGTGTTTCTCTCAATTTTTTTTTTTTTGTCATTAGAATATTAATCTTAAGGAATGGAGTTCTCCAGTAGTGAGCAACATATTGTTCCTAAATGGTTATTAAAGATACGATTGCCTCCTCAGTTACTGCGAGTGGAGGTGGATATTACTTGTACGAAGGGTCTCAGAAGTTGTGATTTTTTTAATGTCAAATAGCATTTAGTTTTAAAGTCACAGAGACATGCACCTAAACAATGCAATATATCTAATAATTCTAGTTTACCCTGAAAAGCCTGTGGTCAGAGAGAAATTTGGCAGATTGTCTGTCAGGTCAGGAAGCAGTTCTGGTTTACAAATTTAAAAGCCAAAATCTGTTTTAGTATTTCTTAAATGTCAAAACAACCCTCTGACCTTGAAAATCACTTTCTCTGTCTACTTTTTTGTGCTTTTAAGTAAAAAACAGGCCTTTTTCTTAGTGAAATATTGTAGCCTGCTAGTCATCAAATCTGTGAATTTAGAGAAGGGAAAGTGACATTAACTCAGCTTTTCTTTCCCTTTGCCAGTGCAAGAACGGGCATCATTCATATCAGTGGCAGCTGGAGGGAAAAAGACTTGCTAACCTTTTAACTATGCTTCCAGTTTATTTCCATAATGTACAGTGTATCCTCTCAACTGCTCAGTCCTCTGTCAGCAGCATTTCAGACCTCATAATATGCGTGGGAGGATAAGTTTCTCTGCTGCGTATCAGAAGTGACCTCCAGAGCCTCGATTTTGGTCTGTGCGCATCTAAGCACTGCAGGAAAGTAAAGGCCATATTTAGTGCAGCTGGCCAATTGTACACTTCTGTAACCCAAACTGATCATTCCCAATCCTTAATATGATTGGATGAACTTAAATATGACATTTGAGCAGTGCATTTAGTTTACATTTCTCTAGTATTTTCCTTTTCTGTAAAGTCATTTTGCTGGTTCTGAATGTTTGTTGGTTTTCCCTCCTCCACCACTTCTTCATGCACCTCTTCTTCTCACTCTTGCTTTTCCTTTTTAGAAAGCAGACATCTGCATGGTGCCCTGTTTCCAGCAGAGCAACAGCAGCCTGCAGTTCTCACTGTGAATGAGAAGTGAAGTGGGAGGGAGCAGTCTGAAGCCCTTGCTTCTCCTCTGGCAGGGAAGCACAACACAACCTCAAAGCTTCTTACGGTGTGAGCTCTGGGCTTCTTCTGCCTCAATTATCCATAGATTAGGATAGAATAGAACCAGTATGGTTGGAAAAGACTCTTTAAGATCAAGTCCAACCAATGTCTAATATATAATGTTCCTCCATTCTCCAAGACTTTCTGCCAAAGGACTTTCAATTATCATGTAATTATTAGTGACTTAACTTCCCCTGGATTTCTGTAAAGTAGGGAGGTCGTATTTTCAGCACTTAGCTGCAGGGGAAACTGAGGCATGGGATGAATCACTTATTGATGTAACAGAACACTGGCCACAAATTTCTTTTAATTTAAGGGTAATTTTAAGAGATTTTCAGAGAGAAATAATTTGAAATGACTAGCTGACTGCTGAAAAGCATCTTAAAAAGGACTACATGGTCTTTATAGTCATGAAATATTTAGGTACCATTGTTAGGTAGAGATGGGGAAACCAAGGCGTAGCATTTGCTCAAGATTATACAACTTTAGAGCTGATGCTCACAGAGTTAAGCAGCTTTCTTTTCATATTCTTTCATGGTTACATTCCTTGCTTTCTCCTCATAGTTTAACACTTAAAAGATTGAACAAGACTCTTTTGGAGAAGAGATTAAATTTGGAGGTGTTAGCTGTAGTGTTCCAAGGTGATGGTTATTCAGCCAGTTTACAATATAGTGATATAAATTATTAAGTGTATTAAAATGTTAAAAAGTAGTACCTACTTAGTGATATGCCAGCTTAATACAGAGCAAACACCTACAACTGATCTCTAGTTAAATTATTTAATCTAGAATTAATCTACCGTTCCGACCAGTTTTGAAATAGTTCTATCACTGAAAATAATTAATTGTTCAAACCCATAGGGCTACATCCAGCAGTGACCTGCATGATAGGAGGGAATTACACATCAGATTAATGTGGGAAAAAAAAGTAATACATGTTGCCCTGGTTCTCTTATCCTGGCTGGTATCAGACACTTCTGTTGGTAGGGCTCTTTGCTGTGCTGGCTTTGTCTCCCTCCTGCATTTGAGTTCCAATACTTTTACAACCATCTCACAAGGAAAGTTGGTAGAGGTTTATGTTTTCTTTGCCCTGCATCCGTTTACACCCATTCTGTGACCTGGCATGGGGTTTGGGCCATGGCCATTCCCAACGAAGACGTTGGACCCTGCTTCTGGGGAGGGGAGCTGCCTGCCAGAGCACTCCCAGTGACCTCAGTCAAATTGCTGCTGATTCACCCTGATGTAAATATGAGCAGACCTCAACGATGAGGTATTTCCAGCAGCCAGTTTCAGGAAAAATAGCAAGCCCCTTTGAAGAAAAGAAAAAAGAAAAAAGAAACGAGAAGAGAAGAGAAGAGAAGAGAAGAGAAGAGAAGAGAAGAGAAGAGAAAAGAAAAGAAAAGAAAAGAAAAGAAAAGAAAAGAAAAGAAAAGAAAAGAAAAGAAAAGAAAAGAAAAGAAAAGAAAAGAAAAGAAAAGAAAAGAAAAGAAAAGAAAAGAAAAGAATCTTTCTTTTCCTCCCTCTCTCCAAATGCCTCCACAAGACAACACGGGGGAGATGAGGAGAAGAACACATGTTCACCACGAAAGCTGAAGAAAAAAATTCCTCCCCCCCACCCCAAATGAAAACAAGATGGAGCCCTGGAGCCCCACCTGCTGACTTGAGGAAACCAGTGAGAAGAAAAGATGCCTGGTCCTGTGCCAGGCATTCAGTTCTGGGCTTGTAGCACTGCAATGTGGCACTTAAAGCTCTAGGGAACCTGGAGCCAGCTTACAAATGGAACAAAAACTCTCAGGAAAAGGAGCCTCTTAACAGCATGTTGAGCTGGTCTGCTATGGCCTCAGGAAACCCCCCTGGCTAAACAGGGCCTTTTTATCCACTACATTGCTCTGACTCAAAGAGAAATCTCAGCTAACCTCCTTGACCAGAAACTGAGCGTGCATGTAGTCTGCAGTGTAGGGCTTTGCAATTTCCTTATTTTCAGTTAATCATTTCTCGCCTCCCTCTCTGAAGAAGCCTGCTGTATCTTTCTTTACTGTCTCATCGAAAAGAGAGCCCAATGCTGCAAGCACATGACGTGTCATTGGGCTTCCCACCGTCCTTCCTGTGTGGTCAGATCCTTAACTGATGTAAGCTGTCCTAGGACTGTTGATTTGAGTTGGGATTTTCACTGGTTGAACACTTGGCTCTTTGATTCCCAGAGAACTACTTGTCTTTAATAGCCCAATGAGTGACGCTACTTGTTTTCAAGCTCAGGACCATCTACAAGTGAATGCTTGCGTATTAATTACAACAAAGAGCAAATCTACTTGACATTTGATTTTGTTTTTCTTGTTTCCTTGCAAGCTTGAAAATGAGCTGCTTTTGCCAAAAAAAAATCAAAATGCATTTCACACCTTTTTTTTTAAACTTGAAATAGGCCCCTTGAAAGAACTGACATGTTAAACACCAGGAAGAAAATGATTATTTGGACATATGGCTCCTCTTCCTGAACTTTGCAGAGAGGTTAGATAACGCTCTTTCACATCTTACAAGACTAGACTCCTGCTACATTACTAACATATTCTTATGTAATAATCCAGCACTGATGTTACTTTATCTAGTCCCAGTAATGCAAGACTCATTTATGGTTTGGTCAGTTATGCAGGATTTGGGGTTTTTTATAGATTTTCTTCTAATTTGTTCTTTTTCGTTACTCTGTCTTGAACTAGAATATAGAATAGAGTTATACCCCCAAAAATATCTCATGGCTCTATCTTTTGGCAGGGTCTTGCGTTGTGTGGATTATTTCTATTAAACACTGCATGATTAATACAAATCTAGAAACAAATTTTAAAACCCCACTTTGAAATGAAGACAAACTCATCTGAACCCATCCATTTACTTTTTAGATAAGGCTGTTTCATAAAGTGAAAAATTTGTAAGAATTAAAGGTGTCAGACCATCTGAGATAAGGAAATTTCACAGAAGAATTGTCATTGTCTTTGTCACAACTGATGTAAGCAGTCTCTTAAGCTCTATGGGTGCTGGCAGAATGCATAGTCATATAGATGAGCTGGTCAGGAAACACCAACACCCCATGGTGAAAACATTTGAAATCTTGGATTATGAAAATGAAACTTTATGAAACTTTTTCATAAAGAAATGTTTTCAAAAGACTCACCTCAGCAGAGCTAATGGTTCAAGGGCCAGGTCTCCTCCAGTGATTGAGGGAGCACATGAGTCTATCTCCTTCCAGGTCTTCCTCCTCATACCTTTGCTCATCAGACTTTAGAGTCAGTCTCTTTCTTTGGCTTCAAACTAGAGTTTGTATCCTGTACCCAAGAAACTTCCCTAATAATATTTTCATTAAGAACCATGTTTACCACAAGTTGTGTCATGTTCCGTGACAGAACTCTGCAATGGAAAATTGTGGAATCACAGAATCCTAGAATAATAAAAGTCAGGAACGTTCTCCTGAAGTCAGGTGGGTCCAATCCTCACCTCTGCTCAAAGCACAGCTGATGAGGACCAGGTTGCTTTTTTAACCAGCTTGTTTGTGTGTGCTTATATGCCCTTCTGTGTACCCATTTTGTAAGTACTTATGTTCTACTGCTCATTTTTTCAATAACCTTGTTTCTGAAACTTGAGATTTTCAGAATAATTTTAGGTTCTCTCATTGATAAACAGAAACTCTTGATCAAAAGCTGTCCTGCACAGTACAACTGTATGGCCACTGAACCAGATTCTTGCCATGCCTGGTTCTTTCCTTTAATTGCAAGACCACTTTGTTTATTGACAGTGGATTGCAGGGGCTCAAGTATGTCCCTTAAGTCATAAATGAATGCTATAATCAAGGACTGGCATTGACTATGCTTAGAACGAACTCTGTTCCTGCACTGAGGTGGGACTTCAATTCTGCTACCCTGCATTTATCACTTCTCTCTGTTGCACACAGGATGTTCAACTAGATGGAGCCATGGTCTAATATGATGTGGCAGCTCTTACATTTTTATCTTTTAAGTGCTTTACTTACATGAATTAATTCTGAAAACACTCTTGTGACGTTAGTCATTGTTACGATTCCCATTTTAGAGACTCTGTGTCTAATTCTTAATTATACTAATTCTTCCGTATGCTGGTGAGGTTGCAGATCTGTGAAAGGGTCTCCCAACTCAGGGAGATGGATTGCAGAAATGTCAATGGCAAAATGAGAGTTCACTGCCCTATAGCAATTCTGTGTTTCTCTAAAGTTGGAGATAAATATTGGAAGACAAGTATAAAAGAGTCTGTGTTGATTTGTACTAGGGGCTATACAGGAGCTGCATGGCTCAAACCCTTAAGACATGTTGTATTGGCCAAAATGAAATTATTGAGGTTGTTGACACTTATTTCAGTGTGGCCACAATGTCATCAAAAGACCTCTGCTGCCCCATCTTTTCCTTTTATCAAAATACATTATCAGACAGCTGACACTGTCTACACCCTGCCTCCCTCGCCCCCTGAAAAAAACCCAAAAAACAGCAAACCAAGAATGGGGGGGCAGAGAACTTGAGGGAGTGAGGAAGAGACTGAGGCTTGCCAAAGAATGAATAGCAAGCCATTTTAAAAGTAGTCATAATGTGCTGAAACCAGAAGGATCTTCTGTCTTTCCGTATGATAAAACTACCAGTGGAAATGTATTGCAAGATAATTAGGAGCAAACAGGCAGGAAGAATGAGTGATGCTCTCCTCTTCATTTCCTGAGCCAGTCTTGTTCCAGTCACCTTGCAAGCTGCAACTATGTCTAGAGAGAGTAGGGGTGGAGATCAACCCTATCTGTCTTCTTTCCTCATGGCTTTACCCAGCCCAAGGACATGATGGACAATCATATCTGCTGCAGAAAAGAGAACTCTACACCCTTCTCTGACTCTTTGGCTTCCCACTCTATTTATATCTAAGTCTAAGAGCGAAAGCGGTATGTGGAGAGCAGAGACCCTTGCAGCTGTCTCTGAGGCAAAACTAATGGTTGGACAGAGAAGCCAGAAGCCCTCAGTGGGGTGATTTTGGTGGGAATCTCATGAATTTGGCATGCTGAGGCTGTGCAACTCCCCCGACTGCTGGCAGTACAGTTGTTCTTACAAAGGTTTTGTCCTGAATGAGAAATATGAAAATAATTGCATTGTTTTACTCAGCATTGAGCCTTGGAAAAGCCTACAGAAACAAGACATCTTTAGATAAGAAAGTCTGGAAGCAGAGGCACAATACCTGTCACCTCCGAGTGCGGGAAATAAGATTTGTGAATGTGTGACAGGACCAAAGTTAGCAAGAGGGATATATAGCATGTTTCACGTCAGCATTTAGAACAGAAGTGGGGCAGACGTCCGCTTTAAAGTTCTTCAAATCAAAATTATAATTGTCTTCCCATGAACGTGTGAGAGAAAATTAAGCCTCCTGACACCCTGAGATACTTAATGCTTCTTTCCAGAATCATAGAGTAAAATAGAACAGAACAGAGTAGAATGGACTGAATATAATACACAGTGCAGAGATGCAATCTAGTAACAGCAGTGTGGATCACGATAGAGGGCAGAGACTTAATGTTTTCAGAGTTTAAAAGTCTTCTGAGGCCTTCACAAGAATTATCCTATAAAAGTACAGAAAACGTGTCACCTGCAAGTCACCTCCTAGTTGATCTGCTTTTGAACCATTGATCAGATTTCCTTAATTTGTCGTGAAAAAATGCATTTTCAAAATGTTAGTTTTTTGCCCAATGCAGCTGCAAAGGTACAAATGCAAGAGTCTTGCTCTTCTGTCTTCCCAACCAGATGTTTTATAGAGTTCCCCTAGGTTGCACTGTTGCCTTTCCAGTGAAGGCAGGGGATTGCACTGGTGCCCATGAGGGTGGACGTGGCTCACTTTTCAGCTTCTTATTCCTGGCAGTTATGTGGGGGGAAAAAAAGTACTTTATAGCCCAACTTGTAATATTTTCTCTTTTTTTTTTTTTTTTAAAAAAAAAAAAAAAAAAAAAAAAAGAGAAGGTCTTCCACAAAATAAACCATCAGATTTGGATTGTCTAATAGGGAAAGAGTATGGAGCCCCTCTCATGTTTCAATTTACATTTCCTGATTGTCAGCAAATCTCTGAAAGGAATTGCCTTGGGAACTGCACAGTGTGAGTAAAAGGTGATTCAGGAACCAGCCCTCGACATTTGATACAGTTTTATAGGGATGCTGAGGGGATGCTAGTTCTGGTAATCAGAGCAATGGGAAATAAGCTTGTCTTTTGCCCCAGAAAGTCAAATTGTGTATATGACAGACATGAAGTAGGTTAGATGCAAGGCATCGTACCTTTCTCACCTTAAGCATGCAAAGGTGTCTCCCAAGCATAGTGGCACAAGCTAGGAATCATTTGCATACCCAGAAGATAAGCAAGGAGTACATTTCTGTAATAGGTGGACTTCTCAGTCTTTTCATCTAATTTCTTATATACTGAGTGATAGCCATATATTCATCCTCTCCAACATGCTGTGCTGGTTTACATCTCTGAACAAAAAGCACAGACTCGGAGCTGTTTATGAAGACAAGCCAATAAATCTAGAGGAATGTATTTATACAACTTATCCAGAGATTACATAGTTAAATACCGCTTTTTCAGGTAGACAGAGATCCTTCATAACAAAGGAAAGGAATTCCTCTCTGTGCCACTCAGATCTCTTGATTTTCCATTAATGTCAGCGTGTCAGCTCTACTGAGTGTTACAGGTTGCTCTGCAGAATACTTTATATACATTAAAAGAGCAAGTACTCTGCCATTTCCAGGTCCAACTGCAGACTGCTGCTGTTTTATTCTGCTTTTGGGTGGCATTAGGTGATGTATGTAGCAGTCAGAAAATGAGGAGCAGTTGTGGTGGCTTTTCATAAGTCCTGCCATTTGCCAGTAGCAAATCCAGGTACAGTTCTCATAAAGATCTGTTCTGTTTCTGTAGCCACGCTTTCTTCCTATGAAGTAGGGGTATTGTACAGATGAGCTTGAAAGCTCACTGCAGCAATAGTTACCTTTTCCATAGCAAACAGCAAACTGTTTTCAGCTGATCAGACTGAGTTTTCAATTCTCACTTCCTTGGCTAAACGTCCCTGATAGATGCAATAATTTATATGAAGGAGGAGCAAGCAACGGGGTGAGGTGCAAAGAGAGAGATCACTGTCATCGTGGACCTAAATTAAAATCTGAGATAAAATCTCAGGAGGGGGAGGTGATGTGCATTGTTTGGAGCTGCTCTTGGGCTTTTGCTTTTAGACCCCAGGTCTGACTGATATTAGTTGATACTTAGGTAGAAATCAGGATGTCTTTGACTTGTGTAGCTTCTAGTAGAAGAGTTCTACTAAGAGCAGAACACAACTGTAATGCTTTCTACATTCAGCTTTAGAGAAGATTTGGGGACTGCCAAATCAGGAACACATGCTAATAAAATATGTGCCACATAGTAAAAACTCACCTGGGTGAAATACTGCTCCTTCTGATATCAATGGAAATTTCCTTTTGACCAGAGGTTGCTATGGCAGCAAGCACTGGAAATGAGAACAAGGACATTTTGATATGTCTACACTGTGGATTGCAAATTATGATACCCGAGTTAGTTTTAAACGGTCTTGCAAGAAGTGGTCTAGTTAAGGCAGCCTGGAATGCCACACGGCCTAATTTACCATGCTAGGCAGCTTGCTTTCCTCAGTGCTCTGGGTCCATTCATGTCTGGGGTGGAGAAGAGGTGTGCAGGAGATGCTCATTTTAGGGCAATAGCATGAGAAACAGACTGTGACAAGGAGTAGTGTGGGGACGGGAAAATAGCATGAGAGAGAGCAAGCTGGAAAACAGGAGGAACAGCAATCCATGTAGGCAACTGGATGGAGAGGATGGAAACAAAACCCACAGCAGCAGAAGGGATGCAGGTTTGGGAGTTCGGAGAGCAAAAGGTCTCTTCCCATATCAGTGCACTTTGCTCCTTGGAAGTCAGCCTAGGGCTCCTGACTCTCAGCATTTCTATTGTCAGGAAGACACGGTCAACCCCCTGAGTGAAGTATCTTCGTGCTCTTCCAGTGGTTGATCTCCTCATAAGTGAGCACTGTTTCCCTCGTGCTGCCGATGACGCTGCCAGCTGAAGTGGTGAAGTTCTGTATTACAGCCGCACAGGTGCTAACCCGCCTCAGCATCATCGGCAGCATCACGGAACAGCACTCCATGTTTACGTTGGCTTTAAAAGAAAACCCTGAGAAATGATATTGAAAAGGCGTTACTGTAATCTTAACGTTACTAAGTCAAGCACTTAGAAGTTAGGAAATGCCACAGTTAATGTTGTCTGCGCAACCTTTACTGAGGGCCCCGTGTGCCGTTACTATAGCCTGTAATTACATGGCTGCACGTTGTTTCTTCCACTGAACCCCTACATTGAGTGGTCAGGTTCTCTGCATATTTCATTAGAAACGTAGCCCAGAGCTGTTTCGCACCCTGCTGGATTATTAGTTTGGTACTGACCCAGGGAAGAGAAAACTACTTGTCTCTGTCACTGTGCTCTACGAAATCTCCTCATCTGGAAAGGAGTTGAGGCCTTTGATGGCACTAAATTCCTCCAAAATCTCCTTTTCTGTTCTTTGGTAGCGTCTTACCTCCCATAATCCTATACTATTTCAAATGGGAGCAATCCATATTTTGAGGAGACTGGGGAGACGACTCATAAACGGCATTCAACAGACCTCATTAAGTCCAATGTCCCATTTGTTTCTGCAGTGCATCCCTCTCCTATTGACTCGGGTCAGTTTTTCCTGTAAATGTGGCTGGTATGCAGGCGGGATACAGCCACCCACAACGTGGCATTTTAAAAGGTGTAAAAGGGCAGGAGCCTACCTTTTGCCATAGCAGAGGATGATAGAAGGAATGAATTTAATATTAATACCTTCCATCAGCTGTCCACTAATGACAAAATATGTAAAAACTGGTGCTGGCTTTGCCTAGAGATGCATGTAGAAAAGATGATGAAATTAAGATAGAGAAGTTGCTAGAGCTTCTGTCTTTCGTTTCTTCGTTCCTTAAGTGTTTGTACCCAAAATGCAAAGTGAGGGGGGAATCCCAGTGCTCCCTCTCGAAGGCCAGCAGTCAGCCACCTGGTGAATTCCTCCTCTGCTTTCTTCCCATGCTTTTGAGCAATGCTTACAGGTTAGCTGTGCCCATTTAAAAGTTTATATACAGCAGATGTTCACGGAGCTGATCAGGAATTACAGATTTACTGCTGTAGCTGAAGCCTTATATGTAATACAGATAATGTATTTAAAACACAGAGAATATACTTGTCTCACAATAAATTCACACACACCCCCACCTTGCTGCAGGGGACGTCAGAGCCCTGGTTCCCTGTCCCCAGTATCTGATAAGGGAAAGTTTTGTAGGGGCAGTGGGGGTGATGTCTAGGGACTAAATGTACTGGCAGCTCTCTCTCACAGCAGCTTGTTACCTGCTGCCTTTTCTCTCGGGACGGGGAGAGGCCACCTGCCCCACACCTTTTTAGAAGCAGACTTTGCACAAGTGCCATAAATCTGTGCCTTGCCCACCACACAGTGCTGCTGCTGCCCTGGTTGTCTCTGGGATTCATCCATTTCAACTGCAGTTTGTTTTGCAGCCCGGGGTAAAAGGAATGAGATTGCTTTGCCACTTATTCTGGGGTATAAGTTCTTCCACGCCCCAGTGCCTGGGAGTTTTCTGTCCCAGTACCCAGCATTGCCTTTTTACAGCACCTCTGTCTGTATCCCGCAGGTACTCGATTTGTCTGTGTCTGTGCAGACATGCATGGCAAGGATGTGCTCTCGGAGCTTGTGTAGCTCCAAAATCATAACATTCCAGTGATCCATCAGGAAAATTCAACTGGAGGGCAACATGGTCTCGCTTGAAGCGAAGCGAAGTGGCAGGCAGTTGCGCTCCCTTCCCCACCCCACAGGACAGGTAGTTTTGGAAGGCTGCAGGAAGGCACAGGGGGTTTGTTTTGGCCACAGCCACGGTGATGTGCAAAAAAAAAAAAAAAAAAGAGAGGGAAGGGATCGCCCAGCTTTTTGGAGATGGCCTCTGTATAGTGCTATTTGAATCTGTACTTTTTTTGTTTGGTGGTAAGTTTTAATAGTTATCCTTTGAGGATATTCCCGGCGAGCTTATCTGAATACACTAACAGTCTTTTTTGTAATATTCGCATTTCCCCTTTGGTTCAGCCGAGCCCACTGACAGATCATTCAAATTCAATTGTTTTATGTCTAAGCCGAACAGCTAATTAAAGTAGGGATGATTAACCTGACTGGCAGTGTCGCTCGCTCTCCCTCGCTCTCTCGCTCCCTCCCTCCCTCCCTCCTGTTCCAATCAGTCTTTTTCTCACACTCTCCCTCTCTCTCTCTCTGTCTTTTGCTCTACTCTCTGTGTGTGTGTGTGTGTGTGTGTGTGTGTGTGTGTGTGTGTGGTTTTTTTTTTTCCCTCTCTCCTAAACGTGGTCTGCTTGCTGATGGCAGAATGGCACTCGGAGATTTGTGCATTGTGTCTGGTTTCCTACGGGCAGGCTGACCCAGTGCCTCTAGGGACTTATCAATAGACCACTCAGAAGAGACAGAGACAGGAGAAAGGAGGAGGGGTGGGGGGGGTGGGGGGGTGGGGGGGGGAGAGAGAAAGAGAGAGGGAGAAAGAGAGAGAGAGAGAGAGAATCAATATCAAGAATAGAAGGAGCTCCGAAGCCATTTTTTTTTTTTTTTTTAAAGAAGTATCAGGACTTGGAAAGAGGGTGACAAAGAAGGTTTTTCAAAGAGGCAGTGGAGGAGGTTCTAATAAATTTGGAAGGAAACAGTTCCCTGTCTTGGGAAAAAAGGAGAACTCCTGGCTGATTAGCATTCACACCAGGTATGAGATGTTCCCTACCCCTTATCACTGTCGCAACCGAGATGGAAAAAAGCTTCTTTCCATCCCACCCCCCCCCCTTTTTTGGTTTGGTTTTTTTTTTCTCTTTTTTCTCTTCTTCTTCTTCTTCCCCCCTCCCCTGCCCCCCCCCCCCCCCCAAAAAAAAAAAAACCAAACAACCCCGCTCTTTAAGGAGACTGGAGCGAGCGTTTATTTTGGTACGTTGGTTGTTGGTGGCAGGGGGAGCGCGAGCCGTGGGCATTTGTGTGCTGGGAGCAGGGAGAATGGAAGCAGGGCAGCGGGGAGGGGGCGGGTGGCAGAGGACAGGAGCAGAGCAGAGCCGAGCCGAGCCGGGAGAGTGTGTTACTGTGTTCTCCTCTTTGTGCACCCCTGGGGGGGGGTGGGGGGGGGTATGTTGGGGGGGTTACCCAAGTTCATTTCCAGCAGGTGGATTTTCAGGGAGTTACTTAACGCTTGACCGCCAGTTTTGAAAAAAAGAAAGAAAAAAAAAAAGGGGGAGGTGTAGAGGGGGGAAAAGGACCTGCTTCCTATGTCTATTAAAGGAAGCTCCAATTTTTTCCCTCTCTCTCTCTCTCTCCTCTCTCTCTTTCCTCTCTTCCTAACCAGACAGCGGGAGGGTTTCTGGCTCCTCGCCAGCCCAAAAGCCTCTAAGTGTTTTGCACTTGTTTCAGGGAGCCCGGGGATTTTTTTTTTTTTTTCAGCATTTTCACTAGAGAACAAAGAGTTCTTTACAAAGGAAGGGGGAGAGCGAGCTTAACGCCTGAGATATGTTTTTCTATTTTTATTAGGGATTTTTCCTGCCCTGCCCCCCCCCACTAAAAAAAAAAAAAAAAGAGAAGCAAAGCACAGAATGTGTGGCAGCAACAAAATAGATTGAAAGGAAATGCAGTTCCCTTACCTCCAAATTGTAATTTGGAATTAATAAGAACAGGAATGGAAGGGGGACGAGACCAAGTGAGTTTGATATATGTTATTCTTTTCTCCCTTTTTAAAAAACTCTCTCTTTAAATCCAACTGCTGTTTTACCAACTTATCTAGCCTTTTTTTTTTTTTTCTTTCTGGCATAAAAGTTATACTGCGAACAGTTTCTGTTTACTTAAAAAATCAAACAACAAATTCTTACCAGGATAAGGAAAAAAAAATAGAGGGAAATGGGGTGGTTTCGGCAGAAAAGAAATAGATGAGTAGGAACAGCAATCTTTCACTTTCTGTCACTTAGAAAAAAAGTTGGTAATGGCTTGTTGAAGCTAGGATCCTAAAATACAGATGGGGCAGTAACGTCTGTGTCCACGGACCCAGCTTTTCCCTGACCATCTGTCTAAAAGTCACCTCTCATTGGCAGCTGAAATGATTAGTCGGAGCTCAGGGATTTTTTTTGTTTGTTTGTTTGTTTGCTTGTTCCTCCTGTTCCATGGGACCCTCTCTCAAATGGCTCCCTTTCACCTTCTGAGTCTAGTTCTTTAATCGAGCCCTAGATCAAGGATTTCATGATAGACCTCCTTGCACTGTAGGTTTTTAATTCTTCTGAATGCATTTCTTATAGATACACTCTTTGTCTATTTGTATGTGGAAGAGGCACAAGTAATATAGAAGGGAATAATGCATCACATTTAAGGAGACGTTTAGATTGTAATTTTATTGCATATGGGGTATAACATACAGGACATCTTCTCTACAGTGTCTCCTGTACAATGGTTAGGATGTTTGAGGATGTGTACTGTTGCAAATTCAGTAGCTTAAGGAAGTACTTTCTTTAGCCAAATTCCACCTTCCTTCCTTCATTGATTTGTATTTTCCTGGCTTTGACAAATTACCAATCTAAAAACTGCATCGTATAGCAGTGGTACAGAAAACAGGAGAGGAAGCTGTATATTATATCCTTCCCCCTAAAAATCATATGCGCACAGTATACAGAACTAGATCAAATTATACAGGGAGTTAACAGCGATTGTTTCTGGATGCAGGGCATTATTGTTACAATACCTTGGGTTTTATATTCATGCTGCAGGCTTCCCTCAGAAGAGGTCGTCTGTTACATCTACATAGGTATCGCATAGGTATCTGTGACACCGTTTTTAAGCAACATCTATGCACTGTGTGAGTGTACACGGAGAATTAGTCCGTTTGCATCTCCTCATGTGATGAAGGGGGGAAAATTCACCGTTGGGCTCTGCCTTAGGAATGCCACTACCCTATAGCGGCAAAAAGTCCTGCAGGATCTCTTGCAAAAGTGAAGGGAAACTGTCCACAACAAGTGAAACTGCCAGTTAAAACGTAGTTTTGCTTTCATACTGATGTCAAGACTCAGGGCTTACACCCCTCCAGCTCTGTTAGCCGGTGCTGTTTCCTCTCTAAAGCTGTGGTGGGCACAACTTCCCCAGCAGAAGTTGTGGCCTCAAGTGCCCTGTTTTGTCCGAGTCCAGGACATTCATGCCTTTCATTGCAGATAGCCCAGGTGCTCTGCATTTCCATGGGCAAAACCAATAGGGATGTGGAGTCAAAACTACTTTGCAGGCTCCCCACTTTAATGTGAAATGCTTGATGGAGAGGGATGGACCACCAAAAGGAGCTGGGTTTTCTGTTGGCAAACATAACAAATAGAGGAACTTTTGGCAAATTACAAGTGCCTTTCTTTTATTAAAAATCCTTGCTTTCTTTGTTCCTCCAGAGAGTTTTCCTAACTCATGATGTTTTTCATGGTCTGAATGTTTTCTGTGACTTTTCTCTCTTTCTCTCTCACTCCAAAAAGAAGAAGGGGAAAAAAAAAAAATCACAGGATAAGTAAACAAAAGCACAGAAATGGGACTTGGTGTTTAAAGTTTTCCTTAGGACAAGCAGTCTGAAATTTTTTTCCCTGATTTTTTTTTTCTTCTCCCCACCACTTCCCCACACACACCTTTTTTATTATTATTATTACTTTTTATTCTGTCATACTTTAGTGAGCGTTGTGTATCTGCAACCGTGGAGATGGTGATACAAGAGGGAAGGACGTAAGAGAACCGAAACCTAGATTTAGTCCCCCTCAATCTCAACTAGAAGGCATCCTCTAGTGACTGTCACTGCTTCCAGAAGTAGGGAGAAAGACGATAGCTCTGTTTTGGGGACTCCACAGACCTGACTTGAGAGTACCACATTCACAGTACAGGAGCAAAGAGAGAGAGGGCAAAAAAAAGCTGAGGGGAGGGGGGGAAGAAAAGCTCTTTGAGCAGTAACACACTGGCTCTTTCTTCCTGCAGGCAATCCGCTCCAGCTCCTGGCGACGTGTCCTGCACTATCAGATATCATATGACTCTTTATTTGGACTCCCGTTAGCAGTATGGGCCTGTTAGGAGGCTGTTTGTTTTCTTTTACTTTCATTTCCTTCTCCTCGATTCCCCCCCCATTTTATATGTGCCTGTGCGAGCGTATCCCTTTTATAATCTCTCTTTTTGTGCTAAGCTTTATAGGACAAAAAGAAAAAAACAACCAAAAACTTAATCATTTCCCAGGGCTGTTTTTAATCCTCTGCCAAAATTGAAGTTCATTGTCGAGTTGTAAAAATAAATAACACCTTTTGGGTTTATTTCTCTCTTTTTCCTTTTCCTTCGTCCTTTCTGGAACTTCTCGGTGTGTCCGTATGCGCTCATGTATGTCACTCTGTTTCTCCTGCCTGAGTGAGTGCAGTTGGAATACACCTGTGTCAGCCTAAGGAGGAGAACAGAGCTGCCTGCTGCCGCTTCTGCCACTCCGCGCCGTTCGTTTCACTTTCATAAACTTTCCTCTGTTTATTTATTTCATTCGGGCACATTCGCCACACAGAGTTGGAGAAGCTGTCAAGTAGCGATTCCTATGCTGGACTTTTCGGCATTTAGGTGAGCAAGCAGTGGAAGTTAAGGCTGTAAGAAAATGAAATGTTGTGCCGAAGGAATAGAGGACGCAGTACGAGGCAGAAATTGGACGTGCTTTGTGTACGCCACCCATGAAAGTTTCCTGTACCAGAACGCTGGTGCCTAATAATAGGATGGAGGGAGCCAGATAGCAGCTAGCAATCGGAGGTGTATAGCCAAGTAGCCTTATGGCAGCAATATTCCTGATACCGAGTCATGCTTTAGTTAAGAGAGATGACTTTTTTCCCGTTTGTTCTGTCTTTTGCAACACGTTATTTAGCTAGGCACCACTGCAAAACTTTTTGCCTGAAAATGTAAAGTCACGTCAACAGAAACAATGAATTGTTATCAAATGTATTAAATCCTTGTAAGAAGAAAGCTCTGTCTTTCCAAAAGAGAGGTAATGTCTTGTTTTGGTGCTTTTCTGTGCAATGTTTTCATTTTTGTTTTTGAACCGAGGATTTATTTTGACAATCATTAGGAATTGATTTTTAAGGGGGGAAGGGGGCGGGAGGTGTCTTAAAAATGTTCCAGACTGAGAGAGTTTGAAGAGGGGAGGATTTTAAAGTGTTTGGGGGTTTTGTTTGTTTGCTGTAGTTTCGTGCAACCTGAATTGTAATATACTTTGGCAAGCAAACCAGAAAATGAGCTTTTTACATAACTTTGCTCCCTCTAATTACTGCTTTATTTTTGTGGAACTTGATGGGTTTGTTGTTTCGGGGGTTTTTTTTCATCCAAATTTGGTACGATCATCAAAGCCGAAATCCTGTTTGCACTGTAGAGACACAAAGGAGTTACTGACGCTCTGTCTGTCAGAGGTAGATGCTTTGGCTGGCCAGTCCTTCCACCAACTTACACTGTTCAGCAGCTGGCTGTGTGTATGGGCCGATGGCCATGCTCCAGGGGAAAGCAACGCTGTTACGTTGTGTACGTGATTTGTATATGCTTTGTGCCGATAGTCACATTAGCATGGCTGAAGATCTGTAAGTTTTAGCATTTCCTCTCTGGTGTATACTTAGGCCAGGTTACAAAAGCAATCTTAAAAGTGAGGCAAATACAGAGTAGAGGGGTTTTTTTGTTGTTGCAAATCCAGAAGCAACTGTATTTCAGCCATACTGTAGGTGTGTTGAATCACATTGAAGTCTCACTGCTAGGGGTGCCGTTTCTTATGTCTCATCTAACTGAGACGCCTTCCCACTGGGGTCCACACAGGTTTTCCTGAGAAAGGGTTAATGAAAAACAGAGCCAGAATATCAGGATTTAGGGTGATCCCTGTGAGTTGGTGTTGGAAGCTGGACACCCCACAGCATTACTCTGGAGAGCACAGGGCATGCTTGCTGTAGTAGATATGCTAGAGCTGGGTTGAGATAACTCTTGCAGTATGAAACTTTATTTGTATATGTCTCCAGTTCCTTCAGAAGATTACCAACATCTCTTCTTCAATCTCAGACCGAAGCAGACCATTCCTTTTTGTTTAGTTTTTGATAGCCGTCCCAATGAGGAGTGTGCGACTCGTTGACCAGAGATAATATTTTAAGGCTAATTCCCTTTTCTCTCTTCCTCTAGCAACTTGAAACCAGCTTTGCTTTAGTGTTTCGTGCTTAGGCACATTCATGGTGCTGAGGAAGGAATTACAGATTTTGTTGGAAGAAATTTGGTTTGAAATAAGTCTTACGAATGTTTAAAAATTCTATGCTGTTCATGCATGGTACATGATGTTCCCTGTTACTCTATGCACACTCCAATGCTCTGAGCAGTCCTTGCTGTGGGTGTTTATCTGTGAGCTCATTCTGATGGCTGCCTCTGAGTTTAGCTGACTTGACCACCAGTAAAGGCCGAAGTTCTGGAGCTGTCTAAGTGTGTGATAGAAGACTTCTTTCAAGTTTTTGGTCATTTTGGTAGAATGTTGCTCAGCAGCTTTAAATAAATAAATAAATAAACAATTCTCAAACTTCTTTGACTTCATCTCTGCAGAGCAGATTATTCTATTTCAAAGTTATTGTAAGCTCACATAATAGAAAATATATATTGAGCTACCTCATTAAATAAATATAGCAAAGAGCTGCAGAAAGCTGAAAGCCAAGCACTGCAGCTCATGTCTGAAAATGTGGCTCTGGGCTGGGCAGAGAAGGCTCGTTGCTGCTGAAGTTTTGTTAGCATAACTTGGACTCGGTGGAATTGCACCAAAGTTGTGTTTTGACTTGGCTTAACTTCACTGCTTTCATCTGAATTTTTTTCTAAGCCAGCCCAATCCGGATCTATTCAGAACTCAGGAGGGTGGTAGCCAAGGGACAAAACAGCATGTCTAACACATGTCTCTTTAGTGCACCAGTGTGTGGCTTGTGAGGCCTCAGACTGGATCACCACTGTCAAGAGAAATGTGTTTTCCTACGGCGTAATAAGTTGTCCTGCTGCTTTCAGATGTCAGAGATCCCCAGTTCAGCACTTGGTGAAAAGGTCTGCTCTCAGAAGAGGTTTCCCTTCCATTTAACATTTCATTAGTGCATGCAACTCATGTAGATGTGATGTGGCCAGTAGGAGGAAAACATTTCTGGATTATTTTTGCAAGGATGCATGTATTTGTTCTATGTCTATGTTAATGTTATGGTGAGATGGTATTTCAACGTAAAGACTGATTTCAGCAGCTTACCGGTAAAAAATGAACTGAGTTGAAATGTCAAGTACTTGTTCCAAGCTGAGAGGTGAAGCTTATGTTATTTTGGAAAGTATGAGGAAAGTCGTGGTTACTTTTTTCTTTTTTTTCCCCCTTTTTTAATGTGTGTTGGGCAGTCACACTAAGACAGGAGCATTTTCTGATGAGCTAATTACTGAAACCCATTAATTTTTCCATTTTCATTCTATTTTTAATTTTTCATGTTTTTTCAATACAAAATGAAGATTATAAAGAGCTAATTTCCTTAAACTAATTAGACTTAGAATTTTAATCTCGCAAAACCCAGGAAATTCCAAGCGATGTTTTTTTGTAACTCTGCCATGTTGCACATCCCTCTCTCCTCTTTGAAACCCTTGTATTGGCCTTCAAAAAATCCTGGGAAAACGCTCAACACTTGCTTGAGCCAGCCTTGTCGGTCCAAACTCTCCTGAACTTCTGGCACTGTTAGGCATCCAGATCCAGATTTTGTGATTTGAGCTCATCACTTTTGGAAATAACAGCATGAAATTTGCAGACATTTCTCTGTATGAACTTAAAATCGTAGTAATTCTGCTTCCACTGAAACCAGCATCCACATCTTCTGGATGAAAATTCTCACGGCAATTTCCAATACTTGATTTTTGCTTTGATGGTCTTCTCAGTTTTGACCATCTGGAGAGCAGTTAAGTTAGTTGCATAGAATATTCTTTAAGCAGACCTCTGAACAGGACTCCTAAAACTCTTTGACCTGTTAATGTCAACTACATATCCCATAAGCCTAAAGAGCTAGGGTGAGAAACAGCTTTTGGTCCCTCCTTCCAGAAAAAAAAAAAAAAGGATTTTGTGATGATTTATTTGGCCAGATAATCAGGAAATACCAGTGAAAACCCTGTGTAGGAAGATGCCAAAGTCTTCTTCAGTGAGATCAGCTGTTCTTTATATATGTATACATGTATTTGTGACTTTTTTTTTTTATGGCTTGTTGAAATACATCCTGAAAATCTTTAGAAGCCACAGAAAATTATCAGTGCCACAATAACTCTATACAGCTGGATAGAGTGAAACAAAGCTGATCTGAGGCGGCCCTTCCCACTAATGAGACAAGCCAGCTTTAGTTTGTGCCGCTGCCTGCACGTTGCTGAAACACTAGGGTGAACCCTACAAGGAATTTTGCTCTCTGTAACCATTTTTTCCCTCCTGGTCTGATTCTCTAACTCCTATTTTCATAAAATTCTCAGTAAAGTCAAGAGGAAATCTCTATCTGGAAAGCATGAAAAAAATGAATCCTCCCTGAGTAGAGTCTCTGTTACTCATACAGTTAAAAATTTAAACTATCACTCATACAGAAAAAAAAAAAAGACCAATCAAAAAAAATTTGGTGTATAGTGGAAAGCAAAAGGGAACATTTATTTGCAGCCTATTCATTTTGTATTATGCTCATGTCAGGCAGCGTAAGACTGTTCTGGTGCTTGCTTTGGAGGACCTTTGTGAAACTCTGTAGAGCTGCACAAAGCAAAGTCAGCAAGTGAGAAGCAATCTTGTTTCTGATCAAAACGAGGTAATGTGCCAACTAATGATGACAGAAACCTGGAGAGCTGTAGGTGCTCCCTTTTGTTGGAGATATGAAATAGAGATTCAAACCACTGTTAAAGATTGCCTAATGTCCTGGCTAAATTTCAATGAAAGTAATTGTATTTGGCCTCGAATTCCCTCTGAAGTGTCAGTTGCATAGGGCAATATCCACTTTTTGGCGTGAACCATACCATAAAGGTATGGAGCATAGTTAAGCACCTGACACCTCTCAGGTGACAGCTGTACTAGCTCAGTGTTAAGCAAAGTAACCACTCTGCAATTCAGTCAATGGCTGAATAATGGCACCAGCAAGTACTGCTCTTCCATACCTTGGTTTGTCTTAAAATGCTTATTATAAGAACGAACAGCTTGGGCCTCTTTTCTCTGGCAGTCTGGTGATATTTGTAAGGACTATGTCCATTTTACAGACAAGGAAACTGAGGCACGGAGACTTTTGAGTGACTTTTGTAAGTTCGCACAGGAAGAGCCAGGAGGATAACCTGGGAATCCTGGATCCCAGCCCCATGCTTTAACCACTAGGAAACACTACCCTTCTGAATGTAAGTTATTGTTATTAAGATGTGGTTCATCTTTCATGTGAGTCGCCATCTGTTATATTGCCTACTTGCTGTTAGTTACGAAAGCTATTCACATTTTAAACTGTTTTGCATTCTCACAGCTACTTAAGCCCACAGTAGACTTTTTGACAACAGTAACAGCACTTCTCATGTGAAAGAACTGGACAAATATTAACTCATGTTTTTTCAGTAAATTTTTGCAATGCCATAAACCCACAGTTTAGACTGAATTTAAACAGACCTTGAAAAGTCCACATACTTGATGCTGGTTGGTTCCATATCTGTCAGTTGTACTACAGTTAAGACATGACTGTATATTCTCCTAGATATGATTAAGAAGATACATTTCCAAAGGTTAATTTAATGTAAATTGAGTCATTGATAACTTCACGTGTCTTGGGCCTAGCAGCTCTGTGGCTGCTAAGGTCCTCCGGACAGGTAGTAGAAAAAAAAATGCATTCATCTTGAGCTCTTAGTGCTGTTTCTGGGGACTTCAGTGAGCCAAGAAGAACTAGGTCAGTTTTATTGGAGGCAGTCTGGAAAAGCCCTGAGCAGGAGCTGGGCAGGGACTGGAGCTGTAAAATGAGAAAAGGCTTTGAGAAGTAAAAGTTGCTCTGTTTTCTTTCTCTGTGTACAGATGGGTGGTAGGCAAAACATTCATTTAGATCCTCACCATTTTTAAGGCAACTGTGAAGCCTTGACTGAGAAGGGGTAACTCCTGCAAATAGGGGGGAAATATCCTTGTAGCTGGAGAGGGAAATTGTCCCAAACTATCCAACTATCAGGTGGGACAACAGGCAGACTGCCAAGCAGAGTCAGAAACAGATTGGACAATGGCACTTTTTCATCTCTGAAGGTGGTCAAACAGCATGGACCATTCTGATAGTTCTGTCTAGTTTCCTTCACGTGATAAAGCCTACTCAATTTCTTAAAGCTCTTATCTCCTGGTGAGCTTGAACATATCTTTCAGAAAGATGGGCAATCTTAAAGTCATCAAGTAAGGAAATGGCCACATATTTAAGATAACTGTTCTGAAGGTTTAAAAGTCCATTTCACTTCTTTTTAATTTGAATTTTACTAACTTCAGCTATGCCTTTGTCTGATGTATTAAGGAGCCCTCTACTGTCAGAAATCGTCTCCCTGTGATTGGTATTAATAAACTTTGCTAGTCTGACTGGTTGATACTGAATTTTTGACCCCTAGAGTACAGTCTGAAGATCACGGGAAGGTGAGTAGTGGAATTTAAAGTGAAATGTGAGGAATTACTGGTGGCAGAAGAAATGGGTGAATAGAGAAGAGAAACGGTATGCAGAGAGTGGGTTTCACTTTCTTCCCAAGTAGATAAGGCAGAAATGAAAGATGAAAGGGGAAAAAAGTGAAAATCCAGTTATAAAGAGAGAAAGAGATGGGAATATAAGAGTAAAGGTCTTGAAAATAGACACAGAAAGCAGTGTGAAAAGAGAAGCATGATAAAGCTGTTAAAGGACAGAAAAGAGATACAAATGTAGTCTTCAGTGGTCAATAAGGTCAGGACAAATGACGAAATATCAGATTATGTTAAGAATGTAACAAAAAGTGGCAGTGATTCACCTTGAGTACTAGGGACAGCTTTTCAAGCAGTGGGTAGTTTCCTATCTCACAGGAGGCCAGCCCAGTTAGCTTATTATGGCTTTGAAAATGTAGTACTTAAGGTTAGAGAAGGGCTGGTACAGTTTTGAAAGGTCTGAACACATTCAGACTTTGTGAAAAAGACTGGCCAAATTTTCTGCCTAAGGCCCCTCTGTGCTCAGGATTAAAACTCCAATGTTCAGGGCATAACGAAAGGGAGGCCTAATTAGGCAAGAGAAAGCTCTTCTGACACACATAGCTATTTTTGTTCGCTACCAACAAAAGAACAAAGAAGAGGGTAAAATTTTCTTAGGGTAAGTACTGTTAGTTTTCTCAAGTTGTTTCTCTTCCAGCCCTCTCTGAAGCACTAACTCTCTTTGCTCTGGTAGCTGGGACATTGAGATTTGGACACTGAGATTTGGACATTGAGATTTGGACACCTCATCTGCTGCCCACTCACATGGCAGTTTGGGACTGGTCACTTAAACCCTGGCTTCAAATTACTCCAAACAATTCTCAAACTGGCTGGTGGTTTCGTATCTCATGGGCAGCTGAGAAGGTGAGGTCAACATGGCCTATAAAATGCTACAAAATCATTCATCACAAGTGTCAAGGTTGCCTTTATCTTGGGTTTCACACAGAACAGCATGGAGAATTCTTGCATCTCCACGTCAAATGTTGGGTCATTTCTCTCCTGTCTACCTGTGAAGTAACTCTGATAATGCTCGCCACTGATGCTACAAGAGCACTGAGCCCAAGTGTAATGAGTTCTTTGCACTTCAAAGGTGTTGGTGCTCTCCTCTTAAGTCTTGATAGAATCTTTTGGCTAAATTAAAAATCTGGTTCATTCCTATTCAAAAATAACAACAAAAATTTCATATGGATTTTGATTTTCTTTTCAAAATGTATACCCAATCCCAACCAGTCTGGGAAAATAGAATGAGATAAAAGATAGTTTCAAAATTGCCATTGTAGGTCAAGCATCTTCTTTTAAGAAGATGCAAAGAAAAACCAGGCCTTCAAAATGGCTTTGTATGGCTGACTTGTCTCTGATTTGAATCAAGTGTGTGGAAGTAAAGTCCATGACACTCCCTGCTTACTAGAAACACATCTCTGGGTATTCTTGCTGATTGATAGATTGCCAGGTGTTGTATTCTGACATCCTTCAAACAAGGCTATCCCCTTGCATTTGTGGAGGCACAGAAAAAAAAAATTTACTTGGAAGGAGAAAAAAACTTTTGGAAACATGAAAGCAATTTCTAAAGCCATTTCTCCCTGTCACTGGTATGAGAAGAATTTTCATTCTCTTTAAGGCTATTTAAAATATACTTTGGGGCTAAAATAACAGAGATGGCAATCCAATCCATTCTCAGCCCTGAAACCACAATGGGTAACAGATACTTGTTGCCACATCGCATCAGATAGCTTACTGGAAGAATTTGTGGAAAAAAAACCCCTTACTATTGATTGCAAAAAAAGAAAAGTAAAATAAATGAAAATGTTATCTTTTCCCTTCCTCTCATTCCTTTTTCAAGGCAGGAAAAAAAGTCAAAATACAGTTTTTATTGTTTGTTAAAAGCAACTCCCTGTTTTTCAGTGATTTGAATGTATGTGAATTTTAATTCTTTTTTACATTAGATAGATCAGGAAACTGTGAAAGTGGTTAAAATTTTCTTGTTTTTTTCTTTTCCATTTCTAATTCAGTATAAAAGATTATTCTCTCTGCTGCCCTCCTGCCTCTTTTTTCCATATTCATGCAGACTCCTGGATGACTCTGAGTGGCACTTTGCTGTTTCATTCATTACAACAAGCAAGTGGCAGCTCTGTAACTTTGTTGATTTAAGGTGAGATCATGGTAGGGACCAGTCTGAGTTCTGGAAATGCCATAGCTTCTTGAAGATATTCTTTGTGAAGCAAGTAAGGAATATGACAGCATCACTTCTAATCAGGATGAATATCATTGCAGTCAGCAGTAGGTGTCACAAGCTGTATGGGTACATAAGAGATCTGACATGAGAACAGTTGTGTTCATAATGTTTCTGTCACTTATTCAATACACAATCTCTGACTTCTCTATTTTGGCTTGTTTTCCACATTAGGACAACTTGGCACAGGTAATAAACCTAAATTTCTTTCACTTGTCTGAAAGATTCTCAAGGAGTTACCTATATATACATCTCCAGTATTTGGGGTCATTCCTGTTGAAAGGCACGGTTGCTGGCTTGGTCTGAGCTAAACATTTCCCTTCATATTGAAGGCACGCTAGTTTTTTTTAAACATTGAATAACAGTGAAATTAGGATACTCTGTGATGATGGAATTAAACACCATAGATGTTGATACTGTGTTGCTCTCCACCCGTAGTACCTTTTGTGTTGAGGTGAACGAAACAGCAGTAGTCGTAAGGAAGAAATAAGTGGGCGCTATTGACAAGATGGGTGCAGCTGCTTTGTTTCATTCCCACCATTTTGCATTTGGACTGCTTATTTTCAGTGACTGGCTGTCAGTTACCATTTGAATTAGAACTGAAGACTCTTTACTTCCCACTATAGGACCTATAGTCACAAGTCCCCCAATCTCTCTGAGTGATTATGCCTTTTAGTTCTGTCTTCTGCAGTTTCTGGCCTCTCCAGGTAGGGCTCTTGAGATGGGCATCACAGTTTAGTCTACTTCCAAGAAATACCAGACAAAGGAGAGGCAGAAATTTATCCCAGTAGGATTAGAGGAAACCTTGAGCGATTTGACCCAGTCAACAACTGTCAGGAAGCACTGCTGCTTGAGAAAAAGTAAATGCTTCATTATAGCTGCTAGACAGACACACCTCCGTGAAACACCTGGAAGCAGTCCACAGACCACAGACAGAACGTCACTGAGATTGATTTAAAAAAAAAAAATGAGGAGAGATGGCAGACCTCATATTTTTAGACATAAATTGATCATCAGCTAGGGTGAGGAAGTAATCTATCGCATTTGAGTCTCATGTAGACACCAACTATGTTATAAGGTGATGTCTATTTCATCAGATGTTGACTGCTATAGGGGGAAGGATGTCAGACTGCCTGAACCACCACTTTGAAGAGACAAGCTCACTGGAGAGATATGTTTCTTGTGGTGAAGCTGAAGGTGAGTGAGGTAACCGCAGAGTAAGCTGCTAAGGATGTGGATTGTGGGAAGCACTACTGATAGGAGGCAGACGTTGGATTGATTAGGGCAGCAACCAGGGATGGGGCGAAGCTAAGCATGCTACTGCTAGTAATGAAGAGTAGCTAATACAGATCAGACTCTGCCAAAGTAACAGCATTGGCATCGGGAGCAGAAAGTTTTGCAGATTTCTCTGTGTGTGCACTTGCTACTGGTGTTCCTGGTGGGTGGCTGAATCATCCTGATGGCATTCAACAGGAACCAGCTGCTGAGAATATTAAAATGCAAGCATTTATTCCTCTAGAGAGACAGTAGCATCTGCAAAGTTTTCCTGTCTTGATAGTACAGATAATCCCAGGGAGTATTCTCTAGTAGTTTTTAACTCTCAATTCATTTATGCTTTTTTTTTTTTTTTAAAGCTGTATGTGCTTTGTGTCTGCACAGAAAGACAAGCCTGGCCTTAGATCTGAGGCCAAAACTGGCCTAGGAAGGTGGTTTGCTAGCTCAGGCTGGGGTGCTTTATGTGAGGAAAAGGAAGTTGGGCTTTGCCTCTTTTTCCCTCCACCACCGTTTTTCTTTATCCTCCTCAGGAAAAACTGCCTTGGAGGCTGGTATGCCACAGAGAGGAATCCTCTGCCAAGCCATGCTTCTGTAACTTCCGTATCAGCATGAGCCTTGTCTTAAAATTCATAGCGGCAGCAATTGTAAGAAATGGTAAAAATGGCAAGAAAGCGATTTAATGATCTGATAGAATAGAATATTGAACATACCCATTATTGTTTGCATTTGTTATTCCTGAAGAGGAACATGTCACTTCACAAAGTCGTAAGCAACACTTCTCAGCCCTAAACTGCTTATACTCTGGAGAACAACTCCAGAAAGGAAATCAAATACTGGCAGCTTTCATTAACCTGATCAGGAACAGGGAGCACTCAACACCCAGGAGGAAATGCCTCTTAGTCCAACATGACCAAGCATCATAAGCGACACATCTGAGAGAAGGCAAAAAGCAGATAGTAGCAGCAGTGGGGGGAAAAAAGAGATGGCAGTTTCTTCTTTTAAGTATTTTGCTTGGCTCTACATACCTCTTCTGCCTTCCTTAGAGCATGTTCATGTGCTTAATTCACGAGAATTAATTCTCGTGAATTAATGTGTGAGAATTAACGTGTGTGAATTCACATACTAAAGGTATTTATAGGAAAGGAAAGGCAGAGATTCTGCCCATGACATATGTTGTGAGAAAAGGTGCAGGATTGTTTCAAGAAAGAAAAAGAGAAACAGAGTTCTTTTGCAGCGCGGCTGCAATGTTGGCACAGAGAGGAGAAATAAGCTGGAGGCAGCCAGAGTTGTGTGGCAAAAGAAAGGGTGAGGATTGTAACTTTATTTAAAGAGGAACATAATTCAGTGCACTCATAACAGAATCATTTTATAAAGATATTTTAGCCTTTTCTAAATTGCCTTGTGTAAAACACCTGCCTAATACCTGCAAGACTGTGAATAGTTTGGCTCCCTTTTTCTAAATTGGAGTATTAGCACATCGCATTAAAAGAACAAAGTTGCCCAAGGCAGCAAACCTCCATTCCTACTTCCACCCTTTGTCATCTCCAGTCATCCTCAGAACCTGGCAGGGTGCGTCAGCAAGTCAAGGTTTTGACAGGATGTTACAGACACGAGAGGTACCACAAACACCACTCTACAAAGTTTATTGATAGCCTCTCTTGTGATGTGACAGGCCAAGGAAAGCTGTTGCCGGAGAGGTGACAGCAACGGCAGCACTTTATAGCCCTTCCCCATTTCAGCTTCTTCCTGGAAAGAGCTGCTGAAACCTCTTAGCAACGTTAGACATATAGTTTAATCTCAGCGAGGCATCACAGTGATGATGCATACATCAAAGACTCTGTTGTGCTTTCCCCTTTTTGTGTGAGTTATGTTTGCTCATTTGTTTAAAAAAATAGCATAATGATTTCAATTTTAAGAGGCTTAAGCCCAAAGCCTTGGAAAGTCTTAACAAAGAATGATTTAATGAACTCGCTATTGTGTTTATTGTTGTGCTCAGCTACTTAAGTATGTCATAGGCTCTGCAATACAAACAATTAATGGTCAAGCTTCTGAGCTCAAGTGCTACAGTCTTCTGCTCTCAGAAAAGGAGAAGTAGCATTTGAGGTCTGTTCCCACTTAAGCAGTAGTGCAATAAAACTCCAGTGGATTTAGACTAAATGCTTTGGGGTTGGATTTGTTGTTTGTTTGTTGGTACAACAAAATAAAGTAGAACTTAATCTTGAATAAGAACAGCATTGGAAAATTTCAGGAAAATACTGAATAATAGACATTTTCACCCCAGTGTTTCCTCTAAGGACACATCTCTGCCTTAAAACAATCATAGGGAGGAAATTATTCTTGAGCTTTGCCTGATAATGCTGAGAGTATGACTGAGCTTTGCACTGGGAATGCCATGCCCACCAAACTTACGGATGGCTTGATCTGCGTTGCATACCCTGAGAAGTCATGCTGCTAGACCACAGGGCATCAGATGGCTCTTAATGCAGCTCAGCTGGTAGTGTGAGGTTGGTATCCATCTCGAAAGCTACACAGGCTTTTCCCAATAAC
The DNA here is from genome assembly GCF_028858725.1 of Colius striatus. Taxonomy (NCBI): domain Eukaryota; kingdom Metazoa; phylum Chordata; class Aves; order Coliiformes; family Coliidae; genus Colius; species Colius striatus. Next base: position 118,924,066 of record NC_084759.1, on the reverse strand, counting down.
TCCTGGGGACTCTGGTTCTCCGGTGTAATGTAGGACACGAATAATAGCAAAATAAAAAGGAACAAATCACGCTTTCTTCCCTTTTTTTTTCCTGAAATTACTTTTACTTTTCAGTTTTGTGATTTGTAGCATGTCTGCTAACTTCAACTCCAAGTAGAGAGAGCAGGAAGCATCACTTTATTGCTTCTGTATTTTGTCATGGGTACTTCACATCTTCTGTTTTGGTTGCTTATCTGCACTTTGTATTTGCCGCTGCAAAATGATAATGACGAGGTGGGGGTTAAAGAAAAACAATGAAATTTAGAGCTGTTTATTGTCCTCAAACAGCATGATTCTCTAGGGCTATGCCCCCCCACCTACTCTAAGCAGCCAGCAAAGAGACATTTGGACGCAAATTTGGCCACTAAGAATGAAGTCAAAGCTCAGAGCTATGATAATAAATTCCATCCCGAGAAGAAAGGAAAGACTGAGGCTGCCAGTGGAGCAACTGAGTATCTGTGGAGCTATGACTTGGTTCTCCCTTTGCCTGTCGCTGAAATCAGACTGCGTCTGTGAGTTATTTACCTCTCTGGCCACAGGAAATTAGCAAGCCTGAAAATCCCATCAATGCTGTCCACGTAGCAAGAGCTGCCCCTTTTTCACCTCTGAATACCGTGTCACACCTGAGCAGTAAACTACACTAACTCTGCAATAAATATGATAACGACAGTTACTGCTACTTTGTGCAACCATTTTGGTCAAGCTCTCCACCTTTTTCCAGCCCAGTCTGGTCAATGGATGCTTCCCCTGACTGCTGCCTGTTCAGTCAGCCCTGTAGTGTGGCAAATAAATGTGCCATCAGCATAACATGTACTACCAATTCCCTCTTCATCTCTAGCCTATTTACATTCACTGTAATTCTTTGACTCATGCCAGCTCACTCGCAATACTCTGTCCTCAGCCTTTTGTTCTTCAGCTTTCACTCTGTGGGTGAAAGGAGTAAACAGCAGCTGCTGGAACCCAACGGCCGAAATAGCTGGGAGTTAACATTTCTTTAAGAAAAGAGTCTATGAGGATGTTTTTTTCTCTTGAAGATTTGTTAAGAGTGCCAGGAGTGCATGTTCTGATGTGGCAGCTCTTCTTCCAACACCTGAAAGGGTAGCTACTCGTATTGCCAGTCCTAAGAGAAAACTTGAATTCAGCAAATATACCAGGGCCACTGAAGAAGGGCTGCCGTTGCCCACAGATTTTGCTGTAGTCTGACAACTCACTTGGCATTATCAGGGTTTTTCTTAAACTTCCTTTCTGCCGTTACCTTTTCATAGGGAGATTTCCTTCTGTGTGAAACCTCAAAGGTTCCCTGTTTCAGGTAATTATTGTACTCTCTCTCCAGCTGGGAAAAGGATGTGTAAACCCATGAGGAAACACTGTTGCATGAAAGCAGAAGCAAAGGGAAGGTGCATTCCCTGGGTGGGGATGCAGAGGACCTTGAATCCTACAGAGAAGTGTGTTAGGACTTCATGTGCTCTTCCATAAGAGAGCAGCGGGGTGATCTTTGGTGCCTGCGGACCATGCTGAACAAGTGCAATAACAAAACTGGTGAACTATTTGTTCAGTGCTTTGCACAGAAAGGATATGATAGATTAAGCCTTGAGACAAATATCCGCATCGCACAGGGTTGATAACTTTTTTGCAAATAACATCAATAAGGTATCCTATGCTTTCATTGTATTTTGTGGGAGAAAAGGGCAATGATGTGGTTGGAAGAGTATTGCTTTCTAATTTATGGCACAATATGTGTCTGTATGCCTTAGAAACACAGAACATTTTTTTGCATTTTAAGAGGGGGAGAAAAGGTTGTGAAGACAAACGTTTTATACCCTTAAGCTCATATTTCAAAAGTGACTTCTAAAATTCCAGATAGTATCTTTAGAAATGTGGGATTTTTAAGTAGGTGAAATAGTTTTCTTTCAAATCCATCTATCTGAAACCTGGTTGAGAGGAGGTATCTGAAATTTAGCGTGTCTGATTGAGACCCTTGTGAAAGTCTGGGAAGGCCCTACATCAGGCAAAAGGCTGGATATCAGAGACCAGGACACAAAGTTGTGTTTGTCATTAGGCATTTTGGGGAAATCTGAGTAATCCTTCACCAAGATTTATCAGAGGGCTAAAGGATCCAGGAGACATAGAATAGCTTTTGACTACTTGCAGTCTGTGATGTCCAAGTGCACGCAATAAAGAAAGGTCAAAAAGGATATGTCTTCTTCCATATTTTGTCTGAAAAACTCAGCTACCTTTATAGGATAACTTCTCTGTTAGTAGCTTTCAGTTCCAATTACAAGCCACAGGGATAGGCATTCGCTCAAAGATGATGAAGCCTTCATTATTTTTAGAAAGTTCATCATAGCATATTCACTTGTATGCCGTATTTTCACAAATTAAACCTAAGCAGTTGTCAAAATAAATGAACAAAGTATGCTCACTGATGCTTTATCCATTATTTATTTATATTTTGTATTGTCTGTTCAAGTGTTTGTTAATTTGAAAAATTCAGTTATTTGTGATGGGTCAGCATCCTAGCTGTTAGCTTGAATTAGCAAGATCATACTATTTTTTTCTGACTAGATACGCACCTAATGGCAGAAGTATTAGCTGAAACACAGTTATGTTTGGACTGGAAGAACTGTGGTCACTAGAGATAATCCAAAGGATTATCCCAAATGAAGGTTTTCCCAAAATGCCTCCTCTCCGAAAGGTCGTGTTGCTTCTGTGATAAGACTCGGTGTCAAGCCACATTTCAGTGTTTGCAGGAGGAGGGATTCCAAAGGGAAAGGATGGAGGTGGCAGATCTGGGTGCCAAGTGGTAGGCATGTCGGTGAAGGGAAAGGCGTGCCACGCACCTGCTTTGGGGCTCTGCCGTGCCACAAGTTAACATTTTGATGAGCAATTTCCATTCTGTTGTTTTCTCTCAACACATGGGGTTCAAAAAACAGTTACAAGAAAACTGTACCCGTTTGCTCATCCCAGAAGCCTGCGATTTCAGAAGAGTCTGCCAGATTAATTTTCACATATACAGTATTATAGAGTTGAAACACACAGAGGGCTACGGTTTGTCTTTTGAAACTGTAGTGTAGCGGCCGAAGAAAAATAGGTGTGTATTGCTCAAACTTCACGGAGTGCCACTGGCTGATGGTTTGTCATTGTCAAAAAAAAAAATCCCTTTGCTCTAATCAAAACCTTCAGAAGTTTCTCAAGTCTATGTAATAATCATAAGTATTAAGCTGTACAGGAAGGGGTGGTTTTTTTGTTTGTTGGTTTGGTTTTTTCCAGTGGCTGTATACAAAAAAAAAATACAGAAATGCAACAATCTTTTTTTGCTGGCTGCACATCTGTAAAGAATCTGCTTTCTGTAATTCTGTTGGCATAGCTGCAGAAGGGATACAGGTCTCACAGAAACACTGTTACCCCGAGTATATATTTTTGTCAGAAATAGGCTAGTCCTTTGCTAATTTACCCTGAGAAATAACTGTCATGTGGTTGAGGAAAGAATTAGACTTGTATTTCTTGGGTAAACCTCTAATTTGATATTCATATAACTGATTTGATTCTAACTTTTGGCTACTGAAAATTTTCTGGCTTGTGGTGGGCCTGTATCTGTGTAATTGGAAAACAGAAGAGATTCTCTCACTTTAATCTGACGCTTATCTCCATCCTCCTTAAGGCAGGAGAAAAGCCAAGGGATTTACCATCTTCCTTCTTTTCTTGCAACCTGCTGAGACTAACTATGGTTAGAAGCTCTTCTTGATGCATTTTATAGCAGGATGTCCATGCTGCTAGAAGCCTTTTGTTGCTGAAGTCTGAAGCATTAAATCATTCAATAACCCCTCATTTTTGTCTTCCAGGAAAGTGTCAGCTTGTAAAAACTGACATGATCAACACAAAAGTCAGCCTCTGGCATGCCCTTGCACCCATAGATCATGTTCATGCGCTTGCTAGTAGAGCCGTTTAAAGGTTTTCAGTAACCTTTTAATAGAGGTAATTTCACTGGTCCCTTTCAGGGGGTGCACTGGATTATATACCAGTAAAGAGAGATGGTATTTGAGAATGGTTGATACGCTTGCAATTTCGTAAGCGAAGACCTTGATGAGTTCCTTCACAGCCAGTCTCCTTGGGCTAAATTTTCAACCTATTACATGGGGATTTAGCCACTCATTTCCCATAAACATCAATGGGAGTCATGTGGCTAAATCCCTGTGCAACACATTGAAAATGTATTCCCTTATGTTTAAACTCATTTTGATGCAGATGCTTTCTTCTGCAGGAAACAAGTGAAACGAAGAAGCCATTTATTTCTTTCATTTGTCTGCCCCAGATCACCAAACCCCCAAATTATCTTCTCTCCTGCCTAGGTACCAGAGTATCCCGCAGGATTTGCCGAATCTCTGTGTGATACTAAGTTAGAGGCCAAGCTTCAAGACATTAGGACAATGGATGCTAATTTGTGTATATTACCTACTCATGTGTGGGGAAAATTGGACAGATGACAGACTGTCCCTTCACCCATGAGAACAAGATTTCTCATTTCCCTCAGTTCTCCATCACCTGCTGTATTGTGTATTAAAGGAGGGACCACATGCTGTTTGTAGTGGATTAAACTAGTGATCTTTGACTACAAGTTACAGTATAGGGTCAATGCTTGGCTCTCGGATGACAGGTGCTTTGTGGTACTCTCCCACAAGGTTGATGGATCTGGAAGAGTGTCTTTCAGACAAATTACTGGAGGGAGGGGAAGTGAAAGGCTATCAGGATGTAGGCACAAATGTGAATATACTGTTTCAAAATCATCAGGCATGATTTTCAATAATGGCATATGTGTGTTAAGATGCAATTTTGTGCCGAGAAAGAATTGTGTTCATTATAAATGGCAGGTGCTTTTAAAGCTTTTAAATGTTGCATTTTCTATTTCCACCTGCACACCAGGTAACTGGGTATTAATATGCTACTAGTTGAGCCCATGATTCATTGCAGGTGCAGTGCTTGGGAAATCAAGGATTGCATTGAGGTCCTGATGAAAATCATGCCCTCAGGCACATCTGAGCTCCATTTTGATCAACAAACCAAAAATAAGACTTTTATTTCAATTACAGTTCGTCTGATTTTGAACTTAATGATGCAACTTGAAGTCTATTGGCTTAGCTCCTGAGACCCAGGAAGGAGGATGTCTGGGACCTTGTCTATTCAGTGGAATAGAGGTTCCCATTAAATTCACTCTGATCTCATTACATGTCTTTTATTTGGTCAGAAGCTCTATTTTTGCTCTTCCTGGCCTTATTGAATCTGTTGTTGATTCATTGTGCAGACTTGGTATTAATGAAAAAGACTGCCTCACTCAGGTCTCTCCAGAGGGTGAGATTTTCCATAGCCCTATGTCTGTACCACGCGTTGGAAGCACAGACTCCGATGGGTTGCCTTGTGAAACTAGATTCGAGCAGAGCTTTATTAATAGGCTGATGAGATGTATCAGCTTGGCAAGGCTGCCTGCCTCCATAATGAGCGAGGGCTGTATTTTACTTCCCTTAACGAACAGAAAAATCCTCTAGCGATGCTTTTCCTGTCCCCCTGCTAGCCCCGCTCCACATTCTTCTTTCAAAAACCTCTTTAAAGGTCTCTATTATCCCAGCTGCCTTTAGGTGTCACTCGAAGCTTTGGGTTCCTCCTGTCATACAGCCGTTTTTTGTGCTGAATCCTGCCCTGCCATTCAGCTACCTGAGCAGCTTGGGGCCCACTGGTCACCTCCCTTCATTCATCCCACCAATTGTCCGCACTAGTTGCATGTTATTACGGTTCGATGTTTAAACAGCGTCGAGGAAATTAATTCATTTTGGTGGCTTTTCTCATTTTAAGACAAGATATATGTCAAAGGCTTTGCCTATGTTGCTGAATGGGAAACTGTTGCAGGAGAGCACAGTTGTCCTAAAATGTGTCATGGGCAGAAGACCTGTATGTTTAACTTGCGTTAAGATTGGAAGGGATGACTTCCATCCTGCTTCGGTCAGGCATTGTCAAGCTGTCCTAGCTCCTTTCACCACTGGACTTCAGGAACTGTTAATGTGGTCTTTTACATTTTGAGATGGATCTGAATGCTTTTGAGTGGGCCAAGTACTTTCTTGGCCTTCTGACTAAGCTTAGGTCTCTCATATGGCAAATCGTTAATTTGGAGACTATATTCTGCCTTTGCTGGGAGTTAAAGAGTGGTGTTCTAATAGCTTCCTTCCATCTGGAACAGTCATAAACCAGATGGATAAAGGATTGGCACCACTTATTTTGAGTCTTTACCCAATTCACCCTGTGTAAAGGGACCTTGCAATATTTCCCAGACAATTGTTGCATGTATCCAGAATCACAAGTGAAAAATATCAGGATCAGATGAGATGGTTGCCACTTGGGGAAGATTTTGGAGAGGTAAACAGAAAAAGTATATCTTCCCTTAGCAATATTATATTGCAATCTGTGATTAGGAACCATATGCAAGATTGTTTTGTGTCTAAGAAGTATTTGAAAATGTAATTGTCTAGTTTGAATTCCAAAGTTTATAGCACCTTGGGTTAAGACAGTTCAATGCAGAATTTATTTCTTGAATAGAATGGGAAAGGATAGGTTCTCAAGGACATTGTGTAATAGATCCATTGTCTTCCTCCTTGTTTTCATAAAAATAAATTCATCACGCTGCATTTCAGTGCATTCCTTTAATATGATTTAGTACAAATGAGAATATTGCCAGGAACTAGAACTTGCACCAATATTTATTTATTTGGGTAAATTAGTAATATTAATATTTTCATTAGTGAAAGGCTAGAAGGAAGAAGTGAAGCCGTTCTGGTGTGTTGCAAATAGCATTTGTTATACTGAGCATTTTCATTTATAACATGTCTTTAAAGAACTGCTCTTTGGCCTTCGCCATACTGTGGTCTTGAGGAACTGCTTTGGAAACACTTCTGATGCTGATGAATACCTGAACAGATACATAATGGTAGTCTAATTTTTTTGAGCTTGGAGAAAAGAAAGGCAGTGGAGGAGGGAGAAGAAAATAAGATAATTCAAGGAAGACTGTAAAATTCAGGTGGCAACATGAAAGGTTCACAAAGGCTTCTTAAGCATACCACAGAAGTCATGGAGACATGGTATTGCAATGCACAAGAAAGAAAGAAGGAAGGTGAGTGTGCCTAAACAACAAAGTGTAAGAAGTTGTTCAAGCCAAACAAATACTTTCCCTAAGAACAAGTCTAGGCCAAGCAGAGCCATTAAAAAAAGGTTTATAAATCTCAGGTTAAAGTCTCACAAAAAAGCATGCAACAGTGGATGGAAAAGCAAAGAGCAAACCCATAGAAAGACACAGGTTCTCTACTTGAGCTTTAGAGCCTGAGGAGGGGAGTGGATAGGGTCACTGTGAAAAAGAGTGGAAATATTTCAAGGATGGAAATACTGCAACACCATAAAGAATTTATTTTTGTTTAGCATCATTGCATGTACTGGAGGAGCCTTTTATGATTTTCAACAGAGTCGGGTTCTCTTTAGATGACTTTCACAAAGGGTGTATGGAAAAAAGGGGAAAAAACCCATAAATAATAGTGACAGAGCATCTAGGATTATATTGCATATGAATCCTAGAGCGTTCAGGGAACTGAGAAGGTGTTGGCGTTCCTAGCCAAAAAAAAAAAATTAATACAATCTGTTCTCCTGGAGAAACAAGGAGAGTCAAAGTTTGCCCTATTATTTTTGAAAGACCAAACAGTTATCTTATGAATGAATTTAGCAAACCTTGCTTCAGTAGTTTGTAAATTGTCTACCACTGTAATTAAAACCATAAACAATTTTTTGTAGACTTATTAGTCTTCTCTGACTCTTTCCACTTGCTTGGAAGAATCTGTCAGTGCTTGAGTGCTTCGGTGCCTAATGCCTCCTGTTCTGAACAGACTATCCCTCTGTTCCCAGGTGTCATCTCTGTGGAAGGGCACCTTTTGAAGCACTGAATGCCAGGAGCTTCTGCTGCTTCCCGCTACCAGCTAGGTGCTGGTCTGTGAGGCAGTAGTTGGCAGCTAGCATGGTGTATTGCATCCAGGATCCATTTCCTAGGATATCCATGAGGATAGAAGAGATGGGGCAAATGTTATCACTACAGAAGTTAATAATTCAGTCCAGTCTGTCTGCGGTTTCATGATAAGGACTGTATTAGAAGAGCCAGTTCCTTTTAGCAGTTTCTTCCTGAAATGTGCTGGAATGTGAAGTGTTCAGATGAAATCCTTTGTGCTAGCACCTCTCTCTCTTCATCTTCTGCCATTCCCAAATCGCAGATTTGTCTCAAGAAAGATGCTGAATTGAAGTATTAGGTCAAGAAATGTATCCCTTAGAGTAACTTACTAGAAAACATTTAAAATACAGCTGTGCCTCTTGATATTAAATCAAATTAAACTGAACTATTAAAAAAAAATAATAACAGAACAAAAGCACCAAAGTAATAAGCAGAACATCTTGGCATTCACCATTGTTTCACCTGACCCTGGTAATATGGAAATACACAATTTAATCAGTTATTTACAAACTGTGAAAGAGAACATGTTTAACGGCAGTAGTCCGGTTCTCCTGTTGCCATGTTTGTAGCACTGATACAAATCAGAGACTAAAACTTAGACTGGCACCTAGTATTTGCTACTAACTTCTTAAAGTGGTGCTGGATGAATGCCGAAAAATGTACTCAAGGGATCGTCAGGAAATTAACAGCTTTTCTCTTCTAAAATACCAGAGCTGTAGAGGCTGCATACCCTATACTGTGGGTCTCAGCTTTCTGAAGGCACATAAGCTGTTTGCTGGTTTTTGTTTTTCATCTCAATCATTCACGCTTTTAAAGTTACATTCGTCTGATGACTGTCTTGCCTTTTGCCATTTTGGTTCAGTACATCTTCAGTTGTCTGTTGCAAACTAGAAAAATTTGAAACGAAAGGCCTGATCCTGTTCAGGGGGCCAATGTCACTGATGTCAGAGAGACTACCAAAGTAAGAAAGGACTGTTAAGGATGAGGCTCTTTGTGTTCATATCAGCTGAAAATAGGTTGGGATCCCATTCAATTTGTCAGACAGTGGTGGCAGCTAGAGCTGCTTGATTTTGAAACCTGACATCTTATGCTCTACTTGTGTTAGAGGCACTTCCTGTGGCCCTGTAAGCAAAGCTTTCAAGTCCAATATCTTGTTCCATCACTAGATCCAGATTATGATTAAAAAAAAACCCCAAAAACAAAAAACAATTCTCTCTCTCCTCAGCTCAAGAAAACAGTGTAGAAATACAGCCTTGCAGAATGACATCTGCCATTTAGATGAACAAAACGCTGAACTAGAAAGGTCTTCGTTTCGGTCTTTCTTGATTATACTTGCCTGACTTCTACCCTTAGCATTAATACAAAGCATAGCCCCGTGCTTACCTGTTTTCTGTGACTGTTGGTGTTATCTGTAAAAAATTGTTAATGCCTTACAGAAGTGTTTTTATAGCTCACCACGATTATTGGTACTTTGGAAATAGGGATCTTAAAATCTGGACTACTACGTGATCGTTTGCCCCAGCTACAACCTTTCTGGATAATCTCTAATGTAACAGGCATTAAAAAATACAGTATGTGATAACAGGAGCTGCTTAGTTACTCCCTAGCACTAGAGCTACAAAGAACTCTGTATTTTCACTTTGCAAACCTTGGCAAAGAGACAATGTTGTATATGCCAAATTTTAAAAAATGATGGAATTTTGCTTTCATGCCCAGGAATAAAACAGCCTAAGGTACCAACCAATAGAAAAATTTGATGGTGGGGGGGAACACCCCAAGAACCTCAGATGTTATTTTTTTAATAATCTTTAGACATTAGCAAATGCTACCTAATGACTACAGCAGGAAAAAGAGTTCTCTGGACTTTTTGTTTTGAGAACTACAAAAATAAGCATCTGACATTAAACAGGGAAATAAAAATACCTACTCGAACTGTCTTGATTTGACAAATCTCAACTGAAAGTAAATGAAATAGCTGAAATAGCTGCCAGCCCGTGACAGAAATGGAGGAGAGATCTTAAAACAAAAAAATGTATCGCCTAGGTTAATAGTTACTCCCTCTGTTATTAAAATTGAAAAGACCAGTTAGTTTACCTCTGGATCATTCAGCTGCTAGCTTACTTAACAGACCAACACAGACGTTTTCCAAATTTCTCTCAATTTTACAAAACACCAGTTCATTGCTGCAACCTGGAGTAGAGCTGTTTACAGCTCCTTGCTAAGTAGAAAGTTCAAATCAATTCTCGTCCATTAGAGTTAGGTATAACTGATGAAATATCCCCAGAGGAGTATTGTAAATGTATCAAGATGTCCTCCCCCATTACAGAAATGGGGAGGCATGGTGAATTACTTACCTTCTCTCTTACATTTAATGTCTCTGAAATGCTGCCAGGCAGAAAAGGCTTATCTTGGGTTTGAGAAAGGTCTATACTGTAGTCTGGGATACAGGAGAGGAGGAAAAAAAAGAAAGGTAGTAGTACTGAGGGCAGACTCACATTAAGCTTTGTACCCAGACAGGACCGGGGTAAAAAAAAATAGAGAAAAGCTGCTTGATAACCAACAGTGGATTCAAAATACACGCAGGAAATATCTGATCCAAAAATCAGTGCTAGGGAATTTTTTTACAATCAAACTGAAAATTTTGTGCAGTGAGCTATATAATAAATTCACTCATTAAAATGTACACTGGAATAGCATTGGGGCAGAACATACAAACAATAGAAATCAAGAAATCCATGCTTAAGGATGCCTCCAAATGCCAAAGCACAGTGTGCACGGTATTGAACATAACTAGCATTCACTATTTGTCTCCACCAGGAAAAAGGCCTTCAGCCTACTTTTCACTTGCAATCAGTTTGGTTCTAGGACTGTTCTTGAAGTTATAGAGAAACATGGAAAGACAAGGTTCTTGCACCAAGGGAGAATCATTTTATGTAAGGCCTTTGGTAGGGATTTAGTGAAGTTTGTGGCTGCCAGACACTCTTTACCTTTTATGAGACCTGACTGACACATTCTTAGCCTACTTTTGTTGCTGGCATACAAAATCACTCAGTTATGGTGATCTCGGCTGTATGTGACAGTCTGTGGCACTGAGTAGTAGAGTTGAGGGAAAAACACACCATCTTGAGACCTCTTGAAGACTGAATGGAGCAGTAGAGCATATTGGCAGAGAAAAGAGGAAAGGAAATATGGGACAAGGGACCAGCCGTGCTCCTAACTGGTTTGTGAAAGTGAATCTTGATGTATAAAGCTCAGGTTCATGAAAGACTCAATAAATATCCAGTGATCTCTGAGCATCTAGAATGGAAACCAGAAATACACAATGCAATAGGAAGAAATGTGCATCTCTCCTTAACACCCCCAGAAAATGTTGCCATAACAAATCGTAGCCTATGCTACCACAGAGAAACTAGACTCAGGCTTTGCACAGTGCATGGAATTTTAAGCAATTGAATGAAGCAAAGGGGGAAAGTAGGGTCAAGAGTTTAAAAGTTCTCCATGAAGTTTTCCTGACTCTAGGGGCTTCTAGCACAGCAGCCTCTGCTGATCTTAGTTGCCTGAAATGGACACAGAAGGAGAGGCAGTTTCGGTTAGCTGTGTCCCAAAGCCATATGCTGTGTAGCATGAATTTCACCCCAAAAATATATGTGAATGTTACAGGGTGCAAAGGTAAATTTATTGGAAACTTAACATTTCTTCACCTTCCTTTTGAACTCTAGAAGTTGAGAGGCCAATATGCTTGGGGTTTTTTTTCCTTGAGAAGAGCACCTGAGCATCAGAAATTACTTCTCTGAGTGTTATCAATCCCTCTGAGAATTGTAGCAGAGGATATTAGAAGAGAATAAGGGGAAAATGAATAACAAGGATTACAAAAGCCTATAAATAGGGAGAAGGTTGAATTAGAGACCGTGGTGGAAACTAAGAACTGAGAAAGAAAGGGAGATGAATAAGAGAAATAGAAAGAGGAGGGAGTGGGGGAAGAAATGCAGAAAAGGAATAGTGGAAGTGGCTGGAAGGGGGGGGGAAGTATTCAAAACAATATATTTAGTTAGTAAAAGCACAGGACAAAACCTAATGAGTTAATCCTGAAGTGGATAGCATGACTATTCCAATAGGTAAATCCCTGACTTTGAATTCTAAAAGTCTGATTTTCAGATTCCTGCTTATCATTTTGTTCTATGACCCTGGCAAGTAACATCTCCAAGCCTTAGTTTCTAGCCCTGTAAGACAGGAATGCCAGCACTTTAGTAAGGATATTCTAAGACAAAATATTTTGAAGGTCTTGCAATAAGCTGATGATACGGCTGTGTGATTTTAATAAGTATCATGAAAAGAATGTGAGTGCAGATCTATGGAGTGAAGCCTACTTTGAGGGTAGCAGAGTGTAGGTTTAGTTGTATAAAATGGTCTTGCCAGATAAAGAGATGATCATAAGATGTATGGCGAGGTCCAGCTCTCCTCCCAATCAAGTACAATTTTCAAAAGATCGTACAAATCTCTCCTCCTGATCTTAAGTATCATTTTCAAAGAATTGTACAAAGGATGTCAGGTTCTGACTCTCACCAGAATGCTTCAGTAACACAACTGAGCATTGGAGTCTCTCGGATATTGAGGTACACTCAAACTTCTATTGATGGTCAGTGGTATATGATCTCAGCACCTCTCAGCATCAGAACTCCTATTTTCCCTCCAAGCCACAGCAGCTAAGAGCACTGTCAAAAGCGCCAGTCAACACGTTCGTAAGTGCATGAAATCAGCCTGATCGCAGTGTGTAAAGACAAAGAAAGAAGTTCCCGTTTCTGTGGGATCTGCTGGTGTCCCTCCAAGCAGAGCCCATTTGCTGCCTGCCCTGTCCATGATGCTGAGAGCCACAGCTGCCACCACCAGCTCCCCCACATCCCCACATGTGTGTCCTGCTAAGGATTTTGGGGGAAACCAGCTCTTTGCAAGCCCTATTCTGGATATGCTGAGGGACTATAGCGCAACTGAGCTGAAAGGCTGCATCTTGTAAGGCCAAGGAATAATCCTTGCACTCCAAGATGCACTTCTCTGGTGCCACTACCATCATATCATGCACTACCATAAGAAATCTTTTCTCTGGGAAGAGAGAGCTTTCTGTTGCTCTCAAGCAATAGTCAGATTTGTTTCCGCCACTTCTCCTGCACTCCTTCTGGATGGGGAAGGCTCAAAGACCTGAAGTAGATCACAAGGAGATGACAAAATGCAGATAAGTAGGAAGGTACCTGTTCTCACTGTTGTGATGTGGCTAGAGAATGTCTGACAGCTGGCACAATATCTTTAAAGTTTAGGAGGATCACCTTCCTGGAAAGTAAAAGTCTATGATAAGTTACTAACAAAGATCTTCCCATTTTAATGTCGTAAAACGTTAATCCCTCACTGTGTCACTCAAGACATGCAATTCTTTGTAAAGTAAAACCATACACAAAAATGTTAGAACTCCTTATTTAACCTATTTGTATTTTTAAATCTTTAATCTTAGGCCTGGCAAAACACCAGAAAATGCTGTCTGTGCATATTTGTACAGATTCTGTTTTATTCTGCCATCTTTCCTAATGAACATTTCAGAAATGTTCAGGTGAAGACTTTTGTGGTTATGAGTACTTATGCATCGTTTGGAATCTGTCCTCCTGCTTGAAGAGTTTTGTAATTTGGTTAAAAACAGGAAGCATATTACATAGATGATAAGACAGTATAAATAACGGTAAAAAAAGAGAATCCTTCATATATTGCCAAAGGGGTATATGCCATTTATCCAGGCTGTTCAGTTCATGCAACTGAGTAACAACATCGTTTGAAAAAATGAAGACTTGTGTACAAAAAAAATATATCAAAAAAGGGATAATCTTTTCCATTCTGATTCAATTCAGTCAACTCTACCAATCCTTCATGACCAACCTTAGAAATGGGGAATAGCTGTAAACATATTTTAGAATACTTTGAAAATTACATATGTGGTTTTCTGGTACATAGCGTTGCTTTAAGTAGTGCTACTGATCTCTCAGGACATTAAAAGCCACTTCTAATCCTGTTCTGCATATCCTCTTTAAAAATTTAAGTAATCATCTTGCTTAGAGACAGAATTCTCTTATTTATTGTCATCACAAATTGCAAAATTCACACCTTGTATTTGTCGTTGCTCCAGCAATCAAAGTCGCCGTTCAAGAACTTTGGGCCACTTTAGTTTATGGTCAAATATTCCAAGTTTAGGGAAAGGAAAAAAATCCATACTATTGTTATGATATAAAAAAGGGAGCAAAAGAAGGAGAATTAACTAGGGAGCGGGAAAGGAGGTTGTTTTCAAGTGTTAAGAAGATTGAGGTACTAGAAATTGCACTGTAGAGGAGAAGCCTCTGAGCAAAGGCAGAATATCCAGTATCTGCTGCAGCTCCTCTTGCGGAGTGCTGTGGTAGAAACGGCAGACATATTCATGCTAAGCTGCAGACATTTGTATTGATATGAGCTTGGGACATTTGTAATCTCCATTTTCAAGTAGCACTGCTCAGCCCAAATAAGGTCATGTGGGGAGGATTTGTGTTCTTTCATGATAAATGTATTACAAAAAAAATATTTAAGATAAGCTTTAGGCATCGTGGGTCTCTTTGCTGTAGGTATAAGGGTAATTGGCCTTATCCCTTCATCTTAAAAACTTCAGATATCACGAAGGAGACAGCATGAAGGAAGTGTTTAATGGGTGTAATATGCTTACAAGTTATGTATGTGAGTATATGTATGTATTTATAAATATATACACAAAGGTGCCTGTAAATATGTATGTATGTAAAAATAAGATTAATTAGTTGTTTATACATATACATGCATGAATATGTGTAACTGTTGGAGTTTGGTGTCTGGGCAGACATATGCTTATATTTATATATGAAAGATGTGAAATGTGCTCATATAGTCACTAATTTCAGACTAGTAACAAGGTCAAAAATAAACGTGACGTGTCTGATCAAGAAATTTGCTCTCTTTTCCAGAGCAATGACATTATCCTGCTAATGCAAAATAGAAGTTGCACATGAATTTAAAGACAAAATTTTGAATAAAAACTGGACCTTAGGCTCCTGCAGTTCTAAGAGTATTGTATCTGCAACAGGGAGGAAAAACATGTTTCCTTGTCTGGGAAGAAGCAGTTGTTTACAGGTGCACTGTTTGCAGAACTGCTAATCTGATTCTTGAGGGGAAGGGTTAGCCAGCAGGAGATGTTAATGTAGGATACTTAAAATTGGTCCTATGAAAAATTAATTTGGAATACACATGTATGATTCACAACACACCTATCACTTCTACATCCATGACATACGATGTTTTCTGAAACAGGTATTATTAAGAGATTAAGGTGTCTGAGAAAGATTGTGGCTTTATAGATTTTATTCTAGCAGTTTTGAGCATTGAAAGCCGTTTAACAACAATCATGAAAGACACAGATCACCCGTCTATGTCGCTCACTCAGGACATTGCCCTTTGCAAACAACGTGTTTCTGGGAAAATAGTAACAGTGGATACCGTAAGCATTAGGTATTCAAGGACACTTGTCCTTCATCTTTTAGGCTTTGTGTCATCTTTGGGTAGGTGGATTCTTCTTGTGATCATGATACAACAAATGTTCTTACTGATGTATTTAATCAAAGCCTGCACTGAGCCACTCTGCTTGCTCCCTGTTGTCCTTGGAGATCATCTTCACTGGAAAGAAGAGTTGAGGGAGCTATAGTATTGGTAGCTTTGTGATGAGTGTGAAAAGCCCCTTTCTGGGCATTTTGAGAGGAGACTTGGTGTATCCTTGGGTCATCTCTGTACCATTATAAATAGACTGCTGTAAACAAGAGGACAAATTACTCTGACTTGTTCCAGACAGACATATAGTACGTGCAGCTTAGCAGGCAGCTTTCTGAGTCACTGTATGCAAAATAAGCTTCCCGTGAGACTTTGCGACAAAAAAGAAGAAAGCAACTTGTTGTTATTTCAGTAATCGTGAGCCACTGAGCTAAGTAAACTAAGGCTGCCCGTAGAGCCACCCATAACCTGGGAGAAGGACTGTCTGGGGCTCCTACTTTCTCTCAGATCATTAAAGGCAGTGGGCTTCCCAAGAGTCACTGGGCCACCACGATTTAGTAAAGTTTTGTGTTTGGTTTGACTAGAAAGAGACCTGTTAAAAGATGAGTCTATCCTGTGCAGTAGAAGAAAAAACTTAACCACTTTTGAGTCACATTCACAGTCCAGACTGGCTGCTGCTGAGGTTCTCTCTGGATTAACTATCTGCCAAAGCCTACTCACCACTTAAATAGCCATTGAAAACAGTGCATGATGCTTTGCCTCTGAGCAAGGAGCAGTCAGAATAGTCTGAGCAGACTGATCAGCACCAATGAAGGGCTCCAATCTCACTGTGTAGATAAAGGAACAAGCTTTTTCTATAAATCCAAGATACAGCCATCCAGGATGGATGTGCCCATGAAGGGGACTTGGTACATGAAATTGCAGGAATCATTTGAGAAAATGTTTGCACAGATAAATGTAATGAATTTCCTTTTCTCTCCTTTCTCTTTGTCATCTTCCCCATCCGTACAAAGCTGCAGTTTATCTTTCTGTCCTCAGGAACAAGGAAGCTGCCAGGCACAAATTGAAGAGCATACACTAGTGCAGAATGGAGCAAAACATTCTCCATCATCCGTACAGATCTGACCAGCCTGTATTTAAGTATTCTCTCTGTGCAGGCACAAATGCAATTAGGAAACCTGTGATTTCTCCTGAGCCTTGCCAGTCTGACAGCTTGGGAGAAGGAAGTGAGGAGAATGCAGGGAGTCACTGGGCTAACAGTGATCGGCAGCCACACTCAGAATGTCTGTTCAATCAAGGAGGGCGTACGAGGCACTGAGGTCTCACTTCACTCTGCAGACTGTGGCATCTCAGCACTTGTAGGCACCGTGCTCATTGTCAATCAATCTGTGGTGGCCCACACTGCCTCCGCAAGCACTGTAGCCCCCCTCCTGCCTTTTCAAGAGTGGTAAGACCTGAATAGGAGAGGAAATCAGAGTTAACAGAAGGTGAGGGTGTGAGACAGACAGAGTGTATCATAATAAATGCAAGGTAAAGGTAAACACACCGGTTACAGCCCAGGTGCTGTGGTGGCATGGGACTTTGGTGGTGCCAGAAGAAGTGGAAACTCCAGGAAAAAGATGTATATTGGAGGGTATTACAAAGTGTGTCTCTGAGAGCCAAAAAGAAGTAGTGGGGTAAGGGAATGACTAGAAATGAGTAAAGAGACACACACAGAAAAAGAAAAAAAAAAAAAAAGGCAGATAAAGAGACTGGCAGAAAGAAAAGTGTGGAAAAGAGAGGAATGCAATGGAATGGGTTTGTGTAATTTACACTGCATCCTTTCATGAAACTCTGCCCAAAAGAGATGGATAGGATCTTTGAAACCTTCAAAAGAGATTAAACACACAATTAACATTGAAATAAAATGTGAGTTGTGAGTGTGACACACTAAGCTGGTCTTTAAAATTCTTCTCTGTATTCATAGCAGCATACAGTAACATTAGCATGAGCTGCATGACTTAAAGGCCTACAAATCAAAGTTAGCATGGGCCCCCAACACTTCATTAAACACTAATGCCTATGCTGTGCAATGTCAGCATGTACAGTGAGGTTGGTTTTTTTTTTCTCAGAAGCACATATGCGTGTATGTATGTGTTTTCTACATGCTGTAGCCAACTTTACATAGATGAAGTTGCCTACAATTCCCCATTCTAAGATTTTGGATCAGTTGCCAGTTACCTCGTGGTCTGCATGCTATGGGCACTCTCTTCTGAACACGTATATGCCGTGCTCCTGTCTTGAATTTCACCATGGATTTGTTTTCAGAGTTGCATCTGTGCCATTCACAGAGACAGAAAATAGAAGTCCTAGTGCATTCCCTAAAGAAATGGTGATATAAAAGTCTTTTTGGGGGGGAACCGAGGGGCTGGATGTAAGTGAACAGGCCCATAACTTCCACAAGTTAAATTCTTACAAGAGAAGTGGCAAATGGAGCCAGCTCGGCTCCCACTGTGCAGAAAGGTTCATTAAAGCTGAAAAGTAGAGTCCGATCAGACTCTTCTCTAGAGCCCCCTAACCTGCTAACAGGAATAGGAAAACCTTTAAAGTGGCAGCAGAGTTTTGCTCAGTATATTGCATGTAGCAAGTACTGTTATCATGTAACAATGCTGAATTTCTAATGCTTTGCCTCTTGTGTGTGAATTCAGTGCCAAGGGGATCATTTGAGGCTTTAGGTAGCAATACATTGCTCTTTTGGTTCACACAAATATCGGTAATTGGGTATAGCAGTAAGCAGTGAAGGATACGGGGTTTTTTATGTTCTAAAGACTGCGGTGGACCCTCAGGCTGAAGCTTCTTGCTCCAAGTTTCAAAGGACAGTGAAATGCAATGACAATTACACTCCACTGAAATAGAAGGTTTATTGTGTACAGCTAAGGCAGATGCTCACTTAGCTGTAACTGAGCTGCTAAAACAAAAGCTGTGTTTACCTGCTGCTGCCCAGCGGATTTGAAGTCTTAACAGGTCTCGTAGCTAGAAGTGCGAGAGAAGCCGTGTGCATGCTTTAAGTTTAATGGCACACCTCATGATGGGCCCTGAAATACTGCTCTGGGAGGTGAAGAGGAGGTGAAAATACACTCAGTCAAAAAAACCCCATCTCTGGACCATGAAATACACTTTAGATGGGAAAAGGCGCATCAGAAGAGTGTGAAAAGGAGAATTACAACAAAGGTCAGTAGAGAACCATGGACAAAATCTGCCAGATTTAACAGAACATTAATTCAACATGCTAGATTTTAAAACCAAGCTTTTCTTTAACTGATTTTGTGGGAATGGTAGTGAAGAGTGTAAATTGGAGCCCAGCTGATGAGTCCAGGCATCTGTGATGTGATTCATTTTTGTAAATGTAAATAGTAAAAGGACTGTTCAGTAAAAGCTACCTGTTACGTTCTGTTTTAATAGCCCTTTTTAGGACCAGTTGCTTTTCTAATATATAGCACATGGGTTTCCATTAGCATCGTTGGGATGACTTCATGCATATCCTGCGGCAAGTTTTAGCCCCAAATGTTCTATAATTAAGTTCTAGTGTCTCACATGGCAAGCTTGAATTTTGGATAACTAACTTAAGGCTGTTAGCATTTAAATGGCCACAACTGGGGCCTTTGTTAATGCCCCATTAATCCCTCCACTCTAGGAGTCAGGTTTTCCTGCTTTAACATCTGTTGCACCATCAGTAGGTGCACCTACTCTGACAACATACAGAAGGTCAGATACACAGGGGAAAGTGTACAGATAGCTACTAAAGGGACCATTCTAGCAGGACCACAGTTTGCGTTGGGTGGAGCTATGTTCGTTGCTTCTGCCTGAAAAAGCATCTTTATGTATCATAGCCACCAGGCCTGATAATAGCTAGAGTTTTTTGAAATGCCCTAGCCTCTCATTTGAAACCACTGGCATCTCTTATGGTAGCAGAAACTGAATCGGATATAAATTAGATATTATGTATTCTAGTTCCTAGCACTTTGTGAAACAGAAAAAAAAAATCCTAATGCACCCTTCGAATGTTAAGACACCTGTATTTGGAAATTAAGACCTACTTGCATTTGACTGGCTTTTGTTGCTCCGCTCTCAGAAATCTTAGACTACTTGTGAGACATGTAGGTGCTTTCTGAATATAGTGGCATGGTATTGTTTACATTAGTGCTTGGTGGAGAATTGTAACAAGACCTTTCTCTTTGTGGATCTTACTATGATTACCACTGTGGGGGACGATTTAGAAACTTCAGCTCGTATACGGAGCAAGTTCTAGCTTGCATAGGTTTTTTGAGGCATTTTTATGTGTTAGGACTCTCTTGATGACACCAACTTCCAGGTCATTTTCGGGCATCCATTTTAGCTAGGAGATGTTTTTTGAGATTTGAGAGGCTTTATGGGTTTTAGTCTCTTTCTTAACAGCTGAATTAGATTGATCAGCTCAGCTGTTAATTCTCTCTTATGTCTTATCTCACTGCTTAACACATTCATGTGCCCTTCCACAGAGGAAACCAAAGAGCATGTATTTTGCAGATGAGACCTATTTGTTATCCCAGGCTTTGGGGAAAAGAAGGAGTAGGAGAATAAGCTGAGTGGAGAGGCTATGTAAACTGAGGAAAGGAGGGTCAATCTTGTTTCAGTGAGCTGAGACCTTTTTTAGTGTTGGTATGAGACAAAGTCTGATGACTGGTTTTGTATGTGATTTTAAACATCGGTTTAGATACACACCACAACAAATTTTTAGGTAGGTTCATTGTATAAATCCTAGCAAATATTTTAAATCACTTTATGCTTAAAGAGAGTTGTCGTAAGTATTGTCAAAGTGTTAAAAATCACACTGTTTTTAGGCAGTTTGAGTCACTAGTGACTTCAGTGCTCTGTGTGGTGTTTAGCAAAGCTATCAGCTGTCAGTCACATCAACAGTACCCAGAGCATCAGGAGTGTTGGTTTGGACAGCCTGAAAGTAATTAAAACATCCTAAGGACTTACAGTATTAACTTGAAAATTAGCTTGAATTTTGGGGAGTGTGCAGCATTGCATTTCCTCCTCATGTTTAAATGTTATCCTAGTCAGAATGACTGTCAGAAATGTTTTGTCCATTAGCTGCTTGGACTGTCCTATGTGACATCCATGGGATTTTAGGATACAAGTCTAGTAAAAGCTGAGGTAAGTGGTGAAATATTACACAGATCTTGTGAAGTGTAGAGGTCAAGTTATCAATGTGCATCAGCTGGAAAATAAACACATGGCCTCCAGCCACCTTTGACACAGGATGCCATAGCACCAGGCAGACAGGCTTCTGTTCTGTCAGGCTCAGCAGGGATTCCTTTCTTTTCTTTTAGTAACTATGTTTAGCTCTGCAGATGGGACAGGTATGTACCATTAGTTAGCAGGGAACTGCAGAAAGCTAATAAGGTGCACAGGCTGTGGTTTGTCAATACATGGACTTCAGGGACCAAAACAGTTGAACAAATTTCCTTCTTTGGCTGCTCAGTTTTGCCAACACATTGCACAACTCTCCCAGTTGTGCCAGCACAGCTGTTTGTGGAGTTGGGCTATGATCGGAGACAACCAGTCTTTCTTTAAATCACCTATTTTTGCAGGGATCAGGGACTAATTTTTTTTTTTTTTTGCCATGGCCTGGGGAGTACTGAGGATACCTTATCTGATATTGCTTTTGAAGTCACCGTTTGTTGGACCATCAGCCTTTGGGCATGATTTGCAAAGTAATCAGTACTGCATTAATGTTTACCATTTTGTTCAAGAGGCACCATTACTGGTACAAAACAGCTCCAGTCTCCAAAGATGCATTTTAATGCTGAATGCTCCTGCAGGCAGAGCAAAGGCAAAGAGTTTTATGAATATAATACTTGACCAATGAGGAAATTTAGCAGAAAGATAACTCAGAAGCAAAGGTGAACATTGTATAATGTCAGTTGAAACTTCCTGAGATGCCTGTCCTTCCCATGATGAAAAGATCCCACAGTCAGCAGAGCTGTACTCATAAGACCTCGGGATTAGCTAGCAGTATCAGCAAGGTGCTGCATTGTCAGAGTTACACTGCAGCATCAAATGTGAAGTAACTCTTCCAATGTAAGGCCACAGGAGAGTTGAATAGTTAGTGTCTCTGGTCCAAGGAAAGTTATCTTTTTTCCCCTTGATTCTAAAAACATAAAAAGAATAACATGCCACTCTAATGAATATACCACTAACCTATTTTTTCTCTTTGATAAAACTGCTGTAAAGACAGCGTTTGTGCTTCTTGCTGAAAACTATCAGTAAAAGCAAGTTAATTCTACTGTCTCTACCTTCCCCTTGTTTCTCACCCATAAGCTCTTGACTTTTCAGTTTTAAAAAACTAAGGATTATTTCCAGTGTGAGCTGAAATCAGGCAGGATCTGGTTTGCTTTATGTAATAACTTTCATGTCTCAGGTTGAGCTGGTGGTTTTCCTGTCTGCACTCCTTGCTGCTAGGGGGTTATGGATGGGAAGTGACAGTAGCATTTCATCTCATCATGTCCAGACACCTGCACTCTCTCTACTGCTACTTCCTGCATGACTGTGATACTTTTTTGTCTGTATGTGAAGCTTTTCACAGTGTTTTAATACTAAAGTAAGGGGAGTATTATTTCTTTCTATTATATCCATGATTTGATAGTATGTAAGAGTGCAAGGCTCACTCTTGTCTGTCTACCATTGACTTTATAGAGAGAGGCTAGCTCCCTTTTTACTCAATCAGGTTTCTGGATTTGTGATGCAAACTTTTAAACTTTCCACAGACTAGCTGGTGACTTCATGGTTCAGGAGGTCACAATGTTTAAAGTCATTTCCCCAATGTCACATCTTTTTGCCTGATCTATACATGCCGCTCACTTTTTATGCAATGGATTATCCAGTTTTCTGTGTGTCTGTTCCTTATTGTACCATCTGATGCTAAAATAGCCATTTCCTCGGCCCACTAGGTTTTGCTCTTTGCTGGTTTATTCCTTTCTTTGTATACAAATTGTCTAATTCACAGGTTTATCCAACGAACATGAATTTAGTCCCCTCCTGGTTAATCATCATCTAACCTGCCAAAGTGTGTTTCATGGGTTTCCATATTTTTACAGATGGTTTTTAGGCCAGAAAAACACAGTGTGCCTTGGAATCACCAAACTGGAAAAACAATCAAGACCTGCTCAGCCCATCTCCCCAGGGCCAGTGAAGGATGGCGTGTGCATCACATGTCCAGTGTTTTGTCTAGGACAGTTTTAAATACACAGTCAACCCTCAGTTCCTTTCTTAGGGAGACTACTCTACAGACTTGCACTATTTGCTTCCTGGAACTTCAACTTTATGTTACTGGTCTTGATTCCATCCATACATCTTTTTATTATTAGTTACTCTCTCTTTTTTTGTTGTTTTTTTGCATTTGCATCTTTCAGTTATGTACAGCTTATTTTTGTGCCTTTCACTTCGTCTGCTAGTCATTGGCATGTAACTGGGGTATGCAGATGTAGCTCTTAATTTCTTTTCCTACTAACTCAGTCTTTCCACCACCTTCGTCATTTATGTGGCTCTTCTCTGAACTCTCTCCTCTTTGATGAAGAGGTGCCCAGAAACAAATGTCATATTCCAGGTGATTTCACCTCACAGCAGAAATGGAGAGGCTGTTACTGTATCTCACTGTTATGTGATGTGATTACTTAGCTTTTAATGGTGCTGATTTGTCTTGACTTTTCTCTCTCTGTGTGTTTGGTCTAGGCTGTGGCCATCATCTGTGGCTCTTGAAAGAGCCTCTTCAGTAGCCTCCAAGTCTGCTCCATTGATCTGAATTTATTCATTTTACTTTCAGTCTACTTCAGCACCTTGGTTCCCTCTTTTTCCTAAAGTGTAGTTGTCACAAATCTCAGGATAGTCCTCTCGTGGTCCCTGTGTTTTGGATACTGCAATTAGCAGTCCATCTCCATCTGCTTTCAGAACCAGTCCTGTGGGATGAAATTTTGAGGCTGCTTGCTCCAATGTGTAGCAAATACTGGAATGCACCTTTAGCTATCTAAGTGTAAGTGAATCATATTGTCCTGTAATGAGTCTTCATATTTTAAAGTAACAGGCACCTGCAGCAAAATGCTCAGTTCGGGCTCTTCTCCCCATCTCTGGGTGACTTGAACCCAGATGTTTCACTTCTTGGTGTTTATTCAAACAACTATATAAAATGAACTGAAAAAAAAAAAAAAGCAATGTTGAGATACTTTGGAATTTCTGAAGGTGTTTGTATTTCAGTACAAATTTTGTTCTGGCACTTGCCGTCAACAGTACTGACATCAGGTTAAAGTAAACAAATAATCTGAGCAGCTTCTTAAAATGCATGAAATGTAAAAGCAAGACTTCATTTCTTTTCACAGTGCTTACCACCAGGTAAACCTATTTTGTCCATCTGGCAATTAGATCTTTCGATCGCTGTTATCCTTCCAATCATTGTTTTTCTCATTCTGGTGCTATCATGTTGTTTTTTGCCTTAAATATTTACTTCTGGCATGCATATATGCAGGCACAGAAAAGAAATCTTATACATTTCCATATGCCCAGAGCACTTTGAGTTCATGCTTAGCTCTAGTGTGGAAACCCCTGGGTAGCTGTGCTGCTGTGACCTTTGTGCTAACTGCAATGTCCCGACCTCTGTGCTAATTGCAGCCTGGTATTGAAAAGACAGAATTTATGTCCTTGTTAGTGAAACCTGCTCAGGATAAGGCAAGGAAAAGATACATACCTTTCCACCTTCTGCTACCTTTGATAGTGGAAGATAAGAATACAGTGGAAGGCACCACAAACTGTAAAACAAGCAGCTACAAATTTATTTGTGTTACAATGCATATTGAGTTCTCCCCATCCTATAGATGAGTGTGGTTGTGGTAGTCCTTTAAAATAGGTAGCATATCACTGCTTGTAGTTTTTGGTAAATTATACTCTTAATCAGTAAGTTAACCCACATTTGGCCAGTTTAGTCTCTTGACTTTTTCCTTTAGGATTACCTCTTATTAGAGACAAGAGTTGCAAGAGTGATGGATGCTACCAAAACAGCATCAATAAACAGATGTGATTATGCAGGTCTGACTCATGGCAGCTTGATATCTTTTGTTTGTCATTTACGTCTGTGCAATATTATTTGGAAAAGTTGTATCAAATCAGAATAATTTTGGTTTGTTTTTATAGTTCTCTTAATTTTAGCATTCTCATTTGGAATTTCTTTTGCTTTCTTCCTAACCTAGTTTATGGATTTATCTATAAAGGGCTGTTCCACCACATCTGCTATTAAAATACTCCAAAGCTTTAGAAAGCCAGGTCCATTTTAGATACAAGCAAAACAGGCTGATGGCAAGAGTTCTGGACTGATGGAACAGAGAAACCGAATGGTTCTTATAGCAACAGTTGTGGCATCTTGCCTAAACTGCTGCTGACAGAAGGCTGTGTGAGTAGCCAGCCATCCAAGTAGTCATTGCTTCTGCTCATCTCTCTTCTCACCAGGCCAGCAGTATGATGTTACTTCACTGGGAATGGGCACATGTGGACAATGCTGCAATATTGCAGTCCAGTGGGGAGTGAGGCTGAGTGAGCACACGACTAAGCCAGTGGTCCTTGTTAACACTTACTCACTGGTTCTTCGACTGTTTGCAGGGACAGCTTCTTTTCCCATTTGGCTGAGAAGCTTTGCCTTCATTTGGAAATAAAATCCAAAAGGAGAAGCAATATGTTCTTTTCCTGTGATTTCCGGAAGATGGTTAAGTTTTAGGATCTCTTTGTCAAGCATTTCCCAAATCTTCAAATTCCTTTTTGTTTTTCCCTCCATATAATAGTTTTTACGTAAAAGCCTCAAAGTGTTTTCTCAACAGTCATGAATTAAGCTTTATAAAAGGCCTGTGAAGTCAATCTGTTATTATCTTGATTGGCCCTGCAGAGAAGCTGAAGCACAGAGCACTGAAATATCTTTCTCAAGGCCAAGCATAGATTCCCCAGAAGAAGTGTAAGTGGGACCCAGATTTTCCGATTCCTCATGCTGTTCTTTAAAATAAATAAAATTCCCTTTTGACTTGTGAAGATGCTCTTTGATGGTATTGACAGCAGTAAAGCAAGCTTTGTTTCGTATTTGTAAAACTTTTCTTTTCCTTTTTGATCTCACAGCCTTTAAACCTTATTATTATTGTTATTTATTTATTTATTTATTTTTTACTGATGTCAGCTCTAATCTATTTCTATTTTTATTTTGGCAGCCATGAGTTTTCCATCAAATTGGTGGAACTGTCACTTACTAAACTTCTTCATGGTATTAAAATTGATGAGATTGAGTTGAGACTGCTTTTACTCCTTTTTTTTAAAAAAAAAAGAAAACCCACAACTTTTTCTCTCTCTCTTTTAATTAAGGCAAATCAAACTGATATGTTCCACATTTACTGTACCTTCTTTCACTTGATATATCCTGATTGATGGCTCTGTTTCCTACCATTCCTTTTCTATTATCACATGTATCCATTTGTAGTAAAATACCAGCTATTTTCACTGTTGTGTTTTCATACTCCAGTCAAAGAACTTATTGCCACTCAGGCACCAATTGTGAAACGTTTTCTTTTCCATCCTTTCCCGGAGATTTGTGTGGCAGTTCAGTCCTACTGCAGACTAAAACCTTTGCCTCCTTTTTTCCTTACTTATGCCATGGAGTCATAGCTGTCTGTGATATCATAGTGGGCTGCTATGGCAGATCTTGCGATATCTGAAGGAGAGGATTATAATTAGGTTAACAAAGTCATGGCAGGACTGGAATGATAGAGGTGTTTATCACACCATAAAGTGTCTTGGTAATTAGAAATTTAAGCACAGACGTTTCCTGTTTTTTGAGGGAGAGCTGGAATTTTATCTGCTTTTCTCTCTTACACTTCATCAAGGAAGTTCACATTTATGAAGCAAGAATTGAGGCTGCACTTCGTTTTTCACACAGTAAGAGGGACAGGAAAAATGTGCAAGCAGGCCAGGTCTATAACATTGATTTGTAACCAACAAAGGAAATGTCTACTTATGAGACACAAATCAATGTAATCAGACTGTGAAAGTGCAAACAGAGATGTGAGAAAATTATTTGATCGTTAGTCTTCCTTTGGAAAAGACGGAGGGCCAAATTCTGCTCTTGTTTATGAGGGCACGACTTCCATGAAAACCAGAGGAGGCTTGCCAGTGTAATTATGAACAAAATTTCATACGGTTCTCTTCTGATGGCTTAAGGGATAAGATGCTTGAGTCAGGAAGGAGGCTAGGTGGCAAAGGAAGGGAGAGGACAATTGTTGTAGCAAGGAAGATATGAACCAGGTGTTTCTATGAATGAATTGTAGCCACAGAAAACATGTTGATGTTTCTTCTCACATAGAAGTGGCCTACGTGAACTGTACACTTGCTTAATTCAGCTGTAATCTTAAACCAGTTTTCATTAACCTGAGATTTTGTTGCCACAGGCTGAGATATTTTCTTGGAGGTGGACTGGTGCCTTGAGAATAATCTAGTCTTGCAGATGCTAGACTACAGGGTCCATTATCTAGGAAAATTCTAACAACAAAACCATCATATTCTGAAGATAAGATTTGTTGATCAAAGTCCTTTTGGCCTGTAGGAACTAATAGATGTTATTTTTGAAAGTGAACCCCTTTATTCTTACATGGCTAGTCTTCACAAAGACAGTCTGCTTTTCAGGTGGAGCTGTTCATACACCCAGTGTATTGTTTCCATGCAAAATCTCCAGGGCAAACAGTTTCTGAAGCTGTGGTTTGATGGCACAGTGGATCTGAGTCGTAACACGCTATAAAAAAAACCACTGTAGCCATACAGCACAAAGTGTTGATCTAGTATAAATGCACATACTGGTTTGAATGTTTTCAGAACAAATGGATTAACTTTATATGGCAGGCTTTATGCCAGATCAGATATCACCTGTCTGCGCCACTCTGACTTCAGGCTAGATTATATATCGTCTGTTCTCTTGCAGCAACATAAACTCTTGCTAATTTGATAGTAATGTGATCATGTGCCCATGACCAAACCAGGTCAGATCTGTGCTGCTGAGTGATCCTGGGGTAACGGTTGTGGACTGACGGACTGAGTCTGCTCTTTACTGGGGAAACTCATCTCTACCTCAGTGTCAAAAATCCACCAGAGTAGAGGCAAACTACCTTCCTTTAGCTTTGATCTGGGCTTCAGTCCCATTTTGCCTTCAGCAGTTCCCTATGTGTGCAGGGATACTGGGCTTCCCTCATATGTCTCCGTTCAATTCCATTAGTGCAGTCACTGGAAAGAGAAAGAGGCCAACGCATACATATGTACATGGTTTTGAAGGCTTGGGACCCATTCGGAGAGGTAGATATTTTTACTTTGGCTAAACTATTCTAATTCCTGTGGATATTGTTTTATTTATGCCACAATATGAGATTAAATCAGGCCATGGCTTCCCAACAGGCAAAGCAAGTCTAAACAAATGATACTTTTAAAAGCTTTTGGGATAAGAATAATTTTGAATCTAAAATGTGTTAAAGTGACATTAAATAACAACAAAAAGCTTACGTTCATTACAAGTTAAACCCTTTACAGAAGGAGATGCAACAAGTTCTGTCGATTCAATTTGCAAACCAAAACAACCAAACCTCTTTTTTATTTTTCTGTCTTCTGAACTGCACTTGGCCTTTTGAGATGGAGGCAAAACTCTTCCTGGCACTTGCCCCCAACTCTCACATCTAGTGAAAATTTCGCCTTGGGTTCTCTGTGTTGTGATACCTTAAAATAAGTTTCTTTCTGTCAGACATTTCTCTTATACATTTGTCATGTGGAATGAGGCACAGTTGTGCATATTTAGTTGGTTTACTTCATAATGCATCATTTCGAGTGACCAAAAACATGGTACAGGAAGTTGTTTTTGTGCTTTTTTCATTGCTTATGCAACTCCCAAGCAGAAAATGTTCTTGAAAGCAGATGGTACAGAACAGTCAACGGCAAGCTCCATTTTCCAGATGCATAGATGTTTCATGTCTACTTGAAGCCAGTTCAGATGGCTTTATAAACCCGAGTCCAACTTTTGTTTAACCCTTTACTGAGCTACCAGTGAAAGCATTTCCTGCAGGAGTTTCAATCCTTGTAAAAATAACCCGACTGCAGAAGATACGTTCTGTTCTCAGATGCTTAGGTGAAACCTGGGACATAGCATTATGATCAGCAATTAAAATATTAATACTTTTTTTGTAGAAGGAATGCTGCACATTCAGCAACTGGTGCGTGATCTGTGGTTTCCATTCCTTTATCTTTTCCGGCTTTCTATGTTGGAATGTGGAGTGGCCAAAATCTGAGTTTCTTACTGCTTGACAAGGGGATTGCTAGATAGTGAAGGCAAATTAATTTGACTTCCTACAGAAAAGGTAAGAACTTCTTACCCTAGGGCAGTAACACAGTCAGCTCATCATGACTGCATGATACTGATAAACTACAGTTTACAGCTCAGCAGGTTTCTTGTTTGATTTGTTTTTTTCACTTGCTTGGGTCTTCAGACTTTTCACAGTAGGCTTATTGCTGCTGAACCATAGGTTTTTATTTGATAAAAAATAAGAATACCAGTCCAATTTTATCCCCGTTGCACCCACGGAAATCTGTCTGAGATCATATGACTATTATAGACTAACTTAGTGGGAGGGCATTGATGAAAGCCAGTCTGCAATTGTTGGCCAGACCAGTCAGTTTGTGAGTTCAAACACAATTTGGGTTTAGTTCAGTTCTGACTTGACTTTAAGGTGATTTGCAGATCAAGGGACTCATATTAAGATGCTTGATCCCATAGTAATGATACTAAATTGTTAGTTATTTTCCTGAGAAATAGGCAAGTAACAATTCCTCCTATATTGCCTGGTTATATGATACCTCTTGGTCAGAAGTAGGCATAGACCCAGAGTCTGACATCTGATCCGCTAAGCTTTATTGTTTTCAGATACTTGCAACACACTTTCAAGAAAGATTATCTGAGCTGAAAAAGATAATAGATTTAGAAATAAAACCTGACGGAGAACATTTTTATTATGTTACCAGTTAAGCTTTTTACTGTTTATTACATTCCCACAATGTGAAGAGATGAACCTAAACTGAACTCTCAGAGCTGAACAAATCTGGAAGTCAATTTCACTTTCCAAATCCCTGACTCCAATCTGTCTCTTAAACTGAAAGAATACAAAACTTTGGAATGGCTGGAGTCTGTAATACCGTATGATCCAAGCTTAGATGCCCAAGTATGCTGATTGGTGATAAGAGAGATCGTAAGGAATTAGTTTCTCTGGAAAACCTTGTGAAACAGCCTAGAACAACTCCATTTGCGAACAGGATCCCCAGGGAAGTGGTCACAGCTCCAAGATTGTCAGAATTAAAAAAATCATATAAACAATGCTTTTAGTCATGTGATTTAGTTTTAGGTAGCTGTGCAAGGAGCAGAAAGTTAGACTCAGTGATCCTTATGGTCTCTTCCAACTTGATCTATTCTATGATTCTTTCCCTTTGAAGAGTCTTGTGTTTGTTAGTAATCAGAATCAGGATACTGTAGTTGATGGACCTGATAATACGTTTCTCCGCAGCAAAACTTTGTGTCTTTTGGCAAGAGCACAGACAATTCAGTGTCTCACAGAACAGCAGCAACATTGCTGGAGAGAATTTCTTCCTACATCTCCTACTGAACGAAAGTTGGAAGTTTTTGTGGCACAATGGTAATCTTAAGAAACCCCTTCTTTCTGTGGACCACTCATGGGTTTCAACACAAGTAATATTTTCCTTCTATAAAGAAGTTTCATTTGAAGACCTCATTATTGACTTGCAGTATTATCTATTAGTCTTGCAGTACTGAGGAAATTGCATATTGTCTTTTTACTGTTCCAAAGGAGAAACTGAGGAGTAGAAACAATCAGGGTTTGTCAGGACCGACTTTATCAAACATGGGCCTTCTCTAAGAGACAGAAGGAGAGTTCACCTCTAGAAGGAATCAAACTTTTGGGTCAGGATTCAACCATGGCCTTTGCCATTCAATCCTCTTTCAAAACCAAACAGTACTGTCCGGTGCTCTTTCCACTCCCTCTCACTGCTTCGTCCATGAATCAAATTGCACGTACCAGACAGTCTTCTCAGGACGATAAGTGAAAAATGACATTTAAAGTAATAGTTGCCAGGCCCTGTAGCTCAGAACTGTCATGTTGCATGTTAAAAGCTCACTCCTTCCCAGAAATGGGGTGTACAGCAGTAATATGAACATGCGAGTTTGTGTGCGTATACTTGTGCCTGGGTCTGGGACACAGACAGATTCCCTACCTGGAAATGGCTTGCTATTATTAGGCATGCAGTTACCAGGGGTTATGTAAGACAACTGAAGCGCTGTTTTTTAACAGAGACGTGATTCATGCTACTTGTAGTAACGGCAACCACCTCCAAACGAGACAGAAAGCAGACTCAGACAAAAGACTGAAGAAATCAATGCTGGCTGAACACAGCCATCCTCCTGATACCTTCTGTTTCTCAAACAGCCATCAGGTTATCAGCAGTGGAGGCTGAGGCTAATTCCAAATACTTCTGGAGTGACTGAACCCGTGTGTGTGTGTATCGCGGTGTTTGCAGGGAGCGGCTGAGGCTGCAGGAGCTGGGAGGAGGGACAGCACTGGGCACACTTTGCCGTGTTCCCGGCAGTGTCTGTGGCATTCTGCAGGAGGCTGAGGGAGCTGTGAGCAGAACTAGCACTCCTACTCTATTTTCTCAGTTACTCCTGCTGGGAAAGGCTGGAACCAAAACAACTTTTGGCTTCTCTGCAGTTAACACTTCTACAGTCATTTTTATAGTAATGTGGAGGGAGAGTCGAGACCTGGAGTAGCTTTGAACTTCTGCCAGCACTCTTCATTAGTGCAAATTGTGAAATCTGATTGAACCAGAATAGCTATGAGCTCCCCTACAGCTAAGATTCCTGATCCATCTCCTAGGGCACTTCTTGCTGCTCATGGCAGAGATCACGATATCTGCAAGCGCATTCATAATTTTTTTCATCTGGACCATTTTTCTCATAACAAATAGCAGGAGTAAAGTGGCTGCTAGGTTGTCTACAGTCAAAGATCCAATCTCCTCCTCACAGAATTTCTTTCCTGAGAGGAAAAAAAGGTTATGTTCAGAATATCAAAGTGAGCACCGGTGAGGTGCTTATTTACAGAGTGTCGCCTTCCAGAAAACAAAAGTGGGGAAGTTGCTATCAGGTCCCTTCAAGTCACTGCCATTCCCTACCATGTCTCCTGTTGAAAGACTGTGGATCTCCTGTAAATTTTCATTTCAACGTCATCTAAACCTTTCTGCATAGTAACTTCTGCTGTCAAGGAAGAAGATGCTGAAGATTTGGAAATGGTCTTTTTAGCACTCAGGAGACAGTCCTCCTACGTTAGCAGAACTTATCCAACTTGAGCCAACTGCCTTCAGTTTCATTCAAGAAGGTTTGGAAATGACCAGAGAAATAGCCTCTCAGAGGCACAGAAGAGAGATGAATACTGAATTCCAATAAACCACAAGGGTTTAATCATTTGCTAATACTGGACTAAGAACAACAACAATTATTGCTATGTTATTTTCCTTAATGCATCATGCTGAATATACCATACAGAGTAGAAATCACTTCAGCTGCTGTTAATGTTAGTAATCATTCTCTATCAGCCACACTACATACAGTTTTGGGAGAAAAGTGAAAAATAACTCGGAGTGCCTTAAAAATGGCATTGTAGTCATATCCTGGCTCAGTGCTTTCCTGGCACAGGGTATTTAAATCCCAGAGCTGAATAACGCAGCCGGCACTGACATCTCTACATTTCAGGCACACTTAAGAAAAATCCTGGTTTGATGCAATTGATACATAACTTTAAAAAGCAAATAATTATCACAAATATACATCACACCTCAGGACACATTGCTGTCAGTGACTTGACATTTCAAATGATGAGTTTCACAAATGTGCATAACCATCAGATTTGATTGAACAATGTTTTAGAATAATTCACATGCTCATCTAGAACTTTTTTCATTGTGTTTTGGCACTGAAGCATGAAACAGGAAATCTACAGTGGGTTTCTTTTTGCTTGTGAGGAAGCAAACGCTTTGATCAGTTCTACGTACTCCAAGGCTGTAGTCAGTTATTCCTCAATGGATAATGAAACCAAAGCCCAGAGTGACTCCATTTCTCTGTGGATCCTGTGTGATATTTTATATATAGTTTTTGACATAAATCAAACAAGCTTTCATTTGTACAGTTTGAGGCCAGAGGCAGCAAGCACACGGGAAGAATGGTATGGGAAAACATGTTGTGGTGCTTTTTACCTAGTCTTTTTCTCTGTGTTGGCTACTGACTCTTTAATGATTGACTTGCAAGAGAAATCTTCAGAGGCAGGAGACAGTCATCCAAAACAACAACAAAAAAATATTCAAAGTCATTTGAGTGTTTGTCCTGTCTGTCAGTAACATAATTGTTTATATCAGCATTCAGGCAGTGTTGTTAGGAATCTTAAAGAAAATATTCCTTGTCTCAGACCTCACACCTCAGAATGCATGCCGACATGATTTTTAATACACATCTTCCTCTAGTAAAGGTGGGTAAAAAATTTGCAAGTTTCCTCCTCTCTTTATAAAATAAGTCAGATAAGAAAAGCTCAGTGAGAAGAAGAAATTCCATCACGACGATGCTGAGTTTTTTGGGGAGGAGGAAGCTGTTCAATTTTTGTATTCATCTGTTTGATAACCTGGCTCTTGGTGCTTGAGAAAACAAGAAGTATGAGTGAAAGTTTTGTTTCCTAGTTTATCTTGAGGGGAGTGATTCTCTGACCCATGGATCAAATCCACTGAAATTTATAGTAGCCACTGCTACTGCATTGTCCTACGTGGAATTATACCTTAAATGAATGTAAACAGTATCTCATCATTTCTGCAAGCAGCAAGCCACGAAAAACCCAGGGTTTCGTGGCTGTTATCAGTTATCATTTTGTGTCATTTTCCCTACTCACGACAGTGTACTTCAGATTTGTGATTGAAATCACCTTTCAGCAGAAGAAATACAAATTAGGTGACCACACATTGATGTGTCAAGTGCCATGTCATTGTGACCAGGAGGGAGAAGTGTATGGTGGAACCATTGCCAGTAGTGTAAATCTTCATTAAATTGTGTTACATGTTGAGATTATACAGTCCCTGCACCTAGGTTAAAATACATTATCAGTTTGCAAACCTCATTGCTGAAACACGGAGATCTGTTCTTTGAGGACATTCAGTACTTTCTTCAATTCACCAGCATCTGTGGAACTAAGGGCTTCAGGGTTTATGCCAAAGTATTTACAAGGACAGCATTTAGTGAATCCAAAGCAATGTGTAGGGGAGGAGGAAAAAACTCAGCTCATTCTCTTCGAATGCTTTCATTGTTTTTGTTCTTCGTGAAAAAATAATGTCCTTTCAGATTTCGTTTGACATCTCCATGATGTTGAACAGATTCGGAGAAATCACCAATATTTTGACAGGGTTCCTTGGCAATGAAATGTTCATGAAGCTCATCTGTCATGAGCTAATCTGGCTCATCTAGCCAAAGCAGTAGCTTAGGCGGATATATTACTGTAACGATTTCATTTCTACACATTTTATTCATTTCTGGTGATTGCAGTGATGGCAACTCGTGTTTCAGTTGCAGAAACATTGGTAGTAATTGCAGCACATCTATACGTTTGGTTTTGTGAGAACCTAGCTTAAGGTAGCAAGGCAGTGTCATGTCATCCATCTTCTTGGTAACAAGGCAACACTCTGATTGTGCTGGCCATCTTCAGTGTTCACAGCTTCGAAACCTAAACATCTTACCTTGTTATCCTCCCACAAACCTTTTGAGTTTCACACCATAATGCTGATGCCTTGCAACCTACAGCATCAGCACATAAATGCCTGAGGCTGTTTATACTCTCAAACTGTTTCTATTAATACTAAGTATCTGTAGAAAACTCAAGACTCGATGCTAGCAGTATGCAAGCGCTACCCATAAATTCGTCTGTTCCCTGGAAAGATTGGGGAGGTGCAGTTCCACTGAGCACAGAAGGTGTGCTCCATGTTGACACCAGCATCAATAAAATCATGACTTTGTATATTTGCCTCAGTCAAACCCCACTTTAATGAATTGCTTTGAAACGTGTATGTCTTCATTCAACATTCGGATGCGATTCTGAAGGTTCCATAGTAGGAACACAGAGGATTCTGTATTGTTATACCCATCAATATTTTGCCACAATAGGATAATTTTAAAATAATAACTGTGTATATAACTATACATACACACATACACATATACCATATATGCATGCATCTGTGTACAAGACTTTCTTCTCTTTACCACTTGTCAAAAGATAACTGATAACTGATCTGCTTCTGCTGAGATTAAGACTAGCAACTACTAATATTTAGTTGCTTCTTCCAGGTACCAGTTGTCTTCACCATTTCACACCAGCTGTGCAAAATCCAAACAGATGCTTAACACTGCCTAATACTGCTTTACCCTGCCCACAGCAAGGTGCAGCCAAGAGAGCATCACATATCCAGAGGTTCAGGATTGAGGCCTTGTACCACTGCCCAGGGTGGAAGGGGACATTCAGCGTGATGATTGGAAAGAAAAATCAGTAGGAGAAGAGTTATCCTTTTGGACCTTAGCTCTGAGGTGTGGTTAGCTGTTGCATTAAGAATAGTGCTTGCAAATAGAAAGAAACATCAGAAGAATCAATAGACGAAAGTGACACCTGGAAAATGCCTATTCCAAGTGCCAAATTCAGACTTAACAACTGCAGCTTAAGGGAAGTGAAATTCTATAGTATCAGATAAAAGGCAGTAAAAGAAGAAGGGGGAAAAAAACCCAACAGATACAGACAAGTAATAGAGGATTTGTGAGACAAAAAGTGGGAACAGGATGTACACTTTTCCACAAACTACATTGCTATTCCAGATTTCACTAAGTACCCCTGGGACTTCAGGGAGAGATTTTTTCTCTAGTACTTTTGCAAAGACGTCCTTGTGGGAAATTGGCCTTTACCAGACTAGAGCAGCCCAGCCTTTTTAAACAGTCCTTCTGCAAATGTCTAATACATTAACAAATTAATTTCTGAATTTCAGGCCCAATTACTGACAGTGGACATACAGTGTTCCCACTAGAATACAGAAATGAGCAGTTTCCTCTCATAGATGAAGTCCTGACTATTGTGAAAAATTCATGTGATGGCCTTCTGATAGCATGTCCTGTGGTACTAAATTTTTCTGTTCTCTGTGGCACAAGTTCTGGCTTCTGTTGGAAAGGTGATTTTTATATCACAGTCCATCCTGATCTCTATTTAAAACTCTGTGGTTGGACATCTACCTATAGGTAGCCAATGGCTTAACCTTGTTGATCTAACATAAATGCCACAGTCTGCCCTAGTCAGAGGATGTACCTTCTTCTAAAAACGAAACAGTAAAATGCCTCTGGAATAAACCATTTCATGCAGCAAGTTGACCCTTAAATCATATCTGTTGACATCTAACACTGCTGTTCTCCTCCTTCCCATTGCTGCTTGAAGAATTTCACCCAAAATGCTTCTCCCAGAGAGAAAAATGACCAAAAAATAATTGTATTCAGCCTAGACAGCTCAGTCTGAAAACATATCATGATTGTGAAAGTGTCTATTAAAACTGACCTCACCTTACTCAAGAGATCTGTACAATATGTGGATTAAGATCAGACATGCTAACTTCTGTGGCACTAGCAAGTTCTTATTTTCTGTTGCCTTATGATAGACAGCACTGTGGCAGTACAGCAAATAAGAATAATCAGAAATAAGCTCACAAGAAGCTCATCTTTTAATTTTTTCATTCATTCAGGGATCACAGGAAAGGCAGAAGGAAGCAGACTTCTGAAAATATCAGAGAAAAGGGTATTGCAGGGATAAAATAAACAGTAATTAACTGAAAAATGTAGTCCTCTTGATCAGAACTCACTAAGAGAAAGTAACAGAAGACTAGGTCTCGAGCAAAGAGAAAGAGGTATCCTGCTGATTGTCTCTTGCAGGTCAGATAGACAAGTGCCCCTAACAAACAGGGAAGGTGGTTTGATGGTGTCTCTGAGCAGAAGGAAGCACAGCCAAGGGGAGAAATAGAAATTTTTTGCAGGGAACCAACCTAGAAAAAACAAATTTCAGGACCAAGCACCAGCAGAAAAGTGATGTTTATCATATTTAAGTCATCTGTAAAGGAAACATTGTGATAGTGTGTTTTGTGAAGAGCAGAGTCAAGCCAATGCTTCCTTATGTGTGCTTTAAGTAATCTGATATGACAGACCACATCAGATCAATGGTGCTGAAGAGATCTGGAAAGGTAGCTAACAAGAGATGAAAGGATCAATACACACATTTCAGGAGGGAAGAGAAGGAGAATCAGTGCCTCCAGAATATGGAGTTATGGTCCAAGAGCGCCTTAATCATTGGCATTGTTATGTAAAGTACCACATTTTCTCCTGACTTTATGCCCACTGCAACTCCACTGAAGCCATCATAGAATTGACCTAAAGTGTACCTCTTAAATCACAATCTGTAGAACATCACTGCTAACATAAAATGGACCTTCCTTAATAAAAACAGTAATATAATTAATGTTTCTCACACCCTCTAAATTACCAGATAAAGTTTGGGAAGAGCAGGTGGAGTAAAAGTGAGCATATATAAAATGCCCAAGTTGCTATCAGTGGAAATATTTAAGTAATAAGACTCTGCATTTCTGGAATGCATTCATGCAGAAAACTTATCCTCCAAAATCTTGATTAAGTACACAGTACCTCATGAAATAGAAATGTAATGCTTTCCTTTCCTGGACTGAGGAACCCAGGTAGATAGGGGAAGAGTTGCTTAATCCATGTCACACATCCCATTCCCCTGTTGACCTGTTTCTCTCTCTTTTTGCTTCATCTCCTCATGGTCAAAAATCCTTTTCCTCTACATTTTCCCAATCTAGATTAAGACTTTTAGAAAAATTTGGAGTGTTTCATTCTCTGTTGCACTTTCCATGTCCTCTAAAGCACCATCAGCTTTGTTAACTTTATGTTCTTAAAATGTACCTATCAGCTGCTAATGATCTCAGTGTTTTATGTTCATCACTTTGGAGGAAAGGAGAGATTTCTCCCCAGGCCATAGCAAAAAATATGGAGAAAAATGAAGATATTTTAAGTGTTGCCTTTCACAGAGATTTTAGTGCCCAGATTTTGTGGAAGACTTTGAACAGCCCATCTCTAACAACTTGTCTGCCTGACCCTTGAAGTGAAGCCAGATTGAGTGCTAGGCAGTGCTACAAGAGAGAGCCACTTGGATTGGGATCCTAGAGACTGGAAGAGCAATAATGACACAGAAAGAGAGGTGACAAAATATGCAGGATTAGTACATGCAGTTCTTAGGCTTATCTTGTGTGAAATTAGGAGTGCAGTGAGCAGGAGTTCTGCTGAAGTACAGACTGAAGACCTGATCCTGTGATTTTTTTTCTGCTTCCATTGCAAATTAAAAATGCAGAAAATACCAAAGAACTGGGCAATCTTTAAGGCACACAGGATTTATGCCTTGAAAAGATGAGCAATAGCCAGATAAAAGACAGCCTAGTGTGTGCAAAGTGGATATAAGAAGGAAGGTCAGCATTAACAGAACAGGTGGGGCATATATGGAAATGCAAAGGAGAGCTTGAAAGTAAGCCATGCTGAGTGTTAGCAAGGACTTAAATCTACAGAATCCTTGGGCATTATTGCACCCTTGAGATTCAAGCCTTGGTAGTGGTCAAAGGTGTCACTGTTTTATGTAATGCTTTTGAGCTAACCTTATGCTGGCATATGATTCCTCTCCCAAGCCCTGGTGAAACTCAGAGGTTAAGACGAAGTTGAGGATATTTCTTTGCATGTTTAAATTTACTGAATTTGCAATTCAAAGCAGACTCCAAGAGGGGAGGGCCTATAAAAACTGGAATGAAAGAAAATGTTTGCTTGAGCCCCTGTGAGGTGCAGCTGCCAGATTTCACGTAGCCTGTTGAAATCAGTACATGGCATGTACGCCAGTCACTGATAAACGTCACCATTACAAAATATATTAATTGTGTGTAGAACTGAATTTATATTTTGTGAAGTACATTTTTACACTGTCACCTAAAATCCTTCATTGTGTCTGCTGGTGCTCATTCCAGTGTTGCTACTGCAGTAACTGTGAGGTTATTTTATTGTGGTACGTTTACAGACATAAATTGCAGCTTACACATTGCCATTACCTACCTGTGAAGTAACAATTACATCTTTTGTCATTTTTTTTTTGCTCACCTTCTTGATTTCTTTGATAAAGCAAATATTTTCTTTTCTTATCTGATCAGAGTAGGCAAAATCATTTATTCATGGAAATAGCATCACTGGTGGGTAGGACTGAGTAAGCTGATGTCCCAGGACTTCTTTGCATTAGTGAAGTGCGCAGGATTTACTTCTGTCCCTGGATGTTAACTTCAAACGTATTTCCGACATCCACAATGAGCCACCCAAATATCATAAGAAGCTAGCAAAGGGGGAGTTCTATTAGTCTAGAGAGGGATTCAAGTCCCCTCAAAATATAAATACTCCAGAAACTTAATTCTGGGTGGTGAAGTCAGCCTCTAATGAATATTACAGCTGAAGTTTTTCTTTGAATCCCTTTCTCTATTAGTCTATTGAGTCCAACTCCCTCCAGCTCAGGAGATTTCAAACATAAAACTACTGCCAAGGTGAATCTTTCCTGAAAGACTGACAAGTTATTTCAGTGCTATCGCTGCAGTAGACTTGGTGGCTGATGTGAGATAAAGTGGGGTTTCTGCTTTGATTTGTATTTTTCCTTCCTTCTCCTGCCTTTCGGTCCTGAGGAAGTGTTTGTTGCTGCTCTGAACAGCACTAGCCTTGTTGTTCTGATGAGATGCTCTTGAGTGCCAAGTTTGTGCTAGCTCTCCATCACTGCTCCCATGTTCATGCCATTAGAGTGAGCAACTTCTCAGAATGAAACCCACTGATAGCGCTTTGCTGTCTAATACTCCCTCTCCTCCTCACTTCACCAGAATAGGTGTCATTGGTAGACTGGGGTAACTGGTGTCTGACTCTGTTGTTACTTGCAGCCAGGGCTGGAGGAATCAAAGCAGGAAGAATTCAGCCCTACCAGGCTGCAACCAGCTGTACAGCCACAGTGAAGAATGACAGTTAGCATTGCAGCAAGTTTTCTTGCTCTCAGTAAATAATTATGATTTCCCCCTGACCTTTCCTTTTGCTTCTTTCTGGTACAGACACAGCCTCTCTCTGTTCCCTGCCCCAATGAACGTCTGCACTAGGTCCAAGGCTTGGAGTAATTTACCTGAAGAGTGATACCATTTGGAAACCACTGTAAGTATATTTTATCTCTTATAAAAGGCTTCTTGTTTCAGGGGAAAAAAAAGACATCTTTTAAAAAAATAAAAACAAACTGCAGCACCTGTGAGCATTACTGATGAGGCTAAGCTAAGTTTTTCTTTTGAAATTTGCAAGGAAATATGTGGGCAAAAAATATGTCAATAAAAACCTGTTAAATATTTAAGTCATAGCTTCACAGCATAGTTCAGCAATGCCTGGTTTGATCTGCTTGTATCTTTCGGTTTGGCAGGTTCTCCCTGCTTACTGCTCTGGTTCGTGCTGTTCTCGTTGGTTCATCCATGTTTGTCTTTGGAGTGTTTATCTTCTTTTTTATTCTTATTACTTTTTAATGAGACACCTTTCCTCTTGTTGGTGTTTTCATGCAATACAGATTGAATTTACTGCAACTACTTAAAGGTTTACGCTGTTCTTTCTGGGCCCTGAGTCATTTATGATTTAAGGCCATTACAATTTGGTAGATTTGTCTGGATAACATAGGTAAAGTTGTCTGTGAAAATTTTGACTGTGTTTTGTGGTTTTATTATGCTCTGAAATTATCAGTTGTCTGTTATTTGCACTGTTTTTCCCATATAGATCTCACGGGTTTAATTTCTTACAATGAATTCTCATTGCTTCCCAGCATTGTCACGGCATTGCTGTAGCTGAGATGCTCCAAGGTTGTAAATCGGGCAAGTTTTGTAGTCAGAGCCTAACTTCCATGAGACTTGTGGTTTAGCTGAGAAAAAATGGACAAATTTGGGGGCATATAAACCTCACTTCAAGCTTGAAAGAAACCCAGCAAATTTCAATCTTAGCTTAACTTAATCTCCATGTTTAATTTAATTATGTTAATCAGTCTCTAGTAAGGGATTTTGGAGTTTGTTTTACTTTTCTGTGTTGATTAAATTTTCCAGGCTTTTATTGCACTAGAACATTGGGCCTCTCTCGTCAGTTCTCCATGCCTCCCATTCTTGCTCTGCAGGGTTCTTCTGGGATTTTTCTTTCGTATTACATTTTATGGCGATGTTTTCAGGAGTTTGTGTTTTCCATTGTATGACACCAACTTGCAATCAGAGATTTTAAACAAACTGCCAGTCATGTAGCTGTAACAGCATGACGATCAATGTGGCTGCAAAATCATCGGAGAGGCTGTGTGAATATTCAGGCAGTCAGCCTGTGCAGGACTTTTTACTACTGAAGCAATACTTCTGGCAGGGAAACTGTGATGGCTCAGGTGGTTTAAAGTGAGCTTGTCTCAGGAAGCTTCACCCTCAGCTCTGGTATTCAGTGTGCCCTGAATTTTGAGGTGAGGTCTTTGGGCAGATTTCAGTTTGGGCTTTTCTCTTTTTTTAATATATATTCAATGATTGTACTCATTTCTCTCTCTCTCTTTCACTTTGTCAGTTTCTAAATATGTATTGTCAATGTCATGTCTGCAAGAGACACAACACTGGCAGTGATAAGCACTGATATCAGGAGCTGCATTAGTCGCACACAGGCAGAGGAAGAATGTGCAGCAGAACACTCAGGAAGAATACCACTTAAAATCAAATGTGAACTGTTTTCACACTCTTATATTTTTAGGACTTGAAAATCCAGTTGTGGAGGGGTTTGTTTAACTATGTACACTATCTGTGAAGTACTAAGGTTACAGGCAAACAGTACAGCAGAGAGTTAAGTGCAGTGCTTGGGCACTACAGGCATCTCTGACCTGAGGGCACTTACTAGAAGGTGATGCCATATCTGTGAGGAGGAGAAATAATGTCTGGAACATGGGTGGGCAGACTCAGACAGGAGCAGCACTTGTAAAAACATCAGCAACCCTGTGGCGTGTTCTCTCCATGCTGTTTAATATGCGACGAACAAAGGTCTGGTTGGTGACCCAGCCCTCCCTGTATTCAGAGGCTGAAAACTGCCTCATTATTGTTCATTATCTAGTATTATTCTCATACAGTCACATTATCATAGCTTCCCCTGAGAGCTAGGATGCTACTGTGGGTTCAGCACAGCTACACCGGTTCCTATACCTGAGCTAATTTGTTCATTGCTAACCTGGTGTCTCTGCAGGACAGAGCTCTTCTCTGTGTAAGGGAAGGTTCAAGCGTTAGTTAGAGCAGCTGTCTGAGAAGTCCAGCAACATATATTGCCTATTTTTGACAGAGACCTGGTCTGGTCACCTTTCTGTGAGAACATATGAACTCATCAAGGGGAAATCATTGCCAAACTCAAGTAACGGTTGCAAGGAATATACATACAAAGAAACCATGTGTGGAGTGGAAGTACAAGGCTCTATGCAAGAGTGGCAGCAAGGAGGGGGAAGTATAGCAGGGCTATTAAAGGCATTCCAAAGCTCAGAGGTAGTAATTAGTTTCTAGACAGCTTTGAGGTTAGGACATCCACAATATTACCTGTTCTGCCTTCAGATTAAACAAAAAGGAGTCAGGAGTCAATTCTGGTTTGTAGCCAGTACCCAGATCATTGCAGTCAGTGCAGCGTTGCGAGTTGTCCACCATTTAAGATCTTGTTGTGTGATAGTGTAGTGCTAAGGTATGTGGAAGACAATGAAAATACTGACAGAAAACAGAAATAAAAATATGGCAGTGATTGTATGTCTTGCTTTTGCTCAGTAGCTGGAGAGTACTGACATGTTCAGTTCCGTGTTGACAGTGGGTGCAGTTGCCCTGATATTAGGTATCAGAGAGCGTACTATCAAGAAAGAAGAGAATACATTTAAAGTGGTGTAAATGAACACAATGAAAAATAACACAGTAAATGTAAGAGAATGCTTAAGGTGAGTATTGTGCCTGGACATAGGATAACAAATGGAATAGGTAGGATGTTTAGAAATGATTGAACAAATCTCTTATAAATTAGTAGCAAATATTAATTCTGCATTGACCCTCAAGACTCATATTACCTTTGAAAGGTCAGCATCTTTTCTGTTCCCAACTTCTGGGAGTCTATGCATCATGTACATATCAGAGAAGTGCCATCTCCTTGCTATATTGGCCTTCTGCTGTCCTTCACAAGATGCAAACATGATGATGGCCCTCTGGTAATTTAATAAGTGCAGGATTTGGAAGGACTTATAATGCACCACAGATGTATGACAGGAGCTTAGAAAGAACTGGAGATCAGAATAGAGGAGACCCTTGCTCCAAGGACACATTCCCAAGTCTTTTGCAAATAAGTTGCAACTTTTGTTGCCGTTACTAACAAGTAAATAGCAAGCCTCTTGTTTCCAGGATTAGTCTGTAGAGAACATAATCACATGAACTAAAATAGTGACGTAGACTGAACCTTACTGCTGAAATAATCACACAGGACTGCCAATCAATGAAGCCCAGGGGTGTCACATGAATAGGTGTAATTTGGGAAGGTTCCACAAACAATATTTATTCTTCCTCTTACCTCTCTACTTCCACAGTTTTTTGACATGGCCATGACAAGTCATACTCTGGTTCCACAGTTAGCGTGCCATTTTATCTTCTGGAACATGGAGTTACATTAGAGAGCTTGCTGATGGAAGTTTTCAAATAAGTGTGCAATCAGAAAAAAAATATAAAAATTAGGTTGGAAGAGTCCTCTGGAGGTCTCAAGTCCAATTCCCTGCTCAGAGCAGGGCTGACTTCCAAGCTGTATTAGGTTACTTGGGGTGTTGTTCAATTAAATTTTGAAAATCTCCAAGGATGGAGATGCTACAACCTGATCAGCTCTGAACAGCCCTCCCTGTGAAGACTACAGCAATAAGATAGCAATAGAAGCAGACTACAGAAGTGAATGTAAGAATATTTAATTAGAATATATAGGTAAAGATCATAGCAACAGGAGCTTTCTATATGGGCAAAAAGGTAGAACAAAAGGATAGCAATAGCAGGATTTCTATGGCTTTACTCATTGTCCTTTCCTGGCAGCAACAGACAGGTATTACAGACTGGAGAAGAACCTTGTCTGGATTTCTTTGTAGATAGTTTTGATCACGGTGTCCTCAAGATTTTTCTTTTCTGAAAAATTTTCTTTATCTCCTTAGCTGACTTAGCTGTTTCCTTTTCTCAGCCTTCCTCTTGTGGAAGCCTGCATTCCTTTCAGGTGGTATGGAGATGCAAGCCATGTCTAAACAGTGAAAAAAACCAAACTGCTTGTAGAAGTATCACCTGTAGTACCAGCCAGCATCATTGCTTCTCTTCCCATCTTTGTGATCCTAAGTCACCAAGCTGCAGGCCTCTGATGTGAAAAAGTGATGACATAAAAGCATCTTGATGACAGTGTCATGGAGCACTGGAACAGGCTGCCCAGATGGATTGTGGAGTCTCCTTCTCTGGGGACATTCAAAACCCACCTGGATGAGTTCCTATGTGACCTACTCTAGGTGGCCTGCTCTGGCAGGAGGGTTGGACTACATGGTCTTTCAAGGTCCCTTCTGACACTTAAGATTCTGTGATTCTGTGATAAGAGTGAAGTAGAAAATAAACACGTTTGGAAATTAAGAAGCAGGGGCTGCTGTGCATGGCCTCTATGGTGTCATTATCTGTTGCTAAAGTATTTTTTAACTTGCCTTTCTAATG
The DNA here is from genome assembly GCF_028858725.1 of Colius striatus. NCBI lineage: Eukaryota > Metazoa > Chordata > Aves > Coliiformes > Coliidae > Colius > Colius striatus. The sequence continues at coordinate 118,879,377 of NC_084759.1, read as the reverse complement.
AGTTTGAAGGCCTAGGAGGCACACATGGGATCAGCCTCATGATGAAGTATCAGTCAGTGCTTAGTTTAGCAACTGTGGCTGTGCTAGCAGCCAACCAGTCATGCTTACTCTGACTGGGCCCCTACCCTGTGAATAACAACAGTGTCCTGCCCAGGGGAGGCATCTTTGTGTGTGGATAGAGCCGGTGTCAGAGGCTGTGTTCTGAACATGTAACTTTGGTTAACTCTGAACTGAAAATAGACCTTAAATACAGCAGTTCAGCTTCTAGGTGCAAGGGACTTCATTGCCCTGATTATAACCTGAGTATAACCCTACATGCATCCTTTGCTGCCTGGACAAAAAGCCATGCTATCTGAAAGCTTCTTGGGTAGCAATGCTGTAAAAAATCTGTTTTATACACAAATTCCCTGTAGCCTCCAGTGTGTGCTGGCTGCACATGGGGAAGTCATGGAATTTGGAAATGAGGCATGTGAAGGTGTGCCAGAGTTTGTATGCCAAAGATTGATACAGACTGTTAGGAACAAAACATATGCAGTCCATATACTTTAAAATATATGTGCCCATGTACAAGCAAGCTCTGCGTCTCATCCACATAGCTAGAGATGGATCCCAGTGACAGAATGGGAAACAGACGGAAGGATGCCCGAGCTTGGAGTGATGAGATGCTCTGTTTACTCTTCAAGAAAAAAAACCCCACACTTTAAATGGTTTGATTTTCTTTCCATTTAAAATGGAGCAAATCAGTTCAGCCCTTTGTAATACCTCAGCAACTTTAAGTAAGGTCCCTTTAGATCACATAGACTTTAGGCTTTTATATCTTGAGCATATCAATGAGATACATGGAGGTTACAGCAGTAAAAACACTGCCTGTACCATGGCATGGAGTTTTTTAGCCTTGGTAATCCAAAACACATCAGAGCTGCCAGCAGCTGTGGGGTTATCAACATGACCCTCCACTGGCAGTGCAGAGCTCAGCTCCCCCGCAGCACCCCGAAACCTCGTCAGTCTGGGACCAAACACCTTTTCTGCGTTTTGGCTGACTCAGGGCATTCCCTTCAGCAAGGGGCAGCCTGAGGCAGGTGCCAGCAGCCGACCGGACTCAGCACCTCCTGGGGGGACCTTTGCGGGGGCGTGAAGGAGGATTTGTTTTATTTCTTTTTGACGGGTTTTTTTTGTTGGTTTTTTTTTTTTTTACTCACAATGTTTTCCTCCTCTCCAGGAGCTCTCACGTTCCGGGCCGCGACAAGCAGGGAGGGCTGCTGCCCGTGGTGGGCGGCCGGAGGGGAGCGGAGCGGGGCGGGCTGGAGCGGACCGATGCGGGCCGGGCCCAGGCGGCTGCTGCCCCCCGACGGCGGCCACTGGGAAACGGCGGCGGGTCCCGGCCCTGCCCCCGGCCGGGCGTGCCGCCCTTATGTAATGCTTTTATGTAAGCGGACGGGCTAGGGGCTCTGCTCCCTCCTGCGAGGTGGCCGGCCCGCTCGGCTCCTCCTTGTCCCCCACACCCCCGCGGGAATGGGCTTTTTTTGCTCCTGTTTACAAATTTAAACGCCAGCCCAGTCCTCAAAAATCATATTTCGGTGGTTTCAGCTGCCACCGTCCTAGGTGTGATGGGGAGAGATGCAGGCCGTATGGGGAGAAGCAGTTCCTGCTTTGGTCCTTCAGGAGGAGAGTCCATCCCTGTTGACAGGGGCTTTGCCAATAAGCCCTCACACACGTGGCCTGGGCAGATGCAGTACAGGGCCACTTTAGCTCCAGCTCCATGCTCTGGGGTAGACCCTTGCTTGGGCCAGATGCTGCCCAAAAAACACGGTCAGCAGGCAGTGCATGGTGACGCCTAGAGAAAGGCCATGTTCCAGCACAACCCACCACTGCTCACCTCGGGTGCCAAAGAGAGATAATGGCATTTCATTTGGATCGCTTTGACCTCTTTGCTTCTGCTGCTCTCTTGCAAGTATGGGCTTGCATTGGGAACTGCCACATGTTTACCCGAGCACCTCGGGGTCAGGACAGTGGTCTCTCTGGGCTGCAGTCTGTAACCGGACCTGGCTGTGCAGCTACCCACCTTGGGGAGCAGAGGGGAGAACATCTTCACTTGGAAAACAGAGGTGAAACAGTGAGATGTGGGTGTTCACCTCTCCATAAAGGGGATCCAAAGCCCACCACCTGTCCTTGTGCCTCTGTTTCTCTGTGAAATTAAGGTGATGATTAACTACCTGCTTAATGTTCATGCTTAATTCCTTGGGTTTACAAAATGCTCAAAGATCCTGGATGGAGAGAGGCATTGAGACCTTGTATATACTGTGCTCATAGCCTGTTGTTTCAGGCTCCAAAATCATCATGCTTTACTTAGAGGACCTCTGCATCTCATAATTTCTCCAATGCTTTTGCCTACAAGATGAGTCTCTGCACTGATTTGTTTTGAACTGGAAACTTGCATATTTGTTTGCTTTTCAGACAATTCTATTACATTTCTGCATAACTCTGTTCAGAATGCTACAGCCTTGGTTAATATTTGTCAAATGGAGCTCCAACTGTCTAAACCACTGGGATGAGTTTCATTTTATATGTCATCAGTAGGGGCAGAATGAGGACTTTCGTGCTTGGCCTATTTGCTGTAATACAGTCTGTTGCATCAGAGTCAAAACAAGGAGCAGCTTGTTTCCAAACAAGAAGCATGGAGAAAAGTCTTCTCTGCCTCCTCCCCTGTAAGGGAAAAGAGAGGAGAGAAGGAGGTGGTGGTGGGGGAAGAAAGTTATCTTTAACAGATTCTAAAAATGCCTTTTCCCAAATATGCAGTCAGTCCCTTCAAAGGTCTCTTTGTTTATTTTCAGGAAGAAACCCAAGACAGCTGAAAACCAGAAGGCGTCTGAGGAGAATGAGATTACTCAGACGGGTGCATGCAGCGCCAAGCCGGGCCTTCCCTGCCTGAACCTTGAAGCTGTTCTGTCTCTGAACCCGGCCCTCATCCACTCACCACGTTCACCAACAAACCTGCACGCACACACAGGGTCATCTGATTGTGAGTACACCAACACACTGCTGGGTTGCACTGGGGTTCTCGAAAACGTGATCCTTACTGTGGGCCAAGATTTCCAGTTGAATGCTGTTTCCATAATGGCATGAGCAGGACATCCTCTGAGGGCTTACCTTTTCCCTTCTTTGGGAATTATTGCTGAAACAGAGTATTTTGTGTTAATGGTCATGATAATGCGATCAGCTGGAAGAAGCCGAGAGCATGTTTTTGGGGTCAGGTTGCTGCTTCTTCCAAATGAAAAAGGGAAGACTCCTCAAATGTGTGTCTTTCCAACTAGAGTTGTACTTATTCTTCTCCACGTAGTCACATGCCTCATGCTATCCAAGCGTATCTACTGACTGGGGTTTATCAGCCTGTTCTGTATTACAATAGGGGAAGGCAAGTGTCTGGCTCTGACACCCAAGATTGTAAAGAGTTTCCATGAAGAAAGTGTTTTGTGGATAGGATCAGTCTGTGAGAGTCTGGAAAATCTTTGTAGACTTGTGTGGAGGCCCTTGTTTTGAGTGCATTCACTTTCAGATTACTCAGCATGGGTTAATGGGCCTTTTAAAAATGTTTTGTATTTTTGTATTTTGCCAGAAAATACAAAAACAAGGGAGGGAATTATTAAAACTGGATTTTGGAAAGTCAGAGCTTACCTAGTCAACTCTTCAAAATATTGTCATATCACAGTGATCCCTTCTTGGAAGTCTCTTGGTGAAGAACATGCAGGGTGATGGGAACCTCACCATTCAGTTGTTTTAGAATGTATAGTTGCCTCCTTTGCAGTGGTTTTAGGATGTTGTAAGATTTACAATGGGGAAAAAAGGAGAAAGAAAGATAATGACACCGCATTTCAGGAGCTCAGAAGCCAACCAGCCTTTGCAAAGTACTATTAAAAAAAAAAAAAATCAGAGCATGACAATAAAAAATCAGATTAAAAAATATGTATATCCTTTTTTTTTTTTAATTTAAAAATCCTGCCTCAGGGCCAAGCTTGGAAGCAGCCGGGTTATAGGGATCATCACTATCAAAATCACTTTAGCTGCAATTCATTCCTGTTGGCTTCTGACTTTATTCATTATGAGCTTCTGCTAGAGATCTTGATTTTAATAGAGCTGGTAAACATTGGGGAGACTTTCCTAAATCTCACCTGGTGATTTGGGGAGAAGAAAGAGATGTGAAACAATCGAGCAGCAGGCAGCATGCAATTTATTATATACAAGAATTCTCTTCAAATTGGAAATGTCAAGCTCTTTGTTAAAACTGAGGTACAGTTTTGTCTTACAGTGTTTTCTGAAAACAAAAAGCGGGTGAAAAGATGCAAAAAAATGAGCAGAACAACAAGAAAAAAAATAATCCTTATTTTCAAACAAAGAATCTCTTTATCCCATTCAAAAAGATGAAAGAGTTCATCAGTAAATGGGATTTTTAAACCTCACACTGATGTTTTTTGACAGTACAAATGGAAACCCGTGAAAGCAACCTTAGGACAGAGGCCAGCAGGGTTTGGAAGGAACTTGGAGAATGAACTCTTGCTTTTGTTTTCTGAGGTGGCCAAGTTCAGGGGTGAGGAGTATTAGCAGAGGGCTGTAGCGGGGAGTGAAGCCTGCAGCTCTTCATGCACTATCTGTACTGTGGACAGTCGTTTGGACACCAAAGTTTTTTATGTCCCCAAATCACCTTCCATTGCTGCTAAATTTATAATACCAGTATGAATAAACTGCAAACCTATGTTAGAAGTTCTTCTCACAATGAAGTTTGAGGGTTTTTTTTCAGAGAATAAATGTAATGTTTTCAGTATTAATACTGTCCTGTCTCAGGAATTATCAAAATTTAGTTCCCAAAATACAGTTAGAGTCCTGCAAAAAATCAAGATGTTGTAAGACATCTTGGGATATCATCTCTGTTAGTTGAGTCCATGTGCTCTGAAACCAATGGGAAGACTTCCTTTATTTATGATGGATTACAACCTTTATCAGGTTGTGTTTGTTCGAGGTAGTATGCATATAATTCATGGTTGGCCTTCCTTTACAAAATAGCAATGCCGATGTCTCGTGAACTAAAACCAAAGCATGATGAGTATTTACTGCATATTTATTATAGCTCTCTCCCATGTTATGTGTTGGTGTTTTTTTTAAATAGTGCCTCAATCTTCAGTGCTGGAATATGTTCATTGGCCCAAGAGATTGTTATTTATGGCTCCCAACATTTACAAACGTTCTTCCCTGACATTACAATCTCCTTACCTCTTGCCTCCCCTGCCATTTTGGACTTGTTCTTTCCCTTCATTCTAGAATCTTTCCTTTTGTTCTTCTCTTCCCCTCAGAAGTACACTGCCCTATCTCTTTTTCTTCTCAATTTTTGGACCTGTGGTGATACTTTTCTTCTTTACATTAGCAGCACTTCCTGTCCTTCTCTCTACCTTCTAGACACTACAACATTGCTTCTCGTCCCTTGCCCAGACCACCATACCACCTCTGCTCTTACAACTTGGCAAACTGGAATTCGTTTTCAAAAGCCAGTCTTCATTCAGGTGGGGAGTTTTCTAGTGGATGCTAAAATATTTAAAATACTTAAACTAAGATTAAACAGGAAGTGTGAGAGAAATTTTCATTGGAAATACCAGAAACACCCAGAAAGAGTTAGCATAGTAAAGTCTATCAATTCTTGGGAAAATGCACTGATGTACAGATGGTTCCATAAGCCCTCACTCATATATTTGGAAAAAAGACTTGGATTTTATGGGCCACCTATTCAGATCAGTTTGAAATCTTCACTGACCATTTTGCATGCACTAGTGCTTGGCAGAAAACATCACCACATATTTATTATGAGAAATATTCTGAAGCCAATCTACCTTAAAAAATCAGGGTGCTTTTGGAATGATTCAGATCAAAATACTTTTTCCAAGCATAGGAAATATAAACTCTGTAATAGCCATCTGCTCCTCAGCTGTAAAAGGCAGAGGTGAAGAATGCCTAAGCAATACTCTGAATGCTAGACTCACTGAAACAAGTACTTAGCAAAAAAATATCTGGGTAAAGTCATATGCGACGTGCAACTTAATTTAGGGCTTAATTCTATAGTGTAGCATGTTCTACATGGTGTTTTTGCAGCCACTTGTTCCTGATGAAATTGCATTACTTCAGACCCTTGTAGGACTGGGTCCTAGGTTTATGGGTTTGAACATTGTGATCTATGATAAATCCTCTGAAGGAAAATCCAGAACATAGAATGCATTGTGCCCAGTTCCTATCAACTTTCAGTCTTGGGAAGTGCTAGCTCACACAATGCAATTGAAAAAACAAGTTAGAGGAGGAGGTGCTTCCTGACGTCACTCTTTTCATGTAGGGCTTGGCAGATTAAAAGCACCACTTTGAATTAATTTGAAATTAAATCATGGAGTGAGCTGATAGAGCTCCAAATGAGTTATACCTCTAGCTACTCAGCTGTCACAAACAGATGTAGCTGCTTATCCGGAAGAAAGGTGTTTCTGCAAAAAGCTACAAGGACAAGCATTGAGGCACAGGTTCTGGAAAGGTTACAGAGAAGGAAAGGAAAGCTTATGAGATTGGTGCTATTTGCAGTTTTCCAGATACTTTCTTGCTTATGAGTAGAAAATACATAAAGTTGGTAGGATCCTAGTTTGAATGCTGAGCTGCCTTAGGTAAAGCTTCAAAAGATTTTGCTGAGGAGGAAGGAAGTCATTAGCATTTGTCTGTCTTTAAACTGATTTGATCTGTACGGGACACTTACTTCAGGAGCCTTTCAGAAAGCATCTATAACTATATATGTTTTGCAAATGCCATTGCCAGGAGATAAGATCATTTTGGCAGAAACTTTCACAAGTTCTCATAGATACAATCAGACAAAAACTTCATTCAAGCTCTGATATATGCATCTTAACAGATGTGTCCAAACTCAAAAGAATCCCAGGGGAAGAGCAGAAAACTGAATCTCTTTGTCTCTGTTGATAGTTGAAAGAGTTATTCTTAGACATTGGATGGTCCATCTGTGAAGAAATTTGTTCCAGACAAGGGAAAAGCAACATCTTTGCAAAGAGTTTCTATGGGACTGAGAGGCAGCTTGGACAATGACTGGAAAAACTGCTAAAGCAATTTTTAGGATTTTAGAGAATCCAGATTTTTTGCAGACGCTTGAGATTCTTGTAGGGAATGAAAGTTGAGAAAAAAGTGATAACCGAAAAATCATGAAACAATTAGTGGTGAGACGTTGAGATGGAGGAGGACTTTCTAAAGTTGTGTTTTAGCGAGAGACCAGAGAATTCTTATGCATTAAACGGAATACATTTTCTAAATGCTGTTGATGGTAGACCACATCTTAACCCTTTGTCCGTCCATGCTCAAGTGATGTGGCTGACTTGGTCCAATTCCAACATTTTTGAGCTTTCACAGATGGAACTTTGGAGCAGTCTGTTTTCTGATTCTTCTAGCTTGATAGCCTTCCAGCATAATGGGGAAAGGCAGAGAGGGAACCTCATAAGGTTCCTGAACTCCACTGGGCATTGAGAGTGTATGTGGAATCTCTGAGTGTTCATTTTCTGGAGCAGCTAAACAAACCCTTCCCATGAATCAACAAGTTTGATTTGCCTGGGGCTAATATGGAGACTAGATGGATCTGAAGGTGATTTGACTTCATCTGTATGTTTTAGGTTTCCTGTGTTTCACTCTGAGGTTTTGTGGAAGGAAGAAAGCTGTTACATGCCCTTATAGTCTTCCCTCTGCCTCTGAAAGTTCATGGCTATGGTTACCGAGGAACTGCTCTGGAGCTTTCAAACGATCTCCACTCTCAGAGGGGAGGAGGGGGCCCCTGATTCTACCAGATTCCTTGTTTTCAGATGTCAATAGTAATTTGATCCGTATTTTTACTAATCTATGTATGGTTTGTGTTAGGTAATGCTGAATATTTTTAGGTTGGTTTTGGTGACCTAAGAAATGATGTATGTTTAGATATCTATTTTGGATGATATAATAATAACAATACAGGCTTTTTCTGTAGCAAGCTAAACTAAAAGCAAGGACATCCGTAATTCTCAAATACTAATGTCATGACACTTAATTATACTTTCATCTTGCAGAATATTGGAAATTTTGTGTAGTAAATGCTTCTCTTCAAAACAGTCGTAAGTGGTTTCTATGCCCTGTAGGTTTATGTTTCTGTTTGTAAGAATATCAAAGAAATATCAGCCGGGAATGACTTGTGTTTTCATAGAAGCAAATATTTTTTGCTTGAACTGCGACAGAGAGAAGTAAGCACAAGGACAGGTATGTAAAGCTGGCTTCACCCTGCCTCTGTTGAAAAAGTCATCACAATATACAGAAGAACTGGCAGGGTAAAATGTTGTTCTACTGATAGGAACTGGTCTCTATATTCCTAATCAGTACACTAAGTGAGTTTTGTCAGGTTGGTCTCTCGGGCATTTCTTCTCATGAGAGATGACTAATAGCATATGGTTACTTCAGTCAGTGAGTATGTTTTCAGAAGCAACCGTGTGGCTTTAGAGCCTGACTTTCACTGATGCATAAATCACTTATAACACATAGATGCTTTTAAAAATTTGTCTAATGATCCTAAATCCTGATTCTCTTATTTGATGGCCCTGTAATACTGGCTTGATGCTGGGTTGTCAATTCTTGTGGGTGATCAAGTTGCTAATGCTGTAGTGTTTCTATGCGACCTGATCGAGGTTGATCTGCTTCTCCAGGGAGGTTGGACTAGATGATCTCTAAAAGTCCGTTCCAACCCCTACTATTCTATGATTCTATGATTCTGTGCTGCAGCCACTTAGACGTACTGCAAGTGCCCAGTAAGATACCTGCAGTCTGAGTTTACCTATACCTGTCTTCAAGGTCTACCCCCACTAGATTTTTATTACAACCCTTTAAGTTGTGAGTCTTCTAGTAGATCCTTCATTTCTGTACCGCTTCACTCAGGAAACAAGTGACTAATGAATACAACTTTCTGTCACTGTTCAGTGTATTAAGATTTTCTTTTACTCTTGCTGTTTGAGATTTTGTTTGTTTTTGCATATGTTGGTTGAGGGTTTTTTAATAATGGTCCGCAGAACAGTGCTTTCTTCTTCTCTCCCTTGAGCTATCTTACCTTCTTCTATCATATTCCCTCCTGAAAATTAAAACAACAATGTCAGTTCCATTGCAGAATTTCTGTTACCTCTTTGATAACCCTTACTGCTTTCATAGATCAGTAATCTAGCTAACTCGTTGAGTCTACTGCTTGCCTACTTAATCTATCAATCCACATTCTAGGACTTGTTTATCTTTTATTTCAAAACTTCTTAGATACTAGCTGTTGCCCTCGTAAGCTTTCTCTGTCTAGTGTGTTCAAATAATGCTTTATTACAATATTTGTCTTTATACCTTTAGCAGTTTTTTCTTTACATTTCCCCTTCACCTTACCTAATCTTTGTTTTACATCTAGCCTGCTACAGTTTATGCTCACTTCTATTAGTGTCACTTGGGCATGATTTCTGTGTTTGGAAGGGTACATTTTCAGCTTAATGAACTCTTCCACCTTGCTACTTAAAAAATTGTAGTGTTTTCTACTTCCTTTTTTTGCTGTTGTTGTTGTTCTTTTATATGCATATGGACTAAAGTATTATTAAAGCCACCTCCCTGCTGGTCTTATGGATTTTACTTGATTCCTTATATTTTCCTTTCAGACTCTTTCTGAGTAACTTCCTCTTAACATTTTCCTTTTAATAGTTGGTCCTCCTGAAGTTGCACCTACCAGAACTGCCTCTTTATATAACCTGCTTGAAGCTTGTAAAAAATAATCATGCCAATCATTGTTATTTCATGTCTTAACCATGCATACTACTGCTGTCATCTCCTCCGTCCTAATCGTGTGAGGATACTAAACCAAATGTCCTGTTTTCCTAATGTGGTCTGCAGAGGGACACCTCATGTAGCAGAGTTAAATAGAAAAGATTTTTTAAGTGTTTGACAGGTGACTTACTTGAAGGAAACTAAACATCCATGTCTCCTTTTGTCCTACTGTGTGTTGTTAAAACCCTACATAACTCAATGTCTTTGTCTTTTTTGGTTAGTTCTTCGTGTGCTTCGGGGAGACAACTTCCCTGCTTTAGTTGCCTGGTTTGCTGCAACTACGTCACTCCTAAGTTACAGATGTAAAAATAGTCTTGGTCACCTCGTGTTCCTTTTCACCACTGTGATCTGTCTGGCATTGGTGTTTTTAGCTCATTTTGTCTAAGCTTCCATAGTCACTTTCTCCTCCTTCCTCTTGTTTATCTGTGGTAAGGTAGCCATGTAATCTTTGTGCTGTGATCCCACTCAATAACTTCAGATCAAGGTAGGGTCAGAGCAGTATTGGAATGACAGAAGACTAAAACAATTCTTGTACTGTTCTTGGTTGAACAAAGGGACCTCTTTCATTCAAAACATTTTCAAAGCCCTAATGCAGCACTGGGAGAGAACTTGAAACATGAAACCAAGGTACTGGTTAATACCACCTACTAATGTTTATAAAGTGTGCTAGGGGGTGTTGTGAGGAAAAAATCATCGCATTTCCACAAGAAATGTGATGTTTGATCTACTCTGTAGGTGAAACTCAGTTGTAAGCCATCAGAGTGTCACTAAACTCCCTCATTTGCATCAGGGTATTTGCCTGGCAGCCTGCTGCAGGAGGGACCACAGCGAGGTGTTCTGGCTGGCACTGTGCATTTGGGTTCCCAAGGACACCAATTATTATTGTTTCCAGAGGGAATGCTGTTGTGCCATCGTTTCATTTATGTTTTTGTGACTGTTTTCAGTGACCACGGAGTCGTTTACAAGGCTAAAATAACATGAGATCTGGTCTTATGTATCTACCATTCAGGAACTGGAATACAGAGAAAATCTGAGGCCTCTGGTTAATCTGTCAGCACAAATAGCTCCTTGAGGAATTAGCTGTGCCTATGAAAAAAAAAAAAAAAGATAAACAAATCCTAGAACCCCTACTCATCCCAGCTTTGTTGTGTTAAATGCTGAAAGGATCTCTGCCTGGCTGGGATATGCAATATATACTCTGTGTCAATCTGTGACATGTGGTGAAATGCTGCATCTTGAAAGCCCACAAGAGAGAAGTAGTATAAATTAAGAGTAATCTCACAACAGCTATTTTTGAGTTCTTAACCAGTGAAAATGTAAGTAGAGTGATATTGTGCATCTATTAAAAAATCTTGAAAGGCTCTTTATAACTAGATGATAGGAGTGATAACGTGTAATTTATTGATGTTACACAGATAGAGAAAAACCCACAAAGTAGCAATTTTTGTGTGAAGAGGGGTATGATAAAGGAAATAAAAACAGAGCAAGGGACTTCTCCCAACAGTTTCATGCCTGTGTGGGCAACCATGTCAGCTTTAAGAAAAATACCTTGTGCTTTGATCCAATGCAGCATTTCAAAACAAGGTATATTCCCTGTATTCAAAAAGAAAACTCCCAGATTCTGTCTCTTAACGTTTTTGGCTGAGCATAGAGGGTAGAATGTGCCTGAAGGCAGACTTGAGATATAACTCTCATGCACTGTATTAGCATCACCTGTTGGTGTCTGTATGCTTGTGTATACATGTAATATACAGGCCTTTTCCCTGTAGGGGGGGGCAGGAAGAAAAGGCAGCATTGGAACTGACATTTAATGCCACAGATCCATCTGATGATATCAAGCCACCCATGAATGCTGTGTTCTTGTTTATTACCCTCATTTATTAATTTGAAGCGTTCCGTCATACATTTCTCTTATCAAAACTAAGTACGTGATTCTGGAAATAAGTCTGCTCCCGGGGATTGCAGAAGTCTCACTGAGGACAGCAATTTTCCCTGTGGCCTTCAGCATCATTGACATGGGCATGTGCTGTTTGCCACGGATGTTTAAATCTGAATTATAAGCAGGCCTGAACACTCATCCCATAAACTCAAAATAAGGAAGCCACAGTTCAAAACAGTATGAGTGTCTGTCTCACGATATTTCTGAGTTGAAATATTCACCAAAGCACCCAGTTGTACTAGTTAACAATTACCCTTTCACTAATACATAAAAGAGATAAACGGAAAAAATAACCAAATAAAATCTAGCATTTTCATGTGATAGCTTAACTTTACTCAGGGCTGAGACACAGCCACTGCAAGAGAAAAAAGAATCATTTTCCAGCCCTGATGACTGGCGTTTTCAGATTTTCATCCATTCCTTCTTTCTCCTGACAACCAGTTGTTCTGTGATCAGAGCAGAATCTCCTGGCCTTTATCTGGAAACGTGGAGGGTCTAAGCAGTGCTCTCCCACAGGCAGCAGCTCACCCACAAAAGTCAACCATTTCTGACTGCACCCTTTTCCTAACAGACTGCTACAAACACTCCCTGTAGAGGATTCTAGCTTGAATAGAAAGCTTCTAAACAGGTAATTATCTTAAGAGGTTTTAATCTATATTTTCCTTTTAACCAAAGCCCACAGGCTTTCAGGCTTACTGTATTTAACCACATGCAGACTGATAAGCTTTTCCTGCTCTTTCTGCCTAGGGGAAAACCCTTACAATACAGAGCAAATGTGAAAGAGTTCATGGAATAGCAATTGTCTCTTTTGGAAACATGTTTTAATATATTTGCGCCTATTATCCTTCTAATTCATTCCTCCTCCAGACTCAGCTCCAATTGACAACCCCAGCCCCTTCTCCTCCTTAAATGCTTCTGAGAAAGTTTTTACAGTCCACCACAGCAAAATGACCAAAAGCAATCCCTGTTCACTTTCCTTTTGGGTATTCAGTCTGAAATACGCTATTTGGATTGTGCCCAGGTGCTCAGGAAGGCCAATGACATCCTGGCTTGTATCAGAAGTAGTGTGACCAGCAGGACCAGGGAAGTGACTGTGCCCCAGAACTCAGCACTGCTCAGGCCACATCTCAAATACTGTGTCCAGTTCTGGGCCCCTCACTAAAGGACACTGAGGTGCTGGAAGGTGTCCAGAGATGGACAACAAAGCTGGTGAAGGGTCTGGAGAACACATCTTATTGAGGAGCAGCTGAAGGAGCTGGGGATGTTTAGCCTAGAGAAGATGAGGCTGAGAGGAGACATGATCACTCCCTATAACTAGCTGAAGGGAAGTTGTAGTGAGATGGGAATCAATATCTTCTGTCTAGTAATGAATGATAGGACAGCAGGAAGTAGGTTCAAGGGGAGGTTTAGATTGGACATTAGGAAGAACTTTTTCACCGAGAGGGTTATTAAGCATTGGAATGCGCTGCCCAGGGAGGTGGTGGAGTCACCATCCCTGGAGATATTAAAAAAACACATAGATGAGGTGCTGAGGGACATGGTTTAGTTTGTTGATGTGGGCCTGGCAGCATTAGGTTAGTGGTTGGATGTGATGATCTTAAAAGTCTTTTCCAACCAAAATGATTCTATGATCAGGATTTAAACAAAACCCTTTGAAGCAGGTGAAGGTATTTTTAATAATCATAGTAAGCTTCTAATCAGGACAATATAGTGGCAAAACAAATAACCTTGTTTGCCTAAACTTTTCAAAAAGTTGTTTGTTGGTTGGATTTTTTTTTCCCGAGAAGCATCCTTTTATTTTTTCTCTGAGTGAGGAGTGTTCATATCATAACTTCACCAGCATTGCTGGTCCAGCTCACATCTTGTCTGTTCAGCATCTCTTTTGTTGCAGGCCCACTAGTGCAGCATGCCCTCTGAGTAATGGCACCACGCATTGTGGAGGAAAACTAGCAACAGATGCACCTAGATTTTGTAAAGAGACAAATCGCCTTAAACTTTTAGCCAGTTAAAACAGTTGGGCCATGCTGGGGCTTGGCAGGACCGTGCGTGAGCTCTGTGGGAGTAAGCAAACGCTGTTGAAACAGTTCTCATGTGAGAAAACGTTCTCTACTGTAGAAGGGATGAGCACAGCCTCTTTTCTCTTCCTAGGAAATGGTGCCATCATGTGGCCACCTTGTTTTCCCTGTTTCCAGTTACAAGAGGGCAGTTGTACATTTTAAAACGCTATTTGATCCCGTCTTTTGCTGTAGTCAGTGGGTTACAGCTGGCTGGAGCACAGGAATTTAACACTCTGTAATGATAGAGCCAGCCTGTCAAAATACTCCTTAATACAGGTGTGATGACAACTTCAGTGCTTCTTCTGTTATCGTAGTATTTGTTGCTTGAAGGTGTCGTAGATACTTTCAGGAGAACTACCTCCCATCAGTGTGGTCCATGTCTATGCTAGAGGAGTATGATGACATGGCTATAGCAGCAGAGAGTCAACAGACAAGGGCTGAGAGAAGAACTGAAAGAAACAGAATGTATGTATACGTGTGCCAGTGTTTACAGTGGAAGTTTATAAGACTTTACCCCAGATATGTGCCTGGCAATAAAAACAGCATGTGAGTATACTCTCTTTACTCTAAAAGAATCTTTGGAGTTCCTAAAATAGCAAGAATACAAACTGGACTGAAAGTGAGAAGAGTAAATACCCTGCCTAAAAATGGAGCATTTCTTTAACTTAAAAATAACTGAATGTGGCTTAATGCTTCAAAACCCTTGGTCACCAGACTGCTCTGAATAGGAGCTGTTTTTTACCTGGAAAGCTTAGTTTCTGTAAGAACAAGGCTACGAAGAGAGTTATGGAGTTAAATCTTGATCTTTCTGTAGCATTCTTTATCCAAGAAAAGCAAACCAATTTGTTAATGATTAATTAAGGCAGGCAATCCTTCTGCAGAATTGGGTATGTGATGCTGTCTTTGTTCTACATGTGCAGCAAACTGAGGTACAGACGTGGCCACCTGTGGACTGTAGAGTAAATAGGATTAATGCTGAAGAGCTCTTCCCGCGGTCTTCCTGGAGAAGCATAGGAAGGTGATTCACTGCCTGCTCCCCAAGTGGGCAGGCTCAAATAGAGGCTTTTATGCTTGACATTGGACAGTTATGCCCACTGGCTGTAGGAGCAATGTTATTTACAGAACACCTATGGTTTAGTCTTTATGTAAAATGGGTATCTCGTCGTTAAGTATATACCTAAAAGGACAGGGCAATTAACTGAATAAATTGTCCATGGGAAATCTGCTGAACGTTCTCTATGCAGATTAAAAAAAAAAAAAAAAGCCTGTCTCTTAGTCAAAGTTTTAAGTAAACTCTTTCCTGTTAGCCATCTACTCAATATGTTTGCTCCTTGGAGAATAAGGTTGTGTTTGTGTGTGCATGCATTTCTGTCTTTCGAATAAACGTTGTTATTAGACTATGAAATTTAGAGAAGTTTGACAGCTTTCAGAACGCAGTGATTCTTTCTTCCAGAGAGTCTATTACTGACACATTAATAGATGTTGTGCTGGTAAAAATACAGTACTTCCTGTTAAATGTAGACTGCTACATATTTTGATTCTAACAACAATCTGGTAGGGTTAGGGCAATTCGTGTAGTGTCATCTGGTGTTTGTTTTGGATAGATATTATAGAAGGAGATACTGATTTTCAAGATGTTCAGGCAGATGATTGGGTGAAAACTCTAGCAAACCTTTAAAGCAACAGAAAGCAAGGGCTGCTCCTGGTCAGATCTCCTGCTGAGGATACAAATGTTCTTCTGTGTTCCTGAAACTCCATACAAGCTTTTCCGCTTGCAGGCCCCTGCTCAAAACGAGGCCAAATATTCAAGAGAATCAATCTGAGCAGGATTGGCTGGATCGGCCTCTCTAGCTTCATTGAGATATACTCGGAAGTCTGCCACTTTCAGGTTTTCAGGATTTGAATTCAGATCACTTCCTTGACTGGAAAAAATGTTGTTCCAATAAATTTGGTCCCTGAAAGCTGGAACCCAGGAAGTTGCAAGACTAATTTTGTGTATGGAAACACTAGGTATGATTTTTTTGCTCTTGTTAGTCGGTTTTATTTTAGAGTATCTGACTTGTGGAAGAAAGAAAATAAAACTTTGTCACTAGGGATAAAGCAGGTCATTGAAGCTGAAGAAAGCACCCATGGTTATGGTGTCAAGTTTGGAACAGGGGACACTAATGTATGGGAATGAAAAAATGTGGAAATTGTGGGGCTACAGTTGCTTTCATATGTTGTAATGGAAATGCTGTATTTCCACTGAACTGTCAGATTTGTGAGAGAGTTGAGAGGTTCTTTACTGAGAGGTGTCTTTCTTAAGGAAAATCTGATGTTTTGTTTTGATAACAGGGCTTTGTTTGGTTCGTTTTTGTATTCGGTAAGGTCTTTAAAAGAGTATCATCTATGAGGTATCTCAGGGCACTGCATTTTAAGTGAAAGAAAGACAAACTGAATAGAAGACAGAAGATAACGACAAGGAGAGTATATATAACCAGTTTGAGTGATTGGAAGACCTGAGTTTGTATTTTCTGGAAAAGATAGATCTAAAAAAGAAAAGTGAGGCACCTTCCAATATATGAGAGTGCTATAAAGAGGAAATTGGTAAAAAGTTCTCCGTGCCTGTTGGAGGAAAGGATGAGTAATTGATTTCAAAGTGAAATACTAGGAAAACTGTCTTGCTATAAAGACAGTAGACAGTCTGTCTGGGGAAGGAAGGGAAATCCCTCACATTGCTATTTTCTTGCAAATATGTTAGACAAATTTCTGAAGAGACAATGTAGGTAAATTGTTCCCACCACAAGGAAAAGGAGTAGACTACATGACTGTCTGAAAAACCTAATGCATCCTTTTGATACAGCCAGGAGCCTGTGGTCATCCAACACTTGGTGTGGAGACCAAGGATTAGACATTTCCAAAATTATGCATGGTAAAGGTGACTTGCGGAATCAAACTCTATAACTCAAAGAGTTATAAAGAAGGTATGTTTATTCGGCGCCGGGCGCACGGGGGATCGCTCCACCACAAACGTGCGCACCCGACTCGGCAACTTGCTTGACTTATATTTGTTACAAAGTTACAAAATCATATGATGAGATTATCCGCCTAGACAAAGACACAACCTGTCCCCGATTTTCACATGTAAATTAGGTCTTTTCTTCCTTTCATTTGCGTGATGTCTCCCGGTGATGGCCGTGATGGTCTTTGGGGCCTTGGGAGATAAAGGCTGATAAGTCCTGAGGCTTTCTCACCCCTGATCTTCAGATATCGCTTGGCCGCTCGCAGAACCGGTTTCTGCCCTCAAGGAAGTTGGAGGACCCCGGAGGTATTGTGTGAGGAGATAAGCGTGACCTTTTACAGCTTGTGTGAATTTTGTCCTGTCTGAGAAATAAGCTTTATACTATTGCGATAAGTTAGGATAAGGTTTATTAGCACATGTTATTATAAAGCTCTACATCAAAGGAAGAGAGCACGAGTAGATGATGTTTATGTCCAGCAGCAGCAGGTTACTCAGGTTTGTGAAGCTTCCAGGAACTAGTGGCTGGATTACAGATGCAAAGAGAAACATCTCCAGATGCAAGAAGACAGTCTACCAATCCTAACTTCCACATCTTTGTCTTAGCCCAGGGTGTTCTTCCACCTAGGAAGGCACTTGTCGTTTTGATTATAAGAACATAAAGATACCTTATGCTATAGAAGATATAACGCCTTCAAGTTTTCTACTTACTGTCTATCAAAGTGTGTATTCTTCTCAGTGCAAGGCCTGAGAAGTTTCTCAGGAAGACAAGCTAGGCAACAATACCAAGCTAGTTTTAGTTAATCTATGTAGCAGTGAGATGGGTTGCCAAACTTTTTTCAAAATGCTGTTGTGGAAAACTGAGGCAAAAAGTCAATCTATACCCATCTCAGCAAGCCTACTGATTCTCAAGGATATAAGACGATCATTCTGTTTGCCCCACAAGTATGGAAGCAAGACAAAGCCTTTGGGGTTCACTCTGCTAGTTACTCCTATGAAAGACCACAGAGTAAGTTTCCAAAAACAGCTTGGATTCCAGCATCCTTGCAGTTCTGCTTCAGGTGAAGAAAGGCTGTGCACAGAGCTGCTGCTGAGTTACAGTAGGTGTGGTGGTTTCATCACCACTGTGTTTCTAGAAATGTTAGTCATTACTGTGCAATGAGCTTTAAGATGCTGTGATTTTAAAAGACACTAGAGAAAATCAAATAGCTCTCAGTTATGAGCATTAAAGCGGTAAGCCTTGGCTTTGCAGCAAGGGACATCTAGTGGCTATACAAAAATAACTTTACTATATATATATTTTAAATGTACAATATAGCCATTTGTGTGTCCCACATTCTGCAGTATTCCATACATCTTTGTAGCTCTACTGTATATTGTATTTGCTGGAATGATTTTTTATGATTTTGGCAAACAAAAAACCCCTTTACAAGCCCTGTCTGTCCAGCCTTACGTAGGTCTATGTACGGTAGCTTTGGCACGTAGAAAACTGACTTCAAGCCACGCTTGAGGTACCTCACTGCTGCACTTCCACATTTTCTATAGCATCTTCGTGGAGTCCACTGCCTGCTGTTTCCTTCTGCCATTGCCTTCCCCTTTGGTACTGTACATGGAGAGGTTGTCATTGTTATTGTCATGGTAAAATCTAGGTTCTTTTGAGTGCCCATAGCATGAAAGTCAGCGGGAGGGCTGGGTGAGATTAAGGGAAAGGCTAATCTAAGCACTCAGTCATGTATTACACAACAAAAGTTTTTTCCTTTCCCATCCTTGTTGTGCTCCTTCTTACTAGTTGAGGATGAATTCCATGCATGTTTCTGTGAATAGCCTGACAGTTTAATCGGTGCATTTGCATATGGGCAAACGGAGCTTTTTTCAAAGTTGCACAGTAATATGTTTCACCTTTATGCCATGCCAGCTTCAAATTGCATCCCAGGAGGATTTCAAATGTGCATAATCTGTGCAGTTGCCTGGGTTGGTTTTTTTTTTTTCTTTTTTTTCTCCTTTTTTGTTGTGTTTTGTTTTGTTTTGTTTTGTTTTTGAACTGGCAACCGCCTATTCATTGCCCATCTGGGTAAGAATGGCCTTTGCATTTTCACAGCCATTCTTTCCTATATGGTTTGTGAATACCCTTCCAATCAGAACTTGCTTCACAGAAAGACAAAACCATTTTACAGGAGTTTCTCAGAACAAGTCCATTGGGATCTCTACATCATGTTTACTGGACAAAAGAAGAGAGAGAGGGGTGCACTCAACAAAGACCACTTGAATTTCACAGAAAGGTCTGTAAGAAACAAACAAGTTTTCTTGTGAAAGACTCAGGTCAGATTCTGCAGTGAAGCACTTTTATTAAACGTTCTTGCAAGAGCGGGTGTCCTAGCTAGTAGACACACCTGACAGATACAAAGTTTGGCTTTTTATTACTTCTTCCCTGTCTGCAAGATCCCCTCCTTGTTTCCCCACCAGCTGGGTACTCCAAGGTGTACAACTTACCCAGGACACCTAAAATTCCTATGAGCTATTTTAGATTTCTTGCACTCCTCTTGGATTTATTGGTTCCTTCCTATAATAAGATTTACGGTAGTACATCCTGATCATTTAATTAAAGGCCTTTTTGTCCCAGTCCCTGTCACATCTGCTTTATACTGTAAGCAGCTATATTTTACGCAAACAATCTATATCCACATCTTCCAGACACAGCTATATCTCATACATACAGCCATATACTGACAGCTATATCTGGCTCCACAAACACAACTACATTCTACAGACACACCTTTATCCTTCAAATGCATACAGCTATGCCATATACTGGCAGCTGTATCTGGCTTCACAAAAACAGCTACATTCTGCAAAAACAACATTGGCATCTTCCACAGTTCCCACTGTCTCGAGTTTAAAAGAGAGGCAGACCTGAGAAGAGCCTGAGACTGCAGTCTTTTTCCTGAGCCAGACGTTCTGTGCAGTGACGAGTAGGTGAGTGTTCATGTGTGTTGCTGGGTCTTGTGAAGAGCTGACACACTTTCTGGCTTGTTCAAGGCTCTAGTAGTCTTTGTCAGAATGTGGCATTTACTTTGGAATCTAACTTGCATTGACAAGTCCAACTTTAATTTGATGCTTCACCTTTGGACATGCAGCTTAGAACAGCACACAGTAAAGGACAATCAAAAACTTGAATCTGGACAGTTTCCTGCACAGAGGGAGAGGAGCTGCACAGACAACAGACTTTGCCACAGACCAGTCTCTAGAACTTGTTAAAGCTGCTTTTTTATACTGCTGTGGCTTGTGTAGTAGCCTCTTGTCACACTACTGCAAATTATTTGGTTGCCTGTAGTTTGGATAGGTATGATTTTCAGTGTTGAATGTCAAGGAAGATGGCCTAGAGGAAGCATCCTCAAAATATGCATTAGCACTGGGTTTTTTTTAAACCATTTATTATGTGTCTCTTGCTCCCACTCCTCTTGTTTTATCCTTAAGTAGCAAATTTCAGTTATTTCTCAGTTGAAGAAGTGTTAGATGTCCCAATTTCATTTGAAGAAGTAAACAAATGAGGAGAGGATTTTTTTTTAGGGGAAAACTCTGTTGTATCACTTACAACCAAAACATACTCCATGCCTTTATGAAGTGACTGTCGTGGTTTGGCCCAGTTAGCACAACAGCACCACGACAGTTTCTCGCTCGATGCCCCCATTCACCCCCACCCTCATTAAGATGGCGGAGGACCCAGTGAAATGGGAGTAAAAAAGCAAGATAGTTGTGGATTGAGACAAGGGCAGGGAGGGCTCACTGCCAATTATGGTTCTGGGCAAAACAGACTCTAGTACTTGACTTAGAGAGGAAAGTAGGAAAGTTTATTCTACAAGAAACAGAACAGAATAAAAGCAAAAAGGGAGTAGGATGATGAGAAAATTACAACCAGCACTTTAAGATCTCCCTCCCCCATCCCTCCTTTCTTCCCGGGCCCAGCTCACTGCTCCCGATATCTCTACCTCCTCCCCCCCGCAACAGCTCAGGGGGGCAGGGAGTGGGGGATGTGGTCAGTCTCTCACAGATGGGCTTTGCCGCTTCTGTCTTCTCAGATGAGGATGACTCCTGGCATTCTTCCCCTGCTCCAACACGGGGTTCCTCCCCCGGAACACAGTCCTTAACAAACTTCTCTGGTGTGGGTTGTTCCCAGCAGCTGCGGCTTCTGCCGATACAGGTTCCCTCACACGGGACACAGTCCTTGGTGAATATCTCTGACGTGGATTCTTCACCGCGGTTGCAGTTTCTGCACTTGCAAGGTCCCTTCCTCGGGACACAGTCCTTGGTGAATATCTCTGACGTGGATTCTTCACCACGGTTGCAGTTTCTGCAATTGCAAGGTCCCTCTCTCGGGACAAGGCCTCTTCTGGGCATAAGTTTAATGAGCTGCTTTGTCGTGGGTTCCTCCCCACAGTTGCAGCTGTGGATATTGGGTCCCTTCCTCGGGACAGGGCCTGCTCCGGCCATAGTGATAAAGGGCCCCTCCTTCGGGACAAGGCCTCCTCCGGCCGAAATCACTGTCCCTGGCTCGGGGCCTTTAATGAAGTGAATCGCTGCCCCTGGTCAGGGGTCAGCTTTAGCAAAATGAGTCTTTGCCCCTGATGCGGGCTCATTATCAAAATGAGTCTCTCCCGCTGATGTGGGGTCTTTAAAGAAATGAAAATAAATCTCAGCTTCACCAGTTCTCTCCATAGAATGCAGGGGAGTCTCTGCTACAGTACATCTCCTCCCTTTCATCACTGACCTTGGAGTCCGCATGGTTGTTTCTCTCACCGTTCCTACTCCTTGCACCACCACCAGCCAGAAGAAGAGAAGAAGGGGCAGAAGAAGGAAAGAAGATGGAGGAAGACACCTCCCCTTCCGGCTTCTTCTTAAAAAGTGATCGTGGAGGCGTCTAATTGGCTCAGCCCCAGAAGTGAGCCTTTTCTGAGCTGGGGAGAGTTGTGAGCAACTTCTTGCAGGAGCCATCTTTGCAGCCCCTTCCCCCATACCAGAAAAGGCTGTCATGTCAAACCATGACAGTGACTCAAGTGACTTTCAGATCAGTTTGTACACCTAGGTCAGTTGCTGTAGGAGAGCTCTTCACATCACTCTCATACATGTGTACAAAATCTCTTTTCTTCAGCCTTGATTTACCCCAGCTGGCAGTTTCAACAAGTTAACTAATGGTGAAATACATTCTAGCTACACAACTCTAGTTTCCCACAACTGGACCCCAGAAAGGCTGCTGAAACTTGCTGATGAACTTTCCTCTTTTTGTAGATGATTTTTCAAATATCTCATTTGACAAAGCAGAACATAAACTACAGGTCATTCCCTTTTCCAGAAGCGCATCTTAAAGACATGTTTGTGTGAAAAGAGAGCCCTAGGGTGAAACCAAGTAGTGTTCAATAGATACTGATGGAAAGATTTCTAGTGTACTGTTAAGCAAACCACTCAAAGGGAGTTGCTGAGGTCTTGAAAAGATACATCACCTATTTATCGTTAATTTTCTGCTCTTCTGTTTCCCCACAAGTACCAAACTTTTACCAAGTTCTCTTCTTGTCAGATGAAAGATTCTGACTTTTTATGTAAACTGCCCTGGAGGCCTCTGAAGAATGACTTTATCTGGAAGGAGGAGGGAATATATCATTTCTGTACATAGTGTTGTGTGACAATAGTTGCAATGCCCTTGAAGGAAAGTCTCTCAGTTTCTAAGATTTTTTTTTCGTCCTATGATCAGTCTTATCAGAGGAGGAAACTCAGGTTTCCTCACAGAGTTTATGAACAAGACATGTAATTCACAACCTCCATGATTCTGTTGGTGGTCTCTTCCTCCTTTCTGCTATATGAGCATTCCCCCCAGTGGTCTAATCTCACATGGAAATTAGTACCCTTCTGATACTGACTGCTTTACATCTGTTAACATCAGACTTCTTCAGACAGCTTGGTCCCATCAGGATTTCTGATTCCTGACCTTTGTGCTTCCCTTTTATCATTCAACTACTTCAGAGAATTAAAATAACCACCTGTGCCCAAGGTAGTTTCCATTTGAACCACCAGAATAGAAGATGCTTGAGATTATATGAGTGGATAAATGAAAAGGAAGAGGCAGAGCAGGGAGGACGACAAATTTTCCTGCCTGCATCTGAGATGTAAAGCACCCTTTAGACTGGAGCAGAGGGACAGTGTTAGGTTAAAAGATATGTATGAAACTACTTTCAATGCCATTTGTTTGCTCTGTATATTTCTGATAAAACAGACAGTGACAATAAGCTAGTTTAATTTTCTCACTCTTCTCTACCAAATGTCACTTTTGGATTCATACACAATAACAAGTAATTGTGACAAAAAGGGTTGTAGCTTTGGTAGGGATATTCATGATAAAATGCCTGTAATACGAGTGGTGATTTTGCATTACTTTTCTTTGCATACCTTTCTGGGAATCCAGATGATGCATGCACTACAAACACTAAGAGAAAGAAATTCTTGATAATGTTTTAATTGTTTACCACTCAAAGGACAGTTGGTTCTTTGTAGTTAAAAAGTGAAACTGTAGTTTCTGCCCATGAAAATCTGAACAGATAAAAAAAATAGTACGGAATGAGAAAGGAAAGGGAAAAGCAGTGTAATGAAAGCAAGATGGAGATAGGGAAAAGTGGATCAAGAGGTTAAGAAGTTACTTTTTAGTCTCTTGTAAAAATTCATTTTGAAAGATATGTATGGCTGTGTACCCAAATTGGTTAGATGCTTTTCTAAACTGTTCTCTACTTAGATTCTACAGCCAAACTAAGACAAAGTCTTCCTTAGGAGTAAATGTCTGTAATTTTCCAGTTTCTGTCAAGTAAATAACAGCAGGAGAACATTTGTTTTTATATGATGGCATTCTGGTGCCAGTCAGAACTTGGGATACGCTAAAAAACGAATGGGACAGCTCATGTTAACTTTTTAGTTTGAGTTCTTACAGAGGACTGTTTGTCACTATTGGGTAGCAAATGTTCTAAACCACAACCCCAGACAAAAGTGTGCGTGGGATTTTAGGAACATTTACAACCTAAATCTTGAACCAGATTTGGATTTTACAAAGTGTCTGCCAGTATGTTGGGTGTTTTTTTTTTTTTTTCCAAATACAAGTAGCTGTACTGTCAAACACAGGATTCAAATTCCTTAAAATATCAATCTAGATAGAAATCACATTTTTCATATAGATTCTTTGCATTAGCAACAGTGTAAAGGGTCGTTAAAGTAAGAATCTGATCTTTTCTGGCACGGATCCACATCAAAACAGCCAAAAATCCATGTGCTCAGTGTTTACAGTTGGCTGGTTCTAAGCTTTTTAAAGCCAGATAAGCTGATTGGAAGTCAAAGGCCCAGGAGTGTGCTTGGAATTCAGGCCCAGCTACACCTGTCTTCCTCTTCTTTTGTCCGAAAATTCAGGACTTGAGCATCTGCAAATGAGCAGCCAGGTTTCCTTCTAGCCTTGGGGGGATGATACCTATTTGTTCCTTTGTATGTAATTTTTCCCAGCACACTCTGTTTTGTTTACTCAGTGGACAGTCGCCTTCACCTATGCCCTGACTGTGGCTGTGCAGAGGATATGACTCAAATCTAGTTTTTTTTGTTGCTTTTTTTGTTTTTGTCGCTCGCTTTTGCTACAGGTAACATCAGTTGCAAGGGGATGACAGAGCGCATTCATAGCATCAACCTTCACAACTTCAGCAATTCTGTGCTCGAGACCCTCAACGAGCAGCGCAACCGTGGCCACTTCTGTGACGTGACGGTCCGCATCCACGGGAGCATGCTACGCGCCCACCGCTGCGTGCTGGCGGCTGGCAGCCCCTTCTTCCAGGACAAGCTGCTGCTGGGCTACAGCGACATCGAGATCCCCTCAGTGGTATCAGTCCAGTCTGTACAAAAGCTCATTGACTTCATGTACAGCGGTGTGCTGCGGGTCTCGCAGTCAGAGGCCCTCCAAATCCTCACAGCTGCCAGCATCCTGCAGATCAAGACTGTGATTGATGAGTGCACAAGGATTGTCTCGCAAAATGTGGGAGAGGTCTACCCGGTGATTCAGGATTCTGGCCAGGAGACACCCAGGGGAACACCCGAATCAGGCACCTCGGGGCAGAGCACCGACACAGAGTCTGGCTACCTGCAGAGCCATTCTCAGCACAGTGTGGACAGGATCTATTCGGCTCTCTATGCCTGTTCCATGCAAAATGGCAGTGGGGAGCGCTCCTTTTACAGTGGAGCCGTGGTCAGCCACCATGAAACGGCCCTGGGACTCCCCAGGGACCATCACATGGAAGACCCCAGCTGGATTACCCGGATCCACGAACGGTCGCAGCAGATGGAGCGGTACCTCTCCACCACTCCAGAGACCACACACTGCCGCAAGCAACCGCGCCCTGTCAGAATTCAAACCCTGATGGGCAACATCCACATAAAACAGGAGATGGAGGATGACTATGACTACTATGGCCAACAGAGGGTGCAGATCCTTGAGCGCAATGAGTCTGAGGAATGCACTGAGGACACTGACCAAGCAGAAGGCACTGAGAGTGAGCCCAAAGGGGAGAGTTTTGACTCGGGAGTCAGTTCCTCCATTGGCACTGAGCCCGATTCCATGGAGCAGCAGTATATGGCTGGTCTGGGCCGGGATGGGCAGCAAGAACCTTCTCAAGCAGATCAAAGTGACGTCCCTGCTGATGGCACTCAGCCGCAGCAGCAACAGCAGCAGCAACAGCAGCATGTAGATGCCAACTCTTCCTCACCAGAGAGAAGCAATGACGTTGAAATGGACAGCAAAGTGCTCACAGTCAATAACAGCACCGAGAAGGGGGCTTTGCAGCCTTCTGTCAACACAACTGTTGCCCAGCCATTGCCAACCACGCAGATCTACTTACGCCAGACAGAAACCCTCACCAGCAATCTGAGGATGCCACTGACTCTGACCAGCAATACTCAGGTCATTGGCACAGCTGGCAACACCTACCTGCCTGCTCTTTTCACCACACAGTCTGCTGGCAGTGGCCCTAAGCCTTTTCTCTTCAGCCTGCCCCAGCCTTTACCTGGCCAACAGACACAGTTTGTGACAGTGTCCCAGCCTGGCCTGTCAACCTTTACTGCCCAGCTGCCAGCCCCACAGCCCTTGGCCCCATCTGCGGGCCACAGCACAGCAGGTGGGCAAGGCGAAAAAAAGCCTTACGAGTGCACTCTCTGTAACAAGACTTTCACCGCCAAACAGAACTACGTCAAGCACATGTTTGTACACACAGGTAAGACTACGTCACTTCAGCTTATTATACACAGAGCAAGAGAAAGTCCTTGACAAACACAGACTTAGGTTCTGTTTCCCAACCAGCCAGCCCTCAGCACAAAACTGAGGGAGAGCTTATCCAGGGAGCTGCTGTCACTGAACACTTTCTGAGCTTACTGCTTTGAAGTTGAGCCCCTGCAGAAACATACAGGTTCCTTTTAGGGGCCTAAATGTGCACGATGTAGAAACAAGCTCAATTTTACTTATGTCCTGCCCTCATTCAAGGAAATGGTAAGCATTTGTTGATCCCCACAAGCTGACCAGGCA
Organism: Colius striatus; assembly: GCF_028858725.1. Classification (NCBI taxonomy): domain Eukaryota; kingdom Metazoa; phylum Chordata; class Aves; order Coliiformes; family Coliidae; genus Colius; species Colius striatus. Next base: position 118,852,915 of record NC_084759.1, on the reverse strand, counting down.
GCATTAAGTAAAAGTGGCACGAGGAAACTGTAATTAAAAGTCATTAAAGAAAATCTGTATCTTCTGAGAAAGGGCATTTCTGTGACGTTTTACAGCTATGGGGTTTTCAGCTCAAGTGATGATGATTGGCATGACTTTAGGGCAAGTTCATTCCTTGTGGAGTTGCAGCAGTAGGTCCAGACCTGGGTGTTACACATACTGCCACATATTTTATAAATCTCACGTGTTCCTATAAGAAAGAAAATTTTTAGTGTTTTCAGGAAGTTTTTGTGTGCTTCACTGAAGCTGACTGCTCTAACTCCGTCTCATGGTAAGTCAGATGTTTCACTAGCTGTGCGTACAGAAACATAATGCTTAATGAGGAAAACTTGAAATAATTTACAGAGAACACAGCGTCAACAGTCTTTTTGTTTAAGAATGCAACTGGTTTAGTATGTGATCCTTTGAGATGATATAAGTAACCATATCTACTACTGAGACAAAAATGCTTATTTTAGTTTTGTCAAGTTGTGAGGCTTCAAGGCAAGATTAGAAGTATCTTATGTGGAGAAGCTATCCTGGATTCAGGAATAAATTTTGCCTGCTTTAGCTCTCAGCTCATTCTGACGTCGGAGAGAAATTCTAGTTTAGAGAAGGAGTAAATATTTCTCTTACCAAGCAGTGGTTTTGTTGACATCAGATCTTAAAATAAATGTTGGGTTTGTGATATGTGGAGTAGAACCTGGAGAAACTGGCCAAGGTATTGTAGGAATGTAAGTCAAGCCTCCCCTTTGTATCAGATAGATTTCACTTCCATGTGCATATGTAAACTTTTAACTTCTATTTAACTATAATTATCACTTAAATGAAAAATTCCTCTAGTCATCTAAGGCAGATACTTACATATACAAAAAGGTCAACTTTTCAGGACTGGTACAAAGTGCAGGATTGCAAGAATCCAGGGTCCTGAATCCCAAGATTAGCCTTTGTGTTAGTTTATGTTCTTCATCTTTCTGTTGTGGATGAGCAGCTAAAATGCCATGTAGATAGTATTGTATTGTTCAGAAATTGTCCCCTGCAGAACACAATAAAATGTATCTGCCTGCATCCTGATTCTAAAAATTAGAAAGACCTTTTCACAAATAACTTCCCTGAGACTAGATGCATTATTTCCCCCACCCCCAACTGTGCCCTGCATTTGATATTTGGAGTCAGATAAAGAATAGTATTGGAAGACCTGACCTAAAATAATCTTAGCTACCAAACTCAAAGTCAACCAATGAAATTGATAGGCATCTCCAGTCATGAATTAATATTTTAATTGAGAATGATGAAAAGAATGAACTGTGGCAGCAAGGATTAATTTGAGCAGATGAATGATTTCAAAATTCATTTAGGAACAAACAGGCTCCTGGAGTGTCTGGGAACATAATGGCACCTTAATCAAGAGAGAGTGGGGATTTCAGAAAACCATTCTGACCATTCTGAAAACAAGTTGTATGTTCAGCCTCAGAGAACACGTCTGCTGCCTCGTCTAGTGCTGGACAGGATAATTATGAAAGTGTGACCTTATCGAGGTGAACCTGCTTTAGTGGGGAAGTTGGAAGTTAGAGGTCCCTTCTAACCCTTAACCATTCTGTAAAAAACCTAAAAGGAGACAGCTGTTCCTACTGTCAGGGTGACTTTCCTCAGCCCTGTTAAAGGAAGCCAGGCAAAGTGGCTCTGGAAAAGATCCATGGGAAAAAGGAAAGATTTGGGAGATGCAAATGTTGGAATTGGTCTTGCTCTTTGAAGGGCTCACAAGAGAAGCCATGGAGGAGTCTAATCATAAACCAGAATTGAACAACCCAAAGGCCTCCCAATCTCTACATGTTTTTATGCTTCCAAAAACTACGCTGGGATTGTAGCTTTCCATACAGTGGAAACCTATCTTTCTTTCTTCTTTCGCATGGACACAAACATACTAGAGATGGATATTCTTCCATGTCCCACAGTGTTCTTCCCCAAGATAAGTGATGTTATGGAAGTACAGTCCTAGAATGTTGTGGAAATACAGTGCTAGAATGTGACAGTGCTAGAATGTGTGCAGTGTCCATACATGTTATAAGCCATCATTGCTTCTCGGACATGTCACACTGTGTTTAATATTTGAAAACTGTCCTGTGTTGCTGTCTTAAAACCAGCCAAATATGAAATGAAGAACCAAAAGGGGGAACATGAACATTTAATTCACTGAGCAAAGTTTTCTCTGGCTTCAAGATGAAGAATCATAGGAATAAAAACTATACAGTGCTCACTTAGGAAGCACATACTTTTGCATACAAAAAAGAAAACCTAAGATGTTTTGAGATTCTTAGGAGAGTTGAAATCCCAGGAAGATTTTGAAGCTAAGTTTGGAAAGCCAGAACCCAATGTATCTTAGAAACGTGTGTACGCAAAAGTTAGGGTATTTTTATATCATAATCTTAACAAGGTCTGGAGCAGAGGAGACTGACTTGTTACAAACTCTGGGACATATACTGCCCAAGGCAAAAATGAGCATTGTCAATATAATCAGTCTCTTGTAAGTTAATCAGACATTATTACAACTGACACACTATCATTTTTCACATAACATGTCAAGCATATTGGTCTGTCTGCACTTGACATGCTTAGCTCTGCAAAGCTAGCAAGAAGGTAAGGACTTAAGGTGTTTTGACCAAATATCTTTCACCAAGTAAGGACAAACTCATCATTGGTGAAAGGAAGAGCAGCATGAGGATTTAATTCACAGATGTCACCGTCATATGCGCAACCATCAAATAAAAAGAAACAGAGACTTGGGGGAGGTACAAAAGTAGGTCCTTCCCAATCAGTCCATATTAGTTATCTACTCTTAAAAATGAATATAAGTAGCATATTATAATCTCACTATACAAAGAGTAAATGATATATTACTGCAGATGTGTAATGGTCCCTAAAGACTGGTTCTTCAGGATTTAGAACAGTGACAGACAGATTGTAACAAGGAGGAATCAGAATGTCTGGGGAAAGGAAAAAAAAATAATCTCTACTAGAGAGGAAATTGAAGAATGACCAAAGGAAAAACATATTTCAGTCAGAGAAACAGGATCATTTTGTTTGTTACAGAGCTATGGTACTATCTCTGTCCCCTGACAGCTTTGAGGATGATGAATTACCACACCTGAAATATACCACAAGTGATTCAGAAAACAAATTTAAAAGTAGGTTTTGATGGGTCATTCAGAATCTGGGGTATTGTTTACAGTATCATTACGTCAACATTTCATGAAAACATTGCCTGATACCATGGAACACAAAGCCACAGCACTCCTTGTCTTCCAGAAGAACTCTGAGCATGAGAAGGAATTAAAAATAGTCTGGACAAACCAATCATATGTGCTCTGCTAAATAATTTTTTCAGTTTATCCTTGTAGTCACTGGTTTGTCAGGATGTGATCAGAGTTCACCAGTTACCAGATTCAGTTTTACAGCAGCCCTGGTGCACGAGGCAATGTGGTAGATGACATAACTATTTGATATCTCTGGTTTATTCAGTAAGGTGTTCTATTTAATTGGCAGTCAGATCAGTTAATTTTCACATCTATTAAGTTTACTTTTTGAGTTGCCCTTTGCATGGTACTGGCTAGCCTGGGAAATTCTATCTGCGGAGATTGCCTTTTCAGTTACTCCTCTCCATGCTTCATCTATGAGATTTGAACAGAAAAAGGGTAAACAATTGTAAGCATATGATTTCCTTGGCAATCTCTAGCATTTCTCTTCTGAGAAATTTAAAGCAATTTGACAGAAACAAATGTGTTGCAGGTCAGATATCTAGTAATCTCTATCATTTTTCCAAGCTTTTATTGCATACAGGTCAGGAGATGGAGGCACTAAAAGACAAAGTAACTTGACTGAGATCTGTCTAGAAATGAGTGCAAGGAGCATAGGCAGGAGCATAGGCAGGAGAGGCTGTGCCATTGAAGCCTGAGGTAGATGCCAGGGCTCTTTAATCACACAATCACAGAATCATTTTGGTTGGAAAAGACCTTTAAGATTATAGAGTTCAACCACTAATCTAACGCCACCAGGCCCATCACTAAACTAAACCATATCCCTCAGCACTTCATCTACGTGTTTTTTGAGTATCTCCAGGGATGATGACTCCACCACCTCCCTGGGCAGCCTGTTCCAATGCTTAATAACCTTCTCAGTGAGACAGTTCTTCCTAATGTCCAGTCTAAACCTCCCCTGACGCAACCTGAACACATTTCTTTGTGTCTTCATTACTGGGGAAAAAAAGAGAGAGACCCCACCTCACAGCAACTACCTTTCAGGTAGTGGTAGAGAGTGATCATGTCTCCGGTCAGTCTCCTCTAGACTAAATATTCCCAGCTCCCTCAGCTGCTCCTCATTAGACTTGATCTCCAGACCTTTCACCAGCTTCATTGTCTGTCCCTGGACACACTCCAGCACCTCAGTATCCTTTGTACTGAGGGGCCTAGAACTGGCCACAGTATTCAAGGTGCAACCTCACCAGCACTGAGTACAAGGGGACAATCACCTCCTTGGCCCTGCTGGCCACACTATTTCTCATACAAGCCAGGATGCCATTGGCCTTTTTGTCCACCTGGGCCAAGAGTTTAACTCTAGTCCAGTGTTTGTCGATGTTTACTATGTGAACTTGCAGGAGTCACCTGGGTCCTTTTTACTGTATGTGAATTGGGAATACCTACAGCCCCCTTTGTAAAGCATTTTGAAACCTCTGGCTGAAAAAAAAATGTGGCATATCAAAGCAGGATTGTTAACAGAATTACTATCTTAGCCAGAGTACCTCTCTAAAGACGTCCCGTTAGTGTATGGCATAGAGTTGTATCCAGCTGGTTTAATTTTATTATCTTTTTTGTTTGTTTGTTTGTCTTTCTCTCTCCTTGGTAACGGGCAGGTGAGAAACCCCACCAATGCAGCATCTGTTGGCGCTCCTTCTCTTTAAAGGATTATCTAATCAAACACATGGTGACGCACACTGGCGTGAGGGCGTACCAGTGCAGCATCTGCAACAAGCGCTTCACCCAGAAGAGCTCCCTCAACGTGCACATGCGCCTCCACCGTGGGGAGAAGTCCTATGAGTGCTACATCTGCAAGAAGAAGTTCTCCCACAAGACCCTGCTGGAGAGGCATGTGGCTCTCCACAGTGCCACCAACGGCACGCCCGGAGCTACCGGCACCGGCACGAGGGCTGTCCCTGCAGGGGTGGTGGCCTGCACAGAGGGGACCACATACGTCTGCTCTGTCTGTCCAGCTAAGTTTGACCAAATCGAGCATTTCAACGACCACATGAGGATGCATGTGTCAGACGGATAAGTAGAATCTCTCTCTCTCTCTTTGTTATGAACAAACAAAAAAAAATAGAAACAACAACAAAAAAAGCTATGGCACTAGAATTTAAGAAATGATTTTTGTTTCATTTTTACCTTTATTTTTCTCCTTTTTTTGTTTTTTTGGTTCGTTTCGTTTTGTTGTTTTTGTACTACATGAAGAACTGTTTTTTGCCTGCTGGTACATTACATTTCTGGAGGCTGGGTGAATAATAATTTTCCCAACCTCCCTTGGATGGTGGCCTTAAGGCCAGGTAGTGCTTCATGAGCTCCACTGGTTGGATCTCTAGCTACTGGCCTCTAAATACAACCTTTCTTTACTACAAAAAACAAACAACGAAAAAAAAAATCACAAAAAAAATCAAAAAAACAGACAGAAAAAAATAAAAAAACAAAAAAATTTCTTTTTTCTCACTTGTGAAGAGCACTACAAAAAAAAAAAGAAACAAAACAAAATATATTACAAATCTACAAGGCCTACTGTCGTTATAAGTGCACCGCTCGCAGTGTTTCAATGGACGTAATTCACAATGCTGACCGCTTTTGGACTTCACAGTATCCAGTTAGAACTGTGGAATATTTTACTTCTGGTTGAGCAGCAACCAGAGGAAACATGGCCCTGCTGGTTTCCACCAAGCTGTCCGCTTTTCTCACACACACATGCACAAACACACGAAAGGGCTGAGGGGAGTGCAAGGCAGTGTGGCTTGGATAGTGTGGAGTCCCGGCAGGGTGAGGAAAAAGAATCAGAGGTTCCTCACCTGGATTCTGCTCCATCCCACGCTCTCTGGCGCACCCTCCCCGCTGCTTTTCCCATACCACCACCACCTTACAGCAGAAACCAAGAAGATTCAGACAACGAGCAACGGTGGCTTTTTTTGTAATTTATTCAGTGTCTTCGCTGAGCCCAGGGCCTCAGCACAATCAAGAGGGACTTTCACAGAAGGCAATGAGAAACGCAGAGGAAAATCAAAGATATCAGAGGTTGCAACCTATGGATCTAGGTACAAGAGAAGGGTTAGTTCCCACAATCTTTGCAAAAAAAAAAAAAAAGAAAAATTGCATCAGGATTTATTCTTGTGGAAGGAAGAGGAATAGAGGGTGGGTGGGGAGGGGAATAATAATTAAAAAAAAAAGAGTTCTTGGGACTTTTTTAATTCAAAATTTTATAGAGGGGCAAAAGTGACGTTTACCAGATAGAATGCTGATTTTTTTAATATATTTACAACAGTATTTGTGTAAAAAAACAAAAAAAGTTGAGATTGTTGAAAGTAATTTTTCTTTGTTTTCTTTTTTGTTTTGCGTACACTGCCACTAATATCTTCTCTTTTATTATATATATGAATATATATAAAAATATATATTTTATTTTAAATTGAGACTGTTAAGGTTAGCTAACCTGCTTCCAGATAGAGGGGGGGAGGGGAGATGATCTTGATTTTTATTTTAAAAAAGAGGAAGGATGTTTCTTCGTTTTCTTTTCTAGTATTACTCTCTCTCTTTTCTAATGGAATCAAGAATTACCTGGGTCGATGAGGGGCTCTGTGAAGTCATCTGTGAGATTATCTACTAGAGTTTGTGCATCCTGCAGTATCGTTGAAACTGCTACTTTGTTTTTGAATTACTTGGTTCTCTTTTTGCCTCTTACCAAGGTTCTGTCGTTTCTTTTTTTTTTTCGGTTCCATCTCAGAATTTATTTCTGCTGAAGGGCGATTCCTTTTGAGAAAGAGATTTGCCTAGCAATGTTCCCTTGGTTTGAGGGATGATAGAATCTGTAGTCTTTTATTTCTTCTTAGTTGAAAAAATATTGAAAGTTTTGGAAGTGTGTAATAACTAAGATTTCCCTTCTTTTTGGTCACTGGACAAGAATTAATCTGCTGTATTGTTCTCTCATCCCTGCCTTGCTCGCTAGAGAGCTTCCATATTTGTGTGAGAATCTGATCCTGCCCCTGGTAATTTGTGCTGATGCCAAAATAACTTAAAACGTTACCATTGCAAATAATATTCCCTTCTTCATTTGCAAAAAAGATTTAGCTGAAGGGCCACATCCCGCATTCTTTGCATATGCAAAACTATGCAAGGAATGTAGGATCAGTGTGAAAGATTGATTCCCGATCTTCATATATATGTTAGTGTTCTGTATTTTGTTCTATTGTGTTTGAGCTGGTGTTCTCCCTAGTTGTCTTCTGTGTATCTGTGTGACAATTTTTCCCCCAAAGCCAACTCCCAAAGTACATGGGTCCTTAGTTCAGTTGGATCAGTGTCTGACACCGTCTTTGTCTTGACTGAAATCTATAGCTAGGACTTGCACCACCTGCACTCTGGACTTTATGATTTAGGCAGAGAAGAAGCACCTAACAAAAATATGCAAAAAGAAAAAAAAAATAGAATTACTAGTTTAGCTTTTACTCGTGTCTATATTTAAATCAAGCTTCCTTAAGTTTACAAAACTTTGCTTGTGAACACTGAGCATTTCACATGAGACATTCATTCATGCAGGATAACTTTCTAACTATTGACTTGATAGATCTCCACGTACAATTTTGCTTGTTCTTTCCACCTGCGGCTTCTATATTGGATGTCTGTGATTCAGCACAGGTAACCTCATTGCTACATTCTACGCTTCTTCCCTTACTGATTGATTTTGGAGAAAAAACTGACAGGTGGTTCAGTCTCAGAATCTTTCTGTACCCTGCAAGGTATTGTTCGGCAGATCTTAAACACTGCAGCCCTGATTTTCAGCTGCAGTAGGCAGCAAAAAGAGTCTTCGAGGCAAGTGGCAGAGCAAATGAGTCCCTTATATGGTAACATATCTTTTCTTTTTTGTCAAGTTGTTTAGGTAGCTCAAGGGGGCTGGAGAAGGAGCATAAGTTAGTTAAAAAAAATACTGTTCTCATAACCACACCAGTAAAAGCAACACTTGCATATAAACCAAGTAATGAAAACACAAAGCCTAAGACAGAGGGAGGGAGAACTAGTTTCTGCCATATAAATAAAGACACACTAAATCTGTACAGAAAATAAAGGTTCTAGAGACAAGGGTGTGGAAGAAAATGAGGGAAGTGGACCTATACAAAAGAATTAAAGGTCTTTCTCTGAGGAAAGGTCTTTTTTTCTGAAATCTTTGGTATCAAAGAATTAGATGTTCTCCCAAATGAAGGATTAACAAAGTCTTTTATCCAGCTTAAAAATCTGTAGCTGCTCATTTGTCATCTGAGGTCTGGGAAAAAGCTGTTTAATTTGCTATTGTTAAATCTGGTAAACTATAGTCAAGATGTAGTGTATTGTGGAATATAGTTCTTACACCGGAAAAGAGACGTCAGTACACAGGAAATAAGAATCAGGGTTAAAGTCTACCAAAATCCAAATACTATGGTGTTTAGAGAGAAAAACCTGATCTAAATTTTAATTCTTCAGTTTTCAACCTTCCCTAAATCAAAGAAATGTCATCTTTGAAATGCAAAATTATAATGGGACCTAATAAATTTGAAGTGAATTAAAGATCAGTTGTGAATGAATGAATGAAGGGTGCCAATTAAAATAAACTTTCCAAAATAAAGCTAAGGCCTACTAGATTGAATTCTAAATCACTTGTCAAAGAGTTTAGGCCAAGGTCTTCACAAATGGCCACCTGAAGTGTAAACTGATTTCATTGAACTTCCAGGCTCAAAAATTAGTGACTTGTTTTTGTAAAACACGGAGCAACTTGCAACATGACTGCAAATGTAGTTGAAACTGTTCATCAAGTCACTTAAGTGCCCTTCTGTGAATTTCAGAGCTCAAACATAGACCCCCATTATCTTTTAAAATGCTAAATTATTTTTAGTAATGCTTCCTCCCATCTGATTAAATATTGTTTGCTACTTGGAAATAACTACAGTATCTGAATGTTATGGGTGTCCTCAGGCTTCATGTATTGCTACAACATTCCTTGGCAGAAGGAATACCTGTGGCACACTAGCAGTCACAATGATCTACAAGGTGCTGTTGACGGTGTTCGAGCACATCCATCTCAGTATGCTTGAAACTCAAAACACTTGATGAAATGATATAGACGAGAAAGAGCAGACTGTAGCACACATCCCTCTGATGGAGTAGGCAATATCCTGCACTCTCTGAGCCTGACTCTCACTTTCCCTAAAGCTCTAGTCATATTGCTTTGGCAATGGAAAAAGGCATTAAATAGGACATAAATTCAAGCATACAACTGAAGGCCTCTCTGCAAGGCAGAAGTGCAATAAAGGAAGCCTTAGAGTACATGGGAGGTAAGTGCCTTCTCTTACTGCTGCTGAGGCTGATGAAGTCAATTGAAAACGTAGAATTGGCCAGAACAAATCTTCCCTGTGGTCCACTTTGCCCGATATTCTGTGTGTGACACATGGCCAGTTACAGATGACTTGGATGAATATGAAAGACCTATGTTAGATAATGGCAAAGTAATAAGCCTAAGAAAGAAGATTTATTATAATCCTCATTAGCTATGTATCTACTTATGACCTAAAGACATGATAATTCATGGCCTTAACTTTTTATCCCATATAAAAATTATATATTGTGGCAGATAATTCTCATTACCCTTTAAAGATCTAGCTTATTAATTGCTAGGCGGCCCCAGTGCTATCCTGTGGAACTGAGTTCCTTGGGTTAATTACCACCATGTTGAAATGATTCCTTTTCAGGTTGATTTTGTTGCTGTTCATTTAAACACCCTTGTTCTCATACTATGTGAAATCATAAATCCGAGAACAAAAACTTAACTTCTTTGGCCCATTCCACTGAAATCTGCCCTTCTCTGGAAAGCCTGAATCCACCAGGAATGCAGGACCAGAGCACCACTTGTCTACTGGTCAATAAGGAGAGAAGAATGTGTGCGTGTGCGTGCCTGGGGTGTGTGCGTTAGTGCGGTTCTCCTACAGTGATCTCTTGCAAAATACTAGCAAGTACAACTTATAAATAATGGGAACATAACAGCAGAGTTGGAAATTGTAATGTGATATTTCAATCTGATCGCTCCTCTCACAAAACACCAATTAATGGTCTCTCATAAGGCAAATAGATACAAATATTTTGCAGAACCTGCTGTGGGGACACTCTCAACAGTTGTCTTACTTCCATTAGGCCCACTTCTGCCCATGCTGTTAGTTACTTTGCAAACCAACTCAGATTCCCAGTAAGGAAAAAGGGAAGAGGGCATTTAATTGACTTTCTAAGAGAATGAGATTTGCCTTTGCTCTAAGATCAAAAGCCAAGTGGTACCCGTTTTTCTTCTTTCACTTTCTTTTTCATCCAAAGTAGAGTTGAGTAATAACTCACATACTATCAGCCCTCTCACTTCTTACAAACTCCAGCCTGATTGATTTAGTCAACCTTGAGCTACTTGATTAATGCTGGATCATTCACGTGATGGAGGAACAAATCTCTTGCCTTTACTAAGTATTATGCTGCTGTGTCCTGCCTCTCTTAGTAATGAAAACAAATCTCATAGGGAGAAGGTGTAAAACATACTGTCTGCAGGAGTTTCGAGTCCAATCCAGAATCAGAAACACCCAAACCATTTCAAATACAACCCAGGCTTCAGAATGCCTAAGGCTGAAGATCTGTGGCTCTTCTGACAGTCTTACACTAAGGAAATGCTCCAGCTCTCACTGCTAAAGATGACTTGCTGCTCAAAAAGAAATACATCCAAATTAGCAACTGATGTCTGTTCTGTCAAGGAAAACTAGACCTTGATAATACAATCTATTCAATTCAGCATCCAGGTCCTCTGAGCTATTGAAGTAAACCTGATAGAAATGATCCAGCAGGTAGCCTAACTGAAGCAGCATCTGATCAGCCTAAAGCAAAACAGCTGCTTTTCACATTCCCTGAGCTGTTTTTATACTGGCTGTGAAAATTCATGAAGGAGGTATAACGTGATGAGAACTTGGTCCTGAGAGAATCTGAGCCTTTGCTCCCAGGAGGCGTGTCACTCATTAGGATCTGGCTCCTAAGTGATCATAGCTCTGCTGAAGAAGGGCTTATGAGAGAAACTACAGATAATATGTTACATCTAGAGTCTTGAGTTTGTAAATTCAATGAAAACCTTTCACAACACTTTCACAACAATTCTGCAACATGGCCGGTAAGAGTGTGAAGGTGACCTAATGCTAGATTCATGTCTATCAGGGGCTTGTTCTGGCCATGCCAAGCCAGCGTTGGTGCTGTTAACCTTCTCCCAGCTAACTTCCTTTAAAGCTACTCAGCGATCCAGTTAATTTCAGCGGGAGCAAAGGAGTCCCCAGATTTTTATAGATGACTAAACTGTGAAATTTGGATAAAATTTTAGGTATGTGCATATTTATCAAACTAACTCAGCCAAAAATGACAAGTTATGCTTTCTTTAGCAAAAAACAGAGAGATTTGGTCCACAGGGAGACACTGACAGAGAAACAACCTGTCTGAAAAATAAGGATACTTTACTCTCTTAGACCTGTTGTGAAGAACAAGGAGGAATCTTTCTTTTTTCTCTTAGAAAATATTCAAATGAGAAACAAGATGTGTTAGGTAATAGTGTATATCCGTCTAATTATTCCCACTGCTGATAACTAATCAACTAGATTAGTGCCTGTAGGAACAGAGAAAGTGTTATGCATTCAATGTTTCCATTTCTGATCCCCCTCAGCTATAGATCAGGAGTAAATAAAATTAAAACAGCAGAGTTACAGAAAAGCAAAATTTTAGTGACTGAAAGAACTATTTCCCTGTGTATGTCTGCCAGCATCTGGACAAATATCCACTCAGAATGAATGTTTATAATTACTAGGATACTGTTAGATAATTTTGGTTTAAAATTTAGTGAAAAAAAGAAGTTGAAGTATTAATATGGTATTTTTTTCATTATATTTTTAGCAATGGTTCTCGCCTCTTTTTGCATTTCAGCCTCTACCATGGTGCTTGATCCCCAGGCATTATAAGAGAGAGTCCAAGTGTAGGAGAAGCAGAATTGACTGATCTAATGTAAATGAGGTAAAAAAGTAAATTGTACCCATAGTGTGCTTTAAATCACTGTTTGCCTTGCAATTGGTAACTTGACTAAAGAGTTTCTGGGTTTATTTTGAAATAGAAGTAGTCAGACATATTCTGAACATAAATCTAGCATAGTCACATCAGGAAAAGAATGTGGTGGCTTTTAAATGCCAGTTTCCTCAAGAATTGTTTGTTAAAAGCTTTAAAAATAATAAGAGGCAAAGTCAAAATACACAGAACTCTGCTACTCTGCAACATCAAAGTGAGAGGAAAAGAAGGTGGTGCAAATAATTGGATACCTCCTTCTCAGTTCTGTAAATTAGAATCTCATCTGAAGGAAAGGAAAGGCCTAGTGGTGGACGTGGCAGTGCCTGGTTAATGTTTGGAGTCAATGATCTTAGAGATCTTTTCCAACCTAAATGATTCTGATTGAATAATTCTACTCTAATATGATTCTTCGTGTTAATACATGATCACAGTCTTCACCACCAGAACTACTTCACTGACTTCCTTTTCCTGCAGTAAGTGAACTGAGATTTTTGTGTACAACTGCATATGCCCAAGGAAAGCTCTTAATGTTTCCCCTAGGAAAAAAGAGTATAATATTGAGATAAGCAGACCGAGAAGGCCTTTGAAACACTGTATTAACTGTATTTTAACCTTCTAATGTGTAATTTGTCCTCAGCTATTTTTCAAAAAGCAAAGAGCAGTAACATATTTCTTTGGTAAGCAAATACTCTGCAGCTTTGAACATGCTTCAGCCTCATATACAATTGACACCTTAAACCAGAAATGAGTCGGACTGGTGTGGAGTGTGCTCATGTTTTATATCCGTACCAACGTTTCATCTAAAACAATCCCTTCATACAAAATGTGTTTTACTGTGTTTTCCTGTTTCAGAGGGTCAGGAAGAGGTAAAGAAGTATTAGTGAGGCACAGTGGTCTCTTCATAATGGATGATGCTTCTCAGCTGTTTCTTACCTTCAGTTACAGCTTCGGGTTTGGTCCTCTTCCAAAATGTCCTCCTCCTTTTCATTGGGTTGGTTGGCATCAACTCCCTATAAAAAATCCTCTTCCTAAACCAAATTAATAATATGGGGATTAGGCTGTGTGATTTGACTACTGACTCTAGCCCTACCAATGGCAGTGGAATTCATGAGAGAGGAAATCCAGTTGAAAGCTACTTCCCAGTGACAAGTTCTGTTCTTAATTTCTATCAGTGCAACCTATATTGGCATTTCTGGGATTCCATGCGTGTCACCGGAGGTAAATGTAAGCCTTTCGATTGGTTTAGCTGTCATTTCTTCGAAGAAAAACATATTCTAAGAATATCTTTTTGCTGCAGCAATATCATTGTACAAACAAAAGAGCTGCCAATATCCCATCATGTCTGAGAACTTCTATCCATTTCATCCCATAGAGACATTCTCTTTTCCACTCCTCATGTAAACTTTGTTAGCACTTGAACCCTCTTTGTGCTACAAAATTTCATGCACAGTCATGCAGCCACTCCCCAAGCATCCCTCATAAGTGCTCTATGTCAGCCTGGGCTTAGGTATTGCAGTAGCCCATATGCTTTCAGAAAGTCTCCCCTGGGACTTTATCCTGCTGAAAAATCTGGTTACCAGTGTAGCAAAGCATTGCTTGCCCTAGATACTTTCCAGGCAGAAGTGCAAGCCTCTATAGTGTACACAGTTTGTGCAGTTGACTGGTTGGTGACTTTTTGCTAAATTCACAGTCCTGTGACGCTTGAGGGAAGTGCAGAGCCTGGTTAGATACTGTTTTGCTGAACTATCTGATTCTTCAGTGTCTTGTTTCTACAAAACAGACAGATATCTTTCTGAGATCTATACATTTAATTAGGCACCTTTTCTATTTCACTTTTCTCCTTTACCTTCTGCCACCTGGGTATTGCCATGTTCTTTGTTGAACTTTACAAAGTCCCCTAAAAGTTCAGCCCTCACGTTGAATACTTACTCTTTGACTTATCATGTCCAGGAAGCAGGAGTACGTTCACCCAACTGCCCTGAAATAAATCACGGCTTTCTTCCTCTCACTTTTCCCATGACTTTTCCCCCTTTACTTTCTTTAGTCACATAGTCACACAGTCTGTTGGTACCCAAGGGATCTTTGAATAAAACTAAACTATGTGGCCTCTGTGTGTGTCTGCGTGCAAATATGTGTGTGAGTATGTACGTGTATGTGTGCATGTGCGGATAGGTCTCTAGCTATCTCTTTCTGGCTTCACAGACAGATTGCTGATTGAGTGTGTGGACATGCATGGTTCAGGAAAGGGTTTAGATGAAACAATGATTAAAACATTAACTGTGGAGCGTTGGCAGGAATCTACATGAATCTACTGAAAAATAAGTACGCTGGTTAGTATATACAGATACATATGTTCACATTCTGTCTGCCAAATGCTCTTAGCTGGATGTTTGCCCAAAGAAGAGATTTGCCCTCATTCAAAACATGACACCCGAATTTGGTCCAGTGGATTTTTGTGAGAACCCATTCTGAAGGGAAGGCTGAAGTATGCCTCTCGGAGCCTGGTGTGGTCTTTCAGACACAAAATAAGTAAAACAGTCCAGCTCAGCAGGCTTCACTAGCAGAGATGGGCATTCATGAGGGCTGACAGATCTGGAACGATACTTTGGAGTTCAGTCACTGATTTCCATAGAATTTCAACATCTTCACCTGACAAAGGAATAAAATCCGAGCAAAATAATCTAACTTGCCTGTTTGCTTCCCTTAAAAAGAACAGTAAACAATTACCAAATCTTTAAACAGTTAGTAATGCAGTCTTATTGATAGGCTTTAAAATAGAGACTCCAGATATGGAGTCTCTAGTATCCAAAGCACCATATCAAACAGCTCTTTCCCCACCTCATGTACTCTGAAACATCTTGACTATGAATATCTTTACAAGTAACCTGAGTTGTCCATTCCAAATATGCAGTCACTTAACAATTAGTTTTCTCTCCCTTGGTCTTTGCCAAAATCTTTTTAAGGAACATGGTTAGGGTGTCTAAAAGGCCAATAAATCGTCAGGAAATTGGTCAGTGAGAGAATTCAGTATGTAATTCATGAGAATGAGAACTGCAGGATTTCGTTTTGCACCCATTCAGTTAGTGGGATGAGTAAGTATATTTAGCTACAGCTGCCTATTTTGGTATCACATTAGCCCTAAAAGTAGCATTTTCTTCTTCTTTGCCCAGCTAGGGGATTCCCCTTGTCCCAGAAAGAGTATTTGGAGAATGTGTGTGGGGGAGGAAGTTCTTTCATTTTCACTCATACAAATTTGAATAGATGTTATTCCTCTTCTTAGATTGGTGGCATTTCCCTTCCCCTTTTGAATAAGATGATAAATGCAACAATTTTGGCTGACTGATATTGGGGTGAGGTTTTTATTTTGGTTTGGGGTTTTTATTTGGTTAAATGTACATTGTCTCTCTATAGTCAAAATGTCTGTGACTGTAACAGTATGTATTTCTTTTAATGAAGAAAATAGACTTTTTGGTTTTTGTTAACAGTACTAGTGACTTTGTGGAAAATGACAAGTTGCTATTTAGATCTGCTTAGTTAAGTACAGTACACTACAATACAGTATTTCTGAAAGCTAGAACATACAGTACACAATATATATAGCAATTCTATATCAATATATATACATAGTATAATCATTTAACTTTTGCATCTGCCTATGATCATACCAAAATAATTTTCAACATGTATCATTCACAACCCAATCAACCGCTGCAGCTATTGAAGCATTTAACAGTCCTTATTACGGCTCTAGTGTGCTTTTTCATATTATTGGCTTCTTTATTGTCTTTACAAGTATTTTTTTCAGACTTTTTAAATCTCTGTGTAGCAACATGTAGGAAAGTAATTTTTTCTAAGAAAAGGTAAAACAGTATTAGACTCTACAAAAAGTTAGAGGTTGTTCCCTGCGAACCTTTCATTTCAGAAGAACAATCAATTGAGACGATTAATGTTATCTATATACTCTCTTCTAAGATGTCCTGCTATTTCATTTGTTAAAGTATATGTCAGACTTTCATCTTCCATTCTGAGCCGTGGAGAAAGATGCCACAAGTGGTCTTTCATTCTTTCCAACTTCTATTTCTGTAAAGTTTTCAGATTTCCTAAAATTATCCTCTGTACTAACTTGGAGTAGAAGAAATATTATTCTCTCTACAGTTACGCTGAATGTGGCCAGTAGACTTTGCCAGAAATTGGATTAAAAAAATACCTCCATCCACCACTATTAGTATATTCCAATTCCAATTAGTATATTCCAATTCCAATTTACTTATCCATTCAATCCCCTCTTTTTCAAATGAAAACAACCTCTGCAAGTTTGAGTTTCCATTCAAAAGTTTTCCAAGGTGAGTGTTGCCTTTGTCGTCATCACACCACGTTGCTCTTGATTCTGAATTTTGGGTCAATCCCACTAGATCTTAATTGTCAACACAAAGCTGCTGAAAGAAATGTCACTAGGGATATGTCAAAATCTAGATCCGAACAGCCCAGGGGAAGCTGATCGACACCCAAGTCTTATGGCTTGGGATGTCCTTTCTGTATTCGCATCTTGCAACGGGTGGCCCGGGCAGCAAGTCTAGATCCAAACTTCATAACAGTGCAAACTTAAGAGGCACAGGAATTCATGTTTCCTTTTCTAATTCAGGTGTGTCTCAGCTGACCTTCATTCCTCTGGTCAACAGCATATCACTCCTAAATGAAAACATGTAAACACATGAGGGTTGTGGAGGAGGTATTCGTTGTATCTCATTTCTCCTAACTGCAAAGTTGGGAAGAAGTGAGAGACGGTCACAGTAATTACAAACTGTGCTTTCACTGAGAAGGAGGAAATCTGTGTCGCTGCAGATCAGTAAACATTAAAGTGATTTTGGAATGGGAAGAGAGGGAAAGAGTTACCTATGCCACATCTTGGGATAACATAAAAAGAGAACTTCACGTATGGGAATCATCAAGTGCTGGCATTCCTCACAGACTCCTGTCATCTGCCATTTGCACTTAGATGGAGGCCGCTGCCACATCCTTCTTTCACTTGCAGTTTTAAAGTTATGGTCTTCCAGCAGTAGTTTCTAAGTCTGGCTTTTCGTTATTCTGTCTATAGCCATTTGTAAGCGAAGGAAGAGACTATCCTCTCAATATTGATTGCACACGTAACAAAACTAGATTGGCCTATTACATAGAGGATGGGCTTTGTCCCATTAAGCCAAACAGGTGCCATTTCCCAAATAAATTCCAGTTAGCTGCTGCAGCAGAGTGCTGATTCAGTGGTCCACATTTTCTGACCATGGTCTTTGCCTTTTCCTTTTATTGAATGCTGAATTATACATATTTTTGTAGAGAGTGTTCTCACTTCACTGAGAATGCCCAATTGTTTAAAAGGCTGCATACCCATTCCACGCTTCCCCTGCTTATCCTTCGTAAGGTTTCGTAATTCATTTAGGATAATTACTAGTTTAATATATTTCTTGATTTAACTTCTGATTTAACTTCTTTGTTGCCTTTTATTTTTTTCCTAATGCTTTTTTAAACACCTCAGTTCATTTTGCATCTTATACAGTTTACAATTTATATTTTAGGCTAAGAAGTGGTTCTACAAACAGGATGGTACCAAACAGGTAGATTATCCACACTAGAGATTGTACTTTTAGAACACAGTGTATACAGATACAATTGCCTAAAGGAAAGTGAAACTAACAAAATAATCAGCTGGTGAACACTATTTTACCATATCTTTTACATGAAAGACAGTCAGTCATTTGTGAATCCAGAAATCTTGCTTTTTGTCTTTTTTTTGAAGAACACGTGTCCTTGCTTTTTCATTCTCTGAAGAAATACTAATCTGGAGAATTGTGATGTTCTAAGACGCTGGTTTCATATGCGCATGTTTTCTACTTTTCTAAGGAGGGATAAAACAGAAGGTGATACTGGCTTTCAGTTTTATAGGTTCTTTCATTGGGGACTTTCCTTGAATGATATAAACACCAAGGGAAGAGTCTGTCCAAACATTAGCTTTATTTTAGTATATGGCTTTCATTATTACTTTTGTTTTCTATCTCGTTGTTGACCACGTAGACCTCCAGAACTAACGCAAGCCATGGTCTCACGTTTCTGTGGTCGACAGCATTTGTATTCAGCTCCTTTTTGCACTTCTTTTCCCTGTTAATATGGCTTTTGAGGAACAGAACAGTTGAAGTAGGTAACACTGTCACCACGAGAGGGAGAACTTCGTACTAAGAGAATGTTGTTCTATGCTACTGTGCAGGGACAGAAAGGGATTTTTAAAGCTCTTCACTGCAAGGTTAAATAAGAGGAGAGTCCCCCACCTTGGGGGTGCTTGCGCCAAAGACTGGGGGGCCTCCCAGGAGAGAGAAATGCTTGAACTCCATGCAAGGGACTTGCTCTTCACCTGTGCCACTTAGAGGAAAAGACTGAATCTCCAGTATCTGCTGCTGCTCTTTTTTTGCATGTATATCTTTTTTTAAAAATACGGTTCATATTTATTGGTGGAAGATGTATCATTCGTTTAGTGAAGCCAGAACTACTTGTTCACAAGTATCTCAACAAGTTTCATTGTCTTTTGGGGTGCCCTGTTTCTTTTGTCCCAGTGCCAGGATGTAGCTTGGACTGCCGTGAAACTCATGGGAATCCTTTAAATCTGGAATTTATTCCTAGCTTATTTATTCCATGCTGAGCATTCAGTCCCCTAGATCCTTGCTCCAAAGTTCAGAATCAAAGAAATTCTTACAATGAAATGAAGCAGAAAATTGGTAGTTTCCCATAAACTCCACCCATAATGAGCTTTTGTTGTCAAACATAAAATAAATAGGCTGCTCAGTTCAGGCAGGATGTACTGCATGACCTTTCTTACCAGCATCAGTGAGGTCTCTACTTAATCCTGAAAACCGATTGGACCAATACTCTGTGGGCCAAATTCTGCCGTCGGGACCCACGTGCTCTTTTGTTGACTTCAGTGCATTTTCTCTGGCAGGGAAAGCATATGGAGCCCTACAGAAAGGTACAGTCCCAAAAACTAGTTTCATATATACCCTTCAAGATGTCACAGGGAGGACTGTTCCCATAATTTAGCATGTTCTTTCCCAAAGTTTCTGTTCTTTATAAAACTGACTCAAGATTTGATTTCACTCCATGAGGCAGATTTTGCCTATGTTAAGGGCTCTGTGATTAAACAGTCTCTCCTTGCTGGGAGGCTTAATTTGAAAGAACTACACATGGCAGGACAGCTGCTTCCCTTTGACCAAGGCATAGGACTTTTTTTTTGGTCCAAACAATCATAAACAGCCTCGAGTCTTTCATTCCACAAGTATATAGCCTCTTTCAGTTTGATTAAATAGGGAGCCACAAGAGCTATGATACACAGAAATCATTTTGTGTCACTTTTCTATTGCCAGAACAATGTAAAAGTGTTTAGGTATTTGGATATTTAGGAGTTACTTGATTCTAGGTTTCTGACTGCTTTGATCAGAAGCACTCTGGCCACATCTTTTCTGTAATGGTGATGATGTTTTTGTGCAGGAGAAATGGAGTTGTTTCTTTTTAATATCTGATTATATAACCCCAAATTCAGACTATACATCACACTTTTCTGTGGACTTCTCTTTTAAAAGTGCTACTGCATTGGGTATGCAGGAGAATGAATGTGACCCACGTAGTCTAGTGTGAACTTAGCATTTCAGCAAACAGATAGAACACCCTTAAAGTGCATACAGCTGAACAGCAAGAATATTCATTGCTGCTGATTATATTAGCCAATATATTAGTGATTCCGTTGCTCTCTCTTCATTTTTCATTATGGACTCATTGGTAAAGATAAAAAGCAAAAGTCCTTACAGCCTGTCGTTTTTCTGTTTAGGAGGTGGATATTCAGGATCCCTGCTCACTTATTTAGATTGTTTCTCTTAGGTTCTTTCCTTATTTTTGTGCACATGAAGCACTGTTAATCTTTTCTGCACTAGGATGAAACAGAGTGTGTCAGCACGCCTGGAGGCGAGGGCACAGTTCTACTATCTTTGCAAGAGAAAGAAAAAAGAGCAACCTGCTTCTCAGTTGTTGTTTGGTTTGTTTGTTGGTGTTCACTTTTGTTTACATTCTGGATTGGGCTGCCATCTTCCACAAAGGACTAGGAGCGGGAGGAGAGGCAGAAGGCATAAGGAATCATGTGCCTAAGTGAAGCAGCATGCAATATTCCTCTATATGCTGAGCAATTAGAGTGAGGTTAGTATACCAGCAGCAGTATTGCCCTAATGGATTCCTTTTTCCACACATTTCCCTTTCTTGCTCCTTCTTCCCTGTTGTGGCCTCTTACACAGATTTAATGGTTCTCCACTCTCCTGTCTAGCAGTTGTGAGGGTTAGATGGAGGCTCTTGTAGCTGTCCAAACAGAAGTTAATCTCCAAACCCGTGAGTACCCTGAAGTTGTCTTTTCCCAAGTGATATCTTAATGAGTGGCAAGCCCTGGCAGGTGTTTAATTTTGTTAAGAGATGGATAGGCTAAGGGAGGCATGGGCTGATTTTGATTCCGTGACCTGCTTGCCTTTGTTATTAATGAGCTTTATTGTGTTTTTCATACCTGTTTTTGTTTTAGGTACTTACATGCCTGTCATTTAAATTCCTGCTTTTCCCACCATAGCCCTAGAAGGGCCATGAAAAAAATCCTTTCTATATATATAGATATATATACTTGTGTATTTGCAGGATGTGGGGAGGGAGTTGTCCGTGCATGTGCATGTCTGTGTGACAGGGAGAAAACTAAAGTTAGTGTTCATCTGTCCATTTGTTTCAGGGTGGCCACAGTGAGCTGCCCCTTTGAAAAGCTGATTGCACTACAGAACCTTAGCTTGGGCACTGTTAACATACGGACTGTATTTTGGGAACAGGGAAGCTTTTTAGGTTTTGTATCCACACTTAACACATGCCCTTTGCGAGATGTGCCCTTGCAAAGTTTGCATCTGACAACTTTGTGTAAAACCACTACTGACCTTTTTGCTCTATCTTTTTAGGTCTCTCTTCTTTCTGCAGCCCCCAAGGGCTTGTCTCCTTTCTAATTTTTGTCATTCAGCTTACTATGTTTTTGATAAATGTCCTATCCACTAATGAGATCTACATTGAGTGGGAGGAGAGAAAATGAGGCATGTGAAAGTGTGGCTGGGAGACAGCAAATTCCCCTTTCGTTTGGGATGCTTTTACTGAGAGATGATTTCTTGGGGGCTGGGTGGGGTGGGGAGGGAGTTTGTGCTTTTTTGGTCTGGATAAGGCTTTTTATTTTTGCACTAAGTATGAC
Organism: Colius striatus; assembly: GCF_028858725.1. Taxonomy (NCBI): domain Eukaryota; kingdom Metazoa; phylum Chordata; class Aves; order Coliiformes; family Coliidae; genus Colius; species Colius striatus. Next base: position 118,831,213 of record NC_084759.1, on the reverse strand, counting down.
TGCACTGCACTGCATTGCACTACTGAAATGTATTTACATGTGGTGGGATTGGAAGGGGCCAATTAAGCAGGAAGGGAGAAGAGAAAGGGATAGGCACAGGAAACAGCACGTACCGTAAACCTGACCAGGTTGAAAGAGAACTGGGGTTACCTTTACTTGCAACTAGTCAGACACTGAGATAGCTGTATTGGATAGCTTCTGTAAAAAAAAACAAAACCAAAACCCAAACAAAATAGTTGGGTTTTTTTAAAGCACTATAATAGAAACTGAAGAGGCGTCACAGGTTTCAGGGTGCTACAGATCTTTCCCCCCGTCTTTACCTAGAGAGTGTTCTTTGGGGCTGTGAGAGAATTGAGAGAATTGCTCATCATGAAAACCGGTGTAAGACTTCAACTTAAAAACACCGATTCCTAGTTCAGATGTCAAAACTTGCATTGTCAGACAGGATCTCTTCAGAGAGGTTTGACTGTGATAAGCGTCCCTTCAGTATAAACATGATCTCTCAGCTCAAGAAGTGAAGCCACAGAGCAGACTTACCAAAGGGGAAGGTCACTGAGAAAAAGCACTTCTTTATGAGGCTGTTATGGGAACAGTGCAATAAACAGTCATCCTGAACACTCAATTAAAGGTATTTCAGTCAAGCCTCTGGGACAGAGGGAGCAGGAGGGATGTTTTGACAAGAAAGGGTGATGTGGAATTCAGTATAGTAAGAAGTATTCCTGCATAGGCAAAGACAGTGTCTAGCATTTTAAGATCTTCATTCTGATTTGTCTCCTCAAACAGTCCAGCATCGTGAAGTCTTTTGCTGGAACCAAATGCAATCCTAAGTGAGAAATTATTTTTACAGTCAAGATGTTCGTTGGCCTATGCCTTGGTCATTAACTTTGTGACAAGCCTAATATGAGAAAAGAGCAGTAGTAACGTGCAGCAAGATCCATCTCTGCTGTTGTTCTTTGTGGTCTGTAAACTCTAAAAAGTTTGTGTTGAATCTCTTCAGTAAGACCATAACTCAACTTCATCCAGAAGGCTCTCTATAGCAACTGGGAGAGGAATGTAAAACATGAATGCATCATGCTTCAGTCCTGTAGTGGAGGGACTTCCTGTCTAGTGTACACAGAGGTTTCACAGACAGGACAGGGGAGGTAGTCATCTAAGGAAAGTCTAGAGTAATTGGGTGTTCAGAAATCTTTCATGCCCTAAATTTCTCCTTAGGCTTGAAGCTAAGATGTTTTGAGTTCATTAGTACCAAGGAATGGATAGTATAGACCTTACACAGAGCTGCACAGTGGAAAGCAAATTGTTGCCAGTCAGTTTCTTGGGCTGCCTCATATGAGAAAAGTATCAACTACTAGAGGAGGAATAATATACAAGAGGGGGATCCTGGATGGGAAGAATTATAGAATCATTATGATTAGAAAAGACCTTTAAAGTCACCAAGTCCCACCACTAGGAAGGAAAAAGACAATCTAGAACTAGGGAAGACTTTGGAGTTAAGTCTGAGATTCCCACTCTTAGATTTCATCCATCCTGGCTTGAAAGGGCTGGAAGAGAAGAACTGGAGATATCCCTGATGTAGTGTTAGGACTCTTCTCTTGAAAGCAGGCAGGACTCTTTCTGAGCCATCTGCAGGAATCCTGTAAGATGAAAACCACTGGAAGGTTGTCTTCTAGTAATGAGGCTGTGGATGCCCAAGGAAAGCACAGTTTGTTTGAGAGCCAGCATAATACAGTGTCAGGAGAGCACCTTTAATTTGTAAAGTGGCATTTGCATCTGTAAGAGTAGTAACAGCTATAGAGTCGTGGTATGAGAGGAAATGAAGTCTGTCTGCTGAAGCTAAATCAGGTTATGAGCTAATACTCCCCTTTTTTGTTAGGTGAGTTTTTGTTTTGTTTTCTTGTTTAAGGCAGCTGCATATATTGCTACTGTCATAGTGGATTTGCATTGTCAAAGAGAAGTAGTGGACTGCTCCAGAAAAAAAAGAAAAACAAAAAAGTGAAGTTGAGGGTTTACTGAGCCTGCTGTGTCCAGAGTGCCTTTCCTGCTGTGGTAAAATAAAGAACTTCTGTAGTTTGAGCTGTTCTGGCTGAATGATTGCTGCATATTCCTCCCCTGTGGTGTGACCTGATGGCAACCATATTTGGACAAGGAGAGGAAAACTGCATGCTTGCAATGCTGTGATAAGATGCCATTTGCACTAGTTTTTTAAAAGTACTGCAACCTGAAGAAGGGGGCTTTGAGCCATGCTCCAAACCCGGGTTTGAATTCAGCCTGTTTAAACTTGATTCCAGCTAACTCGATTTCAATAAAAACAATCTAGTCCATGTAAACAGGAACCAAACTGTTTTTTAAAAGCCACGTTCCAACCTATGTTTCCACTCATAGTGCTCAACCAGATCAGTTCCTGGGCATTAAGTGTGATTGTCTAGTTTTAATGGCTTTTAAATAAGTATTTCCTTTTTATGTGGCCGATTTGAAACAAGTTTAACTGGAACTGCATTTAAGTATAGCACAAACTCTTTTAATTTTTTCAGCATGGTACTAAAGCCCCATGTAGACAGTGCTTGACTGAGAAACCAAGGATAACTTGAGGTTTATTTTAAGAAGCCAAAACATATGTTGCTAACTAGAGATGCCGCATAACTTAATGCCCTATTTTTTTTTCTCCAGATGGAGAAACACTAACTTCCATTGTTCTCCATTTGTCATCCTGCTTCATTGTTGCACCTTTTGTCTTGAATGAAAATCACTTTGAGCAGTGAGCTAGATCCAAAACAGAACTTCCCTATACTGTTTGATCATCTTGTTTCTGTACGTTCCTTTCCTCGACATTGACGAGCACTACTGAGGATCAGTCTGAGTTTTTGCTGGGACTATGTGGCATAGTTATGATTCAGTAAGATGCTAGGGATGTGTTTCAACATCATGGTAATTTTAGAGCCTACCCTTGAGGAAAATGTTAAGTTTCAGAAGTTCCACAGGAAAAAAGGAAATGCCAGGAATTACGGTGCAGCTTCAGTCACAGTGCTATATCCAAGTTTGTAGGGAATGCATCTCTGGTGACTAGTTATGCTGACATTTATGAAGGCAATTTGAAAGCAATGGAGAGCGTATGCTTTCCCATCCCTACTGAACTAAGAGAATTTATACTAACAGAACAATCCCAGGTTAACCTGTCAGTGTTCATCGCTTTTTCATTGAAGAAGGAGGCTGAACAGTCTGTCACGTCACCTTATATAATCTGTATTTGCTTCAGGACAGCTCCCAAACAGCTTGCCAGCCAGGTGCCCTCCCTCACTGATCCTGCTGATCCTGTCACATCAGCCAAAGTGACCAAGGGACAGCCTTGGCCCCAGCTAGGAGTCTTTTACTTTTCCCTTTGTTTTCCTATCAAATCAGGAGTGCAATTAGTGGTGAGTAGATGGCAGATCAGCAGTTGCTCCAGATGACAAGAACAGCAAAGCCACGTGGCAGTTGAGCTACTGTTGTCCTCAAGAATACCAGTAAAGGCAAAAGACCAGGCTCTGGTTAGTGGTGTAGTTGTAAACCTACAGCTTTTGCTCCTTGCCCCGACAAACTTGTTTTGGTCAACTATGCTGTTGCCCTCAAATATGCTTTATGTGTGAAAAAACGAATGCGGTTGTTCTGTTGTCTCTCTTCTTCCTTCTGCATCGTGGATGTGGCGCCAACTTACTCTCACAACAAGCTTGAGTTTTGTTTTGCTGTTGTTATTAACATGTAATTCTACTGTAGACCAAAAAATATGAAAAGGAAAAAAAATCAGTTTCAAGACCAGTGAGTGAAAGGTGAAAACTTTACGAAGCAAAGGTGTGAGGGGAGCAGTGGTTAACTGTGTTGTTAGAAATCTCAGAATAGCCTTACCTAATTCTTAACCAATGCTTACCAGTCATCCGATAGTGGGGTTAGATAGCTTTCTTGGCTCATTCATACTTGTATCCTAATATATATAATTTTTTATTTTTGTTTCTTTGGTATTGCACATCATGTTGTCTTTTATAATGCCTGATTTTTATTGTATTGTACTTTTATCAGTCTGTTTTGGTTTTGTTTTCCTTTTGAAGGATGGAAAAAGTAATGTTTCCTTTTTGGTTTGAATTTTTGAGAAAAAAAAAATGCACTGGAAGTAAACACACACATTTTGCCATTTGAGAAAAAAAAAAAAAGAGAAAAAACACACAGCCACGCAGTGGAAGAGGCTCAGAAAAAGCTCCCCTCTTCTTCCTTTTTGTGGAAGCATCCTCTAAAACATATGCTAGGAGGAAAACATCCAGCCTCAAACCAGAGAAGAGAGAAGCCTCTTTGATCCTAGCCCTGCAATTGGGAGTATTTTAGCACAGTGCTTTGCAGGGTTGGGCTCCTAAACGGCCAACAGTCATAAAATGCAGAACCACGTGGGGAAAATTCATCCCTGGTGCAAGCAGGTGTAATTGCAGTGAAGTCAAAGGAGATACACAAAGGATGGATTTAGCCACGTGTGTGCAAGATACAGCGGCGTTCTCTGTAGTACCTAAGTCCCCACTGCTAGATTTTATTGCTGTTGAAACAGTTGGCCTTTTGGCTGTGTTAATCACATAATACCCTTTGAACACCATTCAAGGTAGGCAAAACACTTTCCCACTGAACAAATCAGTTCTGGATGCACCTTGGTGTGACATTTTGCCTACCAGCTTTCAGCTGTTACCCACTCCCGGCCGTAAGCTGATAAATATCTAACTCTGGTTGAAGAGCCTGCCTTTGCCAGAAAAAAAAATGGACTTGACTATTAAGCCTAGTAAAACTTTTACGTATTTAACTACTATGATCCAGAAATGGCCCTTGCACTTTTTAGGCATATGGAAACATCCTCTCTGTCTTTCAAAATGGCAACAGTTCTTTGGAGAGTAAAACACCATGTGTGTGCACCCGCGTGCGGTCCCTGGGCTCGTTGCCCCACATCCTTCCCGAATCTTTCCATACCCGGCAGTGTCCTGTCTCCATAGTGCCTGGTCGTTTGAGTACAACAGGGCAGAGGCTCGTGTTGAGATGAATGCAAAGAGCATACATTTTAAAAGGCAGATGATTTTCCTGTTATGCCAGCATCTTTGAATCCCCATATCAGCTGATGGGTTTTCCTAGCCTGACGGCTTTCAATCAGTTGTTGAAACATTGGCTTTCTCTGTTTTGTTTTCTAAGGAGGGAATGTGGGGTGGGGAGAATAATGAGGTGGTGTTTGTAACTTCACAGTCCTGATAGTTGGTTTTTATCTTCCATATTTTATGCAAAAACAGACATTAGAAGTCAATAAATAATTGTGCCCTAGGTTGAAAGTTAAGTGTTCAGGAAAGGAAAAAAAAAAAAAAAAAGAAGAAGTTGGCATTTTTCTACATTTTTGTGAAAACTCTTTTGGAAAGGAAGGGTACATATTTTTGTTGTGTAGTATTTTCTATTTTTGAATGCATTTTCTTGGTACAAGACTGTTTTGTGGAATTTTTTTTTTTTTTTCTTTTTGGTGAACACATTATTTAAAAAAAAAAAAAAAAAGAAAAGAAAGAAAAAACTAATTGAAAAGTTTGCCCTTAAGGATATGCTGCAGTTTTGAGGTTTAAAATAATAAAAAACAAAAAACATTCAAGGCGCGTGTAAAAGTTGGGGGATTGTATTGTTGGGAGTTTTTTTGTAATTGTTAACGAGAAGAAGTTTGTAGCCACTGCTGTTTATTTTGTTTCAGATGAGTAAGTAAAGGGATTGTTCTTGTGTTATTCTTATTTTGGGAAAAAAAAAAAAAAGTTATTTATGAAATGTCACAAACACTGGACTGTGAGTTTGTGTGGAAGCATTTTACCACCCTGTGTCTTCATAGAGCTGTTGGTGATCCTCCTTCTCGTTACTCTCTGCCTTATGATTTCCTGAGCAAGTTGGAGGGGAGCAGGGCGGGAGGGTGAGAGAGAAACTAAACGTATCTTTGAAGCAGAGACTAGGTGAGGGGGAAATGCAAAACAGTGTTGTGGAATCCCAAAGCCGGGCCGTCAGCTCTACTTCTTCTCCCGTCTACCACAGGAACAAGAAAGGTTTACGGTCACTGGCCAAGAAAGAGAACCTAGAGATGGCAATGTGCAATGGGTTAAGTGACTGAGAGCCTTGATGCTCATAATAATGTCTGTAAATGACATCACAGTTTCTCAGTCAACAGCTCCCTTTGTTTGCCAGTCATAGGCCATTGGCTTTTGTGCCCAGCTCCCCAACTCAACTGAAACCAGTTGCATTTTCAATCACTAATCAAGCCTTCCTGGCACACCCACAGTGGGAGTGACCAGCGGGGAGCACTAGTCAGTTTGATCACTAGTTCTGGATTTGAGGAGAAGTAGAGGCAGAGGGTGACCAAAGAGGTGAGCCATGTTCTCAGTTTTTTTAAGAACAGGCTTCAAAAGACTAAAGCAGTGCTCCAGGCACTCATGGGACCAGAGAAAAGGGAAGGAGGAAGACACCAACAGCCACAGCAAAAACTGGAGATATGTAACTGGGCTACATTCAAGACCAACCAGACTTTTTTCCTTCCTGGACAGTAACGCAGCCAAATCATGAGAACTGTCAAGCAGACAGAAAGCTGAATGTGGCCTTCATTTCTCCTGCCTTTCCTTTTTATTCTCCCTCTTCCTTTGCCCTGAGATTTCTTCTCGGTGAGCATCCGCTCCACTGAGCACTTTTTTGCCCTTCACCTAAACTGCCCTTGCTTTCAAAATGTGGGTTCAGTCAGGACTGAGTAAAATCATGTGCCTTCTTTTTCCCCTTTTGTAATTATACCAGCCTCCTCGCCTTTCCCCAACTGACATGTGTGAGAGACACAGGAGGAGGCTCTTTAGAAGTGCTACTTGTTCATAGGTGTCCAGCAAAACAGTAAGGTGGTGGTGAGGGGAAAGGGAAGTGGAGAGATGCTGTTAGCTCCTTTCCTTTTTCACACGTAGCAGGTCTTCCCAGGGAGACATCCTCCACCAACACCTCCTCAGATGCTCCTCTCTCCTACAGAGCAGTCATAGTGGGCATGGGTTGGCTCTTCTCTCCTATTCCTATCTGAGCTGAGTGAAGCACTCAGTCGATTTCAATCCCTGCCATTTGCAAGCAGTTACATTGTTAAGACAAATGCAGTTTGTGGCCTTATCAAGATGACTTTTAAACCGCTGGGAAAAAAAAAAAAGAGGCAATTCATTTCCCGCCCAAGGTTCGTGTCACTTCGAAAAACCCAGTCCATAGCAGTTTAGACTCCTTTAATCTCAGTCCATTTTAATGGTGGTGACTAAACTGACCAGCCTAGAGCTAAAATAACATGCTAGACCGTCTGGTCTCATGCTTTCTTTGCTACTGTCTGCTTGCTTTTCCTACTTCCTACTATATTCTCTGCTAGGCAACCCTAGCCTTTGGTGAAGGGTAAGAGGAGCCAGTGGGCTTCTGGCTCAGGCAAGGTAGTTGACAGACCGTTTTCAGTGTTTTAGCAGGAGAAGGATATACCAGCTGCCACAGCAAATGCATATTATGATGGGCTAGCTGTTGTTTTTAGGGCCAGTAAACCCCACCCAGTAACTGGAACATGGCTTGCTCCCAGGTCAAAAACATGGCAAGAAAAGAGCGCATTGGCATAAGGGAAAACCAGCGTGTGATCTACAGCTGCTCATGGGTGAAGACAGGGACTCAGCTGCTGCCTGGTTTCTCTGTGGTCTCGCCCCACTGCACAGTGTCCCCAGCTCCATGGAGAAACCACAGCTGTATTGCAGAGGCTTTTCTTATTTTAAGAATCAGCATGAAGCGGTCCCTGAGTAGTGTCCGGCTGGCAGCCAAGCACGAGGGTGGGCACCCACCCGTGTTCTTCCTCTGTGTAGTACAAAGCTCCACACAGGCTTTTCAGGAGCTTACCCATTCAGAAATCCACCTGTAAAACCTGTAGCACTTGAGTGATGGGAATGAACAATACCTTGATCGCTTCCGTAAATGATCCAGTAAATGAAAATGTTGTAGACGGGGGACTGGAAGTTTATTCTTTAGGCTAGGCTCTAGAGCCAGGGAGGAGCAGCAGGGGAATGGTGTAGTTATTTCCCCATCCCAATTAACAGTCTGCATGTGTGCATGTATGTACAAGAGAAAGGGTGTATTCCTACCCATCTTTGGTGCTGATGGACTTAAGACATTTATCCAAAGCATACTTTTGACACACTTAGAGAACATAAGAATAAACTCTGATCACATGCAATATTTCCCTCCCTCCCCCAAGAAAAAAAAAAGGAGGGAGAGGGAGGAGAGCAGTGCAGATAGTCAGGATTGTTAGGGTTGGATTATTTTGCATCTTTTGTAAAACTGTAATTTCAACAGTGCCTTATTCCTAATAGATGCTGGCACTTGGGACATACACGCGATGAAAGACAGAACTAGGGAGAGTCAGAAGTATACAGTGAAGGAAGCTGTATTGGGAATGACACAGCTACGTTTGGAATCGAAAAAAAACAGTTCAAATATTCAACCTCTAAAGCAATTTCCCCTCCACCACCTCCTGCCTTCCCTCCTTGCCAATGGTGCTGCCCAAGAATAGCTGCCTACACCGAGGCCTGTCACTGCCCCATTTGCTTTTGGCGTTGTCAAGTCTGAGCAGTTTAGCGTAGCCAAGCTTTCCACTGCTGTCTTGTTTTCCATGGGGTATGTGAATGCCAGTTATTTTGCTTTAAATGCACTTTAAAAAAAAAAATCAAATCAAAGCTCCAGACTGTTTCAAATACGTTGGGGAAGATAGTGCATATGTGTTTGAACCCAGTTCACTTTATCTCCAGTTAAAATGTACTCCATGCAGTGTGTATGTATAGGACAATGTGTATGCATACAAACACACACGTCAACCTTAAATATCAGCAGACTAACCTTTCTCCTTAAGCTCACGAAACCAGATACTACACAAACGCAGCAACAGCAGAGGAATTAACGGTTGGGCTCTTGAAACAGATCACAAAAAATAAAAACAACTACTTGGTCCTTTCTGTACGTTCAATAATTACAGAAGGAATTGGGTTGTAACCGGAATAAAAAGGAACGGTGCTAGCTGAATGAATGGGCAAAAATAAACAAATAGATATATATATATATATAAAACAGACAAAAGCAAAGACTCAGCCCAATAGCGCAGTCTGACTCTTTAACGCTGATTCTCACATTGGGTTGGTTTGTTACTCTCCTTTTTTTTGTTGTTTATATGAAAAAAAAAAAAACCAATAAAATTTGCATCTAAACTATATCCACCACGACAACAACCACCAACAAAAACAACAAAAAAGCAGCAAACAAACAAAAACGCATCCTGCCCTGAGGAAGCTCTTGTTTAATGGAGGATGTCAGAAGTCTCAAAACTCTCGGCCTTGCTCTCACGTACCACATGCTCGATCAGTCTTTGGGTTTTTGGGGTTTTTTTTTGTAAATGTCTGAAACTGAGATAAAAACAAAAAATTACATTAAAAAAAAAAAAAAAACACAAACCTTTTTGAAGCACCTTACGTGGCTTCCCATTCCGAGAGTGGGAGCCACCTTTTTTTCTTTGAGCACCTTACTGATGTGTTAATGCTATCTGCTGTCTTTTTTTGTTACCCGTGGGCCGAGTGGCTGGCTGTTGGCACCCACACGCGAGCATGTGAGGGGGTGAGGGTGGGTACAGCCTCCCTGCAAAATGCCACACACAATGCACCATCCCTGCCTGCCACCATCCCCTTCCTCACCACGCTGGCCTCACCCACCACGTGAAATACCCTGGTTGGCCTTTGCTCTGTTGGTGTGGAGAGGAGGAAGCAGAGCTGGATGGTGGAGAGGAGAGCGTGCACACTTGGGTGCATAGGTGTAAAAACAATAAATGGGACATTTTCTTCTTGGAGACAAATTCCCAACAGTCATTTGATGGTGAGTGAAAAGGAAACTGCACCCAGGCCTAAACCCTGGGGTCTTTACGCTGGCAGCCGCCAGCGGCGGCCATCTTGCCAGCATAGAGACTTCAGGATTTTGCCCCAGACCGGTGGAGATCCTCTGCAGGAGACAACTCTCTGCGAGTTCCAATGTGTGTGGCCATAGTTATATGTGTCATTGGATGCTCACCTATCCTCACACCTCTATGTGTGTGTGCTGCCGCCTGCACACACACACACACACACACATATATACACAAAAACACACACACACACACACACCCCCCCACACACACCCCCCGCTGTACAGGCATCTCTCGAGAAACATGGTTTGTGACGATGTGAAGAGCAGGTCAAAAGTTTTGAGGGGTTAAGTTCCTTTTTTTTCTCTCATTATACTCTGTAAATGGTATGTCAGTTATCAAAAACAAGCAAATAGAAAATTGTTGAAAAAAATACCTTGCATACGCCTTTTCTATCAAGTGCTTTAAAATATAGAATAAATACACACATCCTGCCAGTTTTTTCTTACAGTGAGAGTATCCTTACCTGCCATTTAATATTAGCCTCGTATTTTTCTCACGTATATTTACCTGTGACTTGTATTTGTTATTTAAAACAGGAAAAAAAAAAAGAAAAAAAAAGAAAATTAACTGTAGCGCTTCATTATACTATATTATTATTATTATTATTGTGACATTTTGGAATACTGTGAAGTTTTATCTCTTGCATATACTTTATACGGAAGTATTACGCCTTAAAAAAATACGGAAATAAATTTTACAAGGTTTCTGTTTTGTGTGGAAGAGTAATTGATGTTGCTAAGAATGATGTTTGTTTTTTGTTTTTTTTTTTTTTTAAATGTTACCAGCACTTTTTTTGTAAGTTTCACTTTCTGAGGTATTGTACAAGTTCACACTGTTTGTGAAGTTTGAATATGAAGGAATAATTAAAAAAAAAAAAGGAAAAAAAAAAAAGACAAAAGCGTGTGGCAGGTGTCTCTGTGCGTTTCTTTTTCTCTGGAGAACGTGGAAGGTGGGAAGGCGTGTGTCCTGCAGACCCCTCAGCCCTCATGCAGCGTGGCTCGAGTCCTGCTCTGGCAGTTGACTGCAAGATCAGCCAAAAGCTTTATTGTGTTGGGATTATTGTTGAGTCTGAAAACCGACAGCATTTGATATCCGGGCCAGATGGTTGGAAGTCTGGGGTATTGGCATCTGAGAATATCTCAGATGAGCGATAAAATGAGTGGCTTCCCATTCTTCCAATTTTAAGCAGCTCTGCACTAAGTCCATGAAAGCAAGACATTTTACTTGCTCAGGCCTTGTCAATGCCTTTGAAAGAGCAGAAACATACTCTGCCCGTTGGTCCAGACTTTGAAAGAGTGAAGTGCTCCTTGGAAGCGCTGGGATCTGCACACACTCTGAATAGTCCTGTTAACCAGGATTTCCCTTCTCTTGACACTGACTAGTCCTCAGGTCCCTAGTTTCCATAAAAATTTTTCTGCAGTCATTGCAAGCGCATTAAAAAGACAGCCCCAAAAGCTACTAATTATTGTGTTGAGTAGTGGCAAAGAACAGGAGCTGGTGATTCATATGGGTTCATGCTGTTCATTAACAATTTTTCCTGCAGATGCATAGTTAAAATGGTCAGAATCCCCCAGACAGTGATGTTGCTGAACAAAAACAAGGACAGTGCTGTGCTATGTTTTGCTATGGCCCAAGAAGGCAGTAAGGAGGAGACAGAGAATAGAGGTGATTCAGGATGTGTCACTGTACTGGTCCCATAGGCTCCTTGGAGACATCATACACTCAAAGAGGGAGAAGATCCTACATGAAACCTGTCCCCAGTCAAGGAAGAAATAAAGCATTCCGAGCTCTTTTGATCTGTGAGAGGAAGGTCCCCTGTGGCTTCTCTACAAGTCAGGGGTGCAGCTGTAGGATATATAGGCAAAATAAGCTTAAAATGAGGATCCTGACATGAGCCTCTCTTCAGAGTTACACCTTTAGTAGCTGGGAGTGGGAAAACTGGGAAATTTCTTAGAAATAAGCTCCTGGGGAGCCACTACATATCCTCAGTAAGCACTTAGGACATGAGGACATCTCACACATACACGCATGGGTAAGCACAGGCAGACATTCATTCCTCCCATCACACAGCTCAAAGAGGTTTCCTCACCCTGGGCCCCAGTAAGCCCTGTGTTATGGCCCCAATTCATCCCTCTTGGGAAGTTTGACCTCAGGTTCCAAAGACAATCAGAAAACAGTTGAACACAAAAGCATGGACTCAAGACTCTCCTTCAGATTTGCTAAGATCGGAAACTTTTGGCCAGGAGACATTTGGTTTGGTTCAAAGCACTCAGCTGAAACCTTGCTGGCTGGGGAGATCCTCCAGCTGAGAGGTGCTGCCCCAAGGAGAGAAGTCAGGACTCGTGTGTGTTTGGCCAGGGTGTGGGCTGGTTCCTCAGTCCAACAGTAGGGCACTAGATGTGCACCAGTGGTGCCCCAGAACAGTAAGAGCCATAAGGCTACATGATTGCTTCACACCCTCCCATTCATGGGTCCAACCTAGTCAGAGGCAGGTAGTTAGCCAGGTTCTTGTTGAGTTAGTTCATGCTTGTAATAATCACAGATGGCTTGCCTATAGCCAGGACTTACCTTTACCTGCTGGGATGAAGCGGCAGCCTAAATCTACCTGTGGTATGTGTACTCCAGTCTGTAAGACTGGCAAAGGGAGTGCAGTATCAGGTTCCTGAGCTAAATACGGTCAAATACTGTTCCTTGAAGAGCTTTCCTCAAGTTCTCAGGTTCCTTACAGCCATGAAACTGGTCAGTGGACATTGTTTGCAGCCCATCACTACCTCAGCTGCCTGGAAGCCTCCATTATGATAACTCCTGTTCCCTCCACTTGCCCGTGACCAGACATTGCTTGATTTCACATGCCACCTGCAAGCATCTCCATCCAGGTCTGTATGCCCAGACATGCAAAAAACAGAGATATGGCTGAGCATATTGGTCATCTAAAGGGTATATGTCAAACCATGTGATGAGGCAGGGGCCACAACAGCAAGCAACTCACTCCAGAGCCACTGTAAACATACAACAGCCAATCCTAGAACACCAGCAAAGAGCTGAATCTTCATTGTAAATTGGGAGATGTGGCTGTAGCTCTATCAAAGCCTGAAGTTGTTGGGTTTTTTTCTAAAGACCTTTCCCTGCTAGGATCAAAGGCTACATTTCTCCCCCAAGAAAAAAAATCTCTTTAATTTGGGCAGAGAGTAACCTCATGAGGTTCAACAAGAGCAAATGCAGAGTCCCAAACCTGGGGAGAAACAACCCCATGCACCAGTACAGGCTGGGGGTGATCTGCTGAGGAGCAGCTCTGCAGAGAGATCTGGGAGTCCTGGTTGACAATAAACTGAGCATGAGCCAGCAATGTGTCCTTGTGGCCAAGAAGGCCAATGGCATCCTGGGATGCACCAAGAGTGTGGCCAGCAGGTCGAGGGAGGTTCTGCTTCCCCTCTACTCTGCCCTGGTGAGGCCTCATCTGGAGTCCTGTGTCAAGTTCTGGGCTCCCCAGCTCAAGAGGGACAGAGAACTTCTGGAGAGAGTCCAGCATAGGGCCACCACAGTGATTGGGGAACTGGAGCACCTTCCTTATGAGGAAAGGTGGCGGGATCTGGGGCTGTTCAGCCTGAAGAAGAGAAGACTGAGGGGGAACCTCATTAATACAAGTATTTAGAAGGTGTATGTCAAGAGGATGGGGCACCATTTTTTTCTGTAGTGTCCAATGACAGAACAAAGGGTAATGGAAAGAAACTGGAACACAAAAAGTTCCACTTAAACATAAGGAAAAACTATTTTACTGTTCAGGTGGGGGAGCCCTGGCACAGGCTACCTGGGGAGGATGTGGAGTCTCATTCTCTGGAGGTTTTCAAAACCTTCCTGGATGTTTTCCTGAGTGATCTGATTGAGATGAACCTGCTTTAGCAGAGAGGTTGGACTAGATGATCTCTAAAGGTCCCCTCCAACCCCTACCACTCTGTGATTCTGTAATGCACAACCGTTTACAAAGAAATGCATGGTCCATATCTGAAGATCTGTGGCCCGAGGCATAGGATACAGCAGAACTCCTAAATTAGAGGTTTTCAGAAATGTATATTTAAAGCTTCCAATTTGCAGATCTTAGAATATGGAAATGGAGCATGATTTTTAAAAAAAAAAAACAGGACTCAAAGTTTTTTCAGGCTGCTTCCTCATAGATCTAGAAATGCCTGCTTGTGCCAAAACCAAGATGAATAATCCCCATTTCCAATGAAAATGTGGAAAGTTCAAGGAATTTTTATCAAAACTGACCTTTTCTAAGTTCTGATAAAATAATTCAATTATAGTCAAATTCCACTTAAAATAGCTTGCTTCTTTTAGGAGGGCTGAAGTCCTAATCTTCGCAATGGATACCCATGGGATCTAGAACAGTTGTTTAGAGTAGCTCTGTGATTTCAGAGGCCCAGACACATTTATTAAATGTTTTAAGGCCAGGTCCATGGGGCTGTTCTGGGTCTCTAACACGGCTGTTTGAAAAGAGGCAAAGCATCCATGCAGATCCTCATAGCTGAGTCTCAGTCCCTTTTGAAAGCAGGATGTAGCTGCTTTTGAAACGTTGCCTCGCTTGCCAAGAGACTGCTTTCCTGCAATTTTCCTTGGCTGACCCATTCACTGGTGGGTCTGTGCACTGAAGCCTAAGTCTGAAGCACAATAGGAGACCGAAATAACACTTCACCTAAGGAACAAAAGATGTGATTTCCTTCAGGAGACACAGGAGGATGCCCTTACACAACTGTGTAGAAATAGACAAGAATAATACTGCCATCGTTGCACCCACTGAACATCTTTTTGAGTATCAAAGATACTCCCCATGGCCCTGGTGAAATGGGGCTGCCTATGCTTCAAAGACTTTGGCATATATACTTCCTTTAGTAATAATCATCATCATCATCATCAGTGACATCTCTGCAATACTCATACAGGTGTTTGTGCAATATTTCTTACAGACCAAGTCATTGTTTTAGGAGTAAGGGAAGGCATAAATATCATTAATCCAAAGAATTAAAAGTGTCTGCAGAAGCTCAGCTGTCCTGACAAAGCTGTCTATGCCTAGGAACCAGCAGGGGATGGTCTCCTTGCCCACATTAGTCCTACTAATGGGCTTCAAATTCAAATCTGGATGGAGAAAAGCACTCATCTCCCATGCTCCCCTATGTGGTAGCCCTTGTGCCACCAGTAGATTATAGGCAGCTATTTAGAGCTTCTTTTGCCCATGGACTATCCTCATGGCACAGCACTGACAAACCTCACACCAATACTGTTGCGGAGCCTTTACCCAGTTTTAATTTTGCAGGCTGTGTGCCACAGGGATTTCATGCCAGGCTTTCCTGCCCAAGCCAAGAGAAGTGCATGATAACAGCACTGTCAGTACCACTGACTGCAATCTCATCTATCTCAGCTCGTCTCATTAAAATAAGCAAGTGAAGACGAATCCAGCTATTCAGAGAAATTCTATTTTCTATATAGCCCCACTGCTCATGATCAATTAGCTTGATGAATGAGGCAAAGCCAGCTGTCTGGAAGAGACTAAAAACAAAGCAATCAAAGGAAAGCAGGCAAACAAACAAACACACAAATAACAGGAACCCAACTTTCCCAGACAACAACACAACCCTCAGTTGTGGGAGTTTTTTTCTTGCATAATTTTGGAGGCCTGTGGCACTGAGTGATAAAAGCAACTCATCCCCACTGCATATGAATGCCAACATTCCAGACAAAACCCAAGATTTCTCATTCCCTGCTTGAACCCCAGGAAAATCATCACAGCTCAGCACTCTCCTGGACCTGGACCAGGGAGCATGAGGTTGCTGATCACACACCAGCACCAGCAGTCCCTTTGGCAGGAGCAGTGAGGCCATGCTGCCACCAGGTAAGGAAAGCTAACAAGTGATAGCTCTCGCAATTCCTGCTCCAGCAGGCACTTTTATTATGAAGAGAATTGAAAAGATCATTTTAAAAGCTATTTGGAAGCAGCAGCTTTCTCACCTATCCTCTGACAGAAGTATAAATGAGCATGCTGCGGACCTGCAGTCAGCTGCATGTGTCTGCAAATGCATTTCTAGTTCCCAGTGTAGCAGCTGCAGGGTGAGAGACAGCTTCTCCTTCATCCTCTGCAGCAGAAATAAGCCATAAGGAGACAGGTCTGCTATTTCAAGAGGGAGGGAAGAAGCATCTGCAAGCTCATGTCTTTAGTGATGGGAGGAGAAGGAAAGTTCCTCAGCCCAATGCATTCTCATCCCTTGAAGTTTAAGACTGCATACCCCATGTCACAAGTGTCACACATCTGTGCCCACCCCAGCCCTAAGCAGAGTACAAGGCTGCTGCCAAGCTGCTCCAACAGCTCACCCGTGCCTGCAGGAATCAAGCCTGCACCAGGATGTGAACAGCAGTTGCTTTGCCTCTCCCTAAGTCCTGAGTCTTGCCTTCAGAGTTTGCAGACACTACTTGTGCTTTCTTGAGCCTCAGAACTCCTTCAAAGCCTCACAGAAGACAAGCTGTTATGACATCTCTGCTAATTCAGTTATACAGTTTACCCTCTGAAAACTTTTGGCAGCACGTGCCCAAGACCTGTCTTTCGAGTCCTGCCTGCAGAGGGTCACTAAGCCTGCACCCACTGCTGCTCAAAGCCAGCTTTACCCAAAGTTTCAGAAAGAAACCATTGCCTTAGGGGAAGGATTTGCCAGGTACCAGCTCTCCAATATTGATCAAATTATATGTCCTCTTTGCTCCATCTCTCAACATACTGATGCACTCACCTCCCCTAATCCTGCCCCACAAGCTGCAGGACAGTCAGGGCAAGGCATGGGTTGGTTTGGGACACTCAGGCACAGCTGTGAAGGGGGTGTTCCTTTGGCCCTGCCAGCACACACAGCCCTATGACCCTCATGCTGCTCACAGCTTCTTTCCCCCATTGAAACTTCACTTGCTCTTCACTTTTTCTCTCACCTGCCCAAACACTTTTTCAAGCTGAGAAGGCTGCCTCTGAAAGGATTTACCAATCAATGCAATGAGGTCAATAGAATCACAGAATGGTGTGGTTTGGAAGGGACCTCTAGAGATCACCCAGTCCAACCCATCTGCTAAAGCAGGTTCGTCTTGATCAGGTCACTCAGGGACACATTCAGGAAAGTTTTGAAAACCTCCAGAGAAGGCAACTCCACACCCTCCCTGAGCAGCCTGTGCCAGGACTCCCTCATCTGAACAGGAAAGAATTTTTTCGTGTGTTTCAATGGAACTTTTTGTGACCCATTACCCCTTGTCCTGTCACTGGACACTACAGAAAAAAAGTGTCACCCCATTCTCCTGACGTCCACCCTTTAGTTACTTGTAAGTGTTAATGAGATCCCTCCTCAGTCTTCTCTTTCCTAGGCTAAAGAGACTCAGATCTTACAGGCTTTATTCATAGGAAAGATGTTCCAGTAGCTTGACTTCACAGCTTCTCATGGCTTTCTGGATACTCTGTGCCCTTCACAAGTGCAGCAGTGCCACGTCTCAGGGCTGTGGGTCTCCTAATTGTCCCTTGGCTCAGAACTGCATTAGCCACTTGAACTGACCATAAATACAAGCTGCTGAGTTTAAGACCTCATGTGCAAAAGAGAACCTCAAGGCATTTTAAATGTATTTCCTTTCCCTTCTTCTCCTGGGTTTTAGATGACACCGACCTGAATCTCTTCCCACTCAACCCTTTACATCGTACCTTTATTTGATCCATTTGC
This sequence comes from Colius striatus, assembly GCF_028858725.1. NCBI lineage: Eukaryota > Metazoa > Chordata > Aves > Coliiformes > Coliidae > Colius > Colius striatus. Next base: position 118,813,477 of record NC_084759.1, on the reverse strand, counting down.
AAATCTGCTTACATGGCTTTTGGGAAGATATTTTAGTGATTGTGTTTCATCACAATGCCCTGGTTTATTTGGGTTTATGTCTTCAGACAGCCTCCAAAAGACTTCATCCAAGGGACTTAATTAGTCATCATTAATAAAGTGTATAAACAGCTGCTTAGGAGAATAACAGATATAATAAACCCAAGTATTTTAACAAGGTCACTAACCTACAGTTATATGTGAGACAGAAAACTGTTAATAGACCATCCTGAACCAGCCTTTGGTGATGTTTGAAAGAATACCAAAGAAATTTAGGTCCTTCTGTGTTACAACTAGCAATGCTGTCACTGGAGAGCTGCTGCACTTCTCAGTGCCCTCTGCACCTTCTCTCTCAGGTTCCTGTGAGTTAGGATGTCTGCAGGGACTCCAGGATGATGAACATACTTATGCAGATTGAACTCAGAGCTTTAATTCTCCAATTGCCCCCATGATGTATGTGCTGGTTGGAGGTCTGGTGAGAGCTAGCAGATTTCTCTTCCAGAAAAAAACCCTAAAAGGACAACAGAAAAGTACCATGTGTGCCAAGCCAAGAGGAATCTCCACCTTGAGACAGCTGGTGTGGCAAAAGTCCAGCCCCATATCCAGACCCATCCCAGATAGAACCAAAGCTCCAGCAACTCTTCCTGACTGCAACAGAAACAGTTCAGCAGCTTTTGCATGGTATCTTAATCCTATATTCCCTCTTTGGAGAGGCATCTCCTGAACTTGCCATACAGATGTCCCACTCTTCCCCCTCTGCAGCCAGGCCCTGACACAGTCTGTCTAGCCAAGTGTCTTTTAGGAGGAGGTTCAGTGACTGTCTTTTGCCACAGGTGTATCAGCTCTAAGTGCTTCCAGCAGAAGTGGGTATGACCCGCCTCTGAATATGCAATTTGATGGGCAGGTCAGATGAATGTTCCCTTCCATACTTGCCTCTTGTGCCATCTCCTCTCTTTTTTCCTTTCCCTCTCTACCCCCATGCATTTGAGTGTTTTTTTTCCTGCTGCAGGTGCACTGTCTCCTCACAGTCCTCCCCAGCTCCTTCCTCTGGCCATGTCCCTCCAGCCCTTGCTATGCTTTTCTGGACCACACTGGTCTCCCTGAGGAACATCACCATAAGCATCTCAGGATGCCTCACCCCTGACAGCTTTATCTGGCTGTCTGTTTGCTCCTTTTCTTCTTACCATGCTTGACTGATGCCTTTAAAGAGGCAGGCTTACAACCTACATCCTTCTTCACCTTCTCATCTAGACCCGCCATCCAAACCATATATTTTCATTTCTCTTTCCTCTCTGCTTTCCCCTCCTTCACCCCCCAGACTCTGATCATGCCCTGGCCCCTTACCTTGTTTTCATTTCAGAAAAGTGGTGCAACAGTGAAGGGCATTTCAAAATCCCAGCTCTGTTTGTGCAAGTGGGAACATCCACATGGGCCTCAGCAGGTCATGCCAAAGCCCACGGCCACTCAGGCTGAAGGAGCAAGTCAGCAGGGTTCCATTGCAGAAAAACACCTGTGTACCCATTTGACTTTGAGTGATCTCAAAGGAGACACTGGCCCTCTTAAATTTTTACTGAAATGCATTAGTAGTTGGAACTGAAATTAGCATCACCCTGACCTCATGGTTCACAGGCAGATGGAAATCTTTACAAGAAAAGGTAACCTCCCTTCATCTGGTGGCACTATCAAGGCCTGAGGAAAGACTACAGACAAGCCTTTTGTATCTCAGCTCAGATATAACATCAGGAGAGTTGGCTCTGTCACAGAAATTTGGTACAAGCACTGCATAAATGGAAGTGTCTGGAAGGAGGGTTACAAGAAAAGCCTGAACTAGTAGTGAAGGACACTGTTCCCTACAGTCACACTGAAGAGTGCGTTGGGCATATCATGGCCAAAAGGCTGATATGACTGCAACACAGACAACTCATCAGCTGAAGACACAGCATATAAACACCAGGATGTAGGCAGCAAGGCTGCAGCATATCACATACACCGTTCCTTTTCCTGTTGGCTTGACAGGAATCAGGAGTCTGGTCGGATAATTCAAATATAGGGTCCAAACAAGGAAGATCAGACATCAGGCAGCAATGCAACCCAGATGCTGAGGAAGCTGCAGCCTGCCTGACCTTCAGGTACAGGACCTGTCTGGAGATTGACCTACTGGAGAACAACTCTGCAGAAAGAGACCTGGGAGTCCTGGTTGATAATAAACTGAACATGAGCCAGCAGTGTGCCCTTGTGGCTAAGAAGGCCAATGGCAGTCTGGGATGCATCAAGAAGAGTGTGGCCAGCAGGCTGAGGGAGGTTCTGCTTTCCCTCTACTGTGCCCTGGTGAGGCCTTGTCTGGAGTCCTGTGTCCAGTTCTGGGCTCCCCAGCTCAAGAGGGACAGAGAACTGCTGGAGAGAGTCCAGTGCAGGGCCACCAAGATGATCAGGGGACTGGAACATCTTCCTTATGAGGAAAGGCCGCAGGCGCTGGGGCTGTTTAGTCTGGAGGAGACTGAGGGAGGATCTTATTAACATTTACAAATATCCAAATGGTGGATGTCAGGAGGTTGGGGCATCACTTTTTTCTGTTGTATCTAGCAACAGGACAAGGGGTAATGGGATAAAACTGGAACACAAAAAGTTCCTTTTAAACATAAGAAAAAACTACTTCACTGTTCAGATAAGGGAGCCCTGGCACAGGCTGCCCAGGGATAGTGTGGAGTCTCCTTCCTTGGAGGTCTTCAAGACCCGCCTGGACATGTTCATCTGTGACCTGATCTAGGTGAACCTGCTTCTGCAGGGGGGGTTGGACTGGATGATCTCTAAAGGTCCCTTCCAACCCTACCATTCTATGATTCTATGACCAAACCCTAGCAGCTACTGACTGCTAAGGGGGCCCTCCCTCAGCATCTATTCCAAATTTATTTTGTAATTGGCTGTCAAGACAAACCCAGTTGGCATAGTGAGGACTTGATAGCCTTCTCCTCCATGTTGCACACAAGTGGTCCTGTCCAGATTACCTGAACCCACGCAGCTCAGTGCTTGTTAGTATATGAGTATGTGTGACAATCTGCTAAAGGTTTGGTGTCAAAATCATCTTTGCATTGTGTAAGATCCCACAATGAGTTTCATTGTATTTTTTTTCTTACATTTTGATTATCCTTTTAATTTGTTACTAATCCCTTAAAATCAAAAGCTCATTAAAAAGTTAATTAATATTTCCTTGTTTGCTACAAGTAAAATCCTACAGATCAGAAATACGCTATTTAATCAAACACCAAATAGCTAAATAAATAATAATAACTAAATAATAACTAAAATGGGTTAGTTCCTGCTTTATTATCAATGGGTGAGATTGGATTACTACCTGCCATTCTGTGTTTGAAATCTTTATCAAATACCACTCCTGTGGTTCATGGTGAAATCTCCAATGTCTCCTCTTTTCTATCATTGCAAACCCATGTCAGCAAATGACTTCAGTCCTACACACCAAATCCTGTATTTGCCTGTTTGCAAATGTCCTTATTGTTGCAAGTGCTTGAAATAATTTAACTTCCCCTCTAATACATTGAAATACTTTCAGAATCCAGAGGGAATTATATAGACAGCAAGAACTTTGCTGGAAATGTTTTGTACCCTAAGGAAGGCTGAGGCAAGGAATTAATTACCCAAATATTGTACTACAGTGGGCCCATACTGATGAATGCTGACCTATTGAGGTAACAGCAGCTGGCAAACACAGAAACAGCAGCTTAATTCTCTTCAGTCTCCCCCAGTATGAGAGCAAGTCTTGAACAATGCTGCAATAAACTCTGGGCACTTTTCATATCTTTTTGTTTTACTGAAGGAACAGCTCGCTCACATGAAGTTTCCACTGAGATTTAAACAAGAAGAAGTAAACAATTTTTAAAGAAATAAAGTACTGAGGTTTAGCTCTGGTGAGAGAACTCCAGCTCGGGCTGCAGAATAGCCTCTCAGTCCAACTGTGCCCCAGGTCTCCTGCCTTGATAACACAGTTGCAGAATGCTGATGTGAGAGCTGTGTCACTGGTGTGTGCCATCACACACTACATGCCATGAAGTAGCTCTGACCCCCTTCCCAAAAGATATATTGGAACAACTTTGCACACAGACATCTCTAATGAGGGACTAGAAAGATTCATGTTCTGTACTGAAGGAGAAAATGTTAGAAATAGCAACTGGCTCTCTCACTGCATTTGGTGTCTTTTCTTTTTTTGATATATTTATAATTAATCAACACTAAAGCTCATTTTTGCATGCCTGGAAATGTCCTTCCTTTCACTAATATAGTCATCTCCTAAATGTAAAGCTCCTATATGCAACTGTGCTATACCTAGACCACATCTTACTTGGAAGAGTAACATATGCACTAGGCAAAGGGACACACACTGATCCCACATGAACAGGGGGATGAATTTGATGAACTGAGTTGCTGATGGCCCAGAGTTAGCTTCAGAAACATTAACAGCAGCAACACGATTGTTTCCTGTCTTTTAATACAAACCCTGTTAACACCCACATATTAAACCAGAGAAATAACAGCCTCTCAATTTTTCCTACAGTTACAGACCATTTGCAACTGATGTGAAGATTACGTTTCCAAAGCAAAAATGTACCACTTTTTGCATAGGCAGAGGAAAATCCAAGACAGCTGGCTCAGCTGATCAGAGGTGGCCCCTAGAGAAAGAGAGTGTCCTGGGACCACACTGCCTGCAAGGTGGAAGCCCCTGCTGCATTGCAAAGAGGAGGTGAGACTGGCCTAGGAGAAGTCAGGGTCCAGGCTGGAGAACTCCCACAATTACAGTGCAGAGACCTTGCCTATTCTCTTGGGCAAGCAAAAAAGCTTTCATGAGGGGAACTCAAGACTAAAGCTTCAGTAGCTTGCTGTGAACTTTGTAAGAGAGAGCAAAATGCAGGATCTAGGTGGACCTGCTTCTGCAGGGGGGTTGAACTAGATGATATATAAAGGACCCTTCCAGCTCCTACCATTCTATGATTCTATAATTTGTGGTCTTGTTTCTAGAACAAGAGAGAAGATTAGCAATCTCCCTTGGGTGTTCATGTTTGAATCTTTCTGGACATGAATGGGAGATGGGCCGCACAATAGCAGGTCTGTGTTTTGGACAGTGCCATCTTACAACCCAATAACAGAATAATCAGGGCCAAGAACAGAGCCAGATCAGTGACAAAAGTATGAATAATTTCACTGCTGCTCTCTTACGCTGGTCAGAGCTGCTAGGCTGCTAGCTACTGATTGGTTTAACATACAGCACTTAATATCATTCTGTGCTTCTCCTGTGCTGAATGTTAAAACATCCAGAAGTAGAATTTTATTGCAGGTGAGCTGCTCTTCAGCACCTCATGTTACAGAGTGGGTTGGATCTGCCAACACCAAAAAAAAGCTAAAGTAAGGTACAGCAGAGCCTATGTTTGTAGGAAGCCAAACCAACACAGAAGTACACATTATGGCAGTAAAGAAAGACCCGTCATTCCGTAATCCTGTGATGGTCTCTTAAGAGATGTATGTGCAGAGCTCCTTCCAAAGAAAGCTTCTGTTCAGGAATATTAGGTGTTGTTAATGTTCCTTCAGAAGAAGATAGTTGGTGAAATTAAAAGAGAAAACTCTGAGGACCACTCACTGCCACACAGTATCATTGCTATCCAGAGGTTAGATGTATTTAAAAAAACCCAAACAATGTTTCTGTGAGTCAGGAGATTGCACACAGCTGTGTTAGGAAAAACAATGGAGGAAACCTCTTTCCTCAGAGCACTGGTCATGAGCAGGATCATGAACATCTTCTGTAATTTCTGCATTTTCTCTGAGCTTACCCTCACCAGCTTAGCCACCAGTGTGACCCTGTGCAGGATGCTCACTGTGTTCCCACCCAAAGGTCTGGCTTTTGGCTAACAGCTGTTGCCAGGATGCTTAGGTGCCTCCAGCAGAATCTGTTCCCAGGAGCTCACCAATACCAAGTGTCCTGGCGCAACCAGGCAGAGGTCCTACTCCAGGAAGAGGAGGAAAAGGGGGATCCTTGGCCCAATTGCTGTGGGATATGTCTATCCTTGTCATCATCAGGAGGGATGGAGACAGAGGAATTCAACAAACACCACAAAGCACCTATTATTTGATCCCCACTTCCCCCTCCACCATGAAGTTCAACAAGAAGGGCAATGTCTTGCACATGGATCTAGACAATCCCAAACCTAAATACAGGCTGTGCTACGAGTGGATTGATGGCAGCCCTGTGGACGAGGACTTGGGGATGTTGGTTGATAGTGTGACCCAGCTGTGTACTCTTACAGCCCAGAAAGCCAATTGTATCCTGTGCTATATAAGAGAACTGTGACCACTAGCTGAGGGAGGGGATTCTCCCCTTCCTCTTCACTTTCATGAGACCTTACCTGCAGTGCTGCGTTGAGCTCTGGGACCCCCAACATAAGGACATAAACTTGTTGGAATGAGTCCAGAGGAGGGCCATAGAGATGATCAGAGGGCTGTAGCACTTCTCCTGTGAAAACAGGATGAGGGAGTTGGGGCTGATCAGCCTGGAGAAGAGAAGGTTCTGGGAAGACCTTAGAGTCATCTTCCAGAATCTAAAGGGACCTATGAACAAGACAGAGAGGGACTTTTTGTAAGACCGTGTAGCAGTAGGATGAGGGATAAAAAAACAGGGGGCTTCAAACTGAGAGGAGATTTAGTTGAGATATTAGGAAGAAGTTGTTCCCTCTGGAGGGAGCCAGAGAAGTTGTGGATAACTCATCCCTGGCATTGTTCAAGGCCAGGTTGGATGGGGCTCTGAGCAACCTGGTCTAGCGGAAGGTGTCCTTGCCCATGGTAGGGAATTGGAACCCGACAATCTTTAAGGTCCCTTCCAACCCAAACCAATTGATGATTGTATGAAAACTTGGGATTTAGATACTTTTCCAGAGATATGGTGCATCTATTCCTCCTCTGAGGAGCAATACCTTGTCTCCTTGTGCCTCACAGACAGGCCCATAGGCTATCATCACTGCTCCCAGGTGTACCACTGCTCTGCCACTGCCACCTTGATCTCCCTTGACAGCCCTTCCACCAGTGGGAGTCGAATACTCTAGATCTTACATGTGTAAAGAGAAATAGCTTCCTCTTACAACAGATATGCTCAATGCTCATCTCAGGATGGTCTTTACCTCAGCTAGGCCTCCTAGATGTTGATGTAATAAAAGCAATCGTTCCTGCTGCTGCACAGGAGCTCAGCAGAGCCCACACACCCTCAGAGATGTTACCTGTACGTGCAACCTCAGCTCTGGGTTGGGGCATATCAGATAAATCATAGAATCATAGAATCATACAATGGTAGGGTTGGAAGGGACCTTCAGAGATCATCTAGTCCAATTCCCCTGCAAAAGCAGGTTCACCTAGATCAGGTCCCAAAGGAATATGTCCAGGCAGGTCTTGAAGACCTCCAAGGAAGGAGACTCCACAACCCCTCTGGGCAGCCTGTGCCAGGGCTCCCTCACCTGAACAGTGAAATAGTTTTTTCTTATGTTTGAATGGAACTTTTTGTATTCCAGTTCTTTTCTATTACCTCTTGTCCTGTTGCTAGATACAACAGAAAAAAGGTATGTCCCAACCTCCTGACATCCACCATTTAGATATTTGTAAATATTAATAAGATCCTCCCTCAGTCTCCTCTTTTCTAGATTAAACAGCCCCAGTTCATAATCAGGAGGATTAGGAGATCCTCCACAGTCCTGCAGCAATTCCCTTTCAAATTTTGAGTCTGAGTTACAAACCACAAGAGATTTTGGTTTTAAGGGGTAGGGTTTCAACAAAGGCAAACCAGTACTCTTTTCCCTCTGTGCTCTATCTTAACACTTTTGAAAATGTTCAGCATGATTTGGGCCACTGGCATGGCAAGCTGCTGTGTGTAGCATAGTTGAAAGAAGCAAAGAAGGCGGCCATATAGCAGGGAGTATTGGGCAGTAAGCCTTGCTGCAGGAGTACAGTGAAAGTATTTCAGGCTTTCAGATGTTAGACAGAATAACTGCTGTTCGTCAGATCTAGAAAGACAAATACTACGGACCTTTGGTTTTCAGACATTTACCATGACAAGATATTCCCCACCCTGCAAAATAAAAACACCCCACCTTGCTCATTGTCAACAACTACCAGTCACAATGAATGGCTCCAGAGCTTCATGGAGCTGTGGTGGCCCTGCTCCCACCACACTCACAGCCCTGGGCCCATGGCACTTGCTCTGTGACTGAGTGCTGGAAAAAACCAGCACTGAAGCTGAACACAAGTGCACACTGCAAGTCCTGATTTCTGTCTGTCACGAGCTTCCTTTAATTGAAATAAATAAATTAGCCTGCAGTTCCATAATACTTGTGTGACTGCAAGTGCTCTGCAGATTACTCTGATGAAGCTGCTGTTTGCGCCTTCAGGAAAACGCACTTAGTGTAAGGTTTTAAAACCTGAGCAGCATGCAAATGGCAGTGAGATAGGAAGACGCAGTTTTGAACAGCACCTTAAACCACTTCTTGTCTTCTAGTGCACCTCAGGGATACGCAGCAGAAAACCAGGGAGACAGCAGCAGGACTAACCATTTTCTGTCCCGGGAGACAGCCCAGAATAGAGGTTTCCATTGAGAAATTCAAAAGAAACAAGCAGAGTTCACGGAGGTAGGTAGATAAGTAGGACTCAGGAAAGGTGTTTCGGGGGGGTAGGGGGATGGCTGCAAGCAGGTTTGACTTCAAGGCAGACAGGAAGCCGAGAGAGATTTCAGTTCACAGCCAGGGAAATGTGTAAATGCTACATCCATCCCAGCAATTTTCACTCGAGATCATTTCATGGTGAGTCTGGATATAGCAGCTGAAGTACCTCTGAAAGCTATAATGAAGAGTACCAGAACACAGTCTAATTTCTTGGCTCTCTCTTCAGGCTGTAATTTTTTCAGTCTTGCCTCAGCTCAGCGTTCTCAGTGCTTTTAAGTAAAAATGGTTCAGATGTTTTTAGCTTCGTTGATCTTTCAAGGAAACAGCTCATGCAATCACACCATCTCTCTGGCCCTTAGCAAAGATTTTGTGCCCAGTGACCCAAGTCTGCCAGAGGGAGTAGAAGCAAACCTAAAGAGAATGACTGTACTCCAAGCCCCACACAAACAAGCAGCACAGGAAGGAGAAAGGCAGCAGACCAGGCTCTACTGATGTCCACTCCTCCTGGTGTACTGCTGTGCTTGGCTGGGACAACTCTTCTCCTCAGCCAGGGTGTAAGAGAAGCAGTCAGGCTTATGGTGGTGGGGCAAGGCAGAGGTCTCAAACCCATGGGAGATTAGACCCTACTTCTCCCATTGCTCTTGGAACAACTCATTTCCAAAGAGTGGGAAAAGGATCTTCTGTAGTCTGTCTTAAAATAGAAACTAAATTTCCTGGAGCATTCTTGCTCAGGGCTAGAAGATCAAAATTTATCAGAGGCAACACTCCTGTGTGAAGCTGTGGGATAAATGGGCATCTTGGTCATAGGCTATGAGGACACTCCAAGTCCATGTAGGAAGTGTCTCCCTGCACTCTCCCCAGTGATACAGATGCCTGCCAGTCATTCACATCCCACACCAGAAAGGCGAGGTGACCAGAGCCTCTGCCTGGGGTACACAACCTATAGGGTGCCATCCAAAATGACAAGGTCACTCTAGGTGGACACTGGTGCCAGAGACAGTCAGTGACAGCACAGAGCTACAAACATCCCTTTCTACTCACCTGCACGCACATGTGTGCAAATGCAGCTTCTTGCCTCAAACAGGACAAGAAGACTAAAAATTCCTGCTAGCTGTGAGACAATCCTGTTGCTGTAACCAGCAGTGAGAGAAACTGAGAGGTCAGAAAAACAGCAGAAACACCCCAGAGTCATGGCTGCCAGACAGATGGGTTTGAGCAGGAATCCCAGATGTAGGACAGAAAACATCAGGACTGTTGCTGACAATGCCAAAAGCCCTTTAGGATGGAGAAGGTGGGAGGAAAGAAGTCAGGCACAGACACCACAGAAAGAGCTGATGATGCAGCAGAACTTTGCTAAGGAGGGATCTTGTTTGCTGAGAATCCTCAAGCTGAGGCAAAGGCAAGGAATGGGGGAAGGAAGGACAATGGCTTGGGGAGCGAATGTAGCTTTAGCATTCAGGTTTGGCTTATATAGCTCTTCCTTCAGTTCAGGTCAAACGACTTCTCCCATAAGCAGTCTTGCCTCCAGTGGGGCTTTGCTCCCTTCCAGTGACAGAGAGCCATCCCCTGCAGAAGGTGCAGTCCTGCTACCTGACGGAAGCCCACATGACCCCACCTGCCCCCATTCACGGCTGTGACAGGCATCTCACAGTAGCTGCCCGTCTGAGATTTAGAGCTGCTTCCATAAATGACTTGACAGTCCCAGCTACTGAAGGGCTGTGCCTCACAAGAGGGCATGGTGAGGGCCCTAGCAGCAATGTCCAGCACAGACCAGACAGGTTCATTTTCTGAGATGGGAGGGAGAGACAGAGGTAGCAGCCCTACAGCTCCACTGCTTCTCTGCATGAAAATGTGAATGGGTTTCCCTGAAGAGCAGAACCATGCTTTTGAACACTACTGTCCTTTTTCTCATATGGGTGTTGGGCCTCCATCACTTTTACTTCTGTTTTCTCCTGGAACTGCTCCACTCAGATGAGCCACTTGGTCTCCCTGGGTACAGCACAGAGCTCACGAGGTGAGACATGGCAATATGACTCCTGGTCCCCTCCATAGACCTTCTTCTGTTAGACATCCTTGCAGAAGTCACCCTCCTCATTTTTAAAAGCCCCATCATCTCCTCTGTTCATGAAGAGTACCGATTGCCCAAGACTGGATGCAGAAGAAAACCACAGCAGAATCTGTCCTTTCACAAACACACTGCAAAACAAATGTTTTAATATGACCAAGGTTTAATGAAAGGGGGAAAAAAAAAGATCAAACCAGTGATTTTAGAGAGGAGTTTTGCAGGATGCTGGCTTTATCCTATCAATCTGCTTTATGGGATGCAGAGCCTGAAATCTCTGTTCAGCCTAACAGAGCAAGCTCCTCTACCTGACATGACATCCTAGCTGAAGCAGGACTTGGACTTGAAAGTCCCAGCTCAATACCTAACCACTGATGAGAAAGAGAGATATTATGCTACCACCTATCCTTGTAGTAGTATTATTATGCTCTATAAAATCTGCTGTGGATGCAATTTAAATTACAAACATTCCCCATGGGTCAAGCTCACGTTGCTGTGTTCTGTGCAGGCTTGGGATGCACCACCTCTTTCTAGAACGGAGAACAGGGAAGGTAAAGGCTGAGCAGAAGGGAATCAATATTGGCAGGATGGGAATCTCCTGTGTGAGCTGTGGTAGCTTCCTCCCAGTTCTCCAAGGAGTCTGTACTCATTCTGCAAGCTGCTCTGCATACGTTATCCTGAAGCTTCTTGAGTTACTTTTTGGTTACCACCAAGTGAGCTTTGTAAAAAAATTAAAGGAACCAAGGATAAATAGGTATATCCTGCTTAGGTGATATAGGTATGAACTTCAGCTTCATCAGAAGCTTGCAGGTTGTGCTAACCAGGAAAGCTCTGTTTACATCCAGTGGGCAAGATTGTTTTCATAACAGCATAGTATAATTTAGATTGAGAAGAATGCCCTGGAGGTGTCTAGTCCAGCATCCTGCTCCAAACAAGGTCAACTACAAGGTCAGATTAGGGCTTTATCCAGGCAGGTCTTAAAAAGCTTTGTGGATGCAGAACATTTTAATAATACTCATTGTTGAGGGGTTTCATGGCTTGCAGGATAAGTGATGGAAAGTTTTTTTCCATCTGAGTGGCACTTATTGGACACTGCACCTTAAACACAGGCTGTAGCAACAGCAACCATGGTGTGAAAGCACAACAATTACCATTTGCAATCAATCCTTTAAGATGCAGGGGTGCAGGGGACCAGGAATTCAGTCAGAGATGACAAGGTGGAGAGTGAGGAGCTTGGGAAGGAGCTGTAGTGAGGAAGGACAAATAGATTGGATGAAGCCTCCAGAGGTTTGTCAACTGGACAGGATGCTGAGACTGTGGCTAGAAACTGAAGGAAGAAACATGAGCACCATCTGGAGCAAGAGAGAGACACAAGGGAACAGGATTGCACAAACACACACTGGACAAACTCAGCACAGAGGAATATTGGGACTGATGGGCAAGGAGACATTGGAAAATTCAGGGATCACTGAGAAATATCCACGTTACTTGAAATCTTGACTAAAGAGCTTGTGAATACCTACAACTGAAAAGAATTAGGTAAGTTGGTGTTGGAGGTGAGGGCAGAGAAACAGGCTGAAGAAGATCCAGAGGAAATGGATCAGGTTTGGAAAAAATGGCCTTGCTCACCTTTCTGCACATTGGGGCAGAAAGTCTGTGATTCAGCAATCTTTGCTGTTAAGATACACCTGTGAAATCCTCTAGCATATCCTTTCGTTTTGAGGTTCTCATAACTCACTACTGACCCTTTTTCTCTGCCATGCTCCAGTGACACCATGTCACAGACAAGGGCTGCAATGTGTCTGGTATTTAACTGGGTGCAATGTACACCACATACTTGATTTTGGGGTAGGAAGAAGGAGGAGAGCTTGTGAGAGAGGCATTGCACTAAGCACTGTGTTAAAGAAGATGTAATGTTAAAACAAACAAACAAAATCCCTGCAAATATCACAATCAAGACTGCACATGCAGTTTTAATTCAGCCCCATCTCTGTGTGTGGCACAATCTAATCTAAATTAAACGATCACACAGATTATTATCTTGCTCTACAAGACCTCTGCTGCAGAGCACACACAATAAAGTCATTAAGTCCCTACCCTAAAGAGCTTCCAGTCTAAGGAAAACCAGACAAGGGGCATGAAGGCATCCACCCGGGGAAGGAGATGAGGAGGGAGAACTCGTGAGAATGAGCTTAAATGGAGCATCAGCATTTGCAGCTGGATTATTTTTTTCCTTCAGTTGCAGTAATATTAAAGAAAAGATATTATAATAATTATTAAAGCAAGAAACGAGTTTCTGTCTCATTGATTTGAGCAGGTTGATGAGGACAGGTTGCTGCCAGCCTCTTAGGAACAGAGTTGGGTAAAGGGCAGGGGCATTCACAATGGGGGTCTCTGGGGTGGGGGAGGGGGGTAACATGGATTAAGGGGTGTGGAGGCTCCTGGAAGAAGCAGCAGCAGAGGCTCCACTGACAAATAAGGAAAGGCAACAGGGAAGGTTTCAATGCTGCAAGATAAGGATCAGAACAACAAGCTCTTTCATGGGTAAAGCATTGGATTCTCTCTACTGAATCCCCCCTATCTTAGAAGAAGGAGGAATGTGCAAGGTGATGTCTTTTTATTGATCCATGGTCAGATGTTACATGGAACATGTGACATCAGTAAATCATATTGCAGTAGTGCCTTGTGGTCCCAGTCTCCCAGAGCCAATGGGAGCGCCTTGCCGGCCACACTCCTTCAGGAATCGCCTAAAAAAAAACCCCAAACCCTGCATTTAAAAATGAAGCTAAAATGCATCAGCTCTTTGCAGCCCTCTATCCACACTGGAAGGAGCCGTGCTCACAGGCTGTTCATTCACACCCAGTCCATCACTCCCACAGCCCTCATGACACAGAACAGGCACCGTGGAATGTGTTTCTCCCTCCAGTCTTCAACACAATAGCATGGATGTGTTGGACTTTTTCCAAGCTCGCAGCTAAAAAGTCTTTCCTGGAGATGGGTGAAAGGGCTTCCCCCCTTCCTTGACTACTCCAGGCACAGTTAGCAAATGCATTTCCCTAAAGAAGAGCAGGATGGGAAGGAAAACAGCAACAGTTCAACCATACACATACATGCAAGCATTGTAAATGTAGCCTGTGACAGACAGTTTTGAAGTTCCAAAGGGGACAAGAGGCTGTAGAGCCCTTCATGGGTCATTTGTTCTATAGCCTGGCAGTTATATCCTCCAGCAAAGACACCTTTGAATGTGTCACCTGTAGGGACCAGGTAGTGACTCAACACACTCATCTAGTACCATTCACTGACTTGCCTTGGGGTAGTCACGACCTTGGTTAAAGGCATCAGTGCTGATTAGTCCCCATCAAGTCCTGTGTGGTCATTTCTACCATCCCCAGCCAGGCTAAAGCTGATACTCTCACATTCCTAACGTCTCATGGGTAAAAGTGCTCTCTACAGCACTTCTCCCTCCCACCATCCTCACCTACAAAGACATTAGCTTGGATAGCTGCAATCAAGGGAGACAATCCAAGCAGCCAAAGTCCTGAGGGATGCTTCTTAGGGTAACATTTATTGAAAAATAAATAAACTCTTCCATCCACAGTATCTCCTCTTCTTGCCCATTTAAAAGTCAATGTGTGGCTACCCGTGCTTGCAAGGGAAGATCACCTTCCCTCCACCTTGCTGCATTGCTCCTGCAGCTCTAGCACACCTGAGAAGGGCAATCTCAGCCCTGCAGCTGAGCTACCTGTACCCTCATCACAACGTGCAGGGAGCCCTGCTTGCTATGCTAGAGCAGATGGTGTGCACAGCCCAACCCTAGCAGAGAAAGGGCCCACAGGGGTCACTGGTGTGCCACAGGGCCCTCCCAGGGACCACAATCCCAATTAAGAGACCTGATTTCAGACCTTAGGGGATGCCATATCTCAAAGACAGTGGTTGTAGTCACACTCTGGCCGTGGTAGGTGTGGCATGCTGAGCCTACAGGTAGTAGTCCAACGAGAAGGACATTCCCCCAGCATCTCAACTCTCCTTTCTGGTTTTCTCCCCAGTTAGCCAGCACCCCCTCATCTCAGACTTAAGGTAATTTGTTGAACGATGTTTTTAAATCTCTGGCGATTTAAAAACATTTCTACTTTGATCATTTAAAAAAAATCCCAAAACCCTAACAATGTTTTAAATGTGAACTTTCTATGCCAAGCTGCGCTTGCAGCACCTCCCGAAGGGGTTTGCCTCTTTGCCTTGCACCGCAGCGCCTGCAGCTCTGCCCGAGGCATCTCCCCCTGCTCTGCCACAACACGGGCGCTTCGGGGCCAAGCGCACGACCCGGAGTTTGGGGTTCCCAGCTCTCTGCTGCGCCCCCCGGGCAGAAGCGGGACAGTCCCTCAGGAAAGCACATCCTCGCCACGACCTCTGGCTCCTAAACTAACCCAGACCCCTCCGCCAGGCCCCTTTGGGAGAGGGCCAACCACTCGGACGCTGGAGGAAGGGATGGGAAGAGCTGCCCCCTCCCCGGGCATCGCGGAGCCCCGGCCCGCCGCCGCCGGTGGGGCAGGGTCAGGGGGGCGGGTGGGAAGGAGGTGGCCAGCCCGGCCCGGCGCCGCCCCGCCTCGCCCCGCACCGCACCGCACCGCACCGCCCCGCACCGCACCGCACCGCACCGCACCGCACCGCACCGCACCGCCCCGCACCGCACCGCACGGCCGCTCCGCTCCGCACCGGGAGGGCAGCGGGAGGGCAGAGGGGCGGGCCGGGCGGCGGCGTCGCTGGCACTGGGACCGGGACGGAGCCCTGCTCGGCGGCGCTGCCACGGCCCGATGGGCCAGGGGTAAGTCCTAATTGCTGTCCCCCCGCTCCCCTCCAGCCCGAAGCCGGCGGTCTCTTTCTCCGCAGAACTACCGCCATCCCCCGCCCCCCCACCCCCCCCGCACTCCTAGGTTTCGCTCCCCGGCACCCCACGGCATCGCCCCGGGCCGGGGACACGGCGGGGAGTCGAGGAGCAGCACCCGGAGCCGGACCCAAAGCTGCGGCCATGCCTGGACCCAAAGCTGAGAGCTGCACCTCTCCCCTGCGCCCTGTGCCCCGCGCTTGAACCCGCACCCGGACCGTGCCATCCGGACCGGGACCTGTACCCGGATCCCTCCGAGGCTGACACCCACGGGAGGAGCATCCCTCCCCTTCCCCTTCGTTTGCTCATCTCCACGGCAGCGACTCTTGTCCCTGCTGCAGCTCCTGTCCCAGGTGATGGGTGCCCTGATACCTTGATGTCCCATTGTGCCTGTATCCCCCTGTGTGGATATGCCGGTACCCTGGCACGTCAGCATGCCAGTACCCTGGTACTCACCTGCAGTGACATCAATCTGACAGGTAGGGCCAGCGTAGGGGTATGGGGGAGTCCAGGGCCTGGGGGGCCTGGGCTGGCTGGGGGTGGGGAGCTGGGAGCCATCCTGGTAGGGAAGATTTGCCTCTGGGTAAAAGTCGAAAATACTGCTTTAGGATGGAATGGTCGGAGACAGGAAAAAACCCCTGTGTAATGCAGTGCCATAAGCCTTTTGGTTATATTGCACATGATGTTTTGTTCATTCCCTGTCACGGCTTTGCTTATCAGCCAGGCAGTTATTTAATGATGGGTTTTTTTCCAATGCTACAGGACTTGCCTGTCACAGCCCTGGACAATATAGATTTCCTAGAGTGGGAGCTTTGTTGGTGCAAGGGACACTGTAAAATGAGTCCTGTCTTCAGGTGGCTGCAGCCAGACTGTTTTATGAGCAAACGGTCCTGGACTCAGCAGCAGCACTCACGCTATGGGAAATCCTTCAGATCCTGTGGAGGGCTTAACTTTTTTGTCAGGGGCAGGCAAAAGAAAGAGGATAGATGAGCACAGGCACTTTGAAAGAAAATACATGCTGTTAGAGATTGTTCCACCCCTGTCCTGAGACATCCGTCCTCGCGGGACACAGAGAAGCTCAGTTCCCATCTCATTCAGCCCTTGCCCTCTCCCAGCTACAAAGCAGCAGGAGCAAGTGACAATTTATACACATTTATACAATTTATACCTATTACACAGCTAGTCCTCCAGGAGAGCGTGCATCGCAGATGCTGCTGTTCAAGGGGCAAGGTGGAACAAAGAGTGATATTTATACCATTGGCACTGCAACGTTGTGTCCTTGGCTTTCATGCCTGTCATACAGATGATGAGTTCAGCAATGGGAGCACTAGCAATGGGAAAAAAAAAAAGAAACAGATACAAGAGATTAAATGTCACAGAACAACCTTGGGACAGCAGCCTTCATATTCCTGGGGAAAAAAATCACCCTCCTGCTAAATCAAGAAAGGGTAGGTTCCTGAGCACAATCATGAGTCCATTGTAAGGAAAAGAAATTCCGAGCAGCCTGCAAGCATCCTTCCATTATTTCATCCCAAATGACAAGTTGATTTGTTCTTCAGAATGGGAAGTGCATAGCCTGGCCATGCATGGAAAACATAGAGCTCAGTACGGATGAAACGGGGGCAGCACTGACAGTCAAGCTTTGGCAAGGCAGGCAGGGCTGAAGCAGAGCGTTATTGGAACAGAAGGCCTGGGACAGAAACATGTTTCAGGAAAAGAGTAATTCAGGAGGTTGTGACTGCTGCCAGGCAGGCAGGGTTCAAAAGGCTACTTGAGCATTGCAGGTGCCATCTCTCTGCCAGGCTGCCAAGCACTGAAAGTGCATGAAGTTATTGAAGACACTTTTTAACAAGAGAAGCGGGAGAGTATTTCATAGAAGAAAAGATACTAGGTCCAAGCTTCTGGTTGGACCCTAGTTTGGGTCTTCCTCAGCCTACTCAGACTACAAATTGTTGTCTTTCACACTTGCCTGGCTGACTCATACCGTGGGAGTGACTTTGGTGCATCTTAAAGCATTGCCACTTCTCTACAGATGGGTTGGTCAGCAAGATGCATCTTTCAGGTGCACACAGGGGGTGAAATCTTGCATTAAGTGTTGCATTCTTCTCTTAGCTTAGATTCAGTGAAAACCAAAAAAGGCCAAGTAAGACTTTAGGCAAAGCTCTGCCTAGAATCACACACCATCCACAAAAAGTAATGTGCTCCACAGTTACCATACAGCTCTGATTTTCAGCCCCCTCTTTCTTTCTCTTTACAGTGGCCTCCCCATGGCCCTCTTCACAAGAACCAGCAGTCATCCTAACACCACTGGCCCTATTCCCTGTGGGGCAGACAACACTACAGAGCCTGACCTGCCACGCTCACATGCCTACTATGCCCTTTGCTACTGCATCTTGATTTTGGCCATCATCTTTGGGAACGTGCTGGTCTGCTTAGCTGTGCTGAGAGAACGTACCTTGCAAACCACGACAAACTACCTTGTGGTGAGCCTGGCAGTGGCAGACCTGCTGGTGGCTACCTTGGTGATGCCATGGGTGGTGTACCTGGAGGTGAGTACATCTCAGGAAACATTATCAGAATTTAACCATGGTACAAGTTCACCAGCATTAGTGCATGCTCACAGGATAGGCCAGCTCTGGTTCAGATAAAGTCCAGTGATATTTTAACCCCTCAGCTAGCTCAAGGCACTTTGCAGGGTCATAGCAGGCCACAGTGTCACACAGATGGCCGTTGTAGGCTGGGCACATGCCAGATAAACGCACCACAGTCCCACATGTCAGAAGATACTCTGAACCTTGCTGTCCCTGGGGCATCTTAAATGGCAGTAAAAATGTACTGGCATGACCATGCACAATGTGGACAACATCATCAGACACAGGGCAGCAAAGATGGAAACCAAATCCTTCCACACAGTGGCAAAATCCTGAATTGATGAAGCCACTCTTGGGGCAAATAACTTTACTAAAGTAAATACATGAAGGTATGCTACAGTTGAATATTTTTATCTGTTCTCTTCAGCGTTTTTATAGTAATTCACAAAAACCAGTAGGTCTGGAAAAATTAGAGGGAACAACTACCAGCTGTAAGCTTTCAGCTGAGCCCTAGTACCCTGTTCTCATGCTGACAGAGACAGAATAAGCCTCTGAGCTATGATCTTGCTGAAGCCTCATGTTTCTTCTGTAGGGGGCAAGCCAGGATCAGGCTGAAGGGTAGGGTAAATATTCTGTTGGCAGCTCCCCACCTTTGCCTGACCTCTTTCCCTCAAAACAAAGCAGAAACAGAGGATTTTGACTTGTGCATATGGACCACGCAGTGCATGAACAGAAAGTAGGACGACACAACACCAGCAAATGCCAGACCTACTATGAGGCTTCATGATATGATCAAGTGGCAAGGGACTGGCAGTGGCCTACAGCCCTCCTCTGCCAGCATAGTAGATTGAATAGGCAACACAGCTCTAAGCTCTGGCATCCAGTCTAGGCATTTCCCTCGTGTTCATCCAAGCCCATTTCCTAAACTGTGCCCACTGCAGTCTCAGCAAGGCTACAATTAAGAGAAATTAAGGGTTTGTTCTGTGTATAATTATTATTAATAAGGGCATTGATGGTTAATGATTTGTGTAGAGCATCACTGTGGAGTGAAAGAACAAAGAGAGCACCATGATACTGCATGTGTGATCATGTTCTTAATGAAGCCAGTAACAACGTTTGGAATAATCTGTGTGGAGCAGTCCTGGAGCTGGCCTGCAGGACATGTACAGCTCAGCTGTGTTTCATGAAATGATCAAAACACAAGGAGTGAGGGGGGGGGGGGGGGAGGGGAAGCCATCTCAGCAAGACAGAATTAGACTCCGCAATTTGATTGTAACTAAAAAAGTGTTATTACAAGTCAAATTTTGTTTGAAGCTGGAATACTCCACCACCTTGAATGTATTCCAGTCTTTAATGAAATTACAATATGCTTTGCATTAGAAAAGGCTTCAGCACTCACTGTTCACACTGTGAACTGAAGATGGTGGGACTGAGGCACATCTGTGAAGCAGCTTCTGCCCCCGTGCAGTGCTCTGGTCACGATTGGTGAGCACAGCACTAGGTCCGTTCCTTAGCTGTTGGTAGACCCAGTCAAGGTTCATTTCCATCTCTTGGATAATCAAGGTAGCTGATCCAAGAGCCATGCAAACAACAGGGAGAAGAATCCACACACATCCCAAACTCAATCAATCGCTCCCAGCATTGTGCAGTTTCTCCTAGAGAACTTGTGTTGTAGGGATCCAGCAAGACTTAAGACTTAAAAAGCAGCCCAAAACCACCAAAGTACTTTAGGTATTTGCTGCTGTTTATGGATCAGTGATGCTACCAATGAAGCAGAAACGGCATCATGCTTCAGTACACTGTGGGCCTGGAAATTGCCAAGAAACCATTCAGTCCCCAAAACCGTGTACAATACCTATTCATCTACTGAATGTTTGCCAAATCATACATCTGAGACCCTGGCCATTATTCATGGAGAAGGTAAGGATGGATGAATACCTCAGATTTAAATGTCACTTGTGCACCTCTTTGTGCTTTACACTCAATTTTTAGAGCCATCTGTGGGCTGGACCTTCTCCATGAAATTTGGCACTTAATCATTCACCAGAACTTTCTCTTTCTGAGAAGTCCTTTGGGAGCACTGTGACAGAAGAACAATAGGAGCAGTTCATAACCTCAAAATCCTTGCCTCCACCTAATGAGGTTTCTGGCACAAAAATGCTATTCAGCACTGTGTCTAGCAATCTTCTGGGGTCAACAGGTAGGTCTAAATATACCAATACTGCTACCCCAGCTCTTTACTGACTTCTGATGCTGAGGCCTGCGTGACTACTGAAGTCTATCGTGGTTTCTTAAGACAGTAACATTAGGGTATCCTGACCACTGCAATTTGATGGCATCAAATACCATCATGCCTATAGTCACTGTATAAATGGAGAAGGACATGTACCAGCATGGCCTGGAGCATCCTTCTCAGTCTTCATACCACATCCAATTCTACCTCCAAAGGGAAACAAGCCTCAGAGAATGACACTGAGGTCCAATCTGCAGCTCTGTTCAGAATGTGTGAAAGTAACACCGTCTTCTCTTCCATGGCTCTCACATTGGAGCCACGAGACCTACAACTGCTCTTTGAGCTCACCAGACCCATGGAGTATGGACAACTGAGTGACTGCAGCTCAGGAGCTTACCACTTCAGGCCTGACCACATGCACACCCTTAATTATTCCTGCTGTGCAAAAAACATAAGCAGCCATTTCACAGATGCAGGGAGCTAATAGCACCCCCAGGAAGAACACTCTCTTAAACACAAACCAACTGAGTGAGCCTGTTTAGATGCACTGCTACTTACATGTGTGTCCTCACCTGATGCAACTCAGTGTTCATACTTTCCCATCCATGCATTCCTCAATAGGGCATCGTCTTACATACCTGATTTACAGAGATTCTTCTTTTTAGGGATTCAAGAGAGCGATGGATTACATAAGTTTATGAATGCACAATGATTTACTTTTTTTTTAAACTGGAAGAGTCCCTGTAGGGTTGAGAAGTTAAAAATAATAATACTGCAATTTTGTGGATAAATCAGACTGGTCATCAAGACAGATGAGGTAAGAACTTGACCTAAATAGTCTATAGGGAGCTTTATCATTGTCGTTGACAGAGCCAGGATTTCTTCCTGGACTCCATTGCCACTCCTGCCGCACTCGCGCTGAGTGGTAATGAGAGATTGTATCAGCTCGTCTCTCTGTGGTTTGCTCTTATCAGCTGTAAGAGAATAATATTTGGCCATCCACCTCACCCAGGCAGTTGTGAGGCTTCATTCAGTTAGTACCTGTGATGTGCTTTTTGATTCCCAGACAAAAGGCAATAAAGGGATAAAGAACAGGTACCCTGCCAGCACATGAAGACCAGCCATACACAGTAGCAAGTTCTAGCTGCTGTAGCAAAGGTGAGCAGAACAGAGCAACAAAAGGAAGAGCACAAATTGGATTTTAAAAGTGGTGAACAGGATCTATAATAAAAAAGGCTCCTCTTCACTATTAAATTCTGGGATAGATTTTGGATCCACATACCCCACAGGTAAATATTCACTGCTTCACTGACTTCAGCAGACTTCTATACCATTATAGAAGGTATGGCCAGCGCAAGTGAGGATGGGTTTTAAAACCAAACATTTTGATCTCTGAAGCATCCTCTTAATACAAGCTGTAGTGTAGTATAATCTAAATGCATCATCCTGAGAGAGTTCACTTCAGAGCCATTCCCACCACCACCTTCTTCAGTTTTAATCGTTCAGATTCTTAACGTTTGAATGTGCTGAAGACCTTGAAAACTCACTCAGTTAAGTGCTTGCACATCTGCTGGGCTAGTGGCAGCTGGCTTTTTTGTGAACACCTGGCAGCAGCTCCTGCTGAAATATCCTTCAGACTCCACAGATCACACAGACACTGCCTTGCTTTTTGCCTCAGACTACCGAAATGCTTCTTTTCTGTGTGCCACTACAAAGCCTTCCAGCATTTATAATTTTTTTAATATATATTTTGAGATGGTCAAGCAGATCTTAAAATCTGCAACTAAAGCAAAACCAGTGTGGAGCTTCTTTGAATACTGAACCTGCCTTTTAAGGTTCCTAATTTCAGAGGAACAGCCTTCAGTTTGCACATCTCATAGACCAGTTAATTGTGCAGAAAAATCTCTACAGGGTTTCAGGTTTTTTTCTCTGCTTGCTTTTCTTAAACTAAACCAAAGAATCCCCACAAGTATCAGAGAACTGAAGATGACAGTTCCTTACTACATTTTGCAAGACAATTCCCATTTATCTCCCTTGCATTCACTCAGGGTCAGGGAGGTCTAACGGAAGACTGCCTCATTTATGACTTCTGACAGCGCAGAACACCCTAAAGACACAGCTCTCTGCGGCAAGTTTCTTTGCCCATGTGTGGGAATGCTGGCACTATCAAAACCATTTATGTTTCTCGGGAGTATTTCTTTGAAAACAACTCACACAAGAGTGGTCTGTATTTCTCTCTGCAGGGAGCTATGTCCTTCCTAGACATCAACCTCCTGACACCCTCCTGTGGGTGTCAGGAGACTGGGGCAGCCCTTTTTACTATGATATCTAGTAACAGGACAAGGGGTAATGGGATGAAGCTGGAACACAAAAAGTTCCACTTAAATGTAAGAAAAAATTATTTCACTGTTCAGGTGAGGGAGCCCTGGCACAGGCTGCCCAGGGGGGTTGTGGAGTCTCCTTCCTTGGAGGTCTTCAAGACCCACCTGGATATGTTCCTATGCGACCTGATCTAGGTGATCCTGCTTCTGCAGGAGGGTTGGACTAGATGATCTCTAAAGGTCCCTTCCACCCCCTACCATTCTATGATCAACACTTCCTACAGGATTGAGTCACTAACTTAGAAGCCAAGCTTACTTGTGATACCCTCTCCAGTCTGATCTGATATAAGTATTTTTGAGTGAGTCTTGAAAACCACCAAGAACAGACAATGCACAAAACTCACCAAGCAACCAGCTCCACCGCCTCACTATCCTCACGGTCAGAAAGCTTACCTTTATAACCAGTTTGCGCCTTCCTCCTTTCAATTTATGCCTGTCACCTCTAATCCTCCCACCACATTCTACTGTGAAAAGCCTGGCTCTGCCTCAGTAACCTGGCTCCAACTTTCTGAATAACATCCCACTAGGAAGCAGAGAACTGCTGCTAGCTTCCACCCCTCACAAGCCCCCTCTTCTCCAGGCTGAACCAGCCCTATCAGCTGGTTCAGGCACTGAAGCCCCCAGGGACTGTCTTGGTGGCCCTCCACTGGACTCGCTGTCATTGATCAGTATTTTTCCTGTTGCACAAGGGTAGGCTGCCCCCTTATCCATCTCCTACAAGAGGTGCCTGCAGAGGAAGACCATCTCTCTCAGGGTCTATCTGTCATCCCAGCTCTGAGGAGAGCAGTGCCACACTGTGCTTTGAGCATGTTGTTGTCAACCAAAGAGGTCATTGTCAAGAACTTAATGGCTAGGCTAAAACAATGCATTTCTCCCATCACAAAGATTGGCCACAGCTTATCTTTCACAATTACTCAAGATTAAAAGACTCAAAACAACCAGTCAAAAGCTCAACATGGTAGCAAACCCAAACCTTTTATCTTGATAGATTGTGAGCTCTCACTCAGATGTAGTAATCAAAATCTGTAACTGAGATAAGAATCCAAATAAGGTTTTAGAGAAGCCTCAAGTCTCTGTTTCATACATAAATGCATACAATTCTGCAGCACTTTTCCAGCTCACTGCCTGCAAGAGAACTCCAGCAGCTACGCTGAGAAACACTTTCAGCCCTTAGATTGTCTCAGATAATCCTTAATCAAAGGATATATACAGTGCTATCAAATTTAAATCAATTTCTCATGCTAGGCCTTAAGGGAAGAGAGAGCTGCCATCTATTTCTTTACTCTGCCTCTCTCTGTAAGAGTAACTGAAGAATTAAAGTCGAGGTGCAATTCCTTCTTTGTGACCTACTGGCACGCAATGTAGGTGCCTCAGTTTCCCTCTGCACCTCACAGTGGACACCAACTCATCTAGCTGTTGAGATACTTGGAGGAGAGCATCTCCTTATATGCAACTTCTCAGGCTTTGACACAGAACAAGGCTGACAGTGTTCTGGTTGCTGATGCAGGTGACCGGAGGAGTCTGGACTTTTAGCCGCGTCTGTTGCGATATCTTCGTCACCATGGATGTAATGATGTGCACCGCCAGCATTTTAAACCTCTGTGCTATCAGCATTGACAGGTGAGAGCCAACAGCAATGCAGGGGGGGATGTAGTTTGGAGATGGTTGGCCCCATACCCCAGTGTGTCAGGGACAAGGAAGCGGGGTTTGCACAGGCAACATCAGTGTTTTCAGGAACACAAACCTCCCTGCAAGTCTATCACTGGCACTACTGCTATTAACGTGGCTTTGTCCACCAGGTCCCTGAAGATGTCTGCACTTAAGGGCAGAGAGGCACAAGCAATAAAACGTCACCAGTAGGTCATCAACCACGTCCTTGTGCATTTTGAAGGCTGGAACCAGAAATGTTCATCTAATTCCCATTGAGTTTCAAAGAGGGCTTCTCCTGCTGGAGACCTCACTCATGAAGTCTTAATAAACAAAGTCCTGCCATATACATAGGGAGAGGTGAAGACTTGTTATGTAATCTTCAGCTTTGTCCTGTTTTCCTGCATCTTAAAACAGATCCAATTTTAAGCAACGCTGAGGACTGGGAGCCAAGACCTCGGCACACATGGTGCTGTTAGGACTGAGGAGTAGCGGAAAGAAAAAATACTGCATGCTGTACCTTTGTAATATGTGGTTCAAGGGTAATCGTACAAAGCAGCTCTCAGCACTGGGTTGGTCTGATGTTCCTCCACAGGAATCTCTATCCCCCTTTCATTTTGGCTTTGTCTGCAAGGAGCAGCCTGTGGGCTACCCATGCCTTCCAAACCTTGCTGAACTGCACCCTTTGGGGCACTCCAGCAGCCGAAGGCCCCGAACACCCGCCTGTGGGCAACCTTCTGGCTGCCAGCAAGGCCAAGGCCAGGGCAGGCAGCTGAGGCACTGAGTGTGGCAGGCTGAGGTTGCTCCAGACACTGCCCTTTCCCAGCAGCACATGTATTACCTTAGGGGTTTGAGGGGTGGGGTTATCCTGGGGTTTCTAGATCCGTCTGGTATTCCAAACCTTGCAGTTTCCCAGTGCTGGCAGTTCTACAGAATGTTTCTGTGCAATGCTGCCAGCTAACTCTGATTTCCTCTCTTCCTCCCCCCAACGCTCCGCTTACCATTTCTACAAATTGCTGATCCCATCCTCTGATCGTCTCTCCACCACCTTCACCATCATGTTCTCTACATGCCTTTCATTTATCCCTTAAAAATCTGGTCCTTTTCCTCCCTCCATTCTTACCTCTCCTTTTTCTGGAGCTGGTTTGATCCGCAGATACACTGCAGTAGTGAAACCAGTCCAGTACCAGTACAGCACTGGGCAGAGCTCCTGCAGGAGAGTGTCTCTCATGATTGTGATAGTCTGGATGTTGGCATTTGCAGTGTCATGCCCTCTCCTCTTCGGCTTCAATACTACAGGTTGGTGCATGCAGGGAGGGGTTGGAAATGGAGCTGTTCTGCCAGGTCATTTAACGTGGGTCCTGCAGGCTTTCCAAGTCACAGGAAATTCTAGGGAACTGGGAAGCATGCTTTGAAGGGTCAGAAAAATCTCCAGTGCTGAGAGCAAATGTGCTCTTGTCTACAAACTTGCCATTTGCTCAAGCAGACACTGACTATTACTCTGAGGACAGACCTACCTGCTTTAGTGCCAAATCAATGCCCATCCAAGTGTTCAGGCCTAAAGATTCCCCTAGACAATGGCTCTGTGCACACAGAGCAGATCTCCAGACACACAGCACGTTCAACACACACATCAGACTTACTGCATCTTGCCGGTATCAAAAGTTCCAGACACACAGTTTTAAATCTGATACAGGACATACTTCTGAACAGCAAGGATTGCTACTGCCACTGCTTGTGAGAAAACTTCTTACCATCCAACTAGCCGTTTGGTTCTTTATCTAATCCCTTGAGGAGAGAAAACAATTTAGCCTCCTCCTTGGAAGCAGGTTGGTCTTTCTCCTTCTCCTCACCTAGGGCAGCCCATTCTCCCTGGAGGCAGAGTAGCACAGGAGCCTTCCTGCCACCTCAGCCACAGGCAGAAGTCCTCTGCTCCCCATCCATCCTCTATGCAGTGCTTGAGGCAAGAATGGGATGAGGGATAGGACATGTTGCTGTCCCTCACAGACTGATCCAGGCAGATGTGGGTGAAGGCACACTTCTGCATCTAGACAGCTCAGAGGCCATCAGAGGAACAGGAGAAAGGACGAAAGGAGGAAGGATCCTCTGAAAAAGAATGGGAATAGACATGAGAGAATGGGGCAGAACTGCTGGTCAGAAAAGCAGGCAGATGCATGCCAGATGGCCCTAGGTAAAGTCCATTTCAAGCATCAGTTAGGTGAGGGAGTAGGCCACGGTAAAATTTGGAACAGAAACGGGAGATACTTGTACTCCTTAGGCTGCTTTTGTTCCCCACATACCTATGGACTTGCTTTGCCAAAGTATCAGAGCTTTCTTGTACCACACTGAAGCAGCTCAGCTGCTCTTCTCTCTCTCTCTTCTCCTCCCCAGGGGACCCCAGTGTCTGTTCCATATCCAACCCTAGTTTCATCATCTACTCCTCTTTGGTGTCCTTCTACCTTCCCTTCATGGTGACCCTGCTGCTCTATGTCCGGATTTACCTCGTGCTAAGACAAAGACAAAAGAAGAGATCCCTCACCCGTCAGGGCAGCCACAGCGCCAGCACCAAACCGTGCTATGCACACAAAGTAAGATCCACGTGAAAGCAGGAGATGTCAAAAAGGACAGGGCATGCATTGTCTCCTCCCCTCAAAGAGTCAGAGCACAGGGTGGAATCCATACAGGAGGGACGTGGCATGTTTTCGTCCCACCCCTCGCTCATATACTGTGTTGCTTGAGATACAAAAGGTCCAGTTAAATCCTTCGCAGCCCTCTGGAAAGAAGGTTTTCCCTATGTATCTCTGCCCTCTAGAACTGTGCAACTAGAAAAGAGATCAGCCTACTTCAATATTTCCTCAGAGTAGGTCTTTCTCAGACATGCAGAAGCCTGGATAGTTTCATCATTTATTGATTTTAATGTCTTCATTGATTGATTTTTGCACTAGGAAGCCTCAGTCTCAGGGCTTCACAGGCTTTAACCTGGATTATTTTAAAAACCCCAAACCCTCTTCATCAGACAGACTTAAGAGGTCAAAATGCTCATGGTGCATGGAGCATTTGTTCCACTGACCTTTTTAGATGAAGAAGCTGCAACCATGGGAACCAGCACAGTGGTTTGAAAGGGATCGCCTGGTCACGCATATCTGCTTGCTTTACTCATTTTCTCCCAGTGAAGCTACATTTTATAAGGGTGGGGACGTTGAAGGGAGCAAGGGCAACACAAAAATACAAGTGAAACATTAGCACAGCAAGTGTTTTGGCTCTTCTTGTTCTCATGCTCCTCCTTGATGGGATGGAGGCAGAGAATTGTCCAGTGATGGCTCACCCCTCTGATAAGCTAAGATCAAAGGCTATGGTGTAAATTTAAGGAGCAAGTGAGGCTCAGGATGTCTCCTACAGCTTTGTTTGTCATCCTTTGACCCAATGAATAGTCTGGATGGTTCCCATTTCCTCTGTGGCATCCTCTTTTGCAGGAACCCACAGAGAGAAAAGCTTTGCCAAAGAGATGCCGAGGCACTTTCCCCTGCTGTCTCCCGCTCAAATGCCCAGGCCAGGAGATGTCTACCAAAAGGAAGTTGCTGACTGTTTTTAGTCTGCAGCGTTACCGCAGCTTCTGCCATGAGGCTTCCCTCAGCGAGACACCAGGGACTGCACAACACAGCAGGCTGGAAGAGAGGAAGCCAGGACTGGAGGTACGAAGGCTCAGCGATGGCAAAACCATCAGCTCTCTGAAGCTAGCACACCAGCAGCCCCGGCTGATCCAGCTTCGGGAGAGGAAGGCTACGCAGATGCTAGCTATTGTCCTGGGTAAGTGAGAGACACTCTGTCTGGTGAAGTGCAAGGGGTGATGGTTTGGGATGTGCAAGGGCAATGAATCTCCTGATACAGTATTGAGATTTTAAAAATGCAAGCCAGGTCCAGACTTCAGCTGCCATTTGGAGGACATTTGGGGATCTGGGGTATTGCTCTCAAATGTTGGGAGACAAGTATGTTTGTGGTTTATTTATTTTGTTACTCTTCTGTTTTAAACCAATGGCCAACAAGCCATGCTAGCTGGAGCAACAGCCAACATTCTTGCTTTCATTTTTCCTTAATTCTATTATTAAGCTGCAACAATCCTAGATTTCCATACATGTAGCAGCTCTTAGTTCCAGTTAAATGGGAAACTGAGGCAAGGAGCAGCAGAGGAACCAACTCATAAAGCTGGATTCAGAAGCCAGGAGTCTGGTGCCCTAGTGACATGCCACAGTCACCAGGTACACTATGTCCCCTCATGAACTCAGTAGTAGCAGGGAAATAATGCAGCCCTGGTTGTAACTGATCAGAGCAGCTGAGGCAGCAGTTTTTCTCTCTAAGTTGTGGCCACTTGGTTTTGTCTGTCACCCAGCAACTTCCATTCATCCATCCATTCACATAACTGGTCCCAAGGAGCCTGAGGTCTTGCCAAGTCCCTCTGTATGAGGAATAAACATCACCTTCAGTATTTACCAAACACAGACACGTGCATGGAAATAGGGAGAGGATGGAGGGAGAGGGCGCAGGTGCAGGCCCCTTTCCAAGTAGTCACTTCTATAAGTCATGGATTGTTTTCTCCCTCTCTCTAAACCCAGGGGCGTTCATAGTCTGCTGGCTGCCCTTCTTCTTGATTCACATCCTCAACGCCCACTGCCCATCCTGCCACGTGTCCCGAGCGCTTTACAGTGCCAGCACGTGGCTCGGCTATGTGAACAGTGCCCTCAATCCCATCATCTACACGACCTTCAACACCGACTTTCGCAAAGCCTTCCTCAAGATCCTGTGCTGTTGATGGCGGGGGCCAGCACCAGGCTGCACGGGCTGTGGCTTGCAGCACACTCGTGAGCTGAGGACAAAGCACAGGGGCTCTGCCCTCCCTCTGCTTTACACGCTTAGAGGAGCTACAGTGCTCCACTCTGCCAGTAGTGGTGGTGGTTGGCATGATGTGCCAGGCACTCTCTGTACCTCCTGCATGGCTGGCTGCCCACACCAAGCTGCAGCGCTCCTGCGGAAGAGAGTACAAGTGTTTCCCACTTCTAGGGAGGGAGGGGGAAGAAGACACAGAGAAAAACCCAGGAGTCCCTCGGCGCTGGGAGGAAGAGCGGGGTGAGCAGTGGGAGATCAGCCACAGCAGCACACAGATCCTGGAAGCTGCCAAGCTGGCAGAGCACGTGGAACCCAGGCAGCATCCCTCCTCTCACACCCCTGCAAGCTGGGAATACCTTTTCCCTCCCACTGCTGGAGCCTCCTCCTGCAGAAGACACCCACAGCTCATGTGCAGCAGTCCTAATTAAAAGGGCAGACCATGACCTCTTTGATACGGATCCTGAGCCAAGAACAAAAATCTGACACGGAAACTTAGAAATGGAGCACTGGTGGAAAAATGACAATGTCCTTGTTTTCTTCATCAGATGGTTTGCTGGTAAAACTGAGTCAGTCTTAGTGCTTGAGAAAATTTCCCCAGTTGCAAATGAAACCTTCCCCTGTGATGCCCTTGCAAGGTAGAGAGATGGCTGCCATCCCTCTGATAGGTCAGATTGCATGAGAAGTGCAACAATATCACAGTGTCCCCTCTCTTCCTAACCCACAGGTCAGCTATAGATTGGTCACTACTTAACTCCCATCTACTGATGCCACTAAATATTGAAGGTGGCCTAGGATATCTCCAGTCATCCCTGCAATAGACTCAAACCTGTATTTTCAGATGAGGCAGGTTGCATGCCCCCCGTCTCAAAACTTTTTTGTGGTCTCTTGGGAACAATCTGTATTTGTGCTCCTCTCTTCATCAGAAGCACTGCTAGATTAAGGGTTTGTCCTATCTGACTGCTGTGATAACTCCTGTTACAGCCCACACCTGACGGGGAGCTGTTTCAGTAACATCCCTCACAGTAAGAAAGGATGTGTGCCTCGGGATCAGATTCAGGACTCTGCCTGGCTCTCCTCACCAGGGATGCATCTGTGAGCAGACATGATGCCCATATATCCCAGCTTCCAGGAGCTGGTCAAATACAGCCCTGCAATGATGTCCTTTCCCAGCAGGATTTTACAAAGCCATCTCCAGCAATTCCCAGATGAGCACATCAGACAAGCCCTGCCGTACCATGTAAGCTGGTCTCATACCAGGGCACTCACTCTTCACCTTATATAGACAAACCTGACCTGGGACAGCCTCAATGTGTTTCCCTTATTTCCCTGCCTCACTGTACTGATCCAAGGTTCCAGCTCTTGCTCCCAATACCAGCCTCAGCTGTGTTGTTAAGCCACACTCGTGTGACAGCTTTGAACATAACTGTGTTTGCTGTCTCTGCCTGGTCCATGCCACAGCTCCTCAGCCCAGGAAAGGCTTCCTCTCTTTCCTAATAAAAAGACAAAACCATTGTCCTCTGCCTCTGGAGCACAAAGCAGAGCTCTAGCTTCTTTTGTTTGTCTGGGTTTTGGGAGGAGGTGCTCACAGCCTGCATTGTTTGCCTGGGGAGGTGCCCTCCATTCTGCATTGTAATCTCGTTAATCCAATAAACAACAGATGTAACTGGAGGTTTTGGTACCTTTGTGATAAGCCTTTTCTCACCTGTAGCCCTCAGCACTTTCCCTCTACAAAATGATTCTCTGCCTGGACACCCACAAGAGGTCTTTGTTATTACTTGCATTTACTTGCAACTGGGAAAGAAATCAACGGCTGTTCTAAGCACTTTCAGCAGATGAATTCTGAAAATACGGTCAATTAGTTTCCCAGCTATGCCGGGCAGACAGGCTGAAGTGTTATTCCATCTGCTCACAGGTGCTGGGCAGCACGGGAGGTACTTGGTGCACAGGACATTGCGGGTATCCATCAAGTGAATCAATGTGTGGACAGACTGCTGCTCAAGTAATTCTCATTAAGTTGCTTCATAACACAGATCACCAGAGACCAGTTTCAGTTGCTTTATATACACAGTTGCCAGAAAGGTGAAAATAAGGAAAAAGATCTTTTAAAGGGTGACTAGGTCAATTTCAAGCCCTGGTCTAGCATCTCTCAGGTGTCACATTCTGTCTGATCTTACTTGAACTCAAACTTGTTCCTCAAGCAGAGATCCCTAAAGCAATTCAGGACAGAGGTGAGGAACAGGAGATGTGATAGAAGACCAAGCAGTATTCTAAGTAGCCACATAGCTTTGGGGAATGGGGGAAAGTTCAATATCTAAAAACATGGTCTTTTATTTAATAATTAAGATTTGAACTATCAGATCACAGAACTGACAATCCCTTTATAACTATAACCTGCCAAGGACAAAAACAAAACAAACAAAAGCACTGCAAAACCTACCCATAATCACAGAAACCCAAGTCTGAAAGAAAACAAGCTCTTTCTCCCCATCCCTCAAGTACTGCTTGAGTTGTGTACCCGTTTTTACAGTGGCAATGTGAACACAGGTGGCCTCAAAGGAAAGGCCAAGGAACAGAAGCCATCAAAGGTGTGACCCACTGACACCCACTGCCCCTGCCCAGCCAGCCAGAGGGACAGCTGAGGAGCCCACCAGGACCTGTGCTTCACAAACCCCCACTCATTTTTTGCAGTGGAATAATCCGTGCATCCCTCGTTTTTAACTGAAATGCCTCCTCGTAATCTTCATTTTCTGCACCATTTTCTTCTTTGTCAGTTTGTTTTTACTTTTCCCCTGACTCCACATCTGTCTGGAAAAGGAAGGGGTTAGCCATGACTCTGTGCTCTGCTGAAGAACCACAGGCATTTTACCAGGGTTTCATTTACATGCTGATTGTCACATTAGAAGAGCCTTTGGAGAATGCAGAATGCTCTTCTCCTGCAGAGAGGGAGCTCAGAGACTGCTGCAGGCTGTAAATAATTCCCAGTGTCAGGAGGCCTGCTCTGATGGTGGGGCTGGGCAGATGTGTCAGAGTAGCAAAGGGTCTCGCAGCCTGTGCTCACCTTCACTCTGCTCCCTCAGGCAGCAGGAATGGGATAGCTAAGGTGCCTTATGCTGGATACCATTTGTAAACGATCCAGCAGACAAAATAGCCAGGAAGCAACTCTACTGTAGCTGAGGAGAGCTAAGAGTCTTCAGAGATGGCAAAATCCCCTGGGAAGAGCAGCCTTCCCCCTCAGCAAGGTAGAAGGCAGCCGTCCAAGTACTGACTGTCTAGACGCAATTACAGCACGCCTGAGAAATGGACTGAAAAACGCCGTTTATCTCCTGCCTCCACCATTTCTCCAGGCAAACACATGTCCCAGCTCACAGGGCCATAGGCCCTGACTGAGCTGTAGGAGCCCAGGCGGATGAGCAGAGCCGCTGGGCCCGTGTACTCCCAGGGCTGGCTCAGCAGTGAGTTACCCTCACTGAGCTTAGCAGACACACACAGCTGGTTCACAGCACCACACACGGACTTGGGCAAAGTCTCAGAGATCCTCATGTTCTCTATATGTATCTGGGGCACCTCAGGGGTATGTCTGTGGTAGGTGTGGCACACGCTGGTTGCACATATTGCTTCCTGCTCCTGCCTGTGATGGGACTCTTTGGGGGCTCCTGAACAGCACAACCTCCCCCCCCCGGTGTGTGTGTGCATCTCCCAGCGCACACAGATTCCTCCCACAGGGTAACCTGATGATGGATGCAACTCTGAGGTGCTTTTTCATTAGAGCAGAAAACATTCAGTAGTACCCAGTGATAGGACAAGGGGTAAAGAGCGCAGGCTGCAACACAGGACCTTTCACTTGAACATGAAGAGAAACTTCTTTCCTGTGAGGGTGAGGGATCCCTGGCACAGGCTGCCCAGGGAGGGTGAGGAGTCTCCTCTGGAGGTTTCCAAACCTGCCTGGACACACGTTCCTGTGTGATCTGATGGAGGTGAACCTGCTTTAACAGGGGAGCTGAGCAAGATGATCTCTAGAGGTCCCTTCCAACCCCCATCATTTTGTGACTCTGTGATTCCGTAAACAAAATGGATTATGAATGCGTAGTTCAGAATAAGAGGTTTTTCAGAATAAGTAGTAAGAGCCTGACTCTGGGCTAGAAAGGACAGCTGGCCAGGTGGCAACCTACCCTCCACGGTGCCTCTCGATCTGTAACCTCTCTTTCAGGCTACTGTGCAGTAGCCCTGACAGTAGAAGGTATTTAAGGTGGGTACCGATCATCTAAAAACAAGGCACAAGTAGACAAGCCACCCTGAGCAGCTCTCAGCCACTCTCTGCAAGCATGGCGGGCAGAAGGAAGCAGAGAGCGTCTCCATAGCTCATGGTCACCCCTTTACAGACCACCACAAATTTCTATTTAGGCTGCTGTCTGGTGGTTGTTGTAACTACTGCTGTGGCTTATTTGGGTGCAAGTGCAACAGGAGATGTGCATCACAGATCAGAGCCCAGCATGTGTTCCATGGCTCTTGGCTGTGTTCTCAAAGGCCATGACTTAAACTTCAGATCTATCAGCGAAAACATGGGTTACCCAAATTACTAAAAGCAAACCAAACTAAAGCCACCCAGAGCTAAAGTCAGCAGTTGTTTTGTTGTTTTCCATTGCAAAACATAAACAGAGAGAAACTATAAAACACTCTCTCCCCTCGAAGGCGGCAGCAGGCACAACAGGCATCAGGTCACACAGGAGTCTTTAAGCAGGAGAGCACAAAGGCCCATGGGGCAGACAGTAAAACAGTCATCCATGATGGAAAGCTGCCTGCTGGGAAAGCAAGGAAATGATGGAGGAGGCAGCCAGCACAGCCCCTCTGCTCTGCAGATGACACTGCACAGCTAACATGCTCCAGTACACCTTGCAGCAGCTATTGGACACCTCTTAACAATCCCAGCTCCAGACAGACATTTAAAAAAACCCACAATTTCCAGTCTACAACAAGGACAAAGCAAAGACTGGCAGAAAAACTCACTTCCCTGGGTAATCCTCCCTAGACTCCTTAGTCTAGCAGCCCAGCTATTCGGTTGAGCTCAGCTGGACCCTGCTGTGGGGCTAAGCATGAGCAGCTTTCCTTAGCAGGGAGTATGCCTGGAGTCTGACATAGTGCAGACTCTCTGAGCAACCTGGGGACCTGCCTCTCGAGCCTGGTTCTCTGTTCACAGCTGACATCAACCCACTCAGGGCAGCAGCTCCTCTGGAAGCAGCAGCCTTACACAAGACAGAGCTTTGGCTTAAGCTTATTGCAAAGCAAAGCCCTGTCTTGGACACTGAGATGGTGATGGTTTTTGAAGAGCATCTAATCAATGCTAGCATTTTGAGGAAGGATCAACAGGATACATGCTGCTGATATGGGTGATGCTCAGAAAACTACAAATAGCAATTGTGGACACCCAGAGAATGCTGGTACCAGTCTGATTAGTTTCAGCCAAGTATGTGAATGTTTGCTCATAAAGTGATGTCAAGCTTGAGCAGCTTTCAACCTGCAAATGGTCCTGGCTGTGAGTTGTCTTATCTCCCAAAGAGAATGGGCAGATCAGTTCTTTCTCAGAGTGATGTAAGTACCTCAAATCTGAGTTAGCTATTGAATGAACCATTAGAGTGAACTTTTCCTTACCTAACAGTTATCATGAATTAACATAGTTGTCACCTCCTGGTGGTATCTTACCACCTGGCCTTAGGAGAAAAGCAAGGCTCACAAGGGTGCAGACAGTTCAAGGTGTGCAAGAGTTGAAATAGTATTTCTTCAAAGTTAGCATCATCTGCTACATATATCTTGCTGAACGACATTAAACAGGAGGTAGAAGACACAGTCCAGACCAATCCTGCCTTTCAATATCAAAAGCCACTGATCCAGCTGTGCTCTGGGTACTCTCCAAACAGTCAATCTCAAGACAGAACAGTGACCTTTCTTGTTCTGCTTTGCTGGCATCACTCATGCCACCCTTCTTTGGTTTCATACCACCTCAAGGGCAGGAACAGGAGCCTGTAAACTCTGATGTCAACCACACCTTTCTCCAGGGGGGATGCTCTTTCTCTCAGGCCCAGGCAAGGAATTCTCCTGAGCCTCCTTCCTAATTCTATTCACACATCAGTGAATCTCTTCCTGACAGACACTGGTCTCATCTTGTCCCTGAATGCCTCTGGAAATGTGAGGTGAAGAAAAAGAAAAACCCCTGGAGCCAAAAAAAAAACCCGAACATAATTAAAAATTAATTTCAGTAAAACAATTTAAGCATCTCAGCAAGACAAGCACTAGGCTGCTTGGCGACGTGGGGAAGACCTTTCTGGTTCCCTACCCTGGGGACTCTTGTCAGTTTTAATAAGTTTTTCCCCACAGCTGTGAGCATGGCAAATTGAACAGCACAAATAAGGGCTACTTCTCACTGGGCAGAAGGACACTTCCTACGGGAACTTCCATTTCTTTCTGCCACACTATGCCATGGCGGAAGGGCTGTGGTGCAGGCAGACTGCTCACCTTGCTGTAGCTCAGCTGAGAAGCAGCAGTACTTCTGTCTGTGAGGGACAGGCAGAGAGAGATGAGCAGGTCATTAACGCTGTAGGACTCTATTGAATGTCTGTGATGACACTGGCTGCAGGGAACAGGGGAGTCAGGTCTCAGGGGTGAGTCCATCATGCAAGTTCCCACTCAGCCTCAGGTCTGAAGGCCACCACCACTACTCTGTAGCCTTTTGCCTTTGTGAGCAGGGGTATAGCAGCCATTGCTAAACTTCCTGAACAAGAACAGAATGCCTCCTCCTCCACAAGACATACATGAAACAAGGGATGGAAAAAGGCACATGCCAAAGTCTTCTGTAGCTCAGTGTTGGCAATGCTACACATGGACATACTGCACAGCTCCCACTCCTTTCCTTGCTGGCCTTGCCAAATCCTAATCATCCTGTTTGCCTATGCTCCTTCCTCCCAGATGCTCCATCTCCTGCTCCCTTCCTTGAAGATGCTGCATCTCTTTGAAGGCTTCGGCTGCCTGCCAGTCTCTGTGTTCTCTTCCATCCCAGTTCACTCAGTTTTGTCTATGGAAATAATTTTGCTTTCCTCAGGATTGGCTTCCTCAGCTGTTTTTCGGCACATAACAGCATTAAACTTGGCATTACATTGTAGACGCTTCCATTCCAGCCTGGGAAGGGCTCAGGACAGATTTGTAGTCTCTGCTGACTTCCTGTAAGATGTTGGCTATATCACTTCAATACCTCCCCGGATTACTTCATCAAAAGGCAAAATAGCTGTTCTGTGGAAGGTGGGAGCAACGAGAACAAATAGTTGCTTCAAAGCTACCTCTGTGTCATGCTTTGCAGTATGTGCCCAACACCTCAGAAAGGCCTCGGTCAAGAGTGGAAGGTATCACACACAGAGCACAGAAATGGGTCCAGGGACTCTGCCCAAGGACCTTGAAATCACTCCTTTCTTTTGTGAAAAATCTGTGCTGGGAAATTACACCTAAGGGCTGTAGTTTCCAGATCTTTTCTTGACCACTAGTCTGCAAACTGACCCGCTCTGCAAGAGCAGATGGGCAAGGTACATTTTGTCCTGCAGAGCCACTGGTATGACCCAAAGCTATTCCTGTGCCCTTGACCAGAAAGTACTTTACACAGTAGCAAGGTGATAGGAAAGACAGGAAAGCTGTCAGGCAGTTCCAGATACCTCTAGTTATCACTTATTTACACACGGCCCTGTTGCCACTATATAGCTTCTTAAATTCTCAGGGTGAAGTTTGAAATAACTCTGGTTAACCAGACAACTCCTTCTCATCCAAATCTGCTTCCCAAAGAGCTCTGCAAAGTGTTCAGACTCACAAAGAGCTGCTGAACAGAGCAGGCTTTCTCTGAAGTTTTTGAAATGATGGGGAGTGAGCAAGGCCAAGAGCTGGAGAAGGTACGTCAGAAGCGTGACAGAGCATCCCACTGTGTTGCACCTTCACCCTGGCCAGTCTAATTAAATTGTGCAGACAACAGATAGAGAAGTAACCAGGCAGTTCATCATCACCTCACTGTGAGGCAGGGAAGGTATTTCCTTTCCCAGCCAATATGCCACCAGGGAGGAGACCACACATCCTGACAGAGGCCATTCACACCACCAGCATCAACTGGGGAACAGGAACATTTGCTGCAGGAAGATGTTAACCACTTTTGTGCCAGCACTAAAAAGGGCTTGGATTTCCTTCTCCTTTTGTTTGAAAAGTCCCATCATGCCCACAGAATGTTTTTAAGGAAGGATGGCAACGCATGCTTCAACATATTTAATAGTCTGAAGGAGCGAGTGCTGCGCTTCCAGAAAACAGACAAGCTCACTAGTAAATTATATAGATCACCTCAGAGTACTAAAATACAACCATCATCTACTTTCTGCATGCCTTCCATATCAGAGAGGAAACCTCTCTGAAATTACTGAGAGGAAGGTTTAAACATTTTACTGGGGCCCTTTGCCTGTCACCTCAGGTTATTAATCAAAAATCAGCAGGGTTGAGGAAAGAAAAAAAAAACCCTACTCAATGTTTAAAAGCACCTCTGAAACATATTTGGAATAGATTTTTCTATGCATAAAAACTCCATAATCTGAAAGCCTGAGAGACGTAGAAATAAATTGAACACCCATCTGGAACACTCCCAGTCTTGGGCAGCTCCTGCAATCCTGTAGTGCCGTAAAGGAGCAGGTCTAGAAACTGTCAGAAAAGGCTTGATAAAACCTGTCATGGACACTATGTGCTAGTAATTTAGAGGATGGATGAGGCATGGGTGAATGTTTGTGGGAAGAAATTACATATCTGAAGGAAAGGACAAAGCAATTTGATTTTTTTTTTCCCTTAACATATTTTAAAGCACATATTTGAAATTGCCGAAGAGCAATATTAAAATAGCTCTGAAAGGAGTGAGTTAATGAGCAGAATGCTGATGGGGTGGTCAAAAAGGCCCGGGACTTAGCATTGAACATGTGGCCCTGACAGTTATTCTCATTAGAAACAGAAGGGCACAAAAGATTTTTCTTTATCAAGGAGAAAGTTGCACTAAAAGTTGCTAAGGGAAAGATGTTGAAGGGTAGAATGTTTTTGTAACACACTATCTCTTTTATATTCTGCTCTGCTCTTGTATTCTGACACTTGGGGATGGATGGCAGTCAAGGATGTGTTTTTTTCAAGTCTTCTGTGCTAAGTGAAGTTAATTTAGCACAGAATTTTTTCCACTCTTATTCATATTCCAATTTTCACTTCTCACAGAATGGTAGGGGTTGGAAAGGATATCTAGAGGTCATCTAGTACAACTCCCCTGCTAAAGCAGGTCCACCTAGATCAGGTCACACAGGAACACATCCAGGTGAGTTTGATCCAGACAAGGAGAGTCCATACCCATCTGAACACAGGAATATTTTCTTCTAATGTTTAAATGGAACATTTTATGTTCCAGCTTCATCTCATTACCCCTTGTCCTGACGCTGGATACAACAGAAAAAAGTGCTACCCCAAGCTCCTGATATCCACCATGTAGATATTTGTAAATATTAAGCAGATCCCCCCTCAGTCTCCTCTTCTCCAGACTAAATAGCCCCAGCTCCTGCAGCCTTTCCTCATAAGGAAGACGCTCCCTGATCATCTTGGTGGCCCTGCGCTGGACTCTCTCCAAAAGTTCTCTGACCCTTTAGAGCTGAGGAGTCCAGAACTGTACACAGTACTCCAGATGAGGCCTCACACTTCTCCATGAGAAGTTTAGCTTCTTTCATGTAATTTTCTTCCCCATATGAGGGCAAGAATTCTGGTTTTGAAAGAAATTAGATTTCTGCTCTAAGTTAGTATGAAAAGTATTGCTTAATTTTTACAACAAGGACTAGCAGCACTGACAGATTGGAAACTTGTGTAAATACAACACATTGAGATTGATTCGGGGCTAGTGCAGTTTGTTACTGTGTTTCTTGGATAACGAGTAGATGCAGCTAGTCAAATTGTGCCCATCAGGAAATTGTGCATCTCTGGTACACGCATGCACATGCATACAAGCTAAGCTGAGAAGCACTAACAGGAACTCTTCACCAGTATAACTGGAGAATGAAGAGGAACATGACAGCATGGAAAGACTGGAAGGCCAGAAGGAAGGTCATAAGGATCATTGAAAATGGCACGTTACTGGCACTTAGCTTAGCAGGTCATTAAGATCCCAGTATAGCTTCTCAGGACACACAGGTTGGGACACAAAGAAAAATGAATAAATCCTAATGATTCCAGAGGTGGGGGAGGATGGGGAGACTAATCACAACTACTTCCCAAAGTGTACGGAATGCTGCTTCCAAAATTAGCAATAAGTCTGCCAGCCCAAGAAGAATGAGGGCAAGGTGAGGAGGACATGATGGCTAACACCCCTTTTTCTCCATGTCTTCCCCGGGCATCCCTGATGGAATACACGTCTTGTGCTGGCCTGACTTGTTCACTTTGGTGACTGCAAGTATATGGATGTGAAAGTGTCAGTGAATGAGGAGTTTTAAAATAGTTGCTATCACCTCATATTAGTTTTTGTACTGGCACTTGCAACACTGTCAAAACAAGCACTGCAAGGTCCCTGATACTACTGACCTATCCTGCATTCTTCTTGAAAGAAGCACAAAACATTTTTGTTTGTAACTCCCTGCAGACCTTCTACCTCACGCTGTATATCCAGAACATCATCTCCAAGTTCTCCAGTGCTGCATCAACATTAACAATCGTAAGGCACTGAGGACATTAGTCCTGTACTGTATGTACTTTCTGTGGCTGAACTGCGTCCTGTCATCTGTGCTTGAAGACAAGGGTAAAGCAGTCTTTGCACCATCTCTTTAGGGTCCTGTGGAACAGAAATGTACTTTGTGCAACACAGTGGACAAGGCTGGAACGGTGGAAAGGGGTCCAACCCCATTGTGCAGCTGCCCAAGAAGGCAGGGATACACAGACAGTGCTGACATCAGGAAGCTAAAACCTGCCCAAGGAGGCAGGGATGCACAGGCAATGTCGACAGGGAAGCTAAAACCTTCTTGTACTCTATGGCAAAGTCCTATAGATGCAAGACATTAAAATCTTAAACAAGCTGAAGACCTGGGGAAGAGTAGCAGATTAATTCTTAATTGCTTTAAGGCTAGAAATCTTAAGTATTTTTAAAATTCAGCTAGTAGAGTTGTTATGGGGAGAGGGATGGGTGGTCTTTAACACCTCCGGGTTAATTATGGCACTCTTTTGAAGCAAATTATTTGGACTCCCGCTCCATGACAGGATTCCCCTGTCCCCATCAGGCTGCCAGGTCAAATCTCCAGGAGACACCTTCTTGAGCACTGCATTCAAGTCCTCTGGTACAACATCTGTCACTCATTGAGGAGTCAGTGTAATGAATAACAAACATTTTTAATTGTTGCTCTTTAACATAAAATTAATAAATCCAGGATTCTGAAGTACGCTGCATAAAAAAAAGCCCCACTGGAGTAAGAGGAATGTGACATAGCTCAGTCATATTTTAAAACAAGGAGCCACAAGAATCTTTTTGAAAGGCCTTTTCCTCCCATCTCTCTCTTCCACAGCTCCCTCTCTCACTGAAAGTTGTGTAACTTGCTCTTTGACCAGTGCTAGGGCCGCTGGAAAGAACAGTACATTCCTTATCCTCAAGTGGGAGAGAAATTTTAGACCACACAGGTGAAAGGGTAGAGAGTCAAAAAAGCCCTCTACAGTAGGACATCGATTAAACACTTCCTCTTCTTACTGGCTCCAGTGTCACAGACTGGCACTCCTGAGGCAGGGGTTCCCAAGGCCAGGTCGAGGTAGAGGGTCTCCACCTGGCCCAGAGAATATTCTGCACCACAGGCAGCCCGAGAGAGAAGTACAGATACAGTCACTTGTGCTGCCAAACACAGCAGCACTTCTGGTCAGTTCTTTTAAGGGACAAAGATGCTGGCAACAGTTACAAGGAAGAGAGTGTTAGACAGAGGCAGGATGTCTCATCACAGAGCTGCACAATAGGACAACCACATGGTAGGATTTGCTATCAAAAACATTACCTGTGATACCCATTGGGTATGGAATGAGAGTCTCAAACAGCTGCTGAGTCTCCAGGCAGATGAATTAATTTTAAGCATATGCCCTACTTCTTTTTCAGTCACAAGTTCAACGATTCTGTCCTTCCACATGTCACGGGATTGCTTTTTGATTGGTAACAGTGTGAGGGAGCTGTAGTTCTCACAACATCTGGTGGCTCCGAGACAGACTCACCTCCAGCCCCGCTGGGCAATTCTGGCGCCTCTGCCATCACTATTTAAGGACGGGAGTTTGAAGTACTTGGGAGGAGGTGCAAGAGCAGCATAAGATGGAGGTGACCATGTGGACCCCACAGTCAGAGAAGGAGGAAGGAAGGAGCAGCACCAGACTGGAGACCCCTCTGCAAGCCATGACAAGAACGCAGGTCCCCTGCAACCCATGGAGGGCAATGGCAGGACTGAGAGCCACCAGCAGCTCCGTGTGAGTGCGCCCGGACGGGCAGGAGACTGTGTGAGGAGGTGGCCGTGGCCCAGGCCGTGCTGGAGAGCCTGTGAGCCACAGAGCAGACCCACATGAGAGGCAGAAAGGGGCTGCAGCCTTTGGGATGAGTGCACATGAGAGTGGCCCGTGCAAGGCTGCTGTGTGTGTGAGGAACACCACAGAGGTACAGGGAGGACTGGTGCGGAGCCCACTTTCCCTGAGGAAAGGCAAACAGCAGGAACCATTTGGAACAGGATAGACTGAAACCCCCATTCCCTGCACCCTGAGCCATTCATGGGAGGGGGAGATGAAGACACCGGGACCAGGGCTCTGAGTTTGGGAAGAGGGGAGGCATGGGAGGGAAGGTGGTCTTAAAGGGCTGGTCGTGTTCTTCCTTGTCTCACTTTGTGGTTTTTTATGTTTTTTGGTTGGTGGTGGATTAAATTAATT
Source organism: Colius striatus (assembly GCF_028858725.1). Classification (NCBI taxonomy): domain Eukaryota; kingdom Metazoa; phylum Chordata; class Aves; order Coliiformes; family Coliidae; genus Colius; species Colius striatus. Next base: position 118,771,123 of record NC_084759.1, on the reverse strand, counting down.
TCTGTTTTCTTCCCCAATGTGAGCAGTCTTGTCTGTTTTGCCTGGGACCATAAGTGGCCAGTGAGCCCTTCCTGTCCTTAGGGTGTTCCAAAGGTCCTTGGTACATACAGCTGATCGTGGTCCTTTGCTCCTAGATGGGCCTAAACTATGACAAACCTGGAAAATCAACAGGGAGTAACCAAAAGCAAAGCTATCCAGACTGGTCTTGTGAGTTGTTCAGGCTCTTCCATACTCCAAGAATGCACCAAGTCAACTAACCAAAAGGGACATTTGAATAAGACCTGCTTTCCCCATCAGGAAGTGAGATCTTCATCAAATGTCTCTCTCCCTCAATTCCCTCCAGGAAGGAAGGCATTCTACTACTAACAGATCCAAGCAACCCTGCTGGCAGTCCATCTTACAAAGTGCTACTGGGTAAGGATGTAACCTGCAAACTCCTCTATCCTCTCTCGACTCACTGGCCTGGCTTTGCATTTGGTGGGGCTTGAAGTGCCTGCCTGAAGACAACCTTTTTCATCTGATCCAGTTTATTGTCTCTTAAGGCATCCCGTATAGCACTGAAGAAACTGAAATAGTGCTGGAAGTTGTGCATCATGAGCAGGACACCAGCCAACAGCTCGTTGGTCACGAGGAGGTGATGGATGTAGGCACGAGTATGCCTCTGGCAACAGTAACAGGTGCATCCTTCCAGCAAAGGACCAAAATCATCATGGTATCTAAAAAAGAAGCAATGTAAAGGTAAAAAGGTAAAAAGATCCATTCAAGCAATAAAGAGTATCCAGTTACTACGAGGCCTTTTGCAGTGACTTCAGCTTTGAAGTCCTGAGGGCCTGAATCAAGCTGCAGTGTTGACATCCAAGACCAACACCACTGGCATGAAGGACTTTAAACATGCCAGAACTCACAGAGCCAAACTGCCACACATCTAAGTCAGAGGATAACTTTCACTACATCACAGCTAGCAGCAGAGAGAGGCCTTATTTGTGTCTTCCCTAGCCTCACTAGCTATCACAGTCTATGAAGGAGGAAGCTCTCAGAAACAAGGATTTACTGATTCCACTGTTCACAGGGTATTATTCCCCTCTACTGTGAGATGCAGCACTCTCACAAAGTAGTGAGAGGATCGAGCAAAGCAACACAGCTGTCTGCTCCTTTCCACAGCTACCTCCAGGCTGTCTGACAAGGAAGGACTGGTGGTAACATCAGCCAAGGTTTTTGTGAAGTATACAGGAATTGCAAAATTGCTCTGCAACTGTCCAAACTGAACCAAAAAATGAAGGCTCTCCACAGTTTAAATAAAATCTAACATCTCCAGATGACTCAGATTAGATGCAGAAGACCAAAATGATCCCCAGATAGCACAAAATCTACTCTCTTTCAGCTGGAACACAGTTATGATCACAGTATGTCTGCCAGACAAACAACAACCAGAAAACTCCTGGCTTTAGGTGAGGCAAAAGACAGCACTTTAGCCATACACTGTTGCCTGATAAACAAGCTAGAACATTTCTCCAACACTCTCCACTCAACATCCACAACTACTGTCTTTGACATCTTTATGGTTTAAGAAGTCTCCCATCCTGCTCCTGACATATGCAAACAAATACAGAGGGTAAAAGCATCATATTTAGTGAAAGAGCTGCAGGTACATTCCTCACAAACTCACATACCTTTTGTCCTTCAGAAATATCTCAAATGGTGTCATTTCTGGGTCAGGTTTGGAGATTTCATCCTGGTCTTCTTCAACACCATTCTTCTCCAGGTCCTGGACCCCATTTTGTTTTGAAGCTGTTTTAAATTTTAAAAACCAGCCTTTTATGAACAGGCAGAAAGGGCAAAAGAAGGGTAGCAAGCTCACAGGAGGTATTTCTGCCACTGTCTTGCCAGATGAAAACTCCTACCACAAGTTTTCATCTCTTTCCTCTAGTAAGGAACTATTTTTCTTTAATTGTCAAAGGTTAATTAATACAAATACAATCTTAGATGACTAAAACAGGAACAGACAAGTGAAAAGTGACCTTCTAAATCTAACAAAGAGAGCTGAAACAACAGTATAAGTTTCTGCTGCTCTACTGAGTTCAATTATTAATAAAATGTCAAAAATATTTCTAATCTGAACTATACAGTGAATAAAATGCAATCACTTGAACAAGTTGATTTTACTGAGATTTAGTGGATAGGCAGCTCATTTGCATTCGATCATTCTACGTTCCATGATTGTCATCAGGCACAGATATTTAGATGGGGTGTTTTTTAAACAGTTGAAGTCAAAAAGAGGCTGGTAGCACTAACACAGAAAGTTTGGATTCCACATCTGCCTTTTCAGCAGTTTATCTTAAAAATAGAAACCATCCCATAATTTCATAGGTTTTCATTTTTAGGTTTGTTCTTAAGCAGGAGATGTATCTGGAAACATCAATATTATTGTTTGCACAATCCGTGCCTACTGAGTAGTAAGCAGACACAGAACAAAGATTGTCCTCACCCAGAATCTTGACAATTTAAGAGTAAGGTGAGACAAGGTAAAGAACAGCAAACAAAGTGGAGGGTTAAAAAAAAAAATACAGCAGTAAGCACAAAGAAATAAAATGCTCTCTTCTATTCAGCTGGTTTTGAATTACCCAGGAGTGAAGAGTTGTTAGATTCCATCCAGGAGGAAAAATGTAAAACCTTTCTCTGTATTAAAATGTATTAAAAACATTTAGTAGACCAAAACAAAAAGGTTGTTTTTCCTTGTGATACGAACTGATGAATGTGATAGAGAGGAAAGCTGCTCAAAGAAATGCAATCCCCAGCCTTTGACAGGTAGAAAGAGGAAGGGATTTCAAAAATATACTTTTTTTCAAACAGACACATATTCAATTCATTCTAGAGATCAAGTATCTTGGATCTCCACTTAATAGGTCTCACTGCTTATGGTAACAGATAGTTTGCCAGTGATGTCGAACAAAAAATCTCTCTGTTCGGTAACTGTTTAAGAAACACTTGAGCATATTTTGGCTAATCAGACATTCAGATCCTAGGCTGGGGCCTCAAGGTTGCCTGAGTGGGTTTCACACCAAAATACCTCACCTTCAAAAGCAACACTTGACAGTGGAATCCCAGTTTTCCGGCTGGTTACTGCACTTATTTCAGGAACAAAAACCTCAAAAGATGGATTCCCCCAAAGTGTGAATTATGCTTGCCATAATACTAGCTGATACAGTAAAAATTATAATGACCATCAAGAAGCCTACCTGCTACTTCAGGATCTGGTTGGTAGTCATAACTGAAAACCAAGGCACAGCCTCGTTCTGTTACTTGAAATGGAAAGAAGCTCTCAAAAATGTCCACTCCCCTTTCAACGCACTCAAGCACCTCATCTGGTTTTCCAATACCGTGGATGACTCTGTAAGAGACAAACAATAAGACAAATCTAGAATATTCTGAGTAGAAGCAAGTATCTGAAAGAAAAGACACATATGCAGCATCAGTAGCTTATCCCTGCTACTGTTAACCAGAAGGCAAGTGGGTACAAGAGTCAACACTCGGAATTCTGTATGCTTCCATTTCCCCACCTCCAACCTATGCACTACTTGGCAAGCTTTTCTTCCTCTGCCATTTGGGAGACACCGATAACCCCTCATTTACTGCAGAAAAACCTCATTCTGTTTGTTATGTTTGAAGTGATTTGGTTTCTTTGGCACACAAAAATACTCTTAAGATTCAAAAATCACCAAACATTGTTGCTGTAGAACATGTATTTTCCTTAGTCAAGTTTGCGCCCCAGGAAGCGACCAGTTTCCAGACACATTGTTTTGGAGACAGACTTGATAAAGAGCAGCACAGACAGCAGTAGATGGCTGGTCAAAGCTACAGTCCTTGAGGTGACAAATATATCATTGACAAACACATCATATAGCACTTGCAGAACTGCCAGGAGGAGAATGGACTAATGAGAAACATCATTGGAAAGAGTGAAATTCCCTACATTATTCTTTCCTCCTCTTTATGCTCTTCCTGCTCAAATGATTTACCCCAAAACCTGGGCTGCACCATCTCCTAGGACATAGCATTAAGAGCCAGAAGAGTCCAGCTGGACTGTCATCAATGGTAATAACAGATGCTGCTGTTAGCCAAATGTAGCTGTCAGCTTCCACAAGGGTGGGTGAAGCAGAAGAGAGTAGAGCAGTGCCTGCTCTCCTGCAGGTGCATGGCTGGACTGACAGCAGTAGAAGCTAATGTAGGGCAACAATCTAAAGAGATAATTAGGAAAATACACAGGGGCTGATAAATGAAGTCACAAGGTGCCATTTTTAGTCACTTTTCTAAGTATTCCAATTAAATTGATGAGCACAGAATAAGGATGGGAGAAGTTCACAGAATGAGTATCTTATCTTTCAGGTTCTCATGGCAGGGAAAAAAAATACATACTCAAAATACTTAAAACAGTAGCTCTGCATATATGATCAAAACCCTTGCTAAAACTGATCTTTGCCCAGGTAAGAACAAACATTCATTCTTGCAAGGGTTCTGATGCCACTGAAAAGGAAAAAAAGAGTTTACCAAGAGACCTTGGCACCTTTAAGTGCATTAAAGGACTCTAAAGAGTACGTTGATAAGACCATTTCACCATCACAGAAAAAGCAGCTCCTTCTTGAGTGAAGCACAGCCAAGTGTTGGTCTTCTTAAGAATTTCATATTGGGGTAGAACAGCTGCAAAACAACTTCTCCAGTCAGAATGGCAAGGGTGACTCGGGAAAGCAGGACTGTCTGAAATTTACTTGAGGTATTTACATAACTCCCTAGGGCTAACCAGCTTTCTTCCTACAAAGAGGTCAGAAACACTTGTCTTAACCAGACAAGCAAACTATTTGATAGATGAGGCAGATGCACTGGTAGCCACTAAGGTTAGCTGAGCAGATTGGACTCTGATGCTCCCAGGGGATCTTTTAAGCAGCTCAATCACACAAGATGGCAACAACACAGCAAGCCTTCTAATTGTCAGGAAAATTCAAACCCCAGGCACTGCTAAGCATGAACAAGCTGCAACACCAGACACACGCTTTCACATTTAATTTCCTTTTGAACACTCTTAGGTCAGACTAATTCTCAGCTAACAGAGGGCAGCACAGCTACAGAAAGACAACTGGACCTGAGTCACTCTTTTCAGGAAAAGATGAAGAAGAAGGCACTCAAACTACTTCTGCTGCAGCTGAAGTAGTAAGAGCAACCCATGCAAAAGCCAGCAAGCTCAACCTAAGAAACCCCTCCGCTTCTGAGCCACTAGCAAATATTAGCATCTGTTTTCTGGAAGCCTTTAGTTACTGTCAGTCATTTACAAGACTCAAGCTGCCCACTCCTGTCCAGTTTCTGGCATGGATCTGATGAGCATCACTAGCAAGTCAGAATACACACCAACCCCTGCACTGTGCCAGTCCAAGTAGAGAACACAAATGTTTTGGGACAGGCTGTACCATCTCTGGTAGTTCATGAGCTCAGTGCCTCAGGTGTTAGGTCAGAGCTGGCTGCCACGTGACCATGTGAGCACTGTCTGTTTCTGTCAGCACCCCTCTCTGCTCTCTTCCAGTTCAGACCAGAGAGCAATGGAAACAGGACAGCTTTTCTGAGCAGCAGTCCCTGTACAATAGGTTGATAATCAGGCTCCTGTTCAAGTTGAAATTCAACTAAGCCATGGCCTCACAAGCCAAATGCAGGCAGCCCAGACATATCCTACTTGTAATTTTGCCTAAAAAAAAAAAAAGATGACTTGAACTCAAATCTCAATTATTCTTCAAATGCAGGGAATACCCTAACCCACAGCATGAGTACAGTTTGGTGCAGCTAGAAGTTGAAACAAGGGTTGAGGACTGCAGCCTGACAGTGGTAGAACTTACACAGCCTGGCACACGCACACAGTACTATGCAACACAGTGATCATTTCCTACAGTGATACTGCACAGCAGCCTGTAGACCCTCCCCATCATGGGACAAATGAACTTCTTGAGATGTTGTCCACACAACTTACCTTGGCTTATCCTGTGGCAGCTCTGCTGTGACAGAAGCTATCAGTTTCAACTTGGTCTCCTTAGCCATGGCACATCCCTGGAAGCCATCTAGCAGAAAGCCACCCACAGGTCGCTTGGCAGTCTCTCTGGCTGATCTGAGCCTCTCTTCCAAGACATCTCCACCTTCAACTGCTCCAAACATTACACTTCCTTGCAGTTCCTGGCCCAGGAAAAAGTTACAAGTGTTAGAGCACACTCTGCCAAAGATAGTCAAGACATTTCAGAGCTCAGATTCCAGATACCTGCTGCTTAAGCCCCACATTCCCAGGAACTTGTCAGAGCCATGGTGTTTCACCCTGTTTAACGCTATTCCCCACATAATACCATGAAGTCCAAGAGGAAGTAGAAGCAGGACTAGAAGAGACAGGACTCTGCCTCTTACCTTGATGCTAACTCACTGAGAATTTTGGGGCCTTTCTTCCCATCTCCCTACAGAAGGCAATACCCACAGATCATCTTTCTACATGACTTTTTATAGATGGCCCTTCAGCACTACATGTGTTAGTGCAGAATACAACACAGGTGCCACTATCCTGGCTGTCAGACATTAGATGTCACAATTAATTGCCTTTCGGGGGATATCAATATCAGCTCCTGTCACTCATCTTCCTTTGTGGTACAGACTCAGATAGTACATCCACTTCCACCAAAAGAGAGGGAAGTTTCAAAGATGATGGAAGGCAAAAAAGAAAGAATAGCACTGGTAAATTCTAGCAAGCCTTCCCTCATTTGGAACTGAGGGGAATTCAGAGCAAAAACATGGGTTTTCTCAATCTGAATAAGAAGATCCTACTTTGCCCATAGCAGGAAGGTAAGCAAAAGAAATGCACTACAGTCCAAAATCAGAAAAAAATAAACCAAAAGATAGTTCTCCTCAACTAGTAGAGATGGGCATCCAAGTGCAGGAAGCAAAGCTATTAAAAGAGAGTGGCAGAAAGAAACCTCCCTGTGCTACTGGTTATACCTTGTCCAGGACTGTCACCTAGGCATTCTCTGACACATATGCATGACATAATTTCATAGAATCATAGAATGGTAGGGGTTGGAAGGGACCTTTAGAGATCATCTAGTCCAACCCTCCTGCAGAAGCAGGTTCACCTAGATCAGGTCGCATAGGAACATGTCCAGGTGGGTCTTGAAGACCTCCAAGGAAGGAGACTCCACACCCTCCCTGAGCAGCCTGTGCCAGGGCTCCCTCATCTGAACAGTGAAATAGTTTTTCCTTATATTTAAATGGAACTTTTTGTGTTCCAGCTTCATCCCATTACCCCTTGTCCTGTTGCTAGCTACAAGAGAAAAAAGTGATGCCCCAACCTCCTGGCACCCATCCTTTAGATATTTGAAATTAATAAGATTCTCCCTCAGTCTCCTCTTCTCCAGACTAAACAGCCCCAGTTCCCGCAGCCTTTCCTCGTATGAAAGATGTTTCAGTCCCCTGATCATCTTGGCGGCCCTGTGCTGGACTCTCTCCAGAAGTTCTCTGTCCCTCTTGAGCTGAGGAGCCCAGAACTGGACACAGGACTCCAGATAAAGCCTCACCAGGGCAGAGTAGAGGGGGATAAGAACCTCCCTCGACCTGCTGGCTACATTCTTCTTGATGCATCCTAGGATGCCATTGGCCTTCTTGGCCACAAGGGCACATTGCTGGCTCATTTTCTACTAAATCCCACTCCAGGATGGCCCAGGATGCAAGCACAGACCAAAAGGCAGATGTTGTGCTGTTACCTTGATATTCTGGGGTCCTTACCGGTGATTTTTCTAGCAGCTGAAGGCACACATCCAGGAAGGAAAGCGACCTATCCACAGACTTCTTGGCCCTTTTACTACCTCCTTCCCCAGAAATGGTGTCTCCATCAGAGATGCACTGGAACCAGTCTGGCTGGATGGCCCGTTGGATGTCCATGAACTTGGAAGCTGTCATCTCCATCCGCCCTGAGCTGCCCCACAGAGACACCGTCTGTCAAGGAAGAAGAGGGACAAACATTAGTTGCAAAGGTTATCAGACCTTAAGGGCCTAAAGAGAGAATAAATTGGTCTAGTGAAACACAAGATACTGGAATGCTATTTTGTAGATAAGTTCTCCAGGAACACGGCTCTGACCATCAGCTGCACTTGGCAAGAATGAAAGGGGATAAATGGCTGAACTGGGATTTCCGGGATGCTCCTGGTGAAACCAGCACACTCAACACAGTGATTTCTCCACACGTTTGGAAGTCTCTGAGATAGAGCAGTTGGCCTACCACCACATACATAAGTGGCAGAATTTGGAAAAAAAATAAAGAAAATATAATATTGAATTCCCATCAAACTTGTGCTGTCACCTTACATTGCAAAGGCTGCAATGGGCAACACAGCCCATTAGTGTTCTGCACACAATGCAAAACCAAGAAACTATTTCCATTTCCAAGCAGTGAATTCATACAACCCATGTGAATATATGTAAACCACAGAGACATGCTGGAAAGAATACAAAAGGTTGTTAGGCAATTTAATCTTAGAATCCAATGTTATTCTTAGGTCCCAAATCCAGCCACCTAAGAGGGCATCAAAAGTGCAAAAGAAGTACACAGCTTCCAAATGGAACCAATGTAACACATGGCAGGTACTCATTAGGATTTCACACAGTCTTCCCAGCCTCTTTGCACTCTTTCCATCCTGTGTGTGTGTGCACACAGCCCCCCATCTTCCATCATTTCTCCGTGCTACACTCAAAAGATTTTAAAGCCGGACAAAAGCACCTGTACTGAGAGTTTATGTCACCTGAACACCTCTGGGCTACCAGATATCCCCATTCAATCCCCTAAATATTCAGATATTCACAAAACGTTGCTGCAGCCACTGCAGCTCTGCATGCTATCATGTTTCACCCTGTTCTGCAGAATCTGTAATTAACTGCAGTTTGGCAGTTGCTTTTGTTGTATTTTTGTTTGACTTGTGGCACTGCTGCTCCGAAACTTTAAAGGGGTTATTCAAGTCATTTGGATATTGGGCTTGAGCCATTTAGAAGTTAGTTCCTCTCGTCTCCAACTCCATTAGTGCTTTTTTTAAATGAGGAGTGCTTTTTAGTTTTCAGAAATAGCTTTTAGCTTGAAGTGTTATGGGAACTTTTGGGGGCTGAAGGATTTAAATATGTTCTTCTAGTCTATGCCAGACAGACAGATTAAACTGTGCAGTTTTCATGCATACCAATCCACAAACTGAATTTGATGTGCTGATGCAAAAAATACGATCAGAACTTTTTTTTTGGTCTGGTCTCCACAAAAAATATGAAAAGGTAAAATTGCACAAATACACCAGGTTGCCCATCCAGCCATGTCTCTAGATTACTTCTGGCCTCATCAGCCAATTTCACTACATTTGAGTAACAAAGAAACAGACAGAAACAGGCAGAAGTCTTCAAAGTAATAACACTTCTGTAAATTTCCCCTTAGGAAATAAATGGCAGCTCCAAAGGAGAGAGATCCCAAATTAGTACCTACAGAATAACTGGAATGAAGCAGTTGTACGCTGTTCTGCAGCAGCATGTTGGACAGCTAGTACCTGCTGGTTCTTAAGTGAGAGCATCAGAGAACTGCAGGTGAGGGCAGGCAGAGGAAAGTCAGAACTGTCTGAGCCAAAGGGCACAGAACGTAATCAAGTTGAGTTACCTTCATCCTGCTCTCCAGAGGGAAAAAGCTGCTTTAACAAATAAAACAGCCCTGTTGCTTAGAGAACTGAGCATTACCCCATGACTACTTAAATCCAGCCTGTGCCAGGCTTTCTGTCCCAGAATCCAGAGCTTTCTGTCCCATTGCTTTCATAAAGCTTTCATAAATATTTGTCATAAATATTGCTAGTTCCCAGTAGCAGTGACCTGTCACCACATGTGAGAGTACCCAAACAGGCCTTGGGACTGATGATATCTGTGCAGTTGCCAGGAGTGGCTCCTCCAGGCCAAAGCTGTGGCAGGCAGCAGGCAGTGTTCGGACTGCACAGGGAACACAGAGAACACATGTGCCTGAGAGATGGAATAAGCAAACATTTGCAACACTATGCACTCCTGCATTGCTGAGCCACCTTCCTACAGAAACGCTAAGCTCTTCCCCTTTGTGGGCCTGTAGCAGCCTGTAAATATAGACATAAGGGCTCAGGTTTATTACTGAGCAGTCACACCACCATACACTTGGACAGCATATAAAGCTAAAACACGTGTATTTTCTTTTACTGTCACACTAACCACAACAGCATGGGAGTTCAGAGCTCCCCCATCTACCTGAACTACCACTTCACTAACTGTTTAGGGAATGCACTGCCAAGTAAGAAAATGAACAGCTTTGTTTAGTTGGAGATATGGGCTACATGCCCATATGACTTTCCTCTTCGTGCGAAGATTTCTTTTTCTATAAAGCAGAAAAAAACCTCGTGGCTGTCCAAGCACATTCACACAGATGAGGATAGGACTGTCAGCTTTCTTTTGGGAACTTTAAGTGAACCCTTTCAAGTCATTACAGTTCCCATACCTTATTTGTGTTGTAGCCAGATGGACAGGAAGTGACAGGGTCCAGAAGGGAGCAGTACAGCACCTTGTCTGGCATACCTGAGAACATAGCAACAGAACACACAGAGGAAGTTTTATGAGCCAAAACAAAGCTAATGCAAATAATGTGGTTTGTACGTTTGCAAAAGGGAACACTATATACTCCGTCTCACAAGTACATCTATTCTGACAAAGAAAATGTTGTTCATTTGATCTCTCTGCACCAAAGGCATACTTTTTCCCCCAGCTTTACTAGCTGCAAGGAGAAGAGTGCTGCACCAGGAAAAACAATCAAATAATACCCTTTGGTTCTGCAGCCTACAGAGCTCCTTTGAGATTTATTTACATTTCTTCTTGATTAATACTCCTGCTTCTGAAATTTGCCAGACTGACTCACATGATCACTCAACTGATAACACTGGAGATATCTGACAGTTGACACAATCTAAACTGAGCAACAGCCTCAGGCTCAGAACTTTTAAGGAGATACAATGTATAGTGAGAAAACGCATCAGCTACAGGAATGAGAAATGTGTGATCCCTGACAGATTGGAGGTTGCAAATGTCAGAAAGCTACACAGTATGTCTGAATGACATATAGTTTTCTCTTCACAGATAATCATTGAAATTGGAGCCTCCAAGAAGTTTCAGATAAAGCAGTCAAAGTTTATTCAAAGTTGGGTACAAACTTCCCTTGGAAATCCAAAACATAATTTCACTATGAAAAGAAATGCACATTCAGAGTTTTGACATGCTTTTAAAAAATATATATAAGTGTTTTTAAAAAAAGGAACCTGGTCTCCATATATAGGACCTAAAAAAAGGCTTCAACATTTTCAAAAATTATAATTTACATTATCTTATCCATTCATGAGTGCAACTGGCACATACAAAACACTCATAGTACCACCTCAGCTTTTATACAAGCATTAGCAACTCAAAAGCTTTTTCGTGCAAGTCAGCTAGATTCCATATAGAAAGAACTGTCTGTAAATCCTAGAAATTAAAGATGCACCATCTATTTGACAAGATTTACCCTATATCCAGGGTAGCCTGAGACAAGCAGACAAACAAAGCATCCCAGGGAAACTTGTTGACCTGGCTGATGGTCCTCCAGTTCTCCGAGCTACCTCCACAGATACAAATACAGGCTATGATACACGTGAGATGCTAACTCCTCATTCACTGCACTTTTGGCTTCTTTTGCCACCTGGGGCTGACAACAGTCATCTTGGTTGTGTAACGCATGTGGTCAGGCCTCTACTGACCTGTTATGACAAACAAAGGGAAAACCCAGAATAGTCACAAAGATTTCATTCAGGATCTGCTCTGGGAATGGAGTGCAAGGACTGAGGAAGATCACAAAGGCTTGGTGCAGTAGCTGAAGGCTGTGGAAGCGTTGATTGTTTTGCATTTGACTAGCCGTAAGTAAAACTGAACATATTCCTGAAACTGACTCTTTAACATGGAAAAATAGAAGGAGAATACAGGAGCAAGTACAGTTTGACTGGCAAACTGACAGGAACAGAAACCAGGGGAGAAATTAGCTTCTCCACCTGCTTCTTTAGTTCCTCAAAGCTCCCACAAATCGAACATGAGTCCTTCCCCTAAAATCTTCTAAGAACAGAAATAGCTCAGAGGCAGGAGTGTCCACCAGCTCAGACTGACTTGAGGCAGAGTGTTTTGCCTTTGTCTTTATACTGGACGAAAATTTCCTGTTGAAAATCATTAGATGAAACCAACTATTTTATAAGACTAAAAGAAGCCAGTCTAGGCAGATAGACACTTTCAGGAACATTTTAACGGGAATTTTTAAGTCTCATTGCCAAAAGAAGTCAGGATCTGTCAAGATTCGGTTGCAGGAGTGACTTGGGTTTGTAGTATCCTAGTCTTAACTTTTGGGCTAAGCACAACTCAGTGCTGAAGTTCCCAAGAGAAGGCTGGGTACAGAAAACAGGAAACAGAGCAAAACTGTATTTTTGTGGCCTGTTTGAAGAATTTCTGGCCATGCTATTGACAACACATTGTTTCAAGTCTCCCTCAGTGCTACTTTGAGTACAAAAATGCCTAAATGTGGAAAGCCATGCCTACACCTTTCTGCCTACTGTATCGCCTAAAAATGCACCAGTGGGATACACCTAAATTACCTCTACAAACATGCAAGCAAACACACATAATACTTTACCTATGAATTTTGCAGCTCCTTCTTTATATTCTTCCAGGACCTCATGAAGTTCTGCCCTGCATCCAGATACAGAAATATGTTAACTGAGCAAACAATTGTCAAGAGAGACTGGTGGTGTCATACCTAAGGCTTCTGTTTCCATACTAATGCACTGTCTGAACTTGAATGGGTTTAGACACTGATAGCTGCCATCCAGCTATCAGGCCACAAAACAGGTACAGACTGAATAAATATCAGAGAGACAGAACTCAAGAATCACAATTTACAAACTGGGGCACTTACAATTCTGTGGCAAAAGAAGCTTTTACTTGCACTGGCCAGTGGCTGCTGACTTGCTGAAGAACATGAAGCCACAGTGTGACTTGCTGGGTAGTGTTATTAAGACACACCACCCAACAGCTACAAAAGCTTAGCAGAGGATAGCTTCTAACAAGCTTTATCCTGCCTTTCAGCTGCCATTTACCTAACTAGTTTCAAGAGTTGGCTGCTTCTACAGCTGGTTATTCTGCTGGGAAGATGACTCTGAGGTTGCTAAGAGGGGTTTGGCCGAAACACTCAAAAATTACGCAGGTTTTTTACCTTTATCATAGAACCACAGGATGGCAGGAGTTGGAAGGGATCTCTAGTGATCATCTTGTCCATTCCCCCCACTAAAGCAGGTTTACCTTGATCAGGTCACTCAGGAACACATACAGGAGGGTTTTGAAAACTTTCAGAGAAGAGCCCACACTCTCCCTGGGCAGCCTGTGGGATGCTCACAGGAAAAAAGCTTTTCCTCCTGTTTCAGTGGAACTTTTTTGCGTTACAGCTTATATCCATTACCCCTTGTCCTGTCACTGGATACTACAGGAAAAAAAGTGTCACCTCGTCCTCCTGACATCCACCCTTTATGCATTTGTAAGTGTTGATGAGGTCCCACATCAGCCCTGTCTTTTCTTCATCTGCTTCCTAAATCACCGCACCTCCCTTCGAAGGGGCAGCGACGAAGGAGCAACCGACTTGGACATTTTGCCTTGCCCTCGGGGAAGGGAGAAAGCCGCCGTCCCCCGGCAACACTGCGAGGTCTCGCTGCGCCACGGGCCCCCCCTCTGCTCGCCCGCCGTACTCACATGGTGGGCAGCGTGAGCTGGGCCACAGGCGGGACATCAGCGACCTCCTGCAGGGTGTCGTGGGTGAGGTGGGGCGCCGAGCCAGTCCGCGTGTAGAGCAGGCAGCCCGGCAGCGCCAGGGCGGCGGCCCCGCTCCTGCCCAGCCCCACCAGCATCCCCAGCCGCCCGCAGCCCGCTCCGCACAGCTTCACCTTCATCGTCATCGTCGGCCCTGCAGCGCCGGTACTGGCGTGTGATGCAGTAAGAAAAAGCGGGACCCGTACCAGCCCCAATCACCTCCCGCGGCATCATCAGCGTGCGCTTCCTCCCTTCCGCCCTCCGCCCAAGAATAGCGGCGTTGCTATGGCGAAGCCGCTGCCGGCGCGGTGCGCCGCGGCACGGGGCGAGAAGGGCGGGCGGCTGGTGGCGTTACCCGGCATGGCCGCGGCCTTCCCGGGGCACAGACCGCAGTTATACCGCTGGCGGCGGCGCTGCACCGCCGGGGACGGGCCGGAGGTAACGTGGCCTGGCGGGGTGGCGGCAAGGGGAGCGAACGCTAGGGGGCGCCCCGCGCCGTGCCCTACCCCATCAGAGCGCGCCCTCTCGGGGCCGCTACGCGCCCAACGGGTGCGGGAGCGGGCTGCGTGCGGGCCGTCCTCGTGGGCGCCTGAGCGCGGGTGGTGGCGTGGCGGCAGCAGCGGGCGCCGGCCGTTGTGGCAGCCGGTGCGTCCTGCGCCCTGCGCTCGGGGGAGCGGCGGCGAACGCGGCAGAATAACAGATTGGCGGTTGCAACGCTGTTATGCTTTTTAAGGCTTGTTTCCAGGCGCGGTTTGAGCGTGGTGATGTTGAACGCCGGCTGAAGGTAAAGTCACTTGCAGAGTAACTCACGCAAGAGTAAGGCACCCGGTTACTATGCGTAAAGCTCACGGGCCACGCACAAAAGCCGCTGTTGAGCAGCACTGCAGGTTGTATGTGGCAGAGAGTACAAGAGGCTTACCCCAAAGCACCAGCTCCTGCCTCTACGGCCATCTGAGATCGTAGGAAATGAATTCTAGGGAGAGCTTCTCTTTGTTTTGCTTCCTTGGGCAGATCTGTGCCCCCACCTTCAGCCTACCTTTTGCTTCCTTCAGAGGGTAGGCGTGTGCATCAGCCTCCTCATGCAGCCTCTGCCAGCAGCTTGCTTGGGTTGCCCCAGCACGAAGGGAAGAAGTTCTGCAGCAATACAGGCTGCCTGGGGTGCAGGTGTTATATGTGAGAAGACACTGACATGTCAGGGCTGTTTACACCTCGGAGAGATTAACATGGTACATAAAATCACTCAGGCTATTTACACAGTGGCAAACCTGGTTATGACAAAATGCTGATGCCAAATTTCAGAGTTGGTAGTTGCTGGGGATTAGCAACTACCATCTAGCCTCCAAGGTGTTTGCATTCTCCCTACATGTTCTCCAATCACTGCAATTGACACTAATTGCCAAATGAATGCTTATTATTTAATGATTTCAGTAGTCAGTCGAGCGGTCAGAGAAACATGTTTCAAAATGAATCTGTTTCTCCTAACAGTCATGCTGTTTTCTGCTACATCCATGCTGATGTTTTCTCTCTCTAGGGGAGAAACCTGCATATAGGAAGTTTAAATATAAATAACTAGCCATTCTTAGAAATTTTTTGCTTTCTTTAATTTAAAGAGAGTGGATCAAGCCTCTGAGTATGCTGTCTCTGAAGCTTTTTCCCTTCAGAAGTCAAGGTATCCACAGGGGTCTTGTGGTCCTGTGACAAGTTTGGAAACCATGGAACAGCTGCAAGATCATGAGGAGGCCTGTGAGGAAGGTGAGATGAAATACTTCTTGTCACAAACTTGACACCATAAGAAACAGTTCATAGTAAGCTGTCTTTCGTCTAATAAAGACGTAAGAAGAAGAAATTGCTGGAGTCCAAGGTAGATCTTAATTAGCACACCTAAGAGAAAGATAATATCTCCTCGGGATTTTAGATCAAGATGAGGATGAATACTGCCCTTGAAGACACAGTGTGTGGTCAAATAGTATGGCTACAGGAAACTGCATAAAATTACCTGACACATTTTTGATAGCAGGACAGATGCGAAAATGGAATGGCTCTGGGTAACTTCGACACCTACACATAATCGTGTGGTTTTTGCTTTGATTCTCATGAAAAATTCTTCAGTAATTTGCTAACTAAATATTCCTTTTGTTAGGCCACAAGTGCTTACTGAAATTTGAAAATAAAACTGCAGTACATTAAAACAGAAAGAGGGGAAATTATCTCCCATCAGTGCTAGAAGTACATCTGCACTGCAAAAAGCTGATAGGAGACTGGATTTTAAAAACTGAGTTAGCTGTTAAGACTCAGAAGGGAGCCTTTACAGAATGGAATGAAGACACATCACAAGGGCACCCAGTTCAATACAGGAAGCCAGCTTTTTCACCTGTAATCATCAAAGGTTCACTTAATAGCATGGAGTACATCTATCTGCGTACAGTGCACTGTCTGCACGCATCATGCAGTGGAGTGGCTCAAAAGGAGCTGTCTCTGCAGTTGGTGGAAAAGTTGCTTGCCTTTCTCAAGTGTATTATTTTTGTTTGCCCGTCCCTGCAAGAGTTTTCCTTTTTATAGCTACAGATCCCTCAGGATAGTGCCTAGCTCAACTGAAAGCCTTTTATCTGGAATCCATTATTAGAATACTTAATGGGATTAACTGTACAGAGTCCACTTTGCAAAGAAAGGTATCGATAAGAGAAGTATCAGAACTCTTACTTCAGTTATAAGGAGCTCACATTTTCCCAGTTAAATTAGTAACTCTTCTGCAAGTGGTAAGCAGATTTTCCCTCTTCTTTCTGTTATAAGACATATTTCCTCATTCCTGAGCTGGTCTGAGAGATTATGAAGGAGAACAAAAGCAATTTGAAGGACAATAAACAGTAGATTTATGTTTCCTTCAGAAAAACCTACTCCTTTTTAAGGATGCTTTAGAAAGGCTTTATTGCCTTAGAAATACCAGGACTCATTGAGAGCATCTTCATTTTGCATTGGTAGCAGAGATTTGAGGTTGCTGCTTCTTCCTGCCAGTCAGCTGTCTGCCTTCGCAGGGGATGACTTGCACTACAGTGGCTGCTGTGATCCCTGCCCTTTGCTCATACCCACTGCACGGATGGCTCGGCTTCTCCTGGGGCTACTCCTGATGCTTTAAAGATTACAGCCCTGTGTTCTGCTTCAGGAACAGCTTGGCCAGGTGGTTTGTTGAGGCAGCAGCCACATTAGCTGTCCTTGCTTTTAAGTAGGAACTCTGAAAAAGGAATTTTTGCATTTTTTCCGCTGAAGATTGGAGACGCAAATTAAGTTCACAAAAGAACTTTATACCCAGTTGTTCATTAGGCAGTTGAGCTCACCGAGGAGTACCAAATCCATAATGGATACATTCCTGTAGCTGTAGTATTCTGAGTACAAGTAGTCCCCAGTGAAGTTTGCCACCTGACAGATCTGTAATCTAGACTCGCTAGTTTTTTTCTGGAGCTCTGGTACTTGCAAAGGTTAAGCTGTACACACAAAGCAAACATTTGTCCAAACAGTGGTTCTTTTGTATTCAACATATGACAACCTTGGCTGTACATATGGAAAAAATCTGTCTGCAAGAGCAATGGTAAAACATATCAAAGCTGTCTTGAGTTATGAATTACCTCATGGAAATTCCATCTCCCTTATAAATGCTGTAATAATCACATGAGTGATGTAAATGTCCACAGGTTCGCATAAGAAGAATGAGGTGGAGGAGAATGAATCTGTGACAAATGTGACAGGGAAAAAGTTTGCTAACTTCTCTTCCTGTTCTTTTATAGATCAAGAAGATGAGAACAGAACTATTAGCTTTAGTCCATTTTCTGTTGCAGATCAGCTTTCAGTCATTTTAGACAGCCTTCCCAACTCATGGTATAACTTTTGCAGATACAGAGTTTCCCTAGTGTACACTTACCCATATATTTTTTAAGCAAGTGAAGTCATCAGTCTCTTTCCTCATGATAGCCCAAGAGTTTCTCAGCAACTGGATGAAGTCCAAACTGCAACTGGAGATGACGAGCAATGGCAAAGAGGAAGCTGACTCTCTTCTCCTGGAAAAGCCTTCTGCAGCCCCTCTGAAGTATGACCGGTTTGATGGTGAGAGCACAACAAAGCAGTTCCTGGCTTCCGTTCTGAGGGTGGGCTGGGGAAGGGAGCCAGGCCTCGTGGCTTGTCAGACTGAGAGGTAAAAGTGGCTTCAGGGCCAGGACAGCGGGCTCAGTAGAGACAAGACTAGAGGTGATGATTTTTCTCCCCCAGTTCTTACAGCAGCTTGCTGTAGGGCTGCACAAATGCACCTCATAAACATTCAATGTCTCCCTTTATAAAAGAAAACTTTTATTTCTTTTTTGGGAGTATTTGTGAGGCCTGTCAAGTTTGTACAGCCATTGGAGATGCTCAGAGGCAAGGCAGTAAAAAATGGACAAAATGTTGTTAGTGCTTTAGTGTGTTCAATGGGAGACTGATTAAGACTCTTTGGGGATAAATGGAGTGCAGTCAGTGTGTCTGCTTTCATCAGAAACGCATTCACAGTCTGGGAAAGTGATCCCTTTAATTACATTAGGCTTTGTGATCTGAGACAGGGTGTGGGGGGGAGTTATTCATTTCAGACTAGCCTTGAGATAATCTGAATTCCTCATTTCAGACTTGTGCAGCTATCTGGAACATGAATTGGAAAGTTCTTCTGCCCAAGATTACCAACGGTATCTTTTGCAGAGCGAAGTTGTGAACTGTGGTATAGTGAAACGCCTTAGACTTGAAGATATCAAGGAAAAGAAAAAGCTTGCAGATCCGCGAATAGCCATGGAGCTCAGACACAAGCAGGTGAGCAGGCAAGGCAGCATAGTTAAATGGAAAAAGATGGAGAATTATAGGCTTAGAGTAAATGCTCAGTGATAACTTCCCCAGTATTCTCTCCCAGTCTGCAATAATTTCTGATTTAGAGGCAAATACCTGAGGATACTCTTCCACAGTTTGGCTGAAACATTACTGTGCTTCCACCTGCACATTAGCCACTCACAGTAGCTTGCACAGTCAACTTTCACTACATCTGTTCAGATTTGCCCCCTTTCTGAAGACTGACAGGAAGAGCCACCACGGCAATCAGTCTGAGTTTCTTCCCATCAAGTAATACTGGTGTAACCTCACTCTCTTGAATAGAGGTTTTTGCTAGGCTAAGAACAGAAGCAATCCAGTCAGTGCTTGCTTTGTGTGAAAGGTGGATTGTGACCCACTCTTGTTAGTGTACAATGAACCTCAGATTCTTCAGCCTTTAGCATCTTCTTTGACTTTTGACCTCCCAGGTGAAAGAAAAACGAATGAGGCATCAGAAGGCATTAGAGCTTAAGAGACAAGAAGAGTCCCTGAAGAAATTGGCTCTGTCTGAGGCCAGGCTCCAAGCACAGGAGGAGGACAGAAGGAAGGCCCTGAAGGCCAAGAAGGAGGAAGAGGAGATCCAGAGGGAAAGGGTGAAGCTGCGAAAGGAAATGGCTGAGAAGAGGCGAATCATGGCAGAAGCACGGAGAACGTAAGAGGGAGAGGGGGACATGGAAAGAACCATGTGAAGAACACTTATCAGCTCCTTTTGCTAAATGTAAGAGGAGTGCTGGTCCCAAAGGAAATATCTGCTGTTCTTCCATCTCCAAACTCTCACAGAACCTTTTATTCCTTTGTTACCAACATCAATGGCAGAGTTTATCATTAGTGAAAAGACGGGCTAAAGACAGTTAGCCTCCCTTCAGCTATTACCAGTGTGAACACTGAATCACAAGGTAGGAGTGTGTTTGCAGCACCTGTGCATTCTCTCCATCAACTCTGTGGCCACATCCAGTCTTGTTAGCATCTAATGCAGCATGAAAGCCAGTACATAAAGAAAAAACAAATAGTCTGTGCTGAAAGTCTAGCAGTTAACAATCTTTCCTCTGCTATGAGAGAATAAAGAGCATTCTTGGCTGAGAATTCTGCAGAGACATATTTTTGCTTCTGCTGAGCTTGGATTGTCACAGAGATGTGACTTGTAGAGATGCCATTTATTTGCTTACACAGCCCTAAGATCCCAATTCTTCTCCTGCAAGACTTTGCTGAAGTCTTACTGTTTTCTTCTGTCTGCTATATTTTGGACGTGCTCCAAAGCATTTAATCTCTGGGGCAACAAACCATGACAGAGGCTGTTTTCTAAGAAGGCTGAGTTAAATAATCAGCAACTTTCTAAGCTGTAGAAGTGATTTTCTTAGGATTGGCCAAAAAGACAGTGAAATCTGTGCAACAGTACTTTCCTCATTGTCTGAGATCTGTATGTTTTTTCACTTTCCAGGGAAGGTAAGAGCCTAGAAAAAAGTCAGAAGCTGTCAATACAGGAGGTATCTATTACTGCACCACCACCCCCAGACCTGAAGAAAGAAGAGGAGAAACAGAGAAAGGCTCAGGAGCTGCTGCACAGGATTCACATAAATAAGCAAAAAGTGAGCATCAGCCTTCTTTATCTGACTCTGAGCTACCTGCCTTCAGCTGCTGTCTGCAAAACTGAAGTAAAAAGTCCTGGTTATCAGAAATGTTTACTTCCTCCAAGCCCTTTTCCTGATACCACAAAAAGTAGCAAAAAGTATCTTGTAAGATTAGGAGCATCCATCCCCAGGGTGTCTGTGCCTGAAGTGTGCTCAGTGCCAAGTGTGAAAGATGTGGCTCTCAGGACAGTTGTGAACATACAGGCTTCTGCAATTGAGAATAGGCAAATGTAGAGAGAAGCAAGATTTGTTTTCCCTTGAGGAGGGAAAGTGGGCTAAAAGGGCCTGGTAAGACCTTCTGGTGTATAGGGGAAGATATTTTTAAAGATTGCCTTGCAGACCCTGGTGCAGGAGCAGAGAGAGAAGTGCTGAGGCCTGGGATGAATTGTGAGCTGGGTCTCCAAGAGGTGAAGTGTGTCAGCTCATGCACAGTAATGGGTTCCTCAAGGATCTGCTCTCACTGGGTATAATAGGATATTCTGTGATATTGTGACAGTTCTTTTGAGGCAAATGTGCAGACTCAGTAATTCCCAGTAGGAACCTATTCCTTTTACCCTCATTATTCTGATGCCATGGCCAGCTCTAGGTTAAACACCTAGTTGTATCAAATGAAAGATCAATTAAAGATCAATCTTTTTGTACTGAATAATTTTTATACGGGCACTCTTGGCAAAGAGAATAAATTTCCCTGAGTGCAGGTATGAATGCCATCCATCACATAATGTTTTAATTAATAGAGCAGTCATCATCCTTAATGTCTACTTATCTACATCTAGAATTTTTAATAGAAGAATCCCATAGCTTTTATGATGATTCTCCCCGTGGCCCACTTCATCTGTCAGTCTGCTGTATTTGAGCTTGGCTGCTGTTTAGCAGTACACAGCCTCTCTCCAGCACAACCTAAGCTATGAAGATAAGCCTGAATGAAACCACAGAACAATTTAGGGTTGGCATAGTGTGAGAAGCCACAGCTCAGCTGAGGTAAGCAATAGTGACACTTTGATTATTTTCCTAAAGCAGAAGGAAATAGCTAATGCATTGACATTTTGTCCTTTTTGTAAGTCTGCATTTGGAGACCACAGTGAGTGAGAGGAATGCAATTAAAACAAGGCATTACAACAAAAGGGGAATAGCTCAGTCCTGTGAGTTGGCCCACTTGGAGGATCAAACTGAACAGTGTCTGCAGTGACAAGGATAGAATTATGGGGTAGATTAGATAGCAAATTGCGATCTGTACAATGTCAATCGCTCCCAGAGGCAGCAAGACTAACTACACAATAGGGGAAAGCTTTGGCTTCCTACTGGAACAAGGGTGAGTTTAGGTTGTGTCATAAAGACACACTGGGAAATATCTTGATTTTTTTTCTAAGTTAAAAAGGAGAAAAAAACTCCCAAGTGGTCCATGGAGATATTTGCAAAGTGTTCTCCAGAGAACTGTTATTAACTGTAACATTTTAGACATTTTCTAGATTTTGAAATGTCTTTTCTATCCCTAGAAATTCTGTGTTCTTCACCCATTTTACCCCTTTATGCTTGGTGAACTAAGTGCCTTTCACTCAAAACCATAAAGCCTCATGATGTTGTCCTTCTGGTCCCTTTCTGCTTTTTGTAGAAGACCTGCACATGCTCTGCATGTTACTTATTTTTTTACCGTCAAGGTAACTGTTGAAAGTGGGTACTCTAAAAAGAATTCCAAAAAGGAAAGTCAGAAAAGGGGAAGGGTGGAGAGGATCAGCATTTGCGTGACAGGCTGTGTCTTGCTCACTGGTTTTCTGAAACTCTCCCGTGCAG
Organism: Colius striatus; assembly: GCF_028858725.1. NCBI lineage: Eukaryota > Metazoa > Chordata > Aves > Coliiformes > Coliidae > Colius > Colius striatus. The sequence goes on along the minus strand of NC_084759.1, from coordinate 118,748,918 downwards.
TGCATGCAACAACATTTCTCTGCGTGGCTGAAAGTCATTCTGGAGCACAAAATTAAAATGGGAAAAGCCAGAGTCCTTGCTGACTGGAAATGCCAACTGAAGGCCCTGCGAGCCTGGAGAAACTATACTTGGGCCCAGAAAGTAAATCAGGAGACACAGCAATTGGAAGTTCATCTCCAAGATCAAAACAGGTAACAACCTTACACTGTGGAATTCCTCCTACTGCAGCAATACTTGGGCAATACAGCCATCAGGGCCCACAAAAGGGGCTTTGCCAGTCAGCCAGCAGGAGGAAAACAGCAGCTCTTTTAGAGAAAATTACTACATTGCCTATAGTCTGCCAGAGGCATCGTGGCACAGATGAAAAGGAGGACAGAGATAAACTGGAGCTTTTTAGCAATTGCCAACAAGCCCAGATCTCACTCTCTCTATAGGTATATTTCTCAGAAATCTCCCCCTGGCTTGCTCTGGACCCCAGAGAAAATAAGGTGTCATATTTATTCCTGACTAATATAGTGATTTCCTATTTCAGTAGTGATATAGTAGAGTTAATTTTGGCCAGTGCCTTTCATTAAGGAAGCTGTTGGATGAATTCCCGATCAGCCAGAGAATATTTGCTCTTGCAGGTGTCTGGCAGGCTCTGAGGCCCTGCCGCTTCCCTCTGTGCAGTTGGCAAGGAAACAGGATACCTCTTTTGCACCTGTCCTACAGCCCAAGGATGACACAGGGAATTGCAAAAGGAGAAGTAGGGAAACTTATTTCAGAGTAACAGCCATCGTTTGTGCCCTCCCACTCCTCCTTGGAGAAACTCTGTACAGCTTTGGAGGGCTTTCAGAGTGTAAGCCACAAAAAAAGACGAAGTTACGAGGCCTCATGCCATGGCCTGGACTGCTGCACTTGATGCAATTGTTTCAGGCAGGCCTGGGCAGAAGCTTCACTCCTATCGTAAGTGGAGTACTGCATCCAGTTCTGGGCTCCCCAGCTCAAGAAAGACGGAACTTCTGGAGAGAGTCCAGCACAGGGCCGCCAAGATGATCAGGGGACTGAAACATCTTTCTTATAAGGAAAGGCTGATGAGACCTGGGGCTGTTTTAGCCTGGAGAAGACTAAATGAGAGACCTCATCAATACTTATAAGTACCTGAAGGGTGGATGTCAAGAGGATGGGGCAGCACTTTTTTTCTGTAGGGCCCAGCAACATGACAAGGGGTAATGGACGTAAGCTGGAGCACAAAAAGTTCCACTTAAACACAAGGGAAAACTTATTTCCTGTGAGGGTGAGGCAGCCCTGGCACAGGCTGCCCAGGGAGGGTGTGGAGTCTCCTTCTAGGGAGGTTTTCAAACCTACCTAGTTGTGTTCCTGTGTGACCCGATTGAAGCGAACTTGCTTTAGCAGGGGGTTGGACTGGATGATCTCTAGGTCCCTCCAACCCCAACCATTGTGTGATAACACAGGTCCTCTCTCATTCAGGAAAACACAACTGTCTGCGGAGCATAACCGGCAACGGCTTTTGCGCCGCTGCTTTCTGGCATGGCAGCACTGGAGCCAAGCAGAGACAGAGAAGCGAGAGCTGCAACTCAAGAGGGAGGAGACAAAGAGAAAAATGGCACTGCTGCTGGAGGCAGTGTCACTGGGGAAGGGTGGTCCGGACAGGCCACTGGAGGGTAACAAGCCTGGATCAGAAGAAGTAAACCATCAGGACTTGCCACAAGACAAGGTAAATCCTTCTCAGGTAGTTTTGTCTATTAGCATCTTAGTACTCTTACAAAGTGCTGCTTTTGTGCAATCTGAAATAGAGAGTACTCTGTGCCAAAGGAAGGGTGACTTCTTTCCCAGAGTGACCCTAAAATACCTGCCTGCAACTGTTCAGGAGAAAAATCTTGACAATTCAGAGGCAAATGTGAAGGACAATGGATGAGCTTTAAAAATAATCTCTAATGCTTCCAGAGAACAACCCTTCATGTACTGCGAGTCACATTGAGCATCCCACACCCAGATCACTTTTCCTGTGAGATTAGTTACATCTTTGATGCCTGCTTAGACTTAAAAAGAATAATGCTTGACTGCATGACAAGAGATTCTGTCGTGCCAGTGCAGCTTTCTGGCTTTCAAGTGTGAAGGATAAAAGTTGTCACTGGCTGTTTTGGGATAATGCGCATCACAAGGAGGTGGGAAAGGAGAATCAGAGGTTGCTTCCTTAAATTGTCATGTCTCAGGTCAGAGCCTGCCCTTCCATTCTATCTATAAAACCTGTACCACAGCAGCATCCTGATCCCAGCATGAGAGCTCTCACACATATATTACAGGTCTAGGTTTTTGTTTGCTTGTCAGCAAGTTTATTTCCTACGGTGCTTGTATCATCCTAGCAGGCCTCTATTGTTTTTTTTTTTTTTTCTGATGCACTGGAAAAGTTTGTGCTGGAAGGATGGGACTGAATTTAGGGTTTGACCTAGGAATCAGAAAGCAGAGCTTACATGTGATGCCTCTTCAGAGAACGACCATGTGTCAGAAAAGGTGCAGCTTCATTCCTGACTATGCACCAGTTTCATGGTACTATTTGTCAAAGCTGAGGCATGAGGAAGCAGCACCATGTGCACTTCTGCCTGAAAAGGCACTGTCCAGTAGGTCAGCTATGCAGATCCCTTCAACAATTGGTTTTTTTCCTTTATTCTCTGAGCACTGGAACAGGCTGCCCAGGTGGGTTGTTGCATCTCCTTCTCTGGAGACATTCAAAACCCACCTGGATGAGTTCCTGTGTGACCTACTCTTGGTGGTCCTGCTCTGGCAGAGGGGTTGGACTAAATGATCTTTGGCGATTCCTTCCAACCCTTAAGATTCTGTGAACGCAGTCCAAAAATGGATGTGCTAATCTCTGAGAAATGAGCTGACCTGATCTCGTACTCCCTAACAAAACAGTCAGGATAGATTCCTGCGAGAGCTCTTGCCTGATCACAATTTCTTCTCCCAAGAAAACAGCACAAGCTCCTTTACAGTTCTGTCTTATTGCCTCCCGTTCTGTGCGTAACAGGCCCTCTCTACCCTGTGTATGAACTAAAGATAGCATAGCTGACTTTACTTTCAGGCATCTTACCAGATTTGTATTGCAGAAAGACTTACTATTTAGGAAGGGCAGAAGAGGGCTTTGATTTAAATCAATGCAAATTTTGCCTAATCTCTTTTTTCCCTCCCTGCCAGCCAACTGAAATTTGCCTCATACAGGAAGAACCTGACCAGAACAGAGACCACTCATGTTGGGATGCTGCTCACACATTTAATTCCTACCGAAAAGAAACCAAATTTGCCTGGGAGATTACCCTAAAATACACGGCCTCAGGTGCCCAGGATCAGGCTGTGTACAGGAATCAAATATCCGCTCCTCCCCAGCAGTCTCAGGCACCCGGTCCGAAGACAACTCCTGCTTATAGTAGCCATTTTGAGCACCATTATGCCTTCCAGCAACATCTGATTGAGGAGCAAAGGCAGCAGCTTCAGAAACAACAAGAGCTGATCCTCAAACTGCAGGAAAATCAGAAGCTGAGCAGACCTAAAGAAGAGGCAGCACAAGACAAGGCTGTAACCCAGTCCCTTAACAACTCTGCTTCACAAACCAGGGAGGAAAACCAATCCAGATGCAAGAATACAACCCATCTGAGGTATATGCCCATCATAAAGCAGGCTCAATTAGTCAGCACATCTCATTCCTACTCAAGTTGAGAGTTTGCCAGGCACACTTAACTCATGCTAGCACTGCTTGTTCTTCTCAGCTGTGACTTAGCCTCAAGGCTGGCCACAGTTCTCCATCCTTTTCCCTTTTTGCAGTGGCTCAACACCTTGTGCTCCTTACAGGATCCACATAGAAACAGCAACACTAGAGCATTATGTGTGCATCGTAATAGCAGGGATTTATTTAGTTAGAGTGTCATCTGCAGTGTTTCAGAACATGCAGGAGCTCTGGGTAGCAGCTCTGGGTACTTGGCTCATTTGCCAGGAAACATCATTAATCCCATTTCAAGAAGGAGAAAGGTGTATCAGGGATTAAGAATGAAAATGCAGCACAACTAAACTACAGCCTGTTTCTCAGCCAAAGGTGGTAGGTGTGAGACATCATTTGACAACATTTGTCTACTCTTTCTTTTTACAGTCCAGCTGTTTCTCATAGGCCAGAAAACACAAGGGCAGTGATGCAAGGCAGGAGGCCATCCAGGCAGCTGACCCCAGTTCATCCCATGCTGAAAGGTACTGTTCTGGATAGCAAACACCACTCCAGACCACTCAACAGCTTGTCTGAAAACCTCTCTCTTTGCCTCAGCCTTGCTGGTTGATGACAGTATGCAATTAAAACTCAGAACTCCTTCCCAGCCTGATCAGCACTGTGAGAGGGGGAGATGTTTTCATGCCCAAGTCAGGCATCTGTAAAACCTGGACCACTGCAAATCCATGCTTAGTGCACTGTGGTAGCCATTACTCTCAACACTTGTGATTGTTTCCGGTGTGACAAGACCCAGAGAGTGAAGCTCGACAGGTTTTTTGCTGCGAGCCTTATTCCCCTCATTGCATATCTATGTAACAAACTGACCATTTTCATCTGTGACAGATGTATCAAGATTTCAAAGGGAATTAAGTGCCTACCCAAGGTTTTGTGAGACAACAGTAGCTAGGGCTGGGGAAGGAGCTCTGGATCCTTGCCTTCTGTGAGATATCTCCCCTTCTCTGTCCACACTGGAATAGCATATACACATTAAACATGTGGCACAGCCTTTTCATGCAGTAAATTAAGATCAGATTCTGTTATATCCCTAAGTCATGTTCTTCCCTGTCAAGTGGGGAGTGGTCATAATCTGTAGGAAAGGTTGCCTGGAATATGATTATTATGATTTTTTTAACACTTTCAGGATCACCATTGCTTTTTGGCCATAAAGAGTTGGGCATTACTAGTTGCCTTTCATTAACTGTGTTCAGCTCTAGTGCTACCTAGTCCAAGCCGTCACTCACTCTGTTTTTGCCAGAGCTCTGTATATCTTGGAGACATTAAATGTATTTTCAGAGCACTCAAGTGCTTCTGTTTGAAGATCAAAAAAAAAAAAAATCATGTTATTATAAAATTGTTTTGTTTAGAAAAAGCCTTTAAGATCGAGTCCAACCACTAACCTCACACTGCCAAGCCCACCGCTAAACCATGTCCCTCAGCACCTCATATACATGGTTTTTAAATATCTCCAGGGATGGAGATACCACCAGCTCCCTGGGAAGCCTGTTCCAGTATTTAACAACATTCTCAATGAAGACATTTTTCCTAATACCCAATCTAAACCTCCCCTGGTGCAACTTGACGCTGTTTTCTCTTGTCCTGTTGCTTCTTACTTGGGAGAAGAGACTGATCCCCACCTCGCTACAACCTGCTTTCAGGCAGTAGTACAGACTAACAAGATCTCCCCTCAGCCTCCTCTTCTCCAGACTAAACAACCACAGTTCCCTCAGCTGCTCCTCATCAGACTTGTTCTCTAGACCCTTCACCAGCTTCGTTGTCCATCTCCGGACATGCTCCAACACCTCAATGTCTTTCTCGCAGTGAGGGGCTCAAAATTGGGCACAGTATTTGAGGTGAGGCCTCACTAGTGCTGACCAAAGGGGGACAATCACTTCCCTGGTTCTGCTGGCCACGCTATTTCTGATACAAGCCACATGGGCCCACAGCTGGCTCACGTTCAGGCAGCTGTCAATCAACACTCCCAGGTCCTTTTCCAGGGGGCACCTTTCCAGCCACTCTGCCCCAAGCCTTTAGCGTTGCCTGGCAGCGAATAATTCAGTGAATAAGTTATCAATGGATGATTTTCCCTTGTCAGATAATCCTGGGACAGCTGAGGGGAGAAAAGAATCTAAGGAAACCCGTTGTGGTCAAAACACTTAAATGCCCTCCAGGTATTTATTGCTCCAGCCTGTGCTTTGTGACTTCAGAAGCAGCAAGCACAGGTTCTCAATTCCACTGCATATTCTGTGTGGCCACAACAGCACTGTAACATTTTCACTGACAGCCAGCAAGATCACCACATTGCAATTTATCTCCCCCAGAAAGCATTAAGAAGTAGTTTCTCACTAGTGAGACCAAGTATCTCTGTGTCACTGGCAGGGATGCTTTCCATCATGTTGCTCTTTAAATAAGCAATTGGAACTTATTGAAGACCTCATAGCAATTGCTGCTAAATCAGGTGCCCTGAGCCTCAGCACTCAATCAGAGAAGACAAGGATAAAACTTCTGAACACAGCTTCTTTCATAACTTAGCCTCATGGCTGTGACTGTCAACCAAGGAGGGTGGAGTGAATCTGAGACTGAGTCATCTCATAAATGTTTATGGGTTCCATGTTTATCACACTGCTAGCCATAAGAGGCAGCAGAAAGCAAGCCCCTTTGTGCTGGCATTTGCAGGCCAGTGAGGTCTTTGTGGTAGAGTGGAGTGGTCATCCGTGTTCACCAGACTCCTGCCATTATCCTATAGCTTATTTCCAGTAAGCTTTATTTCCTCTGTTTCTGTAGCTATGGAAGAGAGAGCAACTCAGCGGGCAGAACGGAGGAAGAAACTGGAGGCAGCCAAGCAACAAAGAGAAGAGGAAAAATTGGTAAGAGAAGTGGAAAATGAAATAAAGTCTCTCTCTCTCTCACCATTCCAGTTACAAGAAATGCTGTTGTAATCCCAGAGTCAGGAACTAAGAAAAGACCTTTATGAAAAACAGGAGTTTTAGAGCCCATGAGAAAGCAAATGTCCAGCACACATGAAAAGAAGCAGCTATTGCTGCATTTGCATACAATGATGGCACTAGCCCTGCCATCTAACAGGCAGACTATCACAGACAATTGCAACTTCATGTGCTGCTATTACAATTCTAGAAGCAGCCTCCCTTACCAACCCCCTCATCACTCCTTTCACACCTACCCCAAGACTGTAACTTTTCCTTGCCAAGGATGAGAAAGGTGGAAGTGCATGCAGAGATCCATTTGATTGGACCTGGAAATGGTGGGTTTCCTCTCCCGTGCCTTGCAGGACCACCTGGTAAAAATCCTGCATTTTTCTAGCAAATCTCTGCTGAAGAGAGAAGATACTGACAATGTTTGCATAGTTAATACACAAATTCTGTGATACACATCCAAAAGAGAGGCCTTCTTAGCTTCAGGGCATTAAGCTGTCACTGAAAACACTGGTAATAAGTTGCATTAGGATTAGAAAGCTCAGAACTGGGGTCCTAAAAGCACCAGCATTTCTCCTTTCTCCAGGAAAGATGCTCTCACATACACAGAGGCTGAAATGAGCCTTAGAGAACACTTCAACCATAGAGCAGGCAGACGAGCCTAAGGTGAGGTTTCCTCAGGTGCAGTTGCCAAGATCACAGAGATCAGGAAGCACAGTCATAGTAACCATGTGTTATGGTTTGTGTAGGTTTTAGGCCTTTGATGCGTACATCAAGAGCTAAAGCTTCGTGAAATGAAAGCAGAGTGAGGTTTGCAAGGGGAATAGGTAAACATTCAGAGAAGGATATTGTGCCAAGTATGACCAGTACTGAAGTAAAATAATTTCTTTGATCTTCAGTGTTTGGGGAAAGAAATGTTTTGGTAAAGTAAAACTTCAGAGCCCAGGGATTCAGAACTCACTTCAACAGTCAGGTTGATAACTTGGTTTACATTTTTAAGGGGAAGAGTGGAAAATGCTATAACTTAGGGCAAAGAGAGATAAGTATGGGATAGTAGAAATATATATATGGGTAGTAGACCAGCCTCTCCTTCCTCTCTCTTCCACAGTTCATTGTTCATCACTGATCACGTCTAGTATGTGACAAAACATGCTTCCCTAAGTTTCAGCTGTTGGTCAGTACTGGAGGAACAGTGGGAAAGTGTAGCTGTCTGTATCCTTTGAAAACTGTCTCCTCTGAAAAGGTCAAATGTGCCAATTAAATTTTACCTACCTCCATTTCAAGGCCCAGCTGAAGGCTGAAGAGGAAGCACGACAGAGGAAGGAGGCTGAAGAAAAGAAAGCTCAGCTGGAAAAACGACGGGAGGAACGAAGGCAGCAGAAGCTGGTGACCAAGCCCCTCACCTGTTTGCCCCTCCCTTAGCAGAGATAAAACCGAAAAGCCATTACCCACTAGCACTCAGTCAGCAGCCAGAGTAACATTAGCTGAAGGTCTTCACTAACAGAGCAGAGTTCCACAGCACAGCACCCACAGACTCACCACTTTCCCCCTTTTTGGCAACATTAAGGGAAGGGCTGGAGAGTGAATGCATTATCAAGTAAATACTGTCTCTATCTCATCAGCAGGACTAGAGGTCCCAGCTGGTGGATGTTCATTGCTGGGGTATAGCCATGTAAGTCCCCACAGTGGCAGCATGTTCAGCCAGCTTTCAGACTGCTCCTTCCACTGTGTCTCCCTCCAGCATACATAATGATACCAGTCACAACCAACATGATTTAAAAGTAAAAAAGGCTGACAGATACAGCAAGGGCAACTTTCCACCTGAGGAACAGAAGCATCCTCTCCTTGGAGCTGGCCTAGGAATAGCCTCACTTCATTACTGTTACTTGGAAATGAGGTGTCCTAATAACCCAAATAGCACATTTGAAATCCTACAGGAATTGGACCTACAACTGCTGTTCTACTTGGACTGCATGTTTTAGAATGTTTGACCTTCATCCCTGAGTCTCAGTCAAAAGTAGTGTTGCACAGTTAATTCCCCCCTACTGTTTAGGCTAGATGAAGTGGTAGGGTCCATGTGTAAACTCAGAATCATTTTTGGACAATGTTTTCAATCTAGTTTTATAAACATAGAAAGCTGCCCTCCTTGAGCCGACCAAAGCACCCCTCCCCACATTGATGAATGCCCATCAAAAGGAGGTTCCTGCTATGTCAGCACTGCTAGTAGCTATAGATTATAATATCTACTACAGTAACACAGTGCAGTGCTGAGGGAAGGCCACACACTAATACGTGGTCCAAGGAAATGTCCACAAAGATCATAATCTTCCATGAAAATTTTCAAGACAGTTTGCTCTGCTTTCTACCACAGGTTCCAGTACATGGAGTAATGTCTGGTCTGCACTGCTAAAAGTGATGAAGATCCCTGTGTCCTGTCAAATCAGGACCTCCAGTTCCAGTATAACAATCTATTGTCATTGCTAAACTTCCTCTTTATCCAGAGTGAATTAAAATTACTGCTCATTGTATTGTAGAAAGAGATGGAGAAGCAGAGGAGGCTGGAGAAAGAGCAGCAGCTCCAGAAAAAGGCCAGAGATCACTATGAGAAGGTACTGCTCAGAAAGCTGGGAATGGTGCCATGGAAAAGGCTGATGGAGCAAGCCAAGGAAAACCTTGTGGTAAGTGCTGAGGATAAAAGGAAAGGACTGATGCCATGAGAGGAAGGGAAAAAGAATGGATGCAGCACTTAGCAGAAACCTTAATAGGCTCTTAAGGCAAATGGAAAAAAGCAAAAATTCTCCCTGGACACCCTGCCCTATATTAGGTTCTTTAAATCATCCCACTTGACAATAATCATGAAATGTAATCAAAAAGCCACAAGGGTAGCATCCTCATTTATAACTGGTTAAACAAGAACCAAAAGGACAGAGAAAGGAACAAATTTCAGTCCTTCACTTGCCTCTACATGTCTGCAATACTGCCACATGATTTGACACCAATAACACAGCGGGAGTTGGTTCAGTATGATATAGCCAAAAAAAAAATTAAAGTTCTATGAGCTTGGCAGTTCTCTTGCTCCACAGCAAAGCTCAATCAGTCAGCCACCACCAAGCCGCTGTAGTTACAGTAGTTAACCTCAGCCCATCGCTAGGGCTTTTCCTCTCTCTGGAGTTGCTGCTAGTGCAGCGTTGGCCACTGGCAGAGGTAGGACACCACAGGTGATAATCCAGTGATCTCCACTGGCTGTGTCTCCAGTGCAGAATAGCAAGCAGTACCTTCTGAGACCTCGACACATAAATACTGCTAATGAAACATTTCTGTAGATGACTGAATTATCATGCCTTACTGGGATGTACCAGTAACTCTCAACTGTATCCTGAAGACTTAGCCAGAGCCCAGGGATAAGTTGGCAGGTTTCTATTTAAGTCACTGGAATTACAGCTCCTTATGGTATTCAACCAAATGCACATAGGCCTCTGGCTGGGAAGAGGGAGAGGGATAGCAGCTGCTCCCTAAGTCCACCCTGCTGGTCAGCATTATGGACAGGATTGGACTAAGCTGTTACAGGCCATCCCTCTGCTCCTTTCACAACAGGTTAAACTGAGAAGTTAATTCAAAAAGATATTCTCTAGAAGTGACACAGCAGTGGCCTGATAGACTAGTTTTGTTCCTTATGCCAACACCTCTTTATGGGAACCTGTCCTCTAAGTTAGTCCAACTGTCAGACATCTGCATTTTGGGGGCCCCAAAATATCTAGCTAAGAGGAGACTGTGGGGTATCTCATTAACATTTACAAATACCTAAAGGTTGGATGTCAGGAGGTTGGGGCATCACTTTTTTCTGTTGTATCAGTTACAGGACAAGGGGTAATAGAAAGAAGTTGGAACTCAAAAAGTTCCATTTAAACATAAGGAGAAACTATTTTACTGTTCAGGTGAGGGAGCCCTGGCACAGGCTGCCCAGGAAGGGTGTGGAGTCTCCTTCTCTGGAGGTCTTCAAAACCCGCCCGGACGCGTTCCTGCGTAACCTGATCTAGGTAGATCTGCTTTGGCCAGGAGGGTTGGACTAGACGATCTCTAAAGGTCTCTTCCAACCCTACCATTCTGTGGTTCTATGATTTTTCCAGGGTACCCATTTTTTTGTAGCATTATGTTTATGTAGTCACTAATCCAAATAACTATCTGCTATATTCACTGTCTCGACTCAGGTGGCACAAAGGCACCACTGCTTGGGCCTGCAAAGGAAATGCCTGATGACTTGGCTCCAGGACTCCCGGGAGAGCCTCATGGAGAAGGTGTCCTGTGCTGAAGACTTCTATTCCCATACATTGCTGAGATGGGGCTTCAGGAACTGGCTAAAGGTCTGCCTATGCCACCATGGAGAAACAATACTAAGCAAGCTAGTTTTGCCACACTTTCCCCTCACCACAGTGACACTTCACGCACCTGCAGGCCAGCCTTGGCTGAGTTACACTGTCCCCATTCCAGCAGCATCACATCCTTCTTCAGAGACCTTCTTTCAGCTCTCCATTTCCCATCATTCTCCTCCACCCAGGACACTCTCCTGCATACTGCTTCTCTTCCTTTGCACCCTCTTACCCTGCTCCCTGCTGATTTTCTCCACTCCTGTCCCCATAACCCTTTGCTGCCACAGTCTCAGCACTGCTGTGTTTCTGTTTATTGAACTGGGGGTTGAGAGAAAGAAGCCATTCTCATTTCTTTCTCTGTCCTCCTTCCCTAGTACAGGGATTATCTCTCCACTCTAGAGGAGAGAGCGACTGTTCTCCATGCAGCTTGCCTCATGAGGAAGTATTTCTGGGCATGGTTTGATCTGGTCATGGAGGAAAAGAATATCTTTTGGGAGAAGCTGAATATCGCTACTGAACACAGTAACAAGTAAGTTCACTCCTTTGACAGCAGGTCTTTTTACTTAGGTTCAATATACCCTATAGATTATTTTAGGAACTGCATTTAACAGGTGAATTATCTACTCCCCAAAAAACATGTGAAATGGGTTCTTTACTGCTGGTGTTTTGTTTCTGTGATATACACAGATGACAGCAGAGGTTTATGGTAAGAATTTTCCATGCAGCCTGGAAAAGGAAATTTCATAGTACCCTTCACAGAACTTTGAAATCTGCTGAAAAAGAATATGGTGAAAGCAGATAAGTAGCTGAAACTTTCTAAGCTGATTATCAGATCTGGCCATGCAGCTTCTGCTAAAAGCTGCCTTAAGAAAAAAAAAATCTTTAAGTACAATTAGAGCAAGCAAATGATTGAGCAGGAATTACACTATATGGTTTTGTCCACTGAAGATGATTTAGCTCACAAATCCAAAGCTGATCAACTAGAAACTCTACTTAAGGAACCTTTCAGTTTGTGCCATCATCAGGCTGACTTGGCAGTAAGAACTATAGCAGACAGTTCCACGGATTATGACTGGAGCTGGATACACCCAGGTCACTTGTCCTATTACTGCATCAGCTGTGAAAAAGCTCTTGTCAAATTTCAGCAAAGAACAATGGCACGTTTGCCCACCTCACCATACAAGCATGTCAGCTGCATGCAGTCATCAATAAGCTGCCCCTGTGCATGGCCCAAACAGGATCAGCTACACCTCAGAGGAAGAATTAAATTCACCTCTTATGTGGTAGGCGAAACTGTGGTAGTGTGCTGTGCCAGTAAGATCAGAACAGTGTACTATTTAACCCAACAAGTCAGCAAAGTGGAACAGCCAGGGAAAATTCAGACCCAGGAATGGACTGGATTCATTCTACATGTGACCTCAAATTAGAAGCATAATCATCTGTCCTTCCTCATCACCTCTTCCCCTGCTGACTGGCAAAAGGCAGTTCAGACCGTGACATAGCAAACTGTTCTGTAGACAGAACTGTTGCTCCCTATTGCCCAAATGGGAAGCCAGGGCAAGGCACCTTTAGTGGAGTGATTAAAATGAGGCAAGAATAGAGGCCTGCACTCCCAAGTGGTTAGTTAGAACCAAACCTGTAGTTTTCCTACAGAAACTGCTTTCAGACACCCTGTTTATTCTTCAAGAAACATCTTTCATCTTCAGAGTGCTAAGCAAACACCAGCTAATGAATCCTGTCAGAGGAAGGAGGGAAATTCTTGGGGGAGAGGAATACAGAGGGCAGTGCATGTTTTTTTTCCCTGGCGTGACTGGCATTAATGTAGTGGTCTGCATGCACATACTTAACACATCACAGTCATGACTAGAAGCAGCAAGGACAAATCCCACAGCTATTTTAGGGGAGTTCTCCCCTCAAATAGAAGTTATCTTTTGGTTACATGTTATGCACACATCTGCATGTCATTGCTTTGTTCTTTGTGTCCCCAATTTCTTGAAGGAGACTCATGCTGAATGCATTCAAGGCATGGAAGCAGTACCCATTACTAATGAAAAAGGAAAGAGAGAGAGAGGAAAGGAGAAACCAGCTACGCAGCACGGTAGCTGAAATTCTCCCCGACTTCCAAGCATGACAGAAGAATCAAAGGAGACCATGAAGAGGGGCAAAGAGACTGACTCTGTTCAGTGCTATCTTCCTACTGACTAAAACAAATCCAAGGGGAAGTTCTGTCCAGTGCAAAGAATCTTACAGCCAAAGGAAGTTCACTTTGGGTCACCACTGTCATAAGCTAAGTGCATATGGAAACTTATCCAATGGTTTCACTTTGCATTTCAGCGGCCTTCCCCACAAGGTTCTCCTCATTGGGGAGTATCTGTAGGGGTATCCTGGCTGGTAGCAGCAAGGCCGAGGTAACCAAGGCCTGGCATAGGGCGTTTCAGGCCAAGACCATTTCCACATGCAGAGCTGCAGCACTGATATGGATCCTTCTCCATCATAGGGAGCGCAGTACTAAACTGCACCTATTTTTCCTGAAGCACTTGCCAGGTGCATTTCTATTGCCAGCTCTCTGTAGGGTGACACAGCTTGATCAGAGAGCGAACAGACCTGACTGTCAGCTGACCCCTAACCACTACTGTGAACTTGGCCACCCGGAGAAGTTTCTAGCTAGCTGTGCCAGGAAACTTTGGATGGGAGGAGGAGAGGGAAAAACTATGCAGATCATATTTGCTAATGATCCAGTTCACTGCATCCCATATGGACAATCTAAAACCTGGATGATTTTTCAACAGACCACCTAGTTCACAGCACTGGACAGCTCACAAGCACAATGCTTTGATTTTGGTGGCAAGCGGCAATTCAAGTTTATCAGCCTCTATCTTCATTTAAACATTTTCTAAGCTGTTTAAAGATAGTATATTAAAGGATGTATTGTGCAAATCTGTCTGGGCCTTTTCACTTGAGCATTCACTTTCCAGCATTTAAACAAAAAACCAAAATCCAAGAAAAAGGCTATTTTTCCTTTATTAAAATGAAAGATTCTTTATCAGTTTAACTTCAATCTGCAGCGTTGCACAGATAGGGCAATACCATTAAGGTACAGTATGTCTTCTCTTAGCAACAGCATAAGGCAGGAATCTGGAATCACTTCCCCCTCACAAGAAGATAGGCAAAGTTATCTCCAAAAGGATTTGGCAATACAGGGAGTGCTTGGAACACCAGGAAGAAGAGAGTTTACTGGTATCTGTTGTACCAGATAATTTTTAAAACCCATATATGCACTGAAAGTTTCCAGTAGACCCAAACTTGAAGTGAATACAATTGAGTTGTCAGTGCAAATTGTCAGAAGCTGATTGAATGGCACTGGACAGAAGTCCAAGGTCTGGGACTTAGACCAGCTCTAAGTACTGGAGAAGAAGTGGAATAGAACAGATCACGTGGTTTAGAATAGAACGGGTCAGAGGTTTAGCAATTGGAATTTGTCCCTGCAGAGAGCTCACAGGGATGTGGTCAGAGAGCCTCCCTGCCCACACAAGCCAGGCTGCCAAGCAGACTCTCTGTGCAGGCCTGAAGAGAGCTGCCAGTCCCAGTTACCTCCCACAGCTATTCCCTACAAGCCATGAATGTTTCCCATCTCCCAAAGGCTGCTTCCAGCCCTGACCAGCGGCCGGTGAGCTGAGCGTGTTACCCAAGTGTGGGGAGCTGAAGGTGCCTGTGTGGAGTGTGGGCGAGTACAGACCATCTGGCTGCACTAAAAGGCAGATTGTGAGAGGAAGCGACAAGCTGAGAGGGCTGAATAACTTGTCTCACGGGGAGAGGAGTGTCTTTCAACAGAGGACTGAGCTGAAGAAGGGAGGAGCAGAGCTGGGGGCTGAGCTCTCAAACTAATACCCTGGTGCAGCCAGCAGCCACAGCCGGTGCTAACAGCAGCAAGCTGGGGCAGCACAGCAGCAACATGCTTCCTCCTAGCATGCCCTCTCCTCTTAGAAGCCTCTCCCATGAAGTGCCTAATAAACTCCTGGAACACCTCCCAACCAGCCCTTACGCTCCCACCTGTTACTGGTGGCCTTTCCCTAAACAAACTTCCTCTTAAGCTGGGTTTGGCAATGAACGCAACAGGAAGTCTTCAGCCCATCCTCCAGCTGGATTCACAGCATAAGGAGGGCAGTGACACAGAAGATGAACAGGTGAGGACACATCCTTTCTCAGCTAGAGAGAAGGTTGCATTAGAGCCAGACAGAGACACACCACACTGCAGCTGTTAAGAGTATCAGGAGTATGGAGGAATAGAGTGGATGAGCCCACATGCAGCCTGGTCTTGACTAGCAACATCCTGAGCAAGCATTTAATGTACATTTCTCACAGCTAGAAGGATGCCCTAACTCACTGGGTACTCAGGGGTGCATCCAGTTTTCTAAGCTGCAGATTCTTTCCCTCAGCAATGCCACACTTGCACATTTTGTCCTTGAGGCCCACAGCACCCACTCACTATCCATTAAAATAATGCTGCTTATGTGGAGCATAACTCCCTGCACAGAACTGGAAGTAGTACAGTCAACACTTACTTTTGAAACTGGCCTTTGCCTCCAATATTGTCACCTTCTGGGGTTTTCTTCTATTCTTAGTAGCTTTGAAAAAGATTCTCCTGGTAAGATGCTCTTTGGCCAAACAGTACCAGCAGCAACAAGCCAAAAAAGGACAGAAGCAGCTGTGCTTCAACACCACTTTGCCCTCATCTGCTGCTAATTCAATGCTAGCACAGAGCTGAAGCCTCAGCCAGACACAGCTGAAGGATAGGGATGATGTTTGAGGAATCAGATGCATTCATACTGAACATGGTCTGAATAAAAGTGAAAACGAGAAGCCCCTCAACTTCGCCATTCAATCCACACCTGGCTGAAACAACTCATACCTCTTTGGCAGAGTCACAGCTGTGCCTGATGATGCTGTTGAGAGATCACACAGGATACCCCTAAAGTCCCTGGCATGATGTTGGTTCTGCAATTGAAAGCTCCAGCAAACCTTTACCAGCAGGAGGAAACAGCTTCAGCTTGCAGCTGAGACAAGAATCCCTCCAGCTACAGCACTTAGTTAGATGCAGATGTCAATGCCTTAATGCTGGTCATCAGCCCACACTCTCACAGCTCAGGCACACTCCTGCCTGTCAGCTCCTTGCTTTTCTTAGCAAGGATGGGAGGGGGCTGCACAGCCAGACTTTTCCTTCTCTTGCACAGGGAGGGGGAGGATTTTCACTTTGGTACAACAGCAAAACGCAGAGCCCTGAAGCGATTGCAAATTCTCTTTCTCCTCAGCCCCATCACCTGCACTTTGGAGGTCTCACACTCTTCCCCAAAAATCTTGACCACAGAAATATCTTCTTCTCGGTAAGTCTGTACACACCAGTCTCTTCAAAGCCCCCAGGCCCAGCTCAAGCTGCATTTGAAGCAGTGCCTGAAGTAGTAAACAATTTCCTCTGCTCTCCATCAAGGAAACAAGACCATAGTTGGAGACAGTAGCTAGCCTGGGAAGGGTTCAAGAACCACTGCAGTCTGATCCATAGCTTATGTCTTTGCAGACCTGTTTATGCATTACAGACATCATCTGCTGTAGCTAAACCTTGGCTTCCCCAGCACATGAGCTGCCACTCCAGATATGCTCCTGCTGTGTGGGGGCAACATATCAAGCCAAAACAGGGAAAAAACCCAAAAGCTGAGGAGAGACCATCTCATGTTGTCCCCATTTTCAGCACTGGAGTTAAACTGGTGGCTGCTGAGCCTGTCAGAACTCTGACATCCTTCTGCATAGACCACTCTCACCTAACTACAAATATGCTTCACTGCTAGTGCAAGATCCTTGTTGAAGAGTGCAAAGTAATCTTCAAAGAGAAATAGCTGAACAGCAGATAGATATGCCACCCAGGCAAATCAAAGCAGAGTTCTGGGAACAATCAAAAGCACCTATGATTCTACTCATTAAAAGTCATCTTGCCGTTCAGCAGATGTCCCCCGGTAGTGACATAATCAAAGGCTACATCTCTTCCCACTATCTGCACAGAGACTATCCATGTCTTTTCCAAACATGGCTTAGAAGAGGGTTTTAAGAGATTGTGCCTTTTTGGGGGTTCTGGCTGTATTGTGTGGGCATGTGTAGGAGGGAAAGCAAGACACTGTACAAAAAGGCTAGGAACCCAATCACATACTGATAATGGATTTCTCATGGAGTGCAAAATAATCCTGTTTTAAATCCCCACTGCAGAGGATCATCCCTAGTTTCCAGGGTAGCGAGAACTGCCAGCAGGGCTCTTTCATCCCAACACCAACAAACCCAAAAGCCAGCATTTGCAGAACTGTAAGAACACTTGCTTCCTAGCTTCTCCTTCTCAAAAGTCCAACTCACACAGCTGAATAGCCATAAGATGATGGCAGCTTTCGGTCAGTTGACCTGGTTGAGCGTGTGGGCAGAAATCAACAGGCCACTCCACAGATCACTTCTGATAATTTATTTTGATTCATAATTGTATCCATTTGGAAACATTGAATATGATGCAAAATGGACATAAACACACACACACACATCAATCCTTTCAAAAAACTCACAAAGGTTTCACAAAGTTTCTTCCTAAAGCTTAAGGTGGAAAAAGGGAAAAAAAATCCACACCACACTAAATCACAGAGCATCCCAACTCTCCAAGGCAGTCAGTTCTTCCAGAGCCCATCGTTCTTCATGTTACCATTAGAAGAGTTCCATAAAGATGAGACCTTGGGAGGCTGAATTCAGAAACAACCTCGCTGTTCTCAAGAATGATTTTCACTGTACAAACATCCTGATAGTTAAAGAAAATCCTAGGGAACTGTAGAGTTCTTCACTGAAAGTCATACAGGAATACACATCCATAATCACACACACTTCCTGCCCTAATGAGGCAATATACATTCATATAGAGAGAAAAAAACTAAGCACATTATTAAGACATTAGGCAGTGAGGCAGTACCCATTTTATCTTCAGAAGAAACTTTACAGCAAATGGTTTCATTAAGACACTTGAAAGCAATTCCTTTGAAGAAAAAAAAAAAGCACCATCATAGCATGAAGGCTGAAATGTGATTAGGAATCACAAGCAGTGCTAACTCAGGCTCACCAGTGACTTCTGTCATTTGAGGACAAGTTAAATGGAGAAACAGTCAATGTGGGGACCTGTGACCTGCCTACAAAAGAGCACAACATGAGAATACACAGTTAAAGAACGCCAAGCCACCATTTACAAGGGGTATCTAATGATGCACAGTTCTTAGTAGTCACCAAATAGTAGCATGCTGGCATTTGGACATGGAGGGCTTAACACTACAACAGCAGCAACAACAGAATCCTGGCCCCTTAAGAAATCCACATGATATGTGAAACAACAAATGTCTCTTAAAATGTCATGGTTAAAGCAAGAGCACTAATTTTCTGAGGGGAGAAACATCACGACTATTACCAAAATCCTCCCTGCTTCTGAACAGCTCTGGGTCCTCACTTCTTACAGGGAAGACCTTCCAGGGGCCAGCAGGGTACTTTTTTTCTGCATTGTCAGGTACCTCCATACAGTTTTACATGTGATACACTGGTCCTTGCCTCAAGGCAGCGTATACATGACTGTGAAGTTCAAATGCAGCCCGCTCCCACTGCACCAACACTCAGGTAGCATGGATCTAGGCAACTACTAACACAATGAGCATGAGGACTGCCTTTCTATGCCTCAGTTTTAACATTTTTCTACCAGTGTGTCCAAGAACAAGCTCAACACAAGAGATCACAACAGTCTGCCCTTGCTATAAGTGAAAAGGGAGCATTCAAGAGCTTCAATTCCCAGGGCTGTTAAAAGGAGAGCTCCAAAGTATGCATTTGAAGCTCATGACTCTTCCGCCCTTTTAGATACCTTTTAGATATCCTGTTACTTTATGCTTCCCACCTCCCAAGGCAAATCCTCTCAGGAAGAAGCCAGGATGATAAAGTCACGTCCTTAAAGAGAGCAAAGCCACCTGAACTTCCTGTTCAAAGGGGAATCAGCACTGTATTCTTCTCCTTAAGAAAAAAACAAAACAACAAAACCAAACCAGCCTTGAAATTCTCTTAGTGTCCTGAAGGGTTCCAGTTCCCACTGAAGAGCAAAAATAACAGATACTTTAGCACTTCACCCCTGCTATATTGGAGTGGGTTTGATGGTATGGAATGGTCACATTAGTCCAAGGTCCTGTGTTCCTAATCTGCACTCCAAAAGCCATGCTGCCTGGAGGACCACCACTGAATACTGACTCAGTCTAAGCAGCTCAAATGAAATGTCCCACACCAATGCTCACTAAGAGAAAAGAGACAAGACTACACGGACAGATAGGCTGCAAAGTACTAACCAATCTCTGACCATGACACAAGGTGAGCACAACAGGTTCAGGGACTGCCTGGGAAATGACCTCTCATCTCCTCTGCTTTCTCCCAGCCAGAAGTAGCAGGACTCTGGGGAATCACTTATCTTGACCTGTAAATGCTCACAGAGCTCGTTGCATGAAATTCAGTGACAGGGAGGTTGGCTGCCTCCACTGCAGGGGTTTGTTTAGCCCAAGAGGTCATTCTGCCTTAATTTTCCAAAGTACCAGTACGATGAGTTCAGAGATCACAAATCTGCTAGCCCACAGCATCCTTGTCTCCAGGGTTGCCAAGCTCCAGTTCATCTCAGCAGGCAACACAAAAATGTGTATGTGCCATGGAAACATTTACAGACAACTCACGTGGAGGCAAGGTCTGTGTGTGAATTTCAATTCCTAGGGTCAGGCTCCAAACAGTCAGAAGGTCATAGAGGAACAATTAGTACAGCCCAGTTGGATGCCTTTCTCTTCACATCAGGGTCAGAGATATGGTCAGAAATCTCTCAATGTATTCAGTTAGAGGCCGGAAGAAAAAAAGACGTTCCCTTAATCTCCTTTTAAGGGATTTCTCACCACATGAATAGAGGTAAGAGGAAACAAGGGACACTTAAGTCAGTACCTCTTTCTGCACAGCTACATTCCAAGTGCAGCTGCTCCTCAATTATCTGCTGGTTGTAGAAACTGCCACTTGAGGCAACTAAACAGTGCAAAGAGAGACATGGTCTTCATCTTAAACTGGGACGTGTAGTCAAGACACACACCAAATATGGCAGGGACCTTTAGGGACATCCCCCAAAGGCACAGAATCGAGTTGGAGGCCTGTGGCCAGTGGAGTTCCACAGGGACTGGTTCTGGGGCCAGTATCTGATGAACATCTTCATCAGCGACCTGGATGAGGGGACAGAGTGTACCCTCAGCAAGTTCACTGATGACAAACTGGGAGGACTGGCTGATTTCCCAGAAGGCTGTGCTGCCATTCAGCAGGATCTCAACTGGCTTGAGAGTTGGGCAGAGAGGAACCTCACAAGGACAAGTGCAGAGTCCTGCATCTGGGAAGGAACAACCCCATGTACCAGTACAGGCTGGGGACTGACCTGCTGGAGAGCAGCTCTGCAGAGAGACATCTGGGAGTCCTGATTGATAATTAACCATGAGCCAGCAATGTGCCCTCGTGGCCAAGGAGGCCAATGGCATCCCAGGATGCATCAAGAAGAGTGTGGCCAGCAGGTCAAGGGAGGTTCTGCTCCCCCTCTACTCTGCCCTGGTGAGGCCTCATCTGGAGTCCTGTGTCTAGCTCTGGGCTTCCCAGCTCAAGAGGGACAGAGAGCTTCTGAAGAGAGTCCAGGGCAGGACCACCAACATGATCAGGGGACTGGAGCATCTTCCTCATGAGGAAAGGCTGCAGGAACTGGGGCTGTTCAGCCTGGGGAAGAGGAGACTGAGGAAGGACTCTCATTAATACTTTTACACATATTTGAAAAGTGTATGTCAAGAGGATGGAGCAGCACTTTTTTCTGTAGTGTCCAGTGACATGACAGGGGTAATGGACAAAAGTTGGAACACAAAAAAGTTCCACTTAAACATAAGGAAAAACTATTTCCCTGTGAGGGTGAGGGAGCCCTGGCACAGGCTGCCCAGGGAGCGTGTGGAGTCTCCTCCTCTGGAGGTTTTCAAACCCACCTGGACATGTTCCTGTGCAAGCTAATCAAGGTGAATCTACTTTAGCAGATGGGTTGGACTAGATGATCTCTACACGTCCCTTCCAACCCGAGCATTCTGTGATTCTGGTACCCCATCACCTTTTGGCACCATGCATCTTTCATCCATTCTTCACATGTAATGCACAACAGCACAGAGTGAATTTGCATCACTCAGTCAGCATCCCCCAGCTGCCTGCCACACAAGGGGAGTAGGAAGGAGGAATGATCAGAAAAAAAAATAAAAAGAAATCAGTAACTAGGACAAGGTTCTTCTCTCTGGTTCTGCCTCTCAGGCAGAGTCCTTACCTCTTGCGCCACAGTTCCAGGCTTTTCCAACCAGACCTTTAAGATTACTGCAGGCCCAACAATATACACAAATGGTTTAGAACAAAAAGCAATAAAAAAATCCCTACCCACAAAACCTAGAAACTATTGCTGCCAAAATCTTGTGATTTCAGCTGAAGTTCAAGTCTGGGAAATAATACACCTGCAGGCTGATGAGGAACAAGGGGCATTCTTGCTTAGCACATTTAACACATTCATTCACCTGCCAGTGCAGGTCATCTACCCTAAAAACAGCTCCAACACACTCTCTCCCTACATATGCTGAGGCCATATGGCTTCTTGGCTTGAGAAGACAGACCTATGGTGAGACAGCTCCACAGTGCCTGAACTGAGAGGAAACGGAATCACTATGTTATTAGCAACACCACTGACCAAGATGCTAACTACCAAAAATGCTATTAGTAGAACTGTCGCCTCTCCCAGACTCCCTTCTCTCATAGAGAGAGGAAGGTAGTTTCCATAAAGCTACAGTAACTCCAAGACAGCACTCTTGTTTTTGGTTCAGTCCACTGTTATATATTCCTTCAAAACACCTTGTTGTTTCGTATATTTACCTGCCATTTTGTGTCACAATCCATAATCAGGGCAGAAACATGGAGGCGAGGCAAGCCTTCAAACCAACACAGAGTCAGCTCACAGGAAGAATGATGAGATTGAAGATGATGGTGTCTTCTCACCCAGTTGGAGATGGAATAACAACTTTAGGGGTCAAGAGGTGAAGGGATCTTAAAGCCCTACAAGAATGTCACTCACAAAGGCACTTAATACAAGCATGTATACAGCTGGATGGGATATTGAAAAAATAAAATGCACCAGAGAAGAGGGAGCCGCTCAGTGACTGCCTAAATGGTCTCTTTTAGACAAGGAGCCCAGCTTCTGCAATGGCCCATCTGTAGTATCAGAAGTTCACCCTCTTGACATCTCTGAAATTTCACACATGGGTATCAGTCAGGGATTCCTTAACATTTGCAGGAACCAGCGTGTGCTCTGAAGTCCAAAAGCAGGTTCTTCTTGATGCCAGGGTGCCCACCTAACAAAAACTCAAGTTCTCAAAACCTTGTGCTCTTCTTCCTGCTGAGCTGGGCTGCACAAAGTTTCCCACAGCAGAAATAAGCAGTGGGCCCCTCCCCTCGAGGTTTATGCATATGGCTTACTGCTTTCTGCATCCTATTGCTGGCTGACAGCACACGAAGAACCATTCTGCCTGGAAAAGCGTCCGATGTTCTCTGTGACGGGACAGGCAGCCCATACACCAACCATGAAGGAAGGGTGTGGGAAGGAGGAGTCCTAGTGGAAGGGGCCATTCTCCTGCTAAACAAAATCAGTCAACGTCACCTTCAGACAGAAGGGTATCACACGATGTCTTCAGCAGAGCGCTGTGGAGGAGAAGACCCCAGGCTCAAGAAATGGCCCCAGTTGCATAAGAAACCCCTGTTATACTGGCCAGTGTCTATCACTAACCCCCCCAGGAGCCTGCGCCCAGTGTTGTCCCGCAGAGCCAGCCGAGCTTCCCTCTCAGTCACGTTGTAGCTGATGTTCAACAGCTGGATAAGGAGGATATATCCCATGCCAGCTGTTACAATGGCACAGTACCACACACAGGTGAACGACAGAGCAGAGCTGGCAGCAGGGAAAAAGATGGGAAGGAAGCCATTTAGTTTTTGGAGCAGCTGCTTTAGAGTGACTTTCCCTGGTAATCACTATCCTTTCAAATCCCTGTCTACATCTGCCACAGTGATCTCGCTTTGCTGCCTTCATCAGATAATCCTTTAAAGCTTTCTCAAAATTAAAGCTTCAGGGCTTACTTAATGAGAGCTTTCAGCACTACCAAGCTACTCTTGCATGCTGCTATCATGCTACCTCGCTCTTTACTCTTACTGTTGTAAAGCTAACCAGTCCTTACTTAAGGATGCAACGATGTTCACACTCAGTAGATGAGGAAATGAAGTACAGAAGAAGGTAGGAGTCACTTGTGCTGGTGTACTCTGCTCATCAGCAGTAGAGCCAGCTCACGCTCAACACTTCTCCCCACCCTCCTGCCAGACAAGGCATATTAATGCTGTCTGTTCTAAGCAGATAACTCAGAGACAGTCACCAGATAAATACTGAGGGATGAGAAGGGGAGACAGTGCACCAATTTGAGACTGTCAGACCATTACCTGTACCTGTGGCCAAACACATCTAAGGGTACATCCATAAAAAATACAATAAAATTGAGATTTCCAACCCCAGCTCCTTCAACAACTTTTTCTAAAAAAGTGGGGAGCTCTCTCAAAGTCTCAGGCTCCCCACCTTGGCAAAACAAGTGCTTTTTAGGGAGCACTTTTAGGTCAAGTTTGACAACCGACAGCACTAGCCTAGAGAACACAGAATGATGAAGAGGAGTTAAGCTGCCTGTCCAAGCCTGTTCTCACCCCAGCTCTCTCCCACACAGATATCTCACCTGTAGTCAGAATAGGCTCCTGGACAGTAGAACAATGCCACAAACGGAGTCCGGCCTCTGCAGACAGTGTGCAAGGTCAACATAATCCCATACACAGAGGTGAGCATGAAGAAGGAGAGTGCAAGGATGAATGCCTGGTGGTTCCGCTCCCCTACACAGCTGTTGATCCTCCAAAAGGAAAGAAGAGATTACTTTGCTTAAAAAGAAACAAAACTGGTTTCTCTTTCCTCCTCCCTCCTCCAGCTGTCAGAGAACCTAATTTCCGAGGTGCTTCTATACAACCTAGGCTAAAAACTTTGAAACATGTTCAAAGAGGCTTTATAGCTCCTTGGTTCCAGTGCCACATGCACAACGCCAGCTTTGGGTTTCCTTGCCCTAGGAGAGCACTAACATAAGTTAACTGCAGGACTGCTAGTGCTCCACAGATCAAGTCTTGAAACAAAACAAAACAGAATAACAAAAAAAAAAAAACCCAAAAAACCTCACCCCAAAGAAGCCTCACACACCAAAAAAACCAAACCCAATGAAAATCCTACCCAGATGAAAAGGCAGTTCTGAGGTATCCTGTAAAAGTTACCAGCTATCAAGTCAACCTACTTAAAATAAACTTGTTTAAATTGCTCTTTAAAATGGTAAATAAAAATTTGCTGTTCAAAACAATGACACAGGTCTGGCACATAACAAAAGGAATCCTCTTTGACAGGGATTGTAAACAAAAAGAAGCTAACAAAAATGCGGGGGAGAGAAAACACATGTAGCTTGAGCTACACAAAACCTACCAGACACAGTGATGGTCCAGTCTCCTTACACATCTGCCACAAAGCCGGCAGTGCCCTGCTCGGGCTGGTCTGACCAGTTGGCATTTAGTGCACCAGTCCTTTCTCACACCTTCTGGCTCCTCAGATGACATCCTGGAATAGCCTTTGGCTGCTCCATTCACAGCACGGCCACTGACACCACCAGACGTGGCAACAGCATGCAGCCCATTGGAGGTCCCTCTAACACTCTTGTTGGCCAAACCCTGAGGCGATGACTTCTTGTTGCTTGCTGGGATGGGAAGGTAACCAGGGTCTTTCTTGGCTCGAGACAAGGCTGCAAGCATAAGAATTAACCCAAATGTGAGAGCGACCACTTGGGAATACCCTACGTGGCCTCGGGGAACCACCTCCTGAAGAAACACATAGTACATATAGCCCAAGGAGAAGAGTCCCAGGCTCAAGAAGAAAAGAGTCCTTTCCTTCCTCCTGTGGGTGAGGTAGTAATACCACAGCACCACCACGGGCAGAGATGTCAAGATGACCAGTCCAAGCAGGAAGTGCAGAGCGGCAACGTGGAGGAAGACGGGCAGCAGAACCAGAGGCGGCACGAGGCTGACATTGACCTTCACAGCCCCTGCAAACCAAGGGACTCGCACCCGATCCGCGATGGTGTCGGCAATTCTTTCCAGAGCTCCCGGGGGCAGGGATTTGCATGTCAGCCACCTGTTCGGGGGTAAAGCATAAATGCCGGATAGCAGACCCACAGCCGTGCATCTGAGGCCCTTCCCTGGCCTCGTCCCACTCCTGCAGCTGACTGCGGACCCGGGGCAGCTCCCGTCCGCCCGCCTCTCCCTCCTTGTCTCCCCTCTAGTTCCTGGACAAGTGGCACGCAGCTCCCCTCCCCTCAGAGTGGCTGCCCCGCGGCAGGTACCAGCTGCTCAGGGCGGTTTCCCCCAAAGCGAAGGGACATCCCCACAGCCCCTGTGGTCCGCCGCCCAGAAAGGGTCTCGCAAGCAGCGCCCGGAGAGGAGGAGGATCGCAGAGCGGTTACCTCTCGCAGCCCTCGTCCAGGTCCTCGCAGTCGCAGCAGCACGCAGCCAGGTGGTTCCTCTCACCCCTCCGGTCCACGTACTCGCAGCAGCACAGGGGTTCCTCCATCGCCGCCCGCCCGCCGCTATGCGCCCCTCCCTCAGCCTCAGGCGCCGGCGGGCCCGGGACGCGGCTCCGCACGGCAGCGCCGCCGCGGCAGCCGCCCCGCCCCGCCCCCTGCCAGCCGCAGGTGCCTCGCGCCCGCCACCGCCTCCTCCACCGCGGCCCCGCCTCCTTCGGCGGAGCCCGGCCGCCATTGGCCGCCCGCGCTCCGAGCGTCTCCCGAACGCGGAGGTGTTCAAGGAGCGGGCTGAGGCGCTCTCCCCCCCACCCCGCCCCGGGCCCGTCCACCTGACGGCGGGGCGGCCCAATGCGTGGCCGGGAGGGGCGGCGCTGGCCGTGACGCGCTGGCACCTGCCTTAAAGAGCCAGCGCAACAGGTGGCGGCCGCAGGAGGCGCGGGGGAGGCACCGCAGGGTTCCGGCGCCACCAGGTAGGGGAAGAGGTCTACAGCCTGTGCCTCTGCTGTCAAGGGAACGTGACGGATCGGCTGTGCTGCTCACACGGCTGGACATACGTGGCTGGGAAAGTTTCCCACGGAGCAAGAGCAGCCGCCGTGCACGTTTTAACCTGCCCCGTGGAGGGTTTTGCCCCAGGACTCTGCATTTTGGGACTCGAGCACCAACACATGCTCCCTTCCCACCTACCCCGGGCTGCAGACAGAGGAGCTCAGCTGTTTGCACCCCTGCAAGATAGCCTGAGCGGGACAACAGCCATCGCTACCCTAGAGCCCTGGTCTGACAGCCCCTAGGAAGGTTGCTGTTGCCCTTGCTTTTACTTCTTGTTTTCATCTTCCTTCTCTCAACCTGCTTAAAAAAAGCTTGAAGCCAGAAGAAAAGGTGTTTCATCATCAGTGGGCACACCATGCTAAAAAAACTGAAGAGCAGCCCTCGATGGAGGGAAAATACCGAGGGCTGCAGTTTATCTGGGAGAGCTAGAAACATATGGCAGAAGGCAGACTGCCAAAGCTCACAGGATGCAAAAAGATTTAGCAAAGAACTATCAAGCATTTTCCTGTTTAGTCAATTAATCTTAAAAATATTCATCCTTAAAGATAGTGACAGCTAAAAAAAAAAAAAGGCATACAAAGGATGCTGTGGCTGTAAAACCACTACCTGTCCTTTTTCTCCCAATAACTGATGGTTATTTTTTTTAAGTTGACATAAAAAGCTGTGACTTCATTACATACAAACCCAGCTGTCTGCTGAAGCTGTTCTTCCCTCCCCCAAAATTCGCATCTCTTAATTGGTGGTACAACTGTCCTCGCTCACTCACCACGGGATTTGAGAGCTCTGCACTGTTGTAGGCGAGACTGCACGGGACACAAGGCTGTCAGGAGACAGATCGTCACCAGGCTGTGGGAATGCAGAACCCAACTTACTTCTTCCAGAAACCTTTATTCCGTGTAGCTTTTGAGCCAAACAGTAAAGAGTCCAAAGGTGACGGTGATTACAATCCCTACCCCACAAGTCCTCACACATACACACATCTGTTCTTCGCACGTCTGGAACAGAAGACTGATGTTGGCACTAACTCTCAGTCTTGCCATTCTGTGTCCTGTTCAAGTGATCAAAGCTTCTTTGGAGCATGGAAAGGGAGACCTTTAGCTGTGAAAAAAATAACCATCATAGTCCTCCAATTACTTAAGTTCATCTCCTGTATGGGTGAATGAGATCAGGAAAACGACATCTCCCTCCTCCTCTTCTTTTAAAGATTTCATGCAATTTCCTCCTCCCTGTTTCTATAAACAGTTGCCTTACTGTGCT
Organism: Colius striatus; assembly: GCF_028858725.1. Taxonomy (NCBI): domain Eukaryota; kingdom Metazoa; phylum Chordata; class Aves; order Coliiformes; family Coliidae; genus Colius; species Colius striatus. The sequence continues at coordinate 118,721,311 of NC_084759.1, read as the reverse complement.
CTCCTAACAGCTATACTCTGTACAGTTAGTAATTACTAACAGTCCAGTATGATAAAGTCTTAACACCTCGCCAATCAACAGTGTGGAAGATAAGTCACCTCACTCAGTTAATGTTCACAGCAAATACTCTAAGGAAACATGACAGCAGAACATGATTTGTCTTTTAACACATGCTCCACTCCCCTCCCCCAGTGCCCCCAGTGCATTTTGGTGCACAAAACGTGTTTAGATTATTGACAACCCTCAGAAAACAAGGTAACAGACACTAAAATATGTCATGACTTCCAGGCAAAAGTGTTATTTGGGATGAAAGAGGTTGCTAAATTTTCACTTTTTTAATAGTTATGTTTTTGTTGTTGTTGAGTTTGTTGGGTTTTTTTTTTTCAAGGAACACTGTGTTCAGAAAGTTTAACACTTTGGAATTAGGAATCGTTTGGCTAATAAGCAGAGAAAATGAAAAAGGCATCAAAACCAGGAAATTAATTTCTACAGTGAAATTTCCATCACTCAGCAGCTTTTTAAAGTTGTGATCAAAATGGTTAATAGATTAATAGCAATTTTGTGTGCAGAAACACCTCTGAAAAAGGAGTACAAAAAATGGCTTCTTTTTCTACTCTCCTTTAGCGCGTGGGAGAGCAAACTGGTGATGGATAGAGGTACATGTGAACTCCCCCACAGCTTTCCTAATCTAATAATTTCTCCTGTCATATTTTAGGATTTGATAAAAGAACTTAAAATCAGAGCATTTATAGGTTATATATATAAAAAAAAAAAAGATCAATTTACTGTTTTCACTTACTGAGTTGAAATCTCAGGCTTACCAGTCCTGGACTACAGGATCAGACACACACAAAAGCATTCAACAACTTAATTTTTATATAGTGGTTGAAGTACGTAAGAGCCTGGAAGTGGGAAGTTACAGAGAATGAGCACTGCAGCCTCTCAGAAACATATAATCTGTAAATTGTATTTTTTTTGCACTGGAGATTAGGTGGCCCATTGATACCAAGGCTAGGTAAAGCTCTCAGCAGTATCTAGAAGAGAGTAGTGAGGAACAAAACACAGGATAAACCTGAGTGAAGAAACCCTGTGATAAGGTGGGAAAAATATCTAACTTTATGTTTTGAGTTTTCTTAGAAAAGAGGATCTGTTTTGAATTCCTACGGTCTTTGTTTTGTTATGATTCAAAACTGCATCAACAGATCTCATCACTACAGGCACTTGACAGGTTTAAGAAACCTGACATGAATATTTAAACTTAGTCAAAATAAACCCAATCCAAACCAAAAAACCACAACCTAACCCAAAACATCAGAAACATGAGCACTGCCCTAAACACCAAATTCAAGTTTAGGACAAAACAGATCAAGGAGCTGTGAGAACTTTAGTTAGCACCAGAAGACATAAAACAAAAGCTATGATGGCACACGGGAGAAAACTAGACTTGCTGAGAAACAGGAATATCATTGGGAAAAAATTGCAGACTTACCTGCTCAAGCATTTCAATAGAGTCTCTTAAAATTCCCTTCACATGTTTAACCTGTTCCTTATCATACTGAGGGATCTCCTCTTTTGATACCATTTCTGGGGATATGCTGAAAGAGATTGAGATTACATCAGAAACATGGCACAAGCAGTTCCATGCCTTTCTAAAAGCAATTGCTTTCTGCCACCGTTGCTCTGCTATTGCTAAAAACATCCTTTTCCAAAAGCCACATAAAAGCTGCTTTTGGAATTTCAATCGAATTTCAGTCCGTGTTGTCTTGAAGATATCGATTCACACCTTTATAGACAACAGCCACAAGGAAGAAATGTGCTTGCATTATGTCTACAATGTAAGTTCCTACACTTCAGAGGACAAGATCTTTCTTATGAAGAAAGCTAATCTAATCAGTTCCAAGATGATCAGTATGGGAGATTGCCACACCACTTCCACACTCAAGATCAGGTCTTGGTTTTTAACTTATTTGCTTATATTAAAGAAAGAAAGCAGCATCCAAGGCTCTTGTAGGTGTTTGAATACAAAAGGCATCTAACATGGAAGTTTTAGTGAGAGAAAAGACTTAGCAGGAGACTCACAGAAAGAGACTAAAAAGCTAAAGAAATCTTTAACATTGCATTTGAGATCATCCTAGTTCACACAGGATGAAGTGAACACTTTGGTTCTGCAATCAGCACTATGATATTCACAGCAGATGAGTCACAGCAGGGTGACAGATGCAAGATAAGGTTAACACTTCCCCAAAAACCAGCTTGTCGAAGAACAAACTTATTACTGCAAGATGCAGTCAGACATGTCATTGGATATCAACACAGACCACAGAAGAGCAACCAGCCCCAGCAGCAACTCCTAGTAAGTTTTTAAAACCTACCACTGAGTTCCATTGTTCAAAATGTATTTCTTTAGATCAGATTCTCACATAAGCTGAGGAAGAAAGAACAGTGAATTCAACTTACTTCAAAGAGCTTTCTTCCTGAAGCTGGACATGATAGAGGGACTGAGCTGCATGTTCTATCTTTGACAGTTTGAGAAACAGTGTTATATTCAGCAAGACCAAGAGCAGCAAACTGTAGAGAGAAGAGAACAATCAAATCTTGTAGCAATTTTGTATGTAGTGCTACAGAAACAAGATCTGGGCTAAAATCAGCTAAGAAAAGAGAATTCTTCTTGGGGGTGAGGAGAGGGAGGGGGCAGGGAAAGGTGTCGGGCAGAGTTATACTGAAAATAAAGATCTATACAGATCTATAGCAGTTAGCATTAAGTTGTCTAATATGAACGAATCAGAATTACAAGTTTCTCAGAACTTGTAAAACTAGGAATGAGTAAACTTTTTTTTTTTTTAATCAGACCTAAGTAAACCTGCAAGCTACACTGGTTTGGCAAGTTAGCATTTTCATTCCATGTGTCACTTACGTCAATGCATTCCCCTCCTATACCCAAGAGCTCAATTTAAAATAGGTTAGAATCTATCATGCTATATGCAACATTAACACTCATGTGAGGTACAGACAAATATAGGTAAAAGACGAAGATGAGCTTGAGTCAAGACATATTTTAATGCAAGTGAGTACTTACAAGACACTCATTACTACAATGATGGTGGTGGTCCTACTTACAGCATCTCTTTTCCTTCCTATGGGGCACAGAAGAGAAGGAGGTTAAAAAGTACTGAAGAACATTCCTAAAAGGATGCCTGCAGATACATGCCAGTGCCCAGTATTTCACACAGAATAGCTCAACAGCTTTTGATGGAAAAAAAAAATGACAGATCACGTGGGTGCACAAGATCACCACCAACAATCATCAAGGCATTTCTGTAGTCATCTCAGACCAGTCATCTGAACAGGCAGGCCCTCCCATCAGGAGCAGGATTCCTCCTACTCCAGTATGCCGAGAACACAGCATTGGGGCATGTTCACATTAAACCTAGACAGCCTGAGAAGGTTACTGTCCATCCATTACTAACACTCATTCAGCACATACACTGCTAGTCACACATGAGCAGGGATAGGCTGCAAAGTGGCTCTCTTCTGCTTGCTTTCCTGCCCACTATTAGTCTTCCTGACAATGAGTGTCAAATAAAGTTCTTCTGTAACTTGTCCCATCTTCACTTGCTTGTTTTATATATTAGCCTGAAGACAGCCTTTTGAAAGAGCATCTGCTAATCTTCAGGCAACAGGTATCTGATGCTATTGAGAGAGGGGAAGTGTGCATATCATCTCCAAACTGAGCAGCAATCACCTACCACTGCAGGCAGGCTGATCTTTAAATGTAAGCACCTGTTGCCCTCAAACAGTTCCTTACATCCACATTTCCTGCCCTGGACAAAGGGCATACAGGAAAGCTGTAGTGTATGCTCACTCACCATCATTCACCTGAAAAGGTGGAGCAAGAGTAGTAGCAAAATTAAGTAATCAGGAAGTAATCTCAGTTAGGTAAAGAGTCCATTACACATGGTGTTGATCCAACTGTTCTCTCAGAGCTATGCTCAGTGCTGTCTCCACCTTTAGGAAAGGCCACTTGCTCCTAACTTCAGTTTTCACTATTCAATTTGTGTCACAAAATCCACCACTCTGCTACACATTAGTGCACAGATGTTCCTCACCTCTGTATAGGCTAGGTGCCAAGCCCATTGTGCCTAGGGGCAGTGGAACTGCAAGGAACACTTTAGTGACCCAGAAATTAGAGGCAGATGGGAAGTAAAACCCTTAATATAAAAAAACCCACAAAACCAAAACCAATCTGACAGGGTCAAGAGACAAGTGAAAAAATCTAATCAATTCATGACTTGGGTGTGCAGTTATCTGAAGAAATAAAGCATTTTTATAGCAGCTTTATAAAAATCAAGTTAAATTTCTTTCTGATCACATAATATTTTCCATTCTATGCAGGTACAGTGCAGCATTTTAGGTTTCAGTTGTTGTTTTTTTTAAAAATAGAAGGTGAGATGTCTGATTTCAAGAGAAACTCATCATAAAAGTCACTATGCATGCTTCAAATCTATTTTACAAAAGTTTCAATACACTGAAGTATCTGCTGTTACACAAATTAGACAATGACAGCAACATACAGACACATGTTACTCTTACACTATTTTAATGTGAGTTTAGTGAGTAAATCTTTCCTGAACACACCTTTTGGAGTGGAAAACACTCAGTACAAAAATTCCTACCTATTATGCTGCCCTGGGACTCTACTCCCATGTCACCGGAGGAATGCTGGGAAGAGCGTTTGGGAAGTGATTCTGCCAAACTCCGGTGTAAAGTGCGTCGTCTTCGTCTCAGGGCAACTAATTTTCCAGAGTCTTCTATGGACTGATTAATTGCATATTCCTCCATTAGAAGATCTGATTCTACAGTGGAATAAAATAAGGTTACTGAACCTTCAAAACCAAAGCTGGAAAGCCTAGTACCAAAGACTTCAACTGTGAGATATGGAGGGTGGCAACAAGAGGGAAAAGTGCATCTTCCAGCAAATGAACTTAAAGCAGGTAATTGACATCAACTACATCTTGATCTATTACCTGTCCTGTTTGCTAGAGGGTACTTAGTACACTTTTCAGATATGATATACATTCAGCTTATGTAGGATTCAGTGGTATGTTAGACAGCAGTGTGAGATGAGGAATTGTGTTAGACTGTGAGCCTGCAGCCGTGGCTGGCCAGGCTGTTAACAGACACAGCCAGGGAGCCTGCCAGGTGTCACCGCTTCTCTTCTCATACTCACAATCAAGTAAATACACTTAAGGATAGGTACATGCAGCTGAGAGCAACAGCTTCCCTGCTGCTCCTCATGTTTCCTTCAGAACACAGTTATGACAGTATACAAGAGCTCCTTGTTAGCATTAAGCTACGAGGCTCCTTTTACACTCTGGAATTGGCAGATATATTGATGACAGGAACTTTTGACTTAGAGATTCCTTTGGTGTTGCTTCCTTTTCAAACCACTCTTTAAAGAAAGCAAGTTTGTCACACGTGAAAACGTACACAGGAAAGGTAGCCTCCCTACTCCAGCACAAAGAACAAAATGCCTCACCAAGTTGTTTGAAGTTTTCCTGTATTCCTCCCCAGGTATTCTTCTCAATTACAGACTTGACAAGTCCCCAAGGCTGCTTTTTGTACTTCACTTCTGCAGAAACCCTAATAAATAGAATGCAATAGTGAAAGAGTGCTCTTCACAGAACAACAACAGTTGGAAGGGACCTCTAGAGATCACGTAGTCTAATCCCCCTGCTGAAGCAGGTCCACCTAGATCAGGTCACACAGGAACATGTCCTTACTCTTCTAGGTAGCACAGTGATAGGAGAAATCTCTTATCAGAAGTACATCTTTAGCTTATATTTATAACCTGAAATACCAACCGAAACTGCTTTGGCTTTCCACCTGGGCAGCATTTACGTCAAAGCAAGGCAAGAGACAGCAGCAAAGACAGCATACCTAGCTAAAGCTTCAGGAGATGCCAATAACCAACTTACAGGAAACATTTTGAAATATTTTCCTTCATACTCAGCCTAGCAGAGAATTTCTCTCCTCTGAAGTGTTCTCATTTAACATACATTTGAAACAAGCTTCACACTTCCAGACCATAAAGTCTTGCTTTATACTCTATATGTGTACATGTGATGTATTACAGGGGCACTGCAAAGGCAGCAGGTTAAGTTCATTATCACCACTCATGCACCAAGTGCTCAGATCCTACCCTGAGTAGACAGAAATTAAAATCTGTCTTTCTATGAGCACGAGAAAGGGGAAATAACACTCCTGCCTTGCATTCCCCAGGTCAAGCTAATCAATAATGCTTCCGGAATAGAAATAAATTGAATCCTTCAGAGGGCTGCTTCTAACAACGGAATAAATCCTAAAGCTCTTCACAAAGGACAAAAGGCTAGCCTTTAAGTTTGATTTAAGTCATGAACACCAACCATCCTATATTACACTTTTTTCAACATTTTCAAATAATCATCCAACTCAACGTAAGCCCACTGTGTTTCCAGTCTAACAAAACAGCACCTTTCAAATAGAGTTTTTGAACCATTTTAAATGCAGTATAATAAAGCCAGTTGTAACATCACCATGCACCTTCTGTTACACACATGCATGCTCTGTGCACTATATTAAGACCTACTTTTTTGCTCTTACCCTGGTATTACCACAGGTCTCAGATAAAACAAACAGAGCCTTCAAAGATGAAGAATAACTCACTCAAAAAAAATAATCCAGAAGCTTTCAAGGACCTTTCTTCTTTTCTGCCCCCACGAGAGAGGGAGTCTTCAACACTTTCATAACCTGAGATTAGCCAGAATAAAATCCAGCCTTGCTTACCCTTCCTGGGTACTGATGAAGTTTGAGATAAAAGGTCTTACTAAAGACAGCAAAAAAACTACAGAGGATTACTTAGTCATACAAATGCACTGAACATGCAACTTGATCACTTGAGGTATTTTCAACAAATGGGAAAAAAGGCATTTGCCTTTTAAGACTCCCCTATCTAGGCAGAGTTTAATGATAAAGTCTGATTCCCTTGAATATTCTCCCTGCAAAAGTAGGTATGTTCCATGTTCTTTGCACCTTCCTGTGAAACCAACCTCCTCTGCAGGCCCTTAAGCAAGGATATCTGGGAAACTTTGTAATAAAACATCATCTCAGATAGTGCAGCTTTGTGGGTGGGATAAATTGGAACTCAGAAACACAAGGCTGGTCAGAACCCAGTTCAGTCTTGGAGTTAAGTTCTCTACCTCATACAGTCAACACAAGAGTCTGCTTCTCGCTGAATTAATGAGATCCAAATACAGCATACTTGTGACAAGGGATAAACCAAGCTTATTATTCAGAACAGATCCCCAGCTTCAAGAGAAACTTATCTTCTCTAATGCTGTTGGAAGATCCTCTGGTAAACATACTTCGTCAACCCATAACACACATGCCTTGGCTTCTCCCCTCCCACTTTGCACCACTCTGGCTCACCGTAATCGACACTTGTGACTGGATGTGCGGCTGATGCAGTATCTGTTCACAGTGTAGAAATAATCATGGTAGGGGACGTCATGGGTCAGTACCTCAGCATCCACCTGATAAGTCTGGCCTTTCTGGCTTTGCTTATACAGTATCTACCATAAAAGAAAATAAAAATGAGAAGGTATATTCATGCTATCTAATTTTTTATCTTTCATCCCAAAATCCTTAGGTTAGATCATCCAAGAGAACTAGAGAAGGGAGGAAGACTGAACAAGCACAATAAATAAATATATATGGAGTAGGGGAAAAGAGCCAACATAGGTAGCAGCAGTACTTCCTCCCCCTTAACATTTCAAGAACCAGATAGAAGGCTGGCCACTGGCTCACAACCATAGCTCTTTGAGACTGACCTAGGAGACATTTTCCCAAAGCAGAACTACAGAATGGTTGAGAATGGAAAGCAGCTCTGCTGGTCATCCTGGACAAGAACCCTGCTCCAGGACAGCACGTTGCCCAGGACCATGCCCAGATGGTTTCCAGTATCTCCAAGGAAGGAGATGCCACAACCTCTATGGACAACCTGTTGCAGTGTTCTGTCACTCTCACAGTAAAAAAGTGTCTCCTGATGTTCAGAGGGAACCACCTGTGTTTCAGCTTGTGCCAGTCACCTCTGGTCCTGCCACTGGGCACCACCAAAAAGTGTGGCCTTTGATGGTGAAAGCTTGGCTCACTCTTCTTTGCATTCTCCTTTCAGATACCTAGATACACTGTAAGACCCTCCCCTGAGGCTGAGGAATACCAGCTCTCAGTCATTTCTCATAAAAGATGCTCCAGGCTCCTAATCATCTTATTGGTCCTTCACTGGACTTTTTCCATCTCTGTCTCATCCTGGGGAGTCGAGAAGTGGACACTGAAAGAATTTCATTGCATCTTGTCACCTCCCAGTTCATGAGAAATGTTAATGATGTTCCCCACTGACTTGGTAGGAGAAATTTACAGTCATCTGGTAGGTTGCAACATAGAAAGCCCTTCTGATTTCCTCAGTATTTGCTCACTAATGATGAGGGGCTGCAAGCTACCTTTCAAAACGCTACATTTAAACTCCAGATCTACATTCAGCTCACTGGAGTCTAATCTATGGTCAGTTCTCTGACAGACCAGTGAGTTGACCTCTCCCTTGCTTTAAATAGCAGGCAAACATACTCACACAGTACCTGTTTTTCAGTTGCAGTTGTGAACTTTCCACACAGTGGATTATTAATTGTTACAGTGTACGTCAAAGTCCTCAACTGATTGCCACTGGAATCTCTATTCCAAGGGGTTGATACAGCATCTAGATGAGAAATTATGCAAAATTTCACATGCAAATTACCTAAAAGACGATGCCTTTTCCTATCTTATTTTATGAACAGTGGTGGGGAAAGAGACATAAAACTGATTCCAAAAGGTTATGTTTTTTGCAGGAAAAAGCAAAACTGCAGTTCACTGATGAACAAAGGTGAGGCACTAAACAGCTGAACCTGAATCTACTGAAAGAGACTTGAGGGTGGGGAGAAGTGTAAGCAATTAAAGGGAAATATTTAATTTCCCATCTACTTAAAGTTGAGATTCGCTTAGCATTAATAAAAGCTTTTGCCACTTTGCTTTCCAAGCTGACACTGAATAAATATTAACCTTTCTGACTTAATTTTCTGTCCTTATGATCTCAGTGAATAAAATTTACTCATCCAGAAAATTAAGCCTGTGAGTATCATTTAGGAGGACGCAATGATTCTGCCTGAGTGTCAACCACACACACTTCACTATTTCTGGGACACAATGTAACCAGAAATACCCTACAGAATGCACCAACTTAATAGTCTAGCCAAAATTCAGGAATGAAGGTGCTGTTTTGTGGTGCACTGAAATTAGGTTTCTTCTCTGAAATGTGATGGATTTACAGAGACAACATTCTATCTCATAGAAGAACTTTAAAGATTCAAAATTCTTCTAAAGCAAGGAGAAATTTAAAATTCAACTTAGCCCTAGTTAACATTTCTCAGAGACCGACATTTTGAGGATAGTTTGCAACACAGACAGAAGGAAGATGAGTGTATTACCTACTATACTCCTGGAGTTGAGAAACCTCTGCATGAAGTGAGAATTGGTGAAAAGGATTTCAAACATCTTGTCTGCAGTGATGTGGAAAACTCTGTTTATAAAAAGTCTCCCATAGAGATCGTTCTCAGAGACAGTCTCCTTCACTGCTAAGGAAAGGCAGAGAGATCAGGTTAAGATAAAGAGCAATATTACAAAGCCAGTTTATAATATTCTAAGACTTATTATAGCCTAAATCCTTCCCAAGCTTGCATCAGCCTTTTTCTCCCCCCTCAGAAAACCAGTAATAATAGAAGCATATGATCTGATAGGTAGATTTTCTCCAGGAGCAAAGTCCAGAGCCAATTTTCAACACCCACCTCCGCATTACCCACCATTTCCCTGTGCAAACATAAATTGATAAATCAACATCACAAGGTCTCATCCTTTTAGTTCTGCCTTCAGTATTCTACGAATTCTACAGGAGACATTGGGAAAACACCAGCAGTTAGCATAATCTTCATTAATATGTGTACCTATTGTATAAAGGACATGTGCATAGCAAGCAGGACACTTAAACCATACTAGCTTTCCTCTTGTAGCTAGTTTTAGAATTCTGCTTTTAACATTTGTCATGCTGGTAATGTCTGCAGTCTAAGACCAGGTAGACTCCTAAACAGTTCCTCCTTCCATAGCTCTTTATAAAAGGAACACAAGTACCACCCTGATCCATTTTGCAGTCCTGAGAAGTGCACCAAGATGCTTAATAGCCATCCCCTATTTTGAAACCACCAACAAGCACCAAGAGGCATCCTGTGGCTACAGCACTGATCTTTGCCATTTCTGCTTCTTGTTGGCTGCTAGTATGACTCAGCTTTGTGGTTGTCTCAGCCACTCTTGCAAGTGATAAGAGATAGAACTATAATCCTGGAGGGCAAGCAGTTCCCTACGCTAACCACAACCCAATCTGCTTATGCTTTAGAAACAAGTCCATCCTAAACTATAACTACAAAAGCAAACAAAAAACCCCACCCAACAACATTACTAAAGTTAAATAAAAAAGCCTGAAAGTAAATCTTGCAGAAGCAAAACAGAAGTCAGGATGCCTTACCTTTCAACTGACATAAACAAAAGCTCAGAGCTAGCAAAGGTCAGTGCCAGCCACCAACGCAAAGGTAGCCTGAATATCAAGCTTTAGTTCACGAACTGCCTATAGGCTAAGGTTACAGCACTTAAAAACATTATTCTTGGTAGCAATCAGCATTGATAAATGCAAATGGAGCAACTAAACACCACAATAGTCCCAAATGAAATCCAATTCTGACTCTGAGCTGACTTCTGCTCTAGTGCTGCTTCTTGCCTGCAAAAAGTCCCTGATATACATCTGCGTCCAAAGAAGTTCACTTTGACTTAATCAGTCTTCTATGTAGGATCCCAAAAGTGAAGCATGAGTGCCATATTTTTGTGGTTGCACAAGGGATGGACTTCTTTCCTATGCCATGCTCTGCTTATGCAACTGTAAGTCTATATTCAATTGCAAGGTGAGACAGAAAGCAAGCATGCATTAAGAGGCCTATTTAACCCATCAATATGCAGTCATGACATACTGGAATACAGATTCTGCTGTGCTGAAACATTCTGGGTTTTCAGCTTATCCTCATTGTATTTCCTCTCAGAGCTGAATATAATTCCAGCAAAATGCAGTCCAAGTGAGCTGTAAATTTTACTCAGCTAACAAGATCTCAACATTACAGACCTCTCCTTTCAGAGTGCACTCCCCACTCTTTCCCTAAAAGACAGGAAGGTTCAGATACTGATTTCACATCCCCTTTGCCTGCTGCACGTCAGCTAACACACAAGGAGTCAGGTACTAGGTAAATCAAACCTATTTACTCTGGTTGAGTCTTGATCAGTTGGATATCGACATGCCCAAGAAACCTGCTACCACTTTTTAAACCAAACAAACAAAACAAAACAAATTAAAAAATAAAAATCACTAAAGCCAAGGCCTGGACACCTAATTAAGTCACCATGCATCAGATAAGCTTTGATAGCTATTTGTATATGTCTTGGCAAATCATAGAATGGTAGGGGTTGGAAGGGACCTTTAGAGATCATCTAGTCCAATCCCCCTGCAGAAGCAGGTTCACCTAGATCAGGTCACATAGGAACATGTCCAGGCAGGTCTTGAAGACCTCCAAGGAAGGAGACTCCACAACCCCTCTGGGCAGCCTGCGCCAGGGCTCACTCACTTGAACAGCGAAATAGTTTTTTCTTATGTTGAAGTGGAACTTTTTGTGTTCCAGCTTCATCCCATTACCCCTTGACCTGTTGCTAGCTACAATAGAAAAAAAGGATGTCCCAACCTCCTGACACCCACCCTTTAGATATTTGCAAATACACGATAATGCAAGCTACCTTGGTCTCAGCAAGGCTTAGCTAAACAACACAACTTTATGTTCACTTGAAACATCTGAGCACAGCTACTATGTGTCTACTGGTGCAAGGTAATTTGGTAAACCACAGAAACTTACCATCTGCCCAAAGCCCATGCATTATTACCTCAAGGTGCAGACCTTGCTACTATTCAAGCATGAAGTCTATCCTCCTTGTACTGAGCCTTAAGCAAGAGTATCCATGGGTCTACACAAAATTTAATGGTCATTTATCTACACTATTTAGATCTAGTCATGTCTCTAATAAGAGACAGTCAATCAAGTGTCAAGTGCATGAGGGTATCTATTGAGAATTATGTTTTTACCTATAATCCTTGTCAGCTCTTGGAACAGACAACCATTTTTTTTTTAATGGTGTTATCACAAAGCAGTATTTTCAGAAAATCCAAGCTGAAACTGGGTTCATATATCAGGCCCATGAACCACTTTAGATTCTAGGATTCAAATAGCTGTTTTCCAGAAAGCCTGGAAATCTTTCAGACTGCAGGTCTGGAAGGTGAATGTCTGAATGCTGCTCTGAGTTTTTCATCTGCAGAAGGAAGTCACTTCATATACCAAGAGCTTTACAAGCTTTAAGCCACTTTTATCTGAGCTTCTCAGAGTTTATCTATAGAAATCCTAGATAAAGCTGCAAACAGAAACACTAGCACAGCAAAGTGTACAGTTTACATGCTTGCAATTTGAACAGAACAAATAGTTTTAAGCATTCAACTGCTACAAATGAATATATGTCTACTGGTTTTGTTTTAACTCATACAGGTAATACTACCTCTCTTTTACTTACCTCAATATTAAAGAAGCATCAAGCATTTTATCTGGGACTGGCTTAGAAATACTGTTTATGAACAAAACGTTTTGTGTATATACCTAGACATCAGTCTAACTCCTTAACTTGTAATGCTGTTCTAAGCCCTCAGAGGTAGGCAATTATCAACCACTAACTCTCTTAGTCTGACTACATTTAGAGATGAATTGGAGGTACTGTCTGATAAGAGAACATGAGATTATTCTGACTTCAGGTTAGGATTCCTAGGCACCCAAAAATCCAGAAGTAAACATTATTACCAGAGTGTCCCGATTCAGCCTGAAGAGAGCTGTTCCCTCCCCCACTATTGCTTTGCACTTCATAAGGTCATTTTCACCACTGCAAGGCAAGCTGTGAAATAATGTTTGAATATAATACCATTACGCAGCATCGATTGCAGAAGTTTAGGACCATCTGCAGTACAAGACAAGAAAGAGACAGAAAATGGGAGGGGGAGGAAAGGGGGCAGGAAAAAAAAAAATAGTTCTTAAAATTCCCCATTAACAACCAACAGCTCAAAGCTAAACACACACCACAAGCAATTTAAGAAAACTGAACTGATAAGAGTAGAGGCTATCAAACAAATTAATAAGACTGTTGATTTTTCCACTCCACAGAGTTGAGGAAGGATCAGGAAAAAAGAAAATGTACATATGCAAATCTTGGCACCGGTGAGGAATTCTGTGCCAATGGGGGAGAATTGCACACTGCATGAAGAATAAGCATCTAGGAGCCCTTAACCAGGTATGTCTGAAGTCAAGTCAATAAAACCAATATCTAGAGTGAATGTGTTCTAGACACTATCTATTTAAAGATTGCATCAGCAATATTAACCATTATCAAAGAGTTCTTCCATACTTTAAAAGACTAAGTACAAAATTAACTTGGGGAAGTACTAACTACTGTGACAATAAATAAATAGAAAAACATTTGCCTTTTGCCTTTAGATAACTCTAATATATCCTCCAAACCTCAAAGCAACAAAGATTTGGTAGTAATATATTCCACAAAGTATCTGCTTTCAGTATTTTTATTAAAATGTCAACAAGATAACAGGGCTGCTTTTCCTTATGTATACCCAAAGTTTCACCCCTTGAGAAAAAAAAACCCTAACAAAAAAAATTCCCCCAAAACCAGGGCTAAACTAATTTCAGTCACCCTGTATTTCAAGTATTTTCTGCTCTGTGTATATCTATCTGCAAAAAGGGTCAAGTCACCACTGTACCACAGGGCAAAGCAGTTATGCTCTACTACAGACCATACATTTAAAGTGGTTATTAGTACAAACAGAAACAATGCAGTAAGGCTGTCAAATTATGCAAGATCAGGAATTTATGATGTCCCCATACACAGTAAAGTTTTCTAACAGAAAAGACTGTTTTCCAGCTTCCTGCTTCTCTTCTTTCTCTGAAGTATTTTACTCTGCTGAACATTGTCACTGCAAAAAAAAAAAAAAATCCCAAAACCACCACACGCACCACTAGCAATCCTACATACAAGAGAGTCACTGGAGGAAACTCAGAATCTCCTGGCTCTGTTTTGGAAATACTTATTACCTGTTGATCTAAAATTTGTTTTCTGAAATTTAGTATCAAGATAACAGATATCAATTTTCAGCTTAGCCAGAAGTTTGTCATGGCTCAAGAGTTATACTCCAATCTATGAAACTGAAGAAAAGCACCAAGATGCAGATCAATAGGCCAGTGGTGCATTGCGAGACACACATTCCCCATCCCCCCAGTAAGCAATGTGAAAATTGCTTAGGGCACGGGAACTGGTGTTGCTAGGGCTTCGGCATTCCAGCTCTGGGTGTCAGGTGGACCCGGAGTTGGAGAACAACAGTTTTGAGCTTGCCCCTCACCTTATTTGCCAGGACACCTCCATGGGCAGCCTGAGTATGAGCCAGAGGACACAAGAGAAATTAATCGCATGGGTAAGCCTTTGCCATGTAGGAAAGCTAGTTTCATTTGGATGAAGGAATTCACCTTGTAAGAGTATGGGGCAACTGCAATAGAAAAGAGACAGGGAAACAGAAGGGAAAAAAGTTTCTAAGCATGAAGAAGTGAATCTGAGAGAAGAGATTAATGTTGTGTGACTAGAAAATCCTGCTCTGAATAGAAAAAGACTAGTCCTATGGGAGGGGGAGAAATAAGAAAAGCAGCACAAGCTCAGTTCTCTTTTTATTAAAGAGACACTTCCAGTTTCATATGCTTTATTTACTCAACATCACCAATGCAGAGATGACAGGAGTATTGACTGCTATCGCTTAGGCAAACAGCAGCATGAAAGACAACAGGACTATTTTCAATTTCACTGGAAAATTTTGCTGTAAAAGAATAAAAATCTAGAGACGGAAAAGACAGCTGGTACTAAGAGGACAGGAAAACTGCACAATATCCAAAACATCCAAAGGCAGAAAGTTCCTGCTGATCTAAAACATACAACTGTGATGGGGTAAACAATTAATCTGCAAAGCTTGGTAAGTGTGCAGGAGAATGCCATAAACAGCAACCTGTTCAAGTAAGATATACTCAGAAAAATTATACAACCTGACATGCATCGAGTTGAAACTGAACTCAAGCAAACATAGAAGCAGTATGTGTGAGCAAAAGGAAAATTAGTTGAATATAAAATACATCCTCAGGCAGCAATCATAACTTGCAGGCAGTCAATTCAATCCATGACTTTGAAAGCTTTCCTGGATACCTCAGTGATCCCAACACAATGACACCTACAAGCAATTCCAGTTGCCAAACCTGTTTGAAAGGATGAGATAAAAGTTTCTCAGCCAGGTTAAGAACTGGCCTCAATTAACTGAGCTGCCAACAGGTGATTAAAGCAAGTTATCTCTTTGCCTAGGAAAGAAATACTCAGTTGCTACTGAGAATGCTGCCAGAGTAGAGCTTTTCTGTCTTTCCTTTGCACACCACCACACAACTGTGGAACTAATCTAGGTTATGTGCACCTTGCTTTCAAGGCATTTACGGAGTTCAAGATGAGATATTTAACAGAATATCCATCACAACTTCAGTGAGTTGTTTGAAACGACTATGACCCTTTGGCAGAGAAAAGTTGCCCACTGTTAAGTGAAAAGTTCACCTTAAAGAGTGAAAACTTGTCAGGGGCTACTGTGGGACCACAGAAAAAGCATCCAGAGCCTTTAGTACAGGTCCCACTGTCATCCAGCCTGGTTAGGAGGCACACTCTGGCCTTACTCTCTTCCCAGGACACAGTAAAAATGCTTGTATGAAAACCCCCATGAGACACACAGCTATGCTTTTCTCTCCTATGGTGAAAAAAAAAAAGGACGCCTGTAGCAGTCAAGTTACAATTTCTACACTACTGTGGTATCCAAGTTTCTTCTCATCTTGTACTAGGTAATGAAGCATTAGTTATGAGGGTAGTAAATTAGGAAACGTTAAGATACAAACTCTGTTTGCATACAGAGTGTAATCTGCTCTAAGACGTATGTTAAAGTTTTTCATCTTCAGATCAGATTCAGAATATGCACAATACACTCCTGAAAGCTGGGATGTTGTCTTGCCTGAACTTTCCAGTGAGCTCCTCAGACTACTCCGTCAATAACATTGAAGCCCATATGCCTTAAGAAAGTAAAAGTGTAAAGAAGGGAGGGTGAGGAGGGTGGAGGAATCTTTCAGAAACTGAAGAACAATCCAAAAACTGTTTTCCCCTCAGTTTTCAAGAAGTGAAAACAAAGAAAATTCTTTTAAATAACTGTGAGAGCATGAAAAGTGAATAAACATCATCACATTGTCAAGAAACTCTTTTTTTTTTCAATTCAAGCTGTTAGCCACTCCCTACCCATCAAATGAGAAAAAGTAAATCCACAATTTGTTTTTATTCTAAACACTCTCCAAAACTTTTTTTTTCTCTACATAAATTAAAGTACAAAGATATTTTGTTTGTGAAACAAATAAGCAAACAAAGTTTAATAAGATCAGAAAGTTCTCTAACTTGCTCCACAAGTGAGTTGAAATGCCAGAGTCAAATCGCATTATAGATCCCAGTTGTTAAAAGCTATTTACCTTCTTCACTGTCTGAGGCACTGCTCTTCTCTGGAAGATTTTCATTCTCATTCAGGTCCAAGGACTTTTCGAAAGACCTGCTCCTGACTAGCTTAACAGATTTTCTCTCTGAAGATGGAAGAGGGCTCTTCTTTATTTGCTTCTCACTTGCAGACTCCTCCACCTGAAATAACCAAGAGGAGAAAAAAAAAGCGTCAGTAATCACAGACCATTTTTTAAAAAGTAGAAAGTTAACTTCAAATAAGAAAGCCACTTAGAGGAAGCCACAAGTTCTACCTGTTAACTGCCAGTCAATTGCAAATTTCTCCCTCTTTCCCCTACCCCAGTCAATCTCCCTTCCTCTTCATTTCTAAACTTTCACTCTACCTTGGTAACAAGGGACAGACTTACTCATCTGTACTTTCCTATCTAGAGCTGCCTTAAAAAGAACAGTTTACTCCCCCATCCACGTCACTTGCATTCATCTGTCCTCTTCCCTGCATCAACGCAAGTATTTATAAATTCATTACTTCAATTGACTCTTTATTCACCTGGTTATCTTTTTTTCTTGCCAGTTTAGCCAGGGGTTCAACAATCCTGAGGTGAATGAAGCATGGGTTTCCCTTTTTCACAGTAAGATCATATCATCCCAATTACAATATTTGAAAGGGTTATTTTTAGAGTTCAATTGCCCTTTGACCAAAAAAAAAGGTTTTAAAACACTGTCTAAAGCCATCATACCTATAAAATATTACTTCTCGGAAACAAAGCTATAGGGTATCATTTGCTACCTCCAATACATAAGCAGGCCATCCCCCAAAACATCAGTCACTGAATCAATGACTCAGCTCTTACCTCTAAACTATAATAACTAGTGGCTATGTTTATGTGCCATTGCACACTTCAGGAAGTAATTTCTAAGGAAACTGTGTGCCTAAGGATTGTGTATCTCAAAATCTCACCCAAAAAGCTGGCTACAAATCACAGTTTTTATTCTAAACCTCTGATCAAAGCTTCCGTTGCCTCCAGTAGAACAGCTAGGATCAACAGCAGTACAGCTCCCCCCTCCCAAATGCAGTAGTACACAGATCATAATGAGTAAGGTCTAGCCTCCTCAGCTGAGTAGTTCCAATTCATCTGCAATGCCATCATCTCTAAAGATTACTCAGCACTAATTCAAAAAAAATACAAGAGCATCTGATACTTGAACAACCATCATGTACTTCCTGTGCTACTTGTCTTTTTTCAAAATAAAGACCATCTACTTTCTCTTGCAACTGAAGGCCATTAGTAGAAGGCAGACAGTTGGATGACAGGCATGAATCTGACTGCAGCATAAGCAAGCAAAAATACTCCCTCAAGGTGAAAAAAAAAAAATCAGGAAGACTGTATCAGAAAAGCAAATTAACAAACGCTGCTACCGTGCCTGAAGTTCTACTCCATCACACAACAGGAACTAGGAAAGAACCACCATTTCAATATCAAAAATATTCTACCCATACAGATGGATGTCAGGAAGGAGCTAGTAGTGGTTAAACAGCCTAAATGTTGACACAGATCAAGCATGAATCAAAGGAACTCTCACAGCATTTTGATGAAGATTAGCAATCAGGAAAATAACGTAAGAGCCACCAGCAACCTAAGAGCAACCCCACTATGCCATGTACAGAGCAGCAAAGTCGGGCTTGAGTCAGGAGACTGGAGCAACAATTCCTACAAAAAAGGCATTCTGTAATGTCAGGGAAGAGAAATTCATGCTGAGGCTCTTGGAATAACTCAGTCAGGTTTGGGTTTATGGTTTGTTTGTTTTTTTTTTTTTACCTGAAGAGTAACCATTTTAAGATCTGTCAGCTGGAATTAAAGATATGTAATTTCTTGCTTATGTATATTTTATCTCCTGAGCTAGTCCAGTACTGCTAAGATTTGTGCCAAGGCTTTTCAGTTTAACCTGTGACCAGAAGTCCTCTCTACAAGGGGCAGAGGGAAGAAGATGGATAACTCAGGCAGTAAGGCAGTTCCTACGTTGTGGGAACTGTTATATGCAGATCTTCTTTAATGAACTGTGGACAGCTATCAACAATTTCTTTTTCCCCCCCAAAGACTATAGCAAACACCTCCATCATTTCAGATCTCCCTCTGGTGAGAGCTTTGGGACTTATTTTGCTCTACCAGAACAGGAAAGAAGAGGTTAAGCTTGTTGCTCTCCAGTCTTTGGAAGGAGATTAAATGTGTTTTGTGTCATCAGTGCTATGTTTTTTGATAAATACATTTTAAACACTATCACCTCCTCCTATTGCCCCTGTGCTTGTAGCTACAGTACGATGTAATCCTGGGGTTGCAGAGTATTTCAGCATTTTGGAGAAGTGTCAAGTGACACATACAGCTAAAAACAATCATCATGCGTTTTACTTGCACTGAAACAGTAAGCTAAACAGTTTAGTTACACATTTATCAAGACTGCACTTTTACACTATCATTAAAGGACATTTTAAGAGTCATTTATTCAAGGGAGAATCCTAGTGATTTCTCCTGTGCACAGATCAAATCCCCAGGCACTCCTGCTTACTGACATGCCCAACTAGATTTAGCACCTGCAAGAGACATCTCTAAGTGTGGCACCCAATAGGTAAACAAACTACTTCTTTTACAAGCAGAGTCACTATTTTTCAATGGCTTGTTATTGTGCAAATAAGACTTTCAAGTCCAACCCAAGGCTACCTGGGTAGATTTCTAGTTACCCTGAAGAGTCCAAATTCCAGCAGCATCCACGAGACTCCCTTACAGTTCTCCAAAAGTCTTGTTTTGTATCAGTAGGATTTCCATGAGAGATACTCATCATCTGATTAAATAGGCTTTCAGCATGTGACACACAAATACCAGTATTGTTCACTAGCTATGAGCCTCTAGCCACTAACTTGGGATTTCAGCAACATGATTTAGAGCCTGATAACCTCCAGATCAGTTTTATGAAGTGACAAAAGCCAGAATATTTACATGGTAGTAAGAACTATTACAAGCATCTCCTTTCTTCCCTCCCTAAATTTTCCAAAGCAGAAACGGCAATCAGGTACCCAATTCTGGTACAGCTT
This sequence comes from Colius striatus, assembly GCF_028858725.1. Lineage (NCBI taxonomy): Eukaryota > Metazoa > Chordata > Aves > Coliiformes > Coliidae > Colius > Colius striatus. The sequence continues at coordinate 118,701,405 of NC_084759.1, read as the reverse complement.
ATAAGAAATGCTTTAGTGCTTTATTTGCTTTTCCAAGATATTTCCCTTGGGGTATCTATTAACTAAGGGAAATGTTTGTAACTTTTTAGGACTATAACTACACCCACGAGCCCCTGCAACTGTTAGACACTGTGCAGACCTCAGATACCACTACTAATGCACTTGTCCTCCCAACCAGTCAAATGCATTCCCATATTCATACATCATCATGAGTGAAGCATCCATGCTTGTTCAGTTGTGTTAACCCAAGGCATTGAGGGAAAACTCATCTTTATTATACCAACTGTGGAGGTTTTCCCCTTCCTTTTAAAACGTTTCCACAAATATAAATAAAAAAGGTTTCATATATTCACAACAGCAGACTAACTGACCTTTGAAGGCAAGGATAACAGAACATAACTACCCTCCAATAAGCCTCATGTATAGGACAGACAGAGGATATTTTTAACAACAAAGAGCATGAGCAAGAAAGCACTGAAAGTGAACAAAAGCATTACATTCATAAAACATTTGCATTAAAATGCACATGGTCTCTAGGAAGATGCATAAAACACAGTTTAATTGTTTTTTAAACAAAAACCAGAACAAGACTAGAGCACAATCCTCAGTATTCTAGACAGGTTAAACAACGAATTAGCGACAGGAAATTGTTAAAACTCACACTAATAACATTCTCTTATACAGAAGTTTGTTCATTTCCAAATTCAAGAAAAAATCTTGAAATATGAAGATACTTGCATTAAAATTTCCAATGTGATGCCTCCTACATTACTATGAACTCTCACAGGCTTCTTTAGAAGTTACACTCCCCATGCACCCTATGCTTACAGATATACGAGTTCAGCATATACGCTTATGGCAACAGAAGCTGGGTCAGCACTTACTCCGGACAACGTGTGGCTATTGAGGGACTCTCCTTCCGTTTGAGGCACAGGCTCCCGAACTAAACCAACTGTTTTAGGTAGTTTTTCATCCCTTTCTCCAGATTCATCACAAATAGGGGATCTGTCCAAAGCAAAAAGAAAGATATCTTGGGAGCTCTAAATGCTGAAAAATCTGAGAAAGCTTCTCACGTGTCATATTTGCATTCAAACAATGGCTGTGAAGAGCAAACAAGTCATTCTTCTCACATTCAATTCATTAAATTCTCAAGCCATTTTCCTCACTCTAACCATCTCTCAGAAGGATTCAGTTTCTGACCATAAGGTTAGTAAAATCAAGCACTGGTAAATCATAGAGAAAGCGAGTGGTGTGGGAAAAGAGGAAACTGAGGTAGGTTAAAACAAACTTGGAAAGAATATGTTTTGAGAAAGCTTGAGGCAAGAATTTTTTCCTGCATCCCTTATTGCAGAGTTCCAAAGCAGTGTATTTTCTACATGAAAAAAAATCCAAGACATATTTAATGAGACATCTATTGAAGCTTACAGTGAACTTATAATGTAGTAGTAGGTTTCAGGTAACACAGGATTGATTCCAGCTTCCTAATTCAACCAGAGGGCATTACAAAAATAATCTGACACCTCAGACATTGAGGGAACAAAGCAAAACAGGTGTTTCAGTCTCCATAGATGAAAGGAAGACTGTCCGAATGTCACATATAGCTTCATTCCATTTAGCACTGCCACACTGTGGAAGGTCATACAGATCGTAAGAAAAGGTTCCTATTTAAGCTACCTGTTGCTACCCCTAAGGAGACTCAGGGAGAACAAGGTCTTTATCTCCCTCCTCTAAGGGGCCTCAGCTGTGCTCCTGCTATTTTAGACAATGGACACAATTAAGTTTTTATGCATGCTCAGTTCAGGCAGTTTGGTTCTCTGCATCCTTTTACTCTAAGATTAACCTTTCTGGTAAAGCCACAGCAACACTTTCAGAAAATGAATTTAAGAAAGAGGACACTGCTTTTCCCTGAATATTTCAAGAAGTCTTATAGCCTCTCCTTACCGAGGCTGCCCATTGTCCTCAGACGACGAGTGGAAGCTCTCCATCTCCTCGCTGTTCAGGCCCAGCTCGGAGCCATAGCTCTGGTGCACCAGCTGCCAGAATTCCTGCTTGGTCAGTCTCTGAAAGAAAGCGAGCCAGTCAAGAACTACAGTATGGGATAGTAAGGCAGAGCAGGTCAAACAGTAAGAAGTTTGAATTACGCCTACAGCCTTTAACCTCAGTTCTAACAAGGACTGAAAGCATTTAGGTATCACATTTCAGGATTGGTTTTCAGCATTTTTGGGAACTGTACTCCTGTCTATTCAATATTCCCAACCCATCACTGGTCAATCAATAACATCAGATATGAGAAAAACTGTTATTTCAAGCAAACACATATGGAGACACTATTCGCTTCTTCACATGTCACCAGTGTTTTCACAGATATCCTCAAGGTAGCTCCTTCTTGAATTTTACTCATACTGCACAAGACCAGTAACCAGCAATCAGCCAGGGACTCCCTCTTTGATCTTGGACAAGGTACTTAATAGACACACAACTGTTTTGTTAGAGTATTTTTACAAATGTTGAGAGGCTAACGTTTCAGTCACTATGGGCAGTGCTGTCTAGGTCAACCAACTGTCCCATTTTGCCAAGGTCCTCATTTTGAAACATCAGAACCCCGTGTTCAAAAAATAGTTGGTTTTGCTCAGTATTACCTTGACTCAACACTAGCTACTCCTCTCCATAATATCTCTGCCCTGCTCCACGAATTCCCACAGCTACTAGGATATATTAAGCTCTCTCAGATCATCAGGAAAGTTAGGAAGCAGTATGACAAACTCATATCGGCAAAGTAAGCAACTAGTTTCAAAGTCCACTTCAGTTGTAAAGAGCCAAGAAGCCCCCTAAACAACTAACCAAACCAAACAACACAAAAAAAGAATCCACAAAACAGAAAGGATATAAGGTTCTGGGATTTAACAGAGCTCAGACAGCAATACCGGTGATCTTAAAGAGACACCACACTGGAAAATGTGCCTCAGCCACAATCCATATTGATCAAGGGAACAGAACTGTGCTAATGAGGTAGTAACACAAGTACTGCTTAGTATTTGCATAAAATGATCACATTAAATACCCATGCATTATTTAAATGTCTTTTAAACGATCCTCTCCACCTCCCCCCTCCACCTGTAGAGTGTTATACTACCCGCAATTTTAGACAAGGCATAAAAGAGTAGGAATGTAAATGCACGCCCATATACACCCTCGGCCCATATACCCACCTGCCCCGCGTCCCGCCCGGAGGGCGCCTGTCGTCCCGCACCGCGACAAACCTGGTGTTCCCCGCCGCCTCTCCCGGGACACCCCCGGCCTGGCCGCCCGCCGCCGCGCTCCCACTTCCTGCTCGGCGGCGAGGCCCGGCCGGGGCCGCCTCCCCCCGCCCGCCCGGCGGCGGCTCCCGGGCAGCGCCTTCACCGGCAGCCGCCCCGCTCCGCCCGCTAGGGCGTCCGCCGGCCCGGGGGTCGAGGAAGGCTCCCCTCGCGGGCATCGCCACAGCGCCTGGCCCCGTCCCCAAGATGCCCACGGGTGTCCCTCAGCCACCCCCACCACCGCCCTCGAAGCGGGAACCCTGCACTACACGTATGGGAAACACTCCCCCCCCCACACACTCCCAAACAGGAGGAATGCGGGGAAGGTGGCGATCAGGGCAAACCCACCCCAGGTCAGGACATGGCTGTTCTCAACAGCTCTGGAAGAGGAGTTTTTCCCTCGAATATTTCCCAGCACAACAAGGTTTCAGGCTTTTCAGGATGCTTGTGGCAACCACTTTCTAGCAGTAAAGATCAGTTTCAAGGTATTTAATCCTACCGAAGACCAAGTAAACATTAAAACACACACAAATATAAAGCAAGCGTCATAATGACTAATACTTCCTCTGCCACGGGGGTTTGTTATACAAAGCAATGTAGCGCTAAACAGACACATCAACATAGAATTGCCATACTCTCTTCCAGGTATGCTTGACTTTTGGAGCAGTAAACTCATAACCACAAATTATCTATAGACGTTTTCAATAAAAGGTTAAAAAAAAAAAAAGAATCAGCATTACATGGTTTCAAAATACAACTGAGGTGTATCTTTAGCTAGCATACCTTTCAACCAGAAAATAAAGGACAAAAAAAAAAGCCACTTGCACTTCTCTGGTCCAATATTGCCAGCACCTTTAATTCCCAGTCATAAGAAAATAACTGTGAAATGGCTAATGCTGCTAATTAAATTCACTAGCACGTTCTGCACCAGTCTGTGAGCACGTCAGACTGCCTGTGTGCAGAGCTCAATGGCTTGAGGAAAGCAGAGAAACCTCAAGCTATGCATTTTAGGAGTCTATAAAGCTATTTCCTGTGGTTTTGTGAAGTCAATATTACCAACTTCTGCTTCTCAGACAGGATTCTTGCACTTTGCTCAATTATTCCTAGCTCAGATAGATATATCGAGTTGCTAATGGTCACAGCCCCAAGATCAAACTAGACTTGCTTTATTGTGTCAGAAAGGATTAGTTCTGAAAGCAAAGGAAGACACAAATTTTCTGGGTCAGATTTCTGCTTCTGAGGGGATGGTTTGATAAGCTTCAAAGCTTGAAAGGCTGAATCTAAACATAAATTACTTTCCCCACTCAAGGTGATGGTCTATGCTGAATTTTTCCTAGGCTCGCTTTGTATACAAAAACAAAGCTGTAAGAAGCAGCTGGGAAACACTTTTGTCTTCTCAACCAGGTGCATAAAACACCAATAGTTTGTTTCACGCAAGACAAAGTGGTCGTAGGGCACAAGCAAAACTACAGGATATTACCGACATCAGCAAAGCCACACTTTTTTTAATCCCTATGGACAGATGCAGAAAGAACAAAACACTCCATGCAGATTTACTCCAGAGACACCCACCCCCCGCCACTACACACCATGCTCCCACCAAGCAACTCTGATAGAGAACTCTGTCTGATCACTGTTACAAACAGCAAACTCTCCCTCTAATTGCCCAAACATGATGGTCACAATCAATCCAAGCCCTCTTTGATCTCTAAAACAACCCTCATCACACATGAAGGTACAAAATAAACATCTCTTTTCACAAGCTTCCCTGAGAATCTGCCAGGGAAGCCAGGACTGCTGTTCTGGTGGACGTTTGCCACAATAATCCCAGCTCATCAGAAATCCTGGTCCCTTCTCACACCTCTAGACTTACCTGCTATGCTGTCTCTGGAGACAGGTGCAAATCTCTACCCAAGCAAAGCTTAAGAACAACAATAGGAAAATAAATCCAACTCTAAGGAAGAGGACTCATGGGAACTGAGGCTGATTAAGTTAAGATCTTGTTCCATTAGAAATAAGGAGGGCTGTGTTTGTCTGGGATTTGAATGACCTGCCTAATTAGATTTTAATTTGTTCCTTCTCCCTTAAACTGGAGAGATATTTGACACCCATAAGCTTTGGGAAAATCAAGCAAAAGTATAACTGGTATTGTTCTTCCTGTCAATAGCAGACATTTGTAAACTTGTTTTACCAATCTGGAAAGCCTGTTGCAAAACACAAATTTTGGCTGATTTTATAAACTGATGTATTATTGAAAGCCTCGGTGAATGTGGAAGTAGCTATCTGTTTTATCAAGACCGGTGTCATGTCTCTTCCAGACCTACATTAATGTCTCCTTATTTTCCATGATGCTTTCCCTTTGACCAGGAGCATTTAAAAAAACAGTGGCAAGGCAAAAGTCTAAGAGACTCATTCTGAGCACATTTTGCAATAGGAACGGGGAAAAAAAAAAAGGTGGAGTTTCCCTTGAAAGAAAAAAAGTCTTTATGTGGACATTTTTATAAATTACCCTAAGAAAAGAACATCTGGAGAGGAAGGTATCCACTGGTTCACCAGAGGAACCAAAGTTAAAAGGGTATCACATGAACAGTATTGGACTCTGAGCAAGATCTGAAGTGAAAGCCGGGAGCTAGAAAAGTACAACTCAGCTAAGGGGACCGGAAGTTCTATCAGAACAGTGACACAAAGTTGGGCGAGAGCATCTTGATGGACAAAGTAAGCTTAGGCATGGAATAGCATGTAAGCACTTACTGGTTTTCTTTCATAATGCAATTTCTAATAGAAGGGCAGACTTTACAGAAGAGACTTACTCAACTGTCTATACATGGAATACTTAAAAAGCACAAGGCAGAATGGCCACAAGATGGAGATCTGGGAAAGGGCATGCTTGACCCTACCCAGAAGTTCTGCAGGTGGTGAAAACTTCAGGTAAAGCAGATAAGTCACTCTTCAGAGCCGAGACCTCATAACATGAAATCTATGCCTAGGAAGCGCTGATGAGGCCAGGGCCAGCGATTGAAAATTACTTCTGCACAAACACAATTTGAAGCAAATGCAATTCCAGTCCCCTGGATCCAAATCCTGCAAATTGGGGATTATTCACCATCAGGTGGCGCAAACCAGCACTGTGACACCTGCAGTTACCCTTCTGATGACACCAGAATGACTTTATTTCAGAGTTCAACAGCTGGATGTCATCTCCAGGTTTAGCAGATGGACTACAGATAATGACTAAGTTAGCCATAGACTTTAAAATATTTAACTATCTGCAGAGTAAACACTAAAACTAGCTCCTTTTGGAACTGGATCCAGAGTGAAATAGCTTTTTGTCCCAAACCTTACAGATCCTTTGTCTACTGGAGCCCAGAAATGCCAGGTTTCACACACCCAGGGCATTGCACACATTGCCAGAGTCTCATTTGAAAGATCTCTTTCAAAAGTATGCTGTCCCTGCCATAAGGTAGTAGGGAGAAAGCAGTAAAACTGCCCTGAATGAACCAAGGGCTCTTCTACCAACAGTGGACAGCTGTCATTACAGTAGTCAGTGGATCCAGACCCAGCAACTTCAGTTTTTACTTTCAGTTCCTCAGCGCCCCTCTTTAGCTTGATGTAGTTTGCTTACACAGTAGAAAGAGTCATAAAGCAGGCTGACAAGTGACATAGACACATTTTAGAAGAGAATCTGAAGTCACTACTACATTGCAGAAATAGGAACTCAACCTAACAGAAATCTTGCTTCAGTAAGTAACTCTAAACATACTACATGAAAAAAAGCCCTATATACATCTCCTGGCAATGCTCCATCGTACAACTGAAAATCTCTAGCAGAAATTCACATAACAGACTTTTGTTTCAACATACCTCAGTGAGGACGCACGAGAGCCAATAGCAAGATTAGACAGAAAGAATAAGGAAAATTCTCAAGCTACTCAGAGGCACTAGTCTCTAAAATCTGCTGTCTTAATTCATCTCATCTTACACACAGTCTGCTTTCATAATGATCCTTTAGTTACTGCTCTGAAGTGAAAAAAGAGAGTTCCTAAGCCTGTTCCAGCCCCCTAGATAGATTTGTCTACCTGAATGCCCATACATCCACACTCCCACAACCACAAACTAATCAACAGAATAATATAATTACCACTCACTGGCAAACTTGCTTAACAGAAGAAAACAAGGTTAGTGTCAGTTGCATGTTCCAGTCAAAAAATGACTACAGTACACTGTCGCTTTTGCAGTGCTGCTGCTGAATTCCAGACAAGATGATTATGGTGTTACAGTTAAATTGTATTTGATGTGAGCAATAAGAGATTTGCAAGAAACATTAGTTTTACCTTAAATGGCACTTTCTTTTCAGCTTATGTTTGATTGGACAAGATGATGGCTATAGGTCCCTTCCAACCCCTAGTATTCTGTGATTCTGTGACAAAAAGTACCTCTAGTCGACCCTAAAATTCATCTAACAAGAAAAAAAACTTGCTTAAGTACTACATGTAAGGAATGCAGCAGCTTAAAGCCTTTGGGGACCATTGTAGTGCAGACTCGTATATAGACATTTCAGTGTTCAACAGCAACTATGTTGAAATATTTAAAGGATGAGAGCCATAAACAGGAAGTGGTTTACAGAAGCCGCATTACTTACAGGGATGTTGTGCAAAAGTGTTGGTATATTATTAGAAATAAGATTAGCTTAAGTGTCCACAAATTGCAATATAAATCAAGCTAACTAGTAGAAGTTGCCAAAACACACTTCCATATCATACTGTCTGCCTTTGTTGCATTTATTCAAGGTCGGGCGAGTTGTAATGAGTTGGTTGGCAAAGGTTCAGATAACTTATCTGAGAAGGTGACTTTTGGCTTTTTCCTCAAAAAGAAAAAAGCTTTCATCAAAAATGCCTCTTGCCTCTTTGATCACAAATTAGCCATAGAAAATGTGAAGCAAATGCATGCCAATTTAGTAGTACCTGTTTGAGTTGTTAGGGAAGAGAAGCATGCAATCTGTCCTCAAAGGACAAACCAACAGCAGAGTTGTAGGAGGCAGTGTGAGAACAAAAGGATGAGAAGTTTATCAAGGATCTAAAGGAGCTGAAGGGAAACATCAGATTAGAATTCCCTGTCAAAGGAAAAGTTAACCTCTTAAGAAAAGCCTCTTATCATCCAAAGACACATCTGCTACATTAGAAAAAGATTATTTTGTTACTTAACCACAGGTATGGGCACTTACATGCTTACCTTATCCAGCAACACATTCTGCCATAAGCGGAAGATACTGAGGTAGCTTCTGTCTCTTGCACTGAATGATGTGAAGAAAAACTACGGGGAAAAACAAGGTGCAAAAAGCTTACTTGCAGGTCTTTTCAAGAAACCCACAGATGCTTTCCTATATCTTGAATATCCTAAGGTTTTCAGCAACAGCAGTCTCAACAAACCCGGGGTCATATCCCTCACACTCCACAGTTTTTAATCACTTTTAACAAGTAAAACTTAGTTCTGGAATATCAGTCCTCAAAGACACACACTTTTCTTGGCATCTGATTGCAAATATTTGTACCTTTGGCATAAAGGAAGAGTTCCCCCTGATGAGGAAAGTTAATAAATTGAGAGGGAACACCCAAGTACGAGAAATCACAGTACCTTCACAAAGAACAGTTCCAGATTCATTCTAGAAAGCTATTTTCTGTATCCAGACAAGAATTCTTATTTTCAAGCCATTTGCAGAAGCAGCATCATAAAGAATGTTGCATGTAAGAACATTCTAGATCACGCTTTTCAGTTTTTCCCAATACACACTCAAAATCTACATTTCCCAGCACATAAAATTGCAAAAATAACAAACTCCTTGTATTTAAAGTGCCTCTGGAAGAAAATTGCTGAAAACTAAAAGGACTGTGATATGGGTTTCAAGTCATGGAGAAATCTGCCTGTCTAACAATGCAGTCTCAAGGATGCACATTCTGAATTTGTGCCTTGAACTTTTAGTTTTGAAATGGCTTCCCTTTGACAATCAGTGGGATGGTAACTCCCCCACTTTCTGGTTACTACATCAACACTACTAGGCAACTCTGCAATCTGACTTTGTTGAAATTACTAAACCAATATGCACAGGTACCAAACCACCAAATCTGTCTTCTAATCCTAATGACATTTAAAGATTTGACAGGGAAGTTATTTATGCAAATTTGAACTATAACAAGTGCTCTGCCCTGGACATTAGCATTTTAAAAAACATATTTAAATACAGGTTTTCACCTTCTCTCCTTTTGTTGCTATTTGAATGGCATTTGGAATGAGCCGAGCAGTCTTCTCCTTTGTCATGAAAGTGATATCCTTCAAGGCAATAGAAATCTAAGCAGAAACAGATTTAATAAGGCATTTTAAAAGTAACCGTTATGACTAAAAATTTTAAAAGTCACAAAACATGCAAGAGGAATTCAAACTAACCCCAAACCTTGGGATGCAATCCAGTTGAGATCAGAAAGGCAATTACTGACTCCATTTGCTAAGCTTAACAGCAAGCATTCTAAATCAGAAGTAAGTTAAGATGACTTAGGAGTCATCTCCTTTCATACTAGGACAGGGAAGCCAGTAGTTTTTCTTCTTTCGTTCCACTCCTCCAGCAACGCTAGAGGATTAAGGGCACAACCCCAACCAAACAAAATACAGATCTGAAAGTCAATCCCAATCACTATATTATACATAAAATAGGATACAGATCAGACAACGGACTCTTGTCTATTTCATCTCACAGAAGTTTATAATTTAGTCAATTTTTGCAGATATTTACTTATTGTCCAGACACTGCAAGGAAATCTTTCCACTTGGGTGTACTTGCCTTGCATATTAGTACTTGAAATGTTTCTGTTTAGAAGTGCATGGTCTGACTGGCTGCAACAAGCCACTTTCATTCAGCTTACTCCTTTTCTTTAAAGATAAAACTGCTGCCATTGAACTTAAGAGACAGGAAAAACATACAGTTGGGACTTGCTTTTTCAAGTGTGTGTGCAGGAAGTCCTCCACTTTCTCTCTTGCTCTCTCTGCATCAATACAGCTCCCAAAACATATCTTTGCCATTGTAGCTGATGAGCTCAGATTGCCTTAAGATATTGCTTAAGGTGTAACTGTGCTAGGCAGCCAGCAACAGTTAGGTTACTAGAACATATGCTGTTTTGGTTGAAAAAAAAATCAGTCTTTGAATACTTTATATATTTGTAATTTTTATAAATATATATACTTTATATATTCATGGATATAATTTCAAAGGTATTTTGATTTTGTTTTAATCTGAAGTCTACAATAAGAAACATCCAATCATCAAATCCATTTGATGAAATTAAGCTTAGTTTTCAGTTAAGCATTTCTACACTCCTTCATTGTCTTGAGTGCATGAGCTATTTGTTGCCTGTTCTGTGTACTTCAGAGCATACATATACAGTAGACTTCAAGAGACTAATTTAAGGTAAAAGCAGTCTCCCAGCTGTAGAACATTTTGACATCTCTCTATCACCTATTAACTAGGTTACCTTCCCTTTCTCATTCACTGCTTCACACTATTCCTACAGCAGACAACAACTGCTTGAATGAAAATTTTTAAGTCATTAACCAAATTTGACACAAATAGAGGGTCAACATGACAAAAATCTAACTCTTGTAATACTGTTCAAAAGCTACAGACCACAATATAAGGACTTGCAGTGGTCACTGGTAGAGTCTCTTCAGGTATTCTTAGATGCTGGTATTTAAATGTGAGACTAAACCAAGTAAGGTACAATGCTGGAACTCTTGAACAGGGCAACACCATGCACTGTATAATGCTCCTGGTCTTACGGGAGATTATGTGTTACATCCCTTTATAGAGCAACTCTCCTTGGTAAACAGAGGCAAATTGTCATTCAGAAATGTAAAAGATCAGCTTTAGCATAAATCCTGAACTCCTTCCTATGCTGAATGACTGACACAGCAGGCTCACTTCAGCATGCAGAAGTCTCCAATGCTTTTCTTGTTTTATGTAGCAACAGACCTGCATTTTCACTCAGGGATGCAGGTTCTTCCTTCTTAGCAGAAAGTTACTAGCATGAGATTGACAGGATTAGATTTGTTTGATTTATTAAATCCTGATAGTATGGGACAAAGAGAGGTGGGATTCAAGTGAACTAAGAGATCTTACCGTGGTCTCCCATCGGAAAATGTTGCTGTGGAAACAGAGCCAGTTTTCAGAGAGATACAAGCGTCCTTGCAGCAGGATATCCTTCTGGAGAGCACAGGCATAATCTATGTGTAGAGAGCAAGAGCAAGTTTATTCACCTATTGCAGCTCAGTTGAACCCAAATCTGTTAACTTAAAATGAGATAATAATGTTGTAATACAAATAAAAAGCCATTTCTTTCACTCTTCAAAAGTTTGTGAAGGCAGACTTGCACTGGATTGTATCTAGACCATTGTTCTGGAAACGTCCCAAAGCCAGCGTTGATGGAATTACCTGTGTGAGGATAGTACTATGTGTTTACCTCCTGTGCATTACCCTGTATTTTTAGAGAAAAGGTATCAGGCAATATCAGGACTACATGGGAGAAGTATTAAGTCAAATTTCTAAGCGCCTAAACAACAGAACTCACACACATTATATACTATAACAGATTATACTGTCAACTCCTACATAACAGTAGTTCATTTAATGTAGCAAGCTAATCATTTTCCACTAAACAGATGATATCAAGAGAAAAAACTATCTACAGAGTAAGACACTAAAATGCAGCTTGAAGCTATCCAGTTCTTCAGGCAGGGGATATTTTCAGAAGCTGACTGTTGTTTTTAAGATGATACTGCCTCTGGCTGAAACATCCCTATTGAGAAACAGATTTCATCTAGAATGCAATTACCCATGATCAGATACCTCTAATTAAGAACAAGAGGAGAGGATCTGGTTGCAGTTTTTAAAAGATCTCTGTGAGAGAACTTTCATGATTTTAGAGTCTGAAGATTTTAACAAAAGGAATTTTCAGAAGTATTACTTCTAGAAAGTTAAGACAGACTTCTTTTGGAAGCTCCAGCCTGAAGAAGATTACCTCACATATCAAAAATATCCAAGATGTACCTATTCATGCAGAATGATAACATTACCAAGAAGTTTGCATCTGAATTCTATGTTTGGAGGAGAGACCTAAAAACATTGGAGGACTGAGCAAGTGATGAGCAACACCACCATGACCTACATACACAAGAGACAATATCAAAACGAAAGGGAGAGATTAGCATTCCTCCTCCTAAATTTCCAGATTCAGAACTTACAATGCTGCCTGTAAGCAACATATTCAGATAAATTAAAGTTAGTGGCATTCCTTTAAACTCCCATTTCAAAAGTCATTTCCCTTTCATTATAAGAAAGAATTGCATTTCATATAATCTTTATATATAGTGCTCATTACAGTGGAATAGTTGTTTCTTTTTTTAACTGTTAAGAACAGGAGCAGTTATAGTTCTTTTAATAAACAGCAGCAAGTAATTGCTTCTTTGAGGACTGTAAAGCCTGTGATAAGTCTCTCTGCATCAAGCAAAGGAAGAGTTCTTTCCTTGGAGGACACAAAGTCCTTCTAAAAGAAGGGGTAGAAAAAAAAAGTATGTAAAGTAATGATTTCATCTTCTGATGGAATAGGTGCTATATCATTGAGATTAACCCACTACTAAATTTTTCTTCAAGTCCTAGGCAATCTGTCCACTGCAACTCTGCTTCAGAGATTGCTCTATGGCTTTCTATATCAATCCTGTATAAGGAGAAACATCAAAGCAATGATTTCAAGTAGTATCCTTTTCTTCTGTACTGAACTTAAGTATTTTTAAAATGCAGAAGGCATTTCAGAGGATAATTGTCTCTTTCTGAGGCTAGAGAAAGATGCTCGGATTTAATTGTTTCTGAGCAAATGACAGCTCTAATTTCTCTTCCATTAACCTGGAAGAAACTCAGCATGCTGCAAGGATATACTGACCGCCTCTCAATATTCACTTCCTTATAAGGTTGAAGTTTATCTGTCATCTCATGCAAACAGTCACAATGCCACTTTTGTATAAAAACAACACCCAGTTCTTGGACAGTATATTTGTTACACAATGCTTAGGCAACACAGCAGGCTTACCTGCATGGCAGGTGATAAAAGAGGGAATAAGGTGCATCACTGCATGAAAAGGAGGAAAGGCCATATATTTGCCTTCATTAGATTTTGCAGTGTAAGAAAATAGGGAGTCAGAGCTCAAAAGGAACATTTCAATGCCAAGAAGTTATACACCATAGTTCTATGTTCTCTGCCACTTGCTTCTGACCACTCCCACCCACCTCATGAACTTCTCACCACCTCTGCTTTTCCCACTGAGCATTACTTCTATGCCTGCACCCACATCATCAGCGTAACGGATAAGCCAACCTCATATACTGGGTCCTGAAAAACCTCTGTTCAAGGCACAAGCCAACCTAGAACTAACAGATCTGCATAACACCAGATAACATGCCTCATGTCCAGTTCTAGCCTGAGCAGTAACTACAAGCTTATAGAGCAGCATGCCATGTTGACAAAGACACACAAGTGCACAGTACACGATGTCACGATAAAATGAAGACTGGTCTGTGTTTCCCAATGGTCTCCTATGATTGCACACTTAAATACTGAATTTTGTGTCCCCATACCACATAGCTGGCATTTGTCTCTGAAAAGGGTCTTTTAAATTACAAACACTCACTGTGTCACTCAGTCCCAGAAGTCACGTTCATCAAGATGCCTAGGGCAAAGGTCTAGGCTAGTTCCAAGGAGCAACAAAAACCAGCTTCTACTGCCTACTTAACAGGGCCACTGAAGTAACACCCCTTATCTTTGTTTCCAAGTACCAAACCATTATGACTATAGAATCATTCCTTCCTCCCCCAACATCTAGAGCAACTGACTCAAGTAATAAGTAGTTGTCTCTTTAAAATAAGAGAGAGGCACTCACAGGATAGAAAATAAATGGCTATGACACCACAAGAGGCACAAAAAGTTAGTTGCCCATGCTGGAAAAAAACATAACCAAATTCAGTGCTCTTAGGATTTAACTCTGCCTCTGCTCTTTTCACACTTGCATCACACAAACCTGGGGATGCACATAAGTTGAGTTTATGCTCTCACCCTAGCTCATCAGCCAACAGCTTTCAGGCAGTTACATCTCTAATGCTGTCAGGAAGAGTTTTGTATAAAAATCCACTAAAAAATAGTGCCAGGAAGAGACGTTACGAGAGTCCCAATCCTCATATACTCTCCCTTGCTTTCTCAGCCACCAAAAGGAAACTGTCGTTTTCCACAAAGCAAGCAGCACAGAATTAACCTGACTTCCCTGAAGATATTTGATACTAGTTTAGAGACAGGAGAATGGGAAGTTATCAGCTATGGTTGGAATTTGCCATAAAAAACCATCTTGGCACTACTGCAATCTTGGAGTTATCAGTAAGAAGGCAAGCACTTTTGGTGTGATTATGTCTTACCTACTATAAGCCTCTCCGAGTCTGGCAGATGAGAAAACTGTCTCTTGAATTCCTCACTCCTATATTTGTAAGTGGAACTTGAGAGCTGCAACAAAGAATGGTAAAAGGTTAAGCAAACAGATTTATTTTCAGACATCAACGGTGGATGTGTAATTTTATCTTGAAGAACAAGTGAACATTAAAAGACCAATAAAGAATAGGTGGTATCTAAATGCAGTCATCACTGTAACTTAATGCTTGCTTATGTAAGAGTGTGCTTCTAGTGTTTAGGATAAGAAGGGTCAAACTGTTCCCTGTATCAGGCCAGATGCCAATTAGATGGCATTACAGTTGCACGATGGCAACCTGCTTCACTCATAAGAATATGAAAAGCCCCTTCCATGGTTGTCCTCTAGCACAGACTAAATGAAGAGGCAACAAGGCCACAACACAGGAGGTGACAGAGCAGACAAAGTCTTCATGTAGGCCACTAGCTGGATACGACACAACCTAGAACACCAATTTCTACTTGGAGTTCCCTTTTGGGAATACTACAATGCAGTGGATTTTTTGCAAGTTACTATAATTAGACCTGTCTATGATTCATATAATATTCAAATTTGGCAGTAAACTCAGAGCAAAGCAGAAGTATCTTGATAGATTTTAACTCATTTTTATAAATGAATGTCCCTACTCCCATTCAAATAGAGTTTCAACATGTTGTCTACAAACCATTCTTCTGTAAAAGCCCTATTTCTCATTTAGGGGTAATAACAAGGCCATATTTTTTTTCTTAACAGATGTTGGCCATTTATTTTAGGGGCCATTCTACCTAAATACTGTATAAGGTGATGACTCAGCTGGACTATAGCTAAGACAGAAAGAAGTAATTTTCAAGTGTTACCAAAACCAGGTATAAATACAGTATAAAAACCTCTTTTACACCTTTTTTTTTTCCCCCAGACATTTCTAAAGATCTTAAGCACATGACTGCTATTCTCAACTTGAGCATCTGAATTAGTCCAAAACTTGACATTCACCATTAAACCCATGTCTACCATAAGATTAGCTGCTATTTATGTTTAGGGTGGGGGAAGAAAGAGGAAAGGAGGCAAAGACACATTTTTAACTGCACGACCTTGAAGCATGTTTACTAAAAAAACCACCCATTTTTAGCACACTCCTGATGCCTGTTAGTTGGTTACTACCCTTTCATTATGTCTGTGTTCGTTGTCAAAACAATCCCTGAAGTAAGACAGACATATCTTCAACTCGAGGGTCTTTTAATAAACTAGCGTCAATGGTGCCCCTACCTCATCAAGATTTTCACATTTTGTTTCTTTTCCACATAAGAGATTCCTGATTCTTGCAGTTCAAAAGTTTCCTGAACATCACCCTATATACACATCCTATGATGGTCTGTCATCTACCTGTCCTTGAGAATCAAGTTCTTTGGCCACAAGACCAGAGAAGTATTATTTCAAGGTTGTCTGTTTAGGTGCCTATAACACAGGAGAGGGCAGAGTTGCCCTAACTCAGTTCAGCTTTACCAACAATAAAAGAAAGTACTTACGACTGACCACTAGTGAGCACATATTTGCTGTCCACTAATACTCTGCACATTGCAATGTAAAAAGGTAGCAAGGGAACAAGACAGAAAATACACCCACCCTTGCCCTTCTGAGGAAAGTAAACATGAGTGCTTTAGGTGCAACTAACAAACAAGGAAATAGGTTAAATATGTCCTCTAAGTTGTATGCTTAGTTATATTTCAGCTGTTTCTGAGACTACAAAAATAATATTCTTGAAGAGTATGCACTGAAGTAGATAGGCTATGGTTTCTCAGTCTTGCCAACATCGCGCCCCAAAACGCTCGCTTTTAACTGATCATCTGAAACAGGCATCCAATGACTGCATCGTTTTCAAGGCATTGAATTCTTTGCAATTACTCTGGAAAGTGACATGAGGAAAAATGAAAAGTTACCTCATAACTGTAGTTTCTACCTATAGTTCCAGAGTCCCTACAGTTTACACAGGCACACCCCGAATTGACTGAAGTCTGAGCTTGCAACGACAATGCCAACATATAAACAGAAAAAAGAAGAGGTCTGCCATGAGAGCAAAAGAAAGTCGCCAACCTCCAAGTCAGATTTATGAAATAACAATTTAAGAAGCTATGCTTTTAAGAAGAGTTGTGGTTTCTCAAACATGCTGTATGTAAGATGTAAGAGTTACACCGAAATTGGGCATTTTTGTGGTCATCAGACAAAAGGAATCAGGATGAGGAGAATAGGAACATTATAGTTTCACAGATACATTTATATTAGTTCCTCAATCAACCAGTGCAACAGCTCCAAGAATCCAAACTCAAGATATCTTAAGTGTTACTTAGAAATGGAATTTTTCTAGAGCATAAAATCTGATATAGCTTGTGTGAGAAACCCTTGCTGGCATTTAGAAGTGTTGTCACGACTGACAAATAGGCCATAAGAAATCCTCTTATTAATTTAGATTTCTACTGAGCTCTGACATTTATGAAGACTCTGCTCTGAAACCTTATCTAATCAGTAGAAAAATAGTGAGCACATTGAAACTTTTGAACCTTATCTTTTCCTTACTTTGAACAAACACTAGCTCACTTAAATCTGTAATTATTACATACTCAGTATACGGTTTGGTGGTTAAAAGATCACTCAATAGGCTTGGGAAACAACGGGGCCATTTTTAACACTATTGGCACCATCATTTTCCCGAAAGTGAAGAAAAAAAACCAATCCCATTTCTATGAACAGAGCATTTCTCAATCACTATTATAATATCCACAACCTGGCAGCATTTGAGGCAGGTTGCCACCTCTGGGTTACAAACCTTACCAACAAATATTAAAAGAAAAATGGCATAAAATAGGTTGTAATATGGCATTTAAGAGATGAAAACAGCAATTCATTTTTAACACAAACATTTCTATGTTTAATTACAAGCCATCAGGCAAACACTTTGCCTGAGGATAATCTTAGGCATTTATGAGTATGCTATATTTAATCACTAAGGAAATTATTAAGTCCAGCCAACAACGTATTAGCACTCTATCTGAAGCCACAAAACGTACCAGAAATCTAAAAAATAGCATAAGCAGAAAAACATCTTCAGTGTCATCCAGAAAGTTTTACAGAAGACAAGTTATGTAAGAACCAGATACTACTTGAAGACACATAACTGTTTCTCATACCTTGTTTAGAAATAGACCAGAGTCCAACTATATAAAATCATGCTCCAGAAAAAGAAATTATTAAATAGGACCAAGCTGAGCTATTTATATGATAGAAAGCTGTTTAAAAAAACATCTTCTCTTCACATTTACATCATTTACAACAGGTAAGCTGACCTCTCCTCTAGAGTAACACAACTCTGATTTCACCTCATTTTAAGAGATGCATGTATGCCTCCTACTGAGCTTCAGTATCAGTTATCACCAAGTGTTTGGGGTCCCTGAATAAAAGAAGCCTATAAACAAACTGCCCATCCTACTCCCCTTTTATGCTCAGAAGTCTTACTTCACTATGAAAATATGGCCAACAAGATGCATGGCTTTGTTCCTCTGTCTACAAGCGGGCAAATCCATGCCGCTATCTCTATACACCCATTAAAGACCACCTAATGTGCTAAGACAGAAGAGTTGTACTTTCCTATGAAGTTTATAGACATGGTCCAAAGTAAATTTGGAGATATTATAAGGTTAGGATGAAAGTACTTTTTAATCCTACACTAGCACATTAAAACAAACATTTAAATATCCTGGCAAAAACTGTTGTGTTTCTAATGAATTGTTTTCCCTCTTCCTCAAATTCATCTAAAATCCTTCTTAGCATCAGGAGAAAAAAAAAAAAACAAGCCAGTCCTCAGAAGAACAACATACAGCCAGAGAAGAGTTTGATTTTATACAAAAAGTCTACTATAGATGGCATGTATTCTTGAAACTTATTTGGCAAGGAAGAAATAAACGAAACTGAACAAAACATAGCAACATACCACTTCCAGAGAGTCTAAAGCCACACTAGGCTAGGAGAGAGCCAAGTTAACAGCAGTGAACAAAAGCCTCATTTAGCAGCACAAGGCAGGCAACTTTAAAGACCTCGTATACTCCAAAACAGATTCAGACAGACTTATCTATAAACACGAGAACAAGTTCCCTAGCACACTGAGATGGCAGTCTCTGCTAAGGCTATGTGTAAAATGTGTCAAGTCTGACAAACCTTTCCATCACAGAAATGTTGATATAGCTACAGTCATTTTTTCAATCCAGAAAAGTTCATTAGCACCATCAAATCTAACTTAATAGCACAGAAGCCACAGCTATCACAGTTTAGCTCCTGCTTTTAAATAAGAGCTGTGATGACCAATTTTCCCTTTGGGAAAGGTAGCAAAAACTTATTTTACCTTCTCAAATTAGAAGTCAGCCCTGATGGAAGAATTCATCCTGGCTATGGATAGTTCTGGACAGTGGTCTGTTGGTTACTCTTCACTTTGTAAATTACTTTTGGATCCTGAGCAAGTCACTCCATATCTTCTTTTGAGGTAAGGATTAAGCTTCTCAAGTCTATTAGCAAAAAGATTTTTTTTTTTTCAGACTTATTCCCGTGGCTTTTCTGAACTCCCTCCCATATTCAATGTGCTTTGAGAGCAAGACATAGCATTGCAGGAGTCACTGTAAATACACAGGAATCTGATTCACATCTGCTTTTAGGCACAGAATCATAGTCGAAGCTCCACATCCACATGACTACCAGTCCCCTTTATCTTTCCACAGTTCTAGGGCACAGTTTTCCATTTCATCTGAAAACAAGCAGAGGGATCTATTTTGAAAGTGTCAGACCTGTCTGTGCACCCTGTCATAAGCAAACACTCCAGATCCACTCTGTTACAGTGTCCTATTTTCACTAATCATTCCTTGACAGAACCAAAGAAAAAAAATGGGTTAGAAATAACTCTCAGTCACTGAGTACTCACAAGCTTTATCTGCAGTGACTTACTGTTCTTTTGAAGAACAGAAACATTAAAACTTGCATATGGAAAGAACCACTCACAGAATCTGAAGTGCAATATCACCTTACTCAAGGTGACTTACTGTGCTGCATACAGTACCCTGTGCACTTTGGGACTGGATGTATACAGTGTCCACTTTTGGCTTTTTGTGGTTTTTTTGTTGTTGGGTTTTTTTTTAAATAAGGAGCTATTTGTTCACACCTGATTATCAACACAGTTATAGTTAATTCATAGGTCATATAAGCCATGTCAATCAATAAAACAAAAAAGAAAAGCAAAGAAAAACAGGCAACTGTTGCCAGGGTTGGCTCAGCCATCATATTCCCTAGGAGCCTGCTTTCCAAAAGTTCCCATGCTCTCAATGAAATGAAGACAAGCTCTTAGCTACAATGGGAGGGGGAACAGTTTAAGGAGCCAGGGCTATTTTACTTACATTCATTGTACGCCTTCTTTCATCCACAACTTCTCCAGAGAGGGATGTCTCCTAAGCACAGGGCACTCTTCCAGTGGGCTACTGGCAGGCACCGGACTGGGCTGTGCACTAGAGTCATTAAATCCCTTCCTGTGGCCCAACCACCCCCCCTTCTTTGCAGAGGTTGAAGGAGAAACCGATTTTCTTAAGTAGAAAACAAGCCAACAACAGTTTTCTTTCAGTGGCATCCCTATACAGACAAAGCAGCATCCAGCAAGAATCTTAGTGCGATTATTTCTTTCTTCTGCTGGAAATGCAACATGTACAAGAATGAGACATTAAAATACTAGTCATGAGCAAATACTCAAGTTACTGTATTTTTTCAGATTCTGTTTGTTGGAGTGTTTTTTAATCCCGTGAGATCCAAGGCTAAAGGCAGAGTCTCTAGTTCCCCCAAAATGAATGTTACAATTAACTAGTTCTCACTGACACACATGCAGGCACAATAAAAGTGACTGATAATTATTTACCTCTAACACTGGTAGCTTCCAAAAACCCATGTAGGAAGAAGCTCCTCATAACTATTTCATTATAGAGAGCTTCTGAAATTTTGGATGTCCACTGAAAAGCATTTGACATCCAGTGTCATAAAACTTGAGTGCACTAGATAATTCCAAAAGGGAGGCTGCTCTTCTTTGTTTTAAAGACTGGGTCTGGTACATTGAAAGCACTATGTCCCACAGCACCTCAATAGTAGTCCAGCCCTCAACAGCTCTATTGTGGACATCTGTCTCATCAAGCCATCATTGACAGGACACAAGGTAAAGACCCTGCAGTTCTATCTGATTACTGACCAGGGAGAAAGGCCTGCATCACAACAGTTTATCCCATGGTGTAACATGAACTCAGATGAACTGGAATCCCACTCACAAAAGGCCTGTCATCCCCTGCACCTCACCAGTCATCTCCTACTTCAAAGAGCAGGAAAGAAGGTCTTATATTTGAGCTTTTCCTGTATAAGTACAAGCATCAAACTGTGCTGGAGCACAGCTTAAAAAAAACAACCTACAAAATTCAACCAAAGTTGTCACAATTGAAGATTTTGACAGACACGAAAATTCGGCATTATATGATAAACTGGGAACTGTGCTGCTAACATCAGGTTACATAATCAGACCTAGAACAAAAGTATCTTTTTCTTTTTTTAAAGATTTTTTAAATTTGATTTCCCAAACAGAAAGAAAACTCTAAGCCTTAATGTTTAAAAAGTTGAAAGATGTAAAGGTGTTTCTTTGGAGAATTTTAAGATGCACAACCAACTAAAGATTTGGTTTTCTTTTTTTTAATGTTCTTTAGAACAGTAGAAGAGATCTGGCAGAATTTTGTAACACAGTATTTCAGTTTAGAACATGTGAGGAACTCTCCCAAGTTTCTCCTTCATGATCCCATGGGAATTAGCTCAATTTCACAAGCCATTACATTTCATTGGAAAAGGGCTCAGCTGAAGCTACTCCAACCAGCTCCTTGCGAAACAAGCCGATAACCTTCTTATCAATGATAAGAAAGCCTCTTGTCATTAGTAGCATTTATTATTACAGACTTCTCCCTCTCTCCCCCCCACCAAAAAAAACCAAAAGGTTGGAATTAGAATACGTCCTGTTAATGCAGAAGCAATTGCTTTGTAGTATTCAGTATTTTCTTTCTGCAAATAAGCAGTCTAAAGCATTTTTAAATTACGTACTTCTCTTAACAACCCTGATTTGGATATAAAATCTCAAGTTTGGCACACAAACTGAGGAGCAAAGCATATGCTCCATTTCAGAAATAAAACTGACTGAGGCATGAAGCTAATGTAAAGTCAGAAGACACACACTCCCTACACGCACCTCCTCCTCTAACTGCCTGCAGCCTGTTCCAACCCATGCAGATTCCCGGCCAACACTCAGGCTGCCTCTACAGCTCCCCGCCTCCCCTCACCCACTTGCTCATAGCTGGTGCTGGACACCATCCAGCAGAGCTAGTAGCGTTATGCCAGCCTCTGCTTGCATGCCAGCTTGAAAAACAGGCTGAAAGACACTAGCTTTCCAGAACACACACACAAATGCTGCAGCAAACAGTCAAAGAAAACTCAAGAGCTGGAGGGGGGTGTAAGAGCCACTCAGCTACAATCTAAAAATCACTATAATCTAAACAGATTTGGGAAGCCTGACTGCAGTAACATAGGTCATTTCAAGTTCACAAAAGTCCCAAAAGGGGCAGCAGTGTAGAGTACTATCACCAGGGAAACATCAGCTGGGAAAGAGAGCACTCAGGACCCAGCGTGTCTTCCCTCTGCATCGCTGAAGGCCACAGCCCACACATCAGTCTTAAAGACAGAGTACACCTACACAGTGTGGACTCAAATCTACTCTCACCCAAAAATCTGCCCATTGTCCACTTTATAAATCAAGTCCTTGCAAAGAGACCTACTCAGACTGTGCTCCAGAGTGGGGTGGGGAGATCGGGGCATGCTTCATGCACACCTAAGCTCACAAAGTGAGTTATGTTTCTGTCCACCCCTCCCATCAGCTGCCCAGAGGTCAGTTCTTCATAGGCAGGGAGTAAGCACTTTGAAGCAAGGAATATAGGGCTTGGCATTCCCATCAAATCTTTCTGCCTGCTCTGAAAGGGGAACAGCAAGTAGACATCCAGTTCTGCTTTTTTTGTGCTATCTGTCCCTTTCCATCTGCCTAATCAAGACGGTGTCTGCTGCATTTCTGCAAGCAACTATCCAAAGCCAGGCTCTGACTACTGTTCATGCAGGGGTCTGTAAGCAAGGAAGGTTACCAAGGACACCACAGGCTGCATAAGAGCTTAACCCTGCACAGACCACAAGCTCCAACAACAGTGAGGGGCTGTGGAGCTCCTCATTGCTGCACGACACCACCTACCCATCCCCAACTGCAAGAAGCTATCACACCACACAATTTCAGAGCTACAGGAGAAGATCGAGGTGTCCCTACGGTACATCCACCTCACCCGCTGAAGGCCGAGCCTTATACAAGTTGGATCCCCTCGGGCACTTGGCTGAACGTAAAGCCAGTGACTCACCCAACAGTAGGGAAGAGACATCCCTCCTGTAGCACAGTGCTACTGAGGAAGCTGAAGAAACAGAAAAATACACTTTAAGGAATTTTAATCAGACTTGAACCTGAGTGTCTGAAAGGGGAAGGTAATTGAACACAGTGAGGCTATGTTTACAGTCATTTTGCTGGCCACAACTGCTCACTAGGATTAAGCAGTGCACCTAGTTGGGTGGTGGCCCTTTAGATGGCCCACAGTTCTGTTGTCAAGATCAGCTACATATGTAAATAGCATGAACTGGTTTCACCAGAAAAACAAGGTAACTCTTCTGCTTTCCCAAAGCAAAGCTAGGATGTATCGCAGAGAATCTCTATGTGCTGAAAGGGCAACAAGATATTGGGAGGCAAATCTATACAGATAAATATTCCTTGCCGATTTCTTTCCAGACTTGGCAATTTCTTTTCATCTGAAAGACAGTAAGAGGACGCAAAGTGATCCCAAAAAGGCCCTGCCAAAGCCTGGGTTCCAGTGTGACTCAGGCCTCAGAAGCAACACGAGCATGAAGTGATTTAAGTGCATTTCCTGTTTATAAGGTTTAACTCAGATTAAACATCTGAGTCTAGACATTTGCAATTAGCAATAATGCTGATAATTTCAGTTTCAAACGTAATTATTTATCTAACTGCTACCAAGTCCCTCTGAGTTTGGATGAAACAAACATTACATTTTTTAATTAGAAGGTTGAGCAAAAAGCTCAAGAGATTTGGACACTTACATCAACAAACATCTTCCCCAACTCTGAACCAGAAAATATGGTGCTCTTAGCTTCCAGGGGGCAAGAATCTCCAACCTCAGATTTACTCAGCAACTTCATCAATGCCATCCATAGCCGACAATAACTTCTTTGGACCTGGTATTAAATTATCCTACTGCCTCTCTAAGATATTAGCACAAGTCAAGTTTACAAAGGTCTTGAGTGCCTAGATCCTTCTTATTTTAGGGAAAAAGAGTGTGGATCTGTACCTACTTTCCTGACTTCAAAGATGCAGCATCCAAGCATTTTTTTGTTCTGTTTTAGTAATTTAATCTACTGTCTAAGGATTTAACAAAAAAAGCAGCCAAATCCCAAACACAAACCCCAATACACTATCAAAAAAACCTAAACTTGTGATACAACAAGCTCTGAAACACTTAATATAAATAAAACAAGTATGTTTGCATAAACTCTGCAGTTGCTATTTTAACATTGTGTAATTGAAGCAAATTTGTCACCCTCCCAGCACGAAGTTATCTTTTAGCTCATTGAAGTCATCTGTTCCCCAGTTTAATTTCCACTCCTGTAACTATACTGTCCAGGTGTCAACAGCCATAAGTGTACTAACAAATATGACGCAACAGCAATTAAAAGCTCAGTCAAGATTATTTCCTTTTGGATAAAAATACATTCCTTTCCAAACAGCAGTTTCATCTGACTCATATTTCTTCCTATAGCATGTGTGTGAAACAATTAGCCAATGTTATTTGTTAACAACATCTGTTCCTTCACCTGATCTTTCACTGCAGGCTGCTTAAGTAATGGGAAAAAAAACCCCAAAAATATCAAATTGCTTGTCTTTATATTTACTTGATGCTTTTAATTAACAGAGGAAAAAAATCCAGATGGTTGGGATGGGACTTCATACAAAATAAGTAACTGTAAGACATTACTTCCGAGCATTTCCCTTCCTGCCACGAAGTCTCATCAAGATTACTTAATACAAAAGCAGATAAATAACTGAATGAATGGCATTGCTCAGCTGCACTTTTCCCTCCTTACTTTGTCAGAGCTGGACTCTGGTATCTCTGATCTGTATTTAAGTTTAGTAACAGTCCGCAAATATTGGTCAGAAAAAAGGTCATGAAGGAAACAAACAATTCTCTTGGTGTCATT
Organism: Colius striatus; assembly: GCF_028858725.1. NCBI lineage: Eukaryota > Metazoa > Chordata > Aves > Coliiformes > Coliidae > Colius > Colius striatus. The sequence goes on along the minus strand of NC_084759.1, from coordinate 118,676,185 downwards.
TACGTTTCAGCAACCCATAGAAGGATACATAAAGACTTCTATGCATCAGGACTAAGGTGAAAAACAGAAGGAGAATATTAAACAAACTACAGCAGTAGTTACATAGTCAATGCAGTAGCAACTGAAACCAATTACATGAACTGTTTTGGTATAAATTACACTGGTTCTCATAAAGCCTGCCAGTAGTCCTGCTGCACTTGAAATTACACAGAAAAAAAGCACTCACTAAGCAACTGCCCCCTAATTATTTTCCTTTTCTACCTTAGAAACCACATTTGATTTTACTCTTAGTTGTTTCTATATTAAAAGCTGCCATTGCATTTGATTGAACTATTCTTGGCAAAGACGGGCCATACATAATATTTCAACTTTATATAAAGATGTAATGCAAAGGGTCAGCTACTGGGAGACATGTAAATCAGCATAAGCTGATCAGAGCTACATACACACCAGAGTTCATAATCACATAACTCCACTGACTCTGAACAAGGAGTGATATCTTGAGTACCGGTGGGTAGTCACAGCAGAAAACGGAGAATCTGAGAGGTGGTACGAGCAGGCCAAAGTTCTGAACTACTTTATCTGTCCTTTTCCTAGGGGCTTTAGGGGGATGCAGTAACAAATACATAGATATCCCAAGTGCAGGCTTTACTGATTCTGCAACTAGCTTCAATAGAAAAGCACTACCTAAAAAAAACAAACCAAAAACCCATTTACTCCATGTAACTTCTAAAATGCTACCAGTATCACCAAGGAATCTCAACACAACTCAATTAGTACACCACTATCTCCCCCACAGAATGACAAAATATAACTTCCAGAGTAGTCATTAGCAGAAAAGCCACCTCTACTCTTGTCTAGAACGCTCTTAGGTTTTTCAATAGGTAAGTGTGTGTCCCAAGTAATCTAAACCTCAATAAGATTTTAGATTTTGATTTCTGTTTTTCCTTAAGCACTTCCTGGAGAATTTTCTATTTGTAGTTGCTGCTAATGACTTAATTAAATGTATCACTAAATAATCACATCCTGTACAGTTTTGTTTACCTGTCTTCTTTCCCTCCAAGTAGCTCACTTGTAGCGGACTTGAAAAAGACAGAGCTACACCACTGCTTGTTTGGCAAAATGCTGAATCACACAGCTGTAACCAATTCAAAGACCATAAAAAGAGCTTACTTCCATCTCCTAAAGTTGTCTTTTAAACCTTTCATTCCACAAGCAATGAACTGCCCTTTCACTAAAAAGATCTCATCATTCAACCAACTCCATGCTGATTTCTGATTTTCATGGCTTTGCTTCCAGTGAATTAAACTACACAAATATGAAGTATTTTCTTCCTGATCTATTAATCTTCAGTGTCTAGGCTAATTCTTTAGATGTATGTAATAATAGCTGATATTACATAGAAGTTCCTGCCACTGGGGAAAGCTTATTTAGACAGGGCACCCACTGCCAGTCTTCTTCAGAGCGGGCTGAAATTGACAGCACTCAAATCTACTCCTGTGCTCAGTTTGGAGATGCATCAACAGCAATGAAGAGATTCCCAGAGCAAAAAGTAGTGAGAAAAATGCTTTAGCCTAATCAGACACATTCAAGTGCTAGTCAGAACTACATAGTTGATTTTTTGTTATCATTTTAAAATGTTGCTTCTGTGTAATCAGTGCTACCACATGGCTATTCTTTTGATTCTACCTAGGTAATCAAACAACATACTCAGAGCTAGAAGTAGAGCCAAAGCTATTTATACTAGTCATGACATTTCAGGAAAAAAAAACAAAATAAAAAAGACAACAAAACCACACAGCGGAAGCGTACTTAAGATTTTTATTCTCTTTGGAGACCTGCAGCATTTATCCAATTCTCCTCCTCCTTAGCAGACTGCTTCATATCAGCAAATAAAAAGAGGACTAAAGTCCTCCTCCGATGTCAAAGGTCATGATGTTTCTACTTCACAACCCAAGCATTTAGAGGCACTGACAAGAAAAGCTTTCTTCAGAAGTAGTAACATACCAAGTACAGGAGATGAAGCAAAACACAGTTACCAATTTAACAAGCCCAGCAAACCATTCCCAGAGTGAACACAAATCTTCAGACAAAGGCAAAAGAAGCATTCAAACTACACAAAGAAGAAATATTTCATCTAACCCTTACTAGTCTTGGTCTCCAACATATGTCAACTTGTAGTTGTCTTCCAAATTGTAATGTATATCCGCATCGTTCCTGTGAATGTTTGAGTCATATGTTTATTGTATTCTTGGCACACGTATTCTAACGCGCTCCCACAGACTACCTCTTTCTCACAGAAACAAAGTCTATGTTTGTAAAGATTGAAAATCTTTTTCCAAATCTTGTGCAACCTCACTTATTAATGTATTATAAAAACTAAAAGGCTTATTTTCACCTTTCACTCTATCACTTGCATGCTTCTACTGTTGTACTTCACACTGACCAACTTCTTCAACTGATATTACGTTGCAATCAAATTGGCTTTTTTAAAGCCTCTTATTACTTTCTCTCCAACATCTCCTTGGCACCTCACATTTCCAAACAAGCCTCCCAGATAAAGCAATTTTCTGAGAGATGCTCATTTGATTTCATCTCTTTCTACCTACCTTTTCGTGGCAAGGAAAGGACTTACTTTTTTGCTCTTTCTTTCCACGGGCATTCTTCTTATTGTAGACATATATGAACTTTCTTTGACTGTTTAATAAGAGAAGCTAGAGTTCCCAGACAAAACACCCTCATTTTTGATGCAAGGATCCTTTTCATTAGCTTCCTTATTCACCTTTACCTTCTTCATTACTGTAGGAGAACACTTAAGACTTTCACGGTTTCTTCTTCCAAGGATTTAAAATTGAATTTCATTTCAGTATGAAGGGTGTGAAAAGGATAAAAAGTTAATTCAGAATCTTGAGTTAGGGCTTCCAGATGTAACTTCATTTCCAAAGCATCTTTGACTTTCATAATTTCTATTTGCAGTTCTCAAAACTAGAACCATTTAATCAAAAGTAGAATGCAAGCTTTACAGGTTTCAGTAAAGAGGGAAAGCCCCGAGATTTAACTTTTCAAGCAAGCTTTTTCCTTCCTCCCGTGAGTTTATAAAAGTCTAGCTTTGTTCACCTGCAGGGAATGATAAAAAAAAAACAAAACAATGCCAACCAAAAAAGAAAAAAAAATCTCATATACCCAACTTAAAAATGGCAGTTAGCAACACTACCAGGTTAATTGCTTATAGTAGTACAGAAAGTTAATTCTTTCTCCAACTTAAAAACGGCAGTTAGCAACACTACCAGGTTAGTTGCTTATAGTAGTACAGAAAATTAATTCTTTCTCAAAATTTTTCAGTAAAGCTATTCAAAAGTTTGAGGGTTTGGGTTTTTTTTGAGATGGGGAAAAATTATGCATAGTAGGATTCTCTTATTTTCTTCCTTCCCTGTTAATTTTTCCTACCACCCTTCTTTCTCCCCACTCACCACAGCCAGGAAAGAGACTACATCCCAGAGGCTCCCAACCCTTGCTTGCTGCTAATTACATGTGCTCACAACACCTACTGAGCATTCATGATACCTGGCCTGACTTCCAAAGGCATGGCACAACTGCCTACTCCCACTCAAATCCATGAAAAATTGAAGTCAAACCAGTCAGGCTCTAACATTCACATCTGGTTTCCATCGTCACAGAAGCAAGAGCATATGCTTAGGAAAAAAAAAGGAGGGGAAAAAAATTCCCCCTTTGAAGCAAACTAAAGCAAATAACCCAGGCAACAAGGCTGATCCATGGATGACTCCAGGCAAGAGTTGCTGCTGTAGCAATTCCTTAGTTTTATTGATTTAAGAGTAGGAATGAGCATAAGAGATCCACGCCTGCCACAGGACATTAAGATCATCCTTTGTCAAACAATCAGTGACACATACTCTGCACATTGCAACGAGTTGCCTTCCGTATTATCAACTACACATTTACTATGATTCAGTATTTAGGGAGTTTTAATGATTTGTTTATATAGTCAGCAGCTGATCATCAACCACACAAGTTATTAAAATACATTTTCTGTCTAAAAGAGCAAGGAAAGATGCCAATGACATTTTAATCAAATTAATTTTTGTCTCGAATTTGTGACTTTCTGCCTACTGTTACTTCTAAGTTCGGTTCCCCATGAGGCTGAGAAAATGAGTATCACAGTCTCCTACAACCAGATTGGCAGAGGTTTTTAAAACCAACCAGTGATAAACAGCACGGCTGGAACTTTACAAGGCACAGCACTATTTAACAAAAGGCAAGTATTTACACAATTCCTTTGTTTCAACTGCAAGGTTATATTTGCAGAACCAGATAAACAATAACTTCAAACAAATACTGAGGTCTTGAAGTATAAATCATGGGCAGAAGGCAACCATTTAACCACACTGGACAACACTTCATGCTCTCAGCAGCTGCCGTTACACAGAGGATCCTGCTCCTCTGAAGTTACAGGCGCACATTACTACAGGAAGCAGAAATTGGCACTGTGAGGACCTACAATATTTCGCACAATACACGCCTAAAGTTCTGTTCAAAGACATTCCTAACCTTCAGCACGTCTCAAACCTAAAAACGCAAAGCCAATAGCACAGTTATATTTTTCAGGTACTATAACTGACCAACTTAATTTCAAATTGCCAAGTTTATCAAGGACAGATGGAGTTGCTAACCGCAAGTCTGACCCCAATACTTAAACAGGTTTCTTCCTCACATAAACTACTAACTGCATTAACGACTGTATACAAACCACCAGAAGTTAGGTTACACAATCTACTTCTCCATCTAATAACAGCACAGCTGGTAGTTAAAATGTCCGTGCAGCATAATTTGCTGTCGATTCAAGCTCAGGAATACAGCTGGGCACAGGCAGAATGGCCTCATATATCGTCTTTGTCGCTGTAGGAGCAGTGGAGAAAGTACTAAACAATTCAAGTACTCACTCTCCAGCAACATAATTCTACAGCACGCTGGGATCCATTTGACCTGTCCCATTTCCATTGGCCCCAGTCTACTGTTGCTCAGTGTAAAAGTACACATGCATTCTGGGGAAGCTTATACTGGGGCCTAAGATGCAAAATCAACGCTCTGACCATTAGAACATCCGCCTAGCTTGAACAGGAGAGACAAAAAGATATACAATCCAGATTTATAAATAAGAAGTTAGGACACTTGATCCCCCAGTTTTGCTTGCAGCTCTGCCACAGATTCCCCATGGCCTTTTTCAGTTACTTAATCTTTCAACTGCTGAGCACAACGAATACTCTGATGACCTCATCAGGTCACAGTAGCCTGGATGATGTTCCCATGCACAAGCTGAAGCATGCCAATTGACTGAGGCCACCTGATGAAGAATCTGAGTCAGGCTGTCAGAGCTGTGAGGAGTCCAAGTCTCTCACGAGACCAGGTGTTAGCTGCTTGTGGCTGCACGCACAAATATTTCCCTTCCCTATCTAAGGGCAGCAAATCATCCACCGAAGTAACAGCAAAATGTATGCTTTAAGTCTACACCCATAAGTTCACCTTCTCTGATAGTATTCAGGAAAAAAAAAAGATAAATCCATCAAAAGCATGGGAAAAATATTAAAAGAGCACTTATTATTACACTCTCTACTTTCAGCGAGGTGTCTCTCTACAGAGGAGCAAAATTAAACCCTTCTTTTCTGCCCTTCACAAACCCCATTCTTTACACAGCACATAGGAAGCTTATTTACTCTTGTGGAAAACAAAGCATGTTTACCTAACAAAAAACTTGATACTAGGAAAGCATATCAGAAGAACTACTCAACACTGAGAATCAAAATTCAGCCCTTAGTATTACAAAACATCAACAATGTCTTTCTAAAGGCATAAAGAGACATCGGATAGACTAACGAACCACACAAGCAACTAGGAGGCAGGACCGGGCACAGAAGACAAAAGTCCTGTCACTAAATTGATACTCAACATGAGGTAAAGAACAGTCTCAGCTTGCACTTTAGTAAGCTGATAATGATAAAATTACCTACCTCACAACATGGGTGGAGAACGCTTTACTAATTCATGACTACAAAGCAACTTGAGAACTGTGGATTTAAAGTTAGTACAGATATACACACACATATAAGAACTGAAAGTTACAAGTAAAACACAAATTAGAAGAAAGTTAAACCAAGTTACCCAAAAGCTCCAGTCAGCACTCCAGCTATATTGAGCAGGACCCTGCATTTTCTCTGTGCACGAACTAAGAGTCTCCTCTGAATCAGCAAGTAGCTGGCTAATAAGACCATGATCCACTTCATGAACTTCCTGTGAACAAAGAAGCAAGCTATGTAATTCAGCAACAGAGGAGAAAGGTGAAATAAAAAGATGTTTGATTCATTTAACAACTATATATTATATGAAACTTGCCATGCTAGTTTCACCACAGCAAGTGGCACAAAGCAATTCCCACTGACAGCCTTTTCCTTGATTTCCCCTCCCTCAGTATACTATATTTGATTATTACTTACATTTTTATCACAGTATTTTCACAGCAGTCCCTCAACTTGCACATTGAGGCTACACAGCCATTTACAGATGGAATAACATCAACACGAGATACATCAGTGCAAAACATACTGCACTTCTGTGAGACCTCCCAAAATTTGAGACAGAGAGGTGGAGGGAGCACTTACCAGAGGACTGACATACATTATTATAATACAAATAAATATTTATACTTAGTTATATACTGCCTGTTGTATACATATGCAAGCGCAACACTTCAGAAGCAAATATTTGTACTCATACTGCTTAGAATGATAACCACTATTCTATAGCACTGTCCCTTGGGTATCAATATTCTTAATTTGGGAAGTCAGGCACTTTTTTATGACGGGAAATTGAGCCACTGAAAGACACTTGTCTCAAGCCACCCAGCAAACTGGTATAAAGCCAGTCCAGGGCTTGGAACAATAACTAAGACTGTCTGTTCTACTGGATACATCAGTAAGTGAGGAAGCTGTGTTTGTAGCCCAAAATGACTCAAACACCAAACCGATGTCGGCACACGCCCACGGCTAGACCGGGGCTCCTCCGAGGCCGTAGCCAAGCTTGCGGCCCAGGCGTGGGGGTACGCTCGAGAGAAGACAAGGCGCGGGAGGCAGAAAGCAGAGCCACCCCAGGCTACGTGGCGTGAGAGCAGGGCTGCTCTCCGAAGGTCTTCCACGCAAACATACGGACTCGCTGCAACTTCCACCAGCTGTTGCTCACCACCCCGTCTTCCCGCACGGCGGACAGACCCGTTAGTGCCACAGGAGTGACGCTCCTGACCCACCATATCGCCGGAATTCAGCAACTGCCACAGCAACCCCGAGGCCGCCTCCCCGCAGCTCAGCTGCGCCTCTCCCCCCGCGGCTCTCGGCACGCGAGACCCTCACCCCGGGGCCCGCGGCAACCCCGCCGGCCGCTCGCCGCCCCTCCTCACCGGGGGCCCGCAGCGCCGCCGCTCCGCGGGCCTGGAGGGCCGACGACACCCCCCCGGCCGTGCCCGCCTCGCTCCAAAAAACTTTCGGGGATGTGGGTGGCGACGGCGGAGCGGACCGCGGCAGCCCCGCGTCCCTGGGCGGTGCTTCCCAGCACTGCCCGCCGGGGCCATCCCGCCGCCGGGCCTCCGGGGCAGCCCCTCGGCCTCGGCGCGCCCGTCCCGTCCCGTCCCTCACGGGGGAAAGGAGCGGGGCTCTTCTGAGCTCCGCTACCGCACCTACCTGCGCGGCCCGCCGCCGGCGGCCAGCTGCTCGCCCGGGGGACGGCGCGGTAGCGGGCCGCGGCGGGGCAGCGGCCGGGGGCATGGAGCCCAGCGGCGGAGCGGGCGAGGAGCGCGCGGGCCGCGGCGCTTACCATGGAGGGGGACGAGGGCGGCGCGGCGCCCGCTAACTGTCTCAGCAGGGCGCACGGCGGGGCCGCGGCCGCCATTTAAAGGGGCAGGAGCCGGCCGGGCCGCCGAGCGCGGACCCGAGGCGGTTGCCAAGGGCGAGCAGCGCGGTGCCCAAGGAGGGGAAGCCGTCAGGGCTAGCGGAGGGGGCCGCGGCGCCTCTGATCCCCTCCTCGGCCCGCTCAGGCAAACCCCTCCGCGGCTTGCAGAAGGGTTAATTACGAAGCCTCAGAGCCGGTGGAAAGTTTTGAGCACTGTAGCAGAAAAAAAACTTCTGTCTGAGGGGAATCGGGGGGGAAGGGGGAGCTACCTCCCTCCTGAGGGAAAGCCCCCCCTACCCTCCCCTTGCTTCTAGCGCCGGCAGCTGATTAAACAGCCTCCGGGCAGCAAATACGGTTCCTAAAACTGACGGGGGGGTTGAATGGAAAAAAAAAGTACCGCCGAGAAGCCGCTCCAGAGGGACACCTAGGGGGAGAGAGGGGAAGGAAGGAAGGAAGGAAAGCCCGCCCTCAGCCCTCCGCCCTCAATGCGCGCTCCCGATGCTCCCCGGCTCGTCGCGGCCACCTCGCTACCAGCTGCGGGCCGGGGGGCCGTGGGCGGCCGGAGGCCTCCTGCCCAACCCAGGCGTGTGCGGACGGGGCTTGCCTGGCCCTCCAGGTGTTGCCAGGGGAGTGGACGGAGGCCGTGGGACAGCTGGCGTGTGGGCTGACTGCAAGCTGAGCGGGGCTGGGGGTGGAGAGGGGTGAGATGAAGTAAAGGAAACGAGTGACAAGGGAGGCCGCATCTCAGGAAGCCCACGCTCTAGCTTTGAAAGCTGCTGTGCAGCGCCGAGCGGTTTCTGCCCAATCTGAGAGCACACAGGGGTTTGTAAAGCTAGACGCTGAGTTAGCACCCAACAGTGTCCCTCAAAAATCAGGGGACCCAACCAGAGTGATAATAGCTTGCAGATTTGTGCCCTCAGGTCACCTCGCAGGAAAAAAGAAGAGCCGTGTGATGTGAAAAGAAATCTCCACCTTGGTAGGCATCTGGCTGGTAGACAATGAAAAGGGAGGGAGGGATGGCTAAGGGAAGGAAGAGTAGAGCAGCCTGGTGTGGCAGTGAGCTTTCTTCCTGCTTCCCTTTTCTTTCACCGCTTTGTGAGAAAGTGGGTTGAGGCTCTCCCTGAAGGAATATCTCTGGGCACTGTGATATCTACCCCTGACACATTAGCAATGCTGCTGGCCCCTTCCAGCTGTTGGCTCAGACAGAACAGCTTTAATGCTACCGTGAGTCTCCAAAATATAAAAAATAACATGTGCTTTATTTCATTTCTATTGCTTGCTTTCTTGATTTGGACCTCACTTAGGGGATCAGTTTACTTCTTGCCCAAAAAATGAGATTCTCCTTGGATCATAATTGGGTTATCCAAGTTGGAGAAGCTTCGTGTTTAACCAGTGGCTGCCAGCAACACTAAAACCGTTTCGTATTCCCTCAGCTAAAAGCAGACTGACCTGATAGTTTTGATGAAGCATGTCCCATTTAATGGAAGATTCACAAGACATTTGCTGTTACTGGATGAAATTAACATAAACAGCATTTGCAGGAACAACAGTAGTATGTCCATCACAACACACCTGAAAGGTTTTTTTAGAAACACACCAAATACTTGGGTTTAAATCAGACACTGTTTGGATGCCTTTCGTACAGCTCCATCATCCCATGCTGACTTCTCTGACACACGGTCACGGCTGGTACTGTAAGCATAATTTGGGCCCAGTTCATGATCTACCACGTGCCTTTGATTTTACTGGTTATTCCCTCCCCATAAATCTTGATTGGTTTTGACTCCTCTAAATGTTTCCTTTCAGAGATGTTTTGGTTTTGCTCACTACCACTATGGCAGTAATGCCTTCAGAAGACCCTCACAATCTACCTTCCAACTTTTCTACTGAAGCACTGTGTTGCTCTGCACTTGGTCACAGTTACCTTCAAAATATATAGTTTACTTCAGAGTGATTCCCTCCTGGTAATCCCACGTATTCCCTCTCTCCCAACCTGCTTCGAGAAGAGGTGAAATATTTGCCTTTATGTTCTTTTAGCTGTACTCCCTCTAGCCTATTCTGCTTTAACTGATAGAAGTGTCACCACATCAAAACTGGGGCAACAAGTAGTCCCTCAAGGAATAAGTTGTTCCTCTTGACATAATTTAGGTCAGCAGAGTTTTGCAAGTCAGATGTGGAATTTCTTGAAACAGTTATAGTGGAGCATCCACATGCAAAGATGCAGATCACAGATTTTATTAAAAGTATATTCAAGAAAGCTGTCTGACTGTAGAATGATGACAGATTTCCTTATGGTGTGATGTAGGCTTTTTGGGGGTCCTTTTTGCTTTCAGACACAAAGAGAAGCAGAAATACTCATGCATCTCTCAGCTGAATTGTGCTTTGTGTTTTAACAGATGTGGAATTGAGTCTTTATTGGATACTCAATTACAATTCCATTATCTGAAGAGTCCTAAAAATAAGCAAAATCGTTAGATAAAGCCAGCAGACTTCCGGAAAAGTGTGTCATGATCCTTAATCCTATAATTGAGGGAAAAGGAGTCGGACAGATAGCAAGAGCCTTTGTGAGACCGCACCTGGAATATTGTGTCTAGGTCTGGGCCCCTCAGTTCAAGAACAGGGAGCTGCTGGAGAGAGTTCAGTGCAGGGCCACAAAGATGATGGAGTGGAGCATCTCCCTTATGATGAAAGGCTGAGGGAGCTGAGGCTCTTCAGCTTGGAGAAGAAGAGACTGAGGTGTGACCTCATTAATGTTTGCTAATATGTAAAGGGTGGGTGTCAGGAGGATGGAGCCAAGCTGTTTTCAGTGATGTCCAGTGACAGAACAAGGTGCAATGGGTACAAGCTGGAACATAAGAGGTTCCAAAGAAACATAAAGAAAAACTTCTTCACCGTGAGGATGATGGAGCACTGGAACAGGCTGCCCAGATGGATTGTGGAGTCTCCTTCTCTGGAGAAATTCAAAACCCACCTGGACAAGTTCCTGCGTGACCTACTCTAGGTGATCCTGCTCTGGCAGGGGGTTTGGACTCAGTGATCTTTCAAGGTCTCTTCCAAACCTTAACATTCTGTGATTCTGTGAAGACATTCAGTAGCATAGCTGCGAGGGCTGGATGCAACAGGTGGAGGTTTGGGGTGCTCTATATGTACCTTTGTGTAAACCCAGACTCCCTTTCAGAGCACATGTGCTAGTTTGGCAGATAGGCCACCCACTTTAGAAGTTGCCCCCTCCACCCTGGTGGCATACTATTTTTACTTTGATGAAGTTTAACTTTTAACTTTTGGTGATAAAGTTTGTTCTGCACTAGAACAAAAATACTTTGGGGAATAAGTTTTACCTATATACACTGTGTGCATGTAGCCACAATGATACTGAACTCCTGTAGGAGTCCAGCTGCTCAGAAAATCAAGTTCTTCCTATCTAGCCTGTGGGGTTCAACAAAAGAGGGGTCTCCTTTTGAGTGTCTGAATATTCTGTGCTCGGCCCAAAGTTCTGGTTTATACAAAGCCAAAGTGAATACAAACATTATCTTTCCTCTCAGAGCATTTTCGGCATCTTCTCTGGGAGAGATCAAAACAGCCCCCAGGAACTCATTGTTGTCACTTCAAACGTGGCTGTCATCCAGGCAGCAGGCAGATCACTGTGAGCTGGAAGCTGTGGTAACTTTAGTAAGTGTGACATTCACTGGGCAGAATGTGAGGTCCTGTTGCAGCAACACACACATATTTTTTTGCCTGTACTACTGGGGAGAGAGACAGAGAGATGGTGAGGCCATTTACATCAGCAACTATGAGCCAGCATGCTGGGAAGCTCTGTGGATCCACAGTGTCTTCATTCCTCCTCTTCTTGCTGGTGGGTGAGTACTACCTTCCTTAATTGGAAGAAATATAGTTTATTCCTAGAGTCTGGCTTGAGAGGTTCTCTCCTTTTTTTTTGTTTACCAAAAAGCAACTTTCCACTGAGAGCTTCCTGAGGATGCAGGAAAACTATCTCTAGTGTTATGCGTTGCATTAAAACATACTTTTCTTTGGAGATACGTTCTTGTTTAGCTAATAGAAGTATTCAGAAAGAGTGTATTTGCCCATCTTGTTCAAGAAAGGCTGTGGATCATCATTGCTGGAAGCTTCATTTCTATTTCGTTTCTTTGATATATTAGAAATCGGTTATCATCACAAGGTAGTTATTCATATCCATTTGTGAAACCCAGCCTCAGCCTAGGGCAAAAGGCAAATTAATTAAGATGAGCAATGTGCACTCATCGATCACTTAATCATAGACAACTGAGAGCTGGATACAGCTTGTATCACACCCTCATGGCACAGGCTGAGTGTGAAGTTGACCTCTAAAGCCAACAAAACCATCTGAAAGATGATCATTTCAGCCTAAGAGGATTTTTATGTGGGTTAGAAATGGAGCCCTATTTGCCCATAGCATCTTCTCCGTTATTGAGTGCAAACAAAAGAGAGGAGGCTCAACTAGAAAGGTCAAATTTTGCACTGACCTCCACCCACTATTTTGGTTCCCCAGTGCTGTTAGCAGCTGGCAGAAGCAGCTTACTGGGCTTCTTGAGTTTACTCCAGGCACCAAAGAGTAAAAGTTTCCAGGACTGGAAGAGAACACAGGTGTTTAATACCCCACCTCCTCTAGCCTGCCTTGTCTGTTTCTCATTCCCAGCCAATGATATGGCCTTACATGGGAAAGTATCAACCTGCAGATTATGTAAAAGGGAGGCTTAGTAGGTGCCCTATTAGTACTGCCAAATGTGGAGCACATTGTTACATTACAGGGAGTCCAGAGAGCTTTCTCCCCTCATGGCTGAAAACTGGCCATGATCTACTGATTTCATATGGCAATGACCTATTAGATCATCTCATCATTTTTCCAGGTCAAGACAAGATCATCCATGCTGTATTTCTTTGTACTCTGTCTAGATGAAGTGCTTTCGCAAAAAATCCTTGCATTCCTCTCCATGGGGGACTGCTACAACCTGCAAGACAGAGGACCTACGCATCACTCTGCTAATGAAGTGATGGACATGAGGTTTGAAGCAGACTTAAGAAGGCATTTGGCGTGGTATGCTCCCAGATGCCAAAATGATAAGAGCATTGTGTATTTGAAAGCCAGTGAGGTAGTATGTTCCAGTTTTGCAACCTTAGAAAACAAGGGAGGTAGCGAGAAAGGAAGGGAGAAAGAGAGGGAAAGAGAAATAGAGAGGGAAAGGGAGAGAGAGGAGAGGAGAGGAGAGGAGAGGAGAGGAGAGGAGAGGAGAGGAGAGGAGAGGAGAGGAGAGGAGAGGAGAGGAGACAAAAACTAAAAACCATGCTATGACCTTCTCAGTGAAGCCCCTAAACAGAGCTGAGGCAAAACAACACAGCCTTTTTATTCCTCTTGAGTTTTTCTTAATTTAATGATTTGTATTGAGTCAAGGATGTTGGATAACACAGGTGACAAAGCCAGTTACTTCATGATAGGAGCTGCAAATAAAACCCACGATGAACAGAAGCAACTTTAAAAGACATTGTTGCTGCTCTGTTATGTTGTGTATGCCACTAAGTGGATGTGTAAAAATGATACCATTTAAATCACTGAAAGGAATGAAAATTACAGTTGTTTTACAGGGGTTCTATATGATAGGGCTGGAACTCTGGTAGTGGAGAATAAAATCTGTGGCCTTTCCTTTGAAACAAGGTAGCAGTAGTACATACTGCTTTAGCTACAGTAGCAGTAGCCATTGAAGATAATGTTTAATGAACAAAGATTTTAAAAGCGTACTGGTGATGAAACTGCTTGAGTTCACTCCAACAAGTAACCAAATATATCACATCAGAACATTTGGTGCACAAAACCTGTACTATGTCAAGCTACCATCAGCTTTGTCAAGTATTATACTTTGTCAAACTACCTTGTCAAGATATTTCAACTTTTATGACTGCTGCATCAATACACTGGTATCTAGCTGGAAAGGGAAAATCTGGACTAAAACTACAATAATGTTTGGGTACCTAATTCTCAGGCATCCGATTCTAATGGATTCCAGTTACAAGGACAAAACTTCCACTTCGAGGTAAAATCACAGAGCATCAAAGAGGTCTGAAGGTTTTTCACATACTTTGTTGTTGCCTAATAGCCAGCTTGTATTTTCTGTATTTTTGCATCCATGAGTTATCTCATGTCTGATATTTAAGCTGTAAGCTCTATACTCCGTCCTTTTATAAGGCACTTAGAACAATCACAGCCCTGCTGACTGAGAGAAGTTGTCAGTGCTACTCCCAATTTGTCTCATAAATAATAACAACTATGAATACAACTGTGATTTTGTGTACAGGCATGCCTGGAGGAACTATTCAAATAACTCAAACCAATCATCAAGGGATTTGGTTTTCTATTGCCTTGAGACATTTGTCCCTGAGCATCGAGAGGCTATTGTGATTGTGAAGCTTTACTAGACCCAGACAATAGCATTCCACACTCCTCTGGTGGCAAAGAAAGACTGAAGACAATGGAAAATCAAGACCCTTCTCTGCAAATGGTCTGCAGTCCTTGAGGGGGCACTGACTAGTATGAAAGGAGACTATTTCACTTGCAGAAAATAAAACAAAAGAAGAAACGTTTCCAAAAATTGATCTGAACTCTTTCTTGGCAACAGCTGTTGGCTTATTTTTCAGAGTTTGTTTTCCCCTTTTTTTGAGACAGCAACTATTCCTCTGATCATCTGAGCCCAGGCTTGTTTCCAGAAATGAGATCTAGATAAAGGCTGTTTGATACTATGATTAGCAGCTGAGTGAGAGGAGGCAGGTTTAAATCCATACTGTAGGCATGTTGTCTGTATTTTTGAAACAAGGGGTAGCAAGACAATGTGGTCCCTTCACGGAGAATGGATGTCACCCTCAGTACCAATACCTGCAGAATGCTCAGGTGCAGTCCTCAGGGTCACTGATAGAACCTGCTAGGGAGGTCAGTCTTTAGCAATGGAGATTCTGCCCACAATTTCAGGATTTCCTATCCTGAAACTGGAAGTGCACGACAAAACTTCTAAGAAGCTCACATTGTGTTTTGTGATACAGACAGTTACGTTAGGATGCACACATATTCACCATACTTGTCAGAACAGAGCTGCCAGTGTGTAAGTGTATGTTGCTTTTTTTGCTTTGCCTCAAAAGCAGTTGAGGCAGCATCGTCAGGCTCTGGAACTTTTGCGGTTGAGAAGAAAGAAGTTAGTGTTGCAGGTGGAAACGTAGCTAAACTTAACCCAAAGCCACTGGACAATGACATTACTCTTCCCCTAGTGCAGCAGTAGAAAGGAACTGAGGAGCAGTAAGAGACCTATCTGTACACATGGACACAATCTAATCAGAAACTAGATAAAAAAATCCCCATCATCATCATAATTACTACCCTCAAATCCTAACTCCAGGAATCATTCTTTGTGCTGATTAGAAGTCAGAAGCAGATGGAAGATTTGTCATCCCACCATCCTCAACCCTCCTCTTCTTTCTCTTTCCTGGTACAGATGTTGGTGTTAGCAGTGGAAATGCAAGCAAGGAGAATGCAGCTGTTACTCATCTAACAGCACAGCCTTCATTGTTGACAACACCTAAGCCATGGCACCTTTTGGTGACTCAAACACCAGCCAAGGAAAAAGCCAAAGAGGGTGAAACTGTGGTCCTAAATTGCCACTTTAATGGTCACCGACACCTCTTCCTGACTGACCTGAAGGTGAAGTGGTACAAAGAAGATGAAAAGGGGCAGATGGACCTGATAGAAAACAATGTGACTGTCTTGCCAAACAACTCCAGGGTTTTCATGAGTGGAGACTTGTTACAAGGGGACGTCTCCCTTGTTATCCTCAACGTGACAATCGGTGACCATGGTATTTACTTCTGTGAAGTTACACTTCCAGATGGGAAGGTGGTGACAGGAGATGGCACAAAGCTCAGGATCAGGAGGGCTCTGGGTAATATTTAATATTATTTAATTAAGTTCTTCTTTGTTCTCTTCCAAAGCTGGCCTACACTCTTGTGGTAAGAGGGAAGCTGGCTTGTTTGGCTTCTGGGAGTGAGGGCCTAGTGTCATAGAAGGTAATAGCTCTGTAGCATTTCTCAATATTTTTGTTAGACCAGTTAATTTTGATTGGCTTGCCTCTGAACAGTTACACAGGCATTATCATAAGAAGAGGCATTTACAACCAAAAACAAAAAGAAGTAATGATTTTATCACTAAAATCAAAGGCAATGCCAAGAATGAAACAGTCAAGTTATCTTGTACTCACAGCTTTGTTTGGCAGGACCCTCATGACTGACAGGTGTCAAGAGACCATCTCAGGGAACAGCTCCAAACTCCTCTTTTTTGACATTGTTTCTCCCAACCCTAACTTGCATATTCATATTCCTTAACTCTGGATGACTTGAATAACCCCACAATAAACATGAGGATCGAATTGTGTTATTTCTGCTTAACTTCATTCACATTACAATCAGAGTAGCATTAAAAGTGCCTGTGCCATGTTTTCTTACCCTCACAAATAGACACTAGGTATGTTAAATAAGGAGATAACTTGCTTTGCCTTTATCATCTGGAAATGTCAAAGCAGCTTTTCTTCTCCTGAAGGCTAAACACATTCCAGTCCCAAAAAATCAACATATCAGAAGGTTTGCTATCTTACTATCTAATTAACAAAAAAGACCACCTTCTGTGTCGAGTAAATTATGCAAGTGCCATTTTCCACTTACTCATTACCAAAGCCTCTAGTTCACAGAGATTCACTCAGCCTTTGCCCTTTTGAAAACTAGTTCTTCTCTTACTAATTTTTATAAACCTACTCAGTTTAAACTGAGCACTAACAAGGCAAGAAAACCATCCACCTCTGCAAGGGCTTGCTCCCCTTGCCTCCATCTCATAGTCTCACAGTGCAGGTTACTCTTGCAATGTCTGCACTCTGGCCGATGTAATTGCCTTCTGTCTTCCCGAGAAGACGAAATAGATCATTTCTGCACTACGCCTGAGCTAAAAGGACAAGAGAATATGAGAAATGGAACTCATAAAGAAATGTTACCTGCCACAAGTCTAGACTGTCCAAAAAACTTACCTAAAATTAAAAAGAGAAATTAACTGTCTCTGTTAACTTGTCCATTATAGGAAACAAATGACATCTATTTTCAAGTAAAGTAAGAAATGGTCCTACAGCAGCTTCATTGCCCTCACTTTGCTGATGAATCAAGCAGCCCCACAAATGGATTTTCACTGCAAGATAGCTCCCTGTATGTGGGAGAAGGGAGTGGGTTTTTCACTGATGAGCTACAGCCAGTTTACTGGATGTCCATCCATTTGGTCAGGTAGCACAGAGTAGTGGCTGCTCTTGTGAATGGGTGGCCTGATGCTTGGAGATCTGTGTGTGAGTGAAGCTTAAATATAACCACATATAACTGTGTAGTGAATGCCTGATCGTACTGTAATTGTAGATAAAACTGGAAGGCTTTTAACCATTCTTCTATTACCTTTCCTGGTTGAGTCACATGGCAAAATGAGTACCATGAGCATGAAGCAGTCATTTAAAATCAGGTCAGTGGTGTGCCATTGCCAACCCGTTTCCCTCTCTCTAAAAAGACACTCCTACTCTGGTAGACTGTAAGCTACAAGGCAGATGCTCTCCATAGCGTGTCACATAACCTTTGTAACTGTCCATCCTACTGTGCTCACCTGACCAAAGGTTCTTCCTGCACCATCCTCAGTCCCAACAAATAATAAAGCCAGAATGCCAACACATTCTTATCTCAAAGAAAATGGGATCACCTCATCTGTGCCATGTGACAGTCCCAAAGAGCTACAAATCAAAGAAAAGTGTTCAGCAAAGCTCTGCCTGCCCTCTGGCGCAGTCTTTGGGCAGGGAGACTGATGACTTTCTCCAAATTGTCAGAGCATTTTTTTTTCCATTTGAAAAGAAAGCATATAGGCATGAGTCACATTAATTCAGACAGCAGTATCTTTTGGCATCCCATAGCATCCAGCTGTTCAAGGAGATTGCCAGGGAGATGGGGCTATCCAATCCCTGAATCCCCAGGAAGTGTAGCAGATTCCTAGGGATGAAAAAAAATCAATACCTCTGTAGTTCAATACACTGTCTCCTGTGTAGAGGCCCATGATTTCATGTCAGACAAGACATCAGCATAATTGATATCATACTAAGCAGCTCCTCTGCAGCCATTGCAGAAAAGATGCTGACTGCATTGCCTGTACTCGCCTGGACAACATCTTACCTTATGCTCTCTACCATCCCTTCTCTCCCAGGCTTATTTGGTTTAGAAGAATCCATTGGAACAATCATTGGAGTTGTGGCAGCTGGTATTGGAGGCGTAGTGGTTCTGATCATTGTTTTAACCCCAAAGCTGAGGAGGTGTGTCCTCTGCATGAGACAAGGCTCTCACCAAGGTAAGGCACACAAACTGAAACCTGGAGTCTCTTGCTATGAACCCAATCACTTATTTCCAAAGGCTTTTTTTCTTTTTCCTCTTTTTTTTTCTTAAGGAGGAATTATCTGTTTACCTACCCCTAGTCAGACTTGGGATCTAGTTCAGGAAATAAGCAGCGTGGATGAAACTCTAACAGGGCTGGCTCAATATTCCATCTCTTTTTAAAATGGTTCTTCATTTATCTTGGGTTGAACTTCATGCATGAGCCTAACAAGTTACCTGTAAACAAAACAATAGGATTTTCTTTAACTACCACTTTCTGCCAAGAGTTTTTCAATGAGATGCTGCATCTTTTAACAAAGTCCTGGGTCTTCTTTGGTTCTTTTAGATTTATGCTGAAGGATGATTCTTCCTCCCACCAACTACATGCTTACATCTGGATTTTTGTAATGCTCATGCACATAAAGGCAATGATGGCCTAAGTGTATGCATGACATGTGGTTTGTAAAGCTCAGTAATATCTTGGCAATCGGGTTGGGAAAACTGGATGGCTTTGTCACATAAGACAAAGAAATGACATTAGAAGAGTATGATATACACAAATGCTCACCTATTTTTTTCCATCTCTGTCTGCTGGTTTAATTACAGTAGACTGACACTGAAAGCTGGATTTTGAAACAGGCTTAGTTCTCATTTTGTGCAACCCAACATGCAGTCAGCATTTCAGACAGCTCAGCTGACTTTCTGCTTTCAGCAGAGAGCCGTGTGGTCTGCATCTCTTCTCCCGGCAACCAAAAACCTTGCTGAAAAAAACCCCTCTCCTCCGTGAAGGGATGCGGGGAGAGCCGCTCTTCCCATTCACTGGAGCGCTGCCGCCACCTAATGGCCAGAGTGGCGGGGGCACGGCCACGGCCACGAGCTCTGCCCACCTTACCGGGAAGGCTCACCAGCCCCTGCTGAGAAGCACATCAGCAGCCCGAGGCTGATAAAGACCACACAGCATCATCCCTTTGCGAACGCTCTGCATGAACAGAGTTCACAACTTCTTTAGCTGCCAGAAAGCCCTGGAAGAGTTTATTGCGTTGTACTAACTCTGTATCACTCACTCGTGCTCTTCCTCCTTCTTTCCCAGCGTAGCTTGAGGTGCAGCATTACGGGAGTTGCTGGAAGATGCAAAGCTTACAGGTGGGCCAACTTCTGATGCCCTATAAGCCAAAAATGGAGCTCTAGATGGAATAAAGCCCTTTGCCTCAGTACTTGTTGTATTTGGCATTTTTATTAGTCTGGCTTTTCTTTTCCTGCAGCTTTGTCAGGCACAGTGACATATTCAGCAGCAAGGAGCAAAACAGCCTTTTGTGAATAAATCCATATGAACACCTGACAAAATCCCACTTAGTTTGGCCACATATCTCTAAATCTAGATTCTGATGAGGCATCTTGTGCCGTTTCCTGCCATTACTTCTCATTTTAAAGTTGGCACTTGAAGTTTGTCAGCTGGGCTTCAGAAGAGATAGAAGGAGCTTGACCTACCCAGGCCCTGCAGCTCCCCAGCTGCAAACACCTACCTGAGGAAACTGAATGTATTACTTCTGGGGATGCAACTGCAGCTCTCTTGTCCCATTGGCTTGCTCCAGCTTACAGGCTTGTAACAAAGAGGCAAAGAAGGCCCACTTGAACAAAGCTACCCCGGCTGAAAAAATATGTGGTTTTGTTTTACTCCTGTCAGCAGGAAACTTCAGTTTCCATATTAGCCTCTAATACTCTCAGAAAAAAAAAAAGCAAAACAAAAAGGAATGATGAAATATTTGCTTGGTATGACTAATGCTTTCCAGAGCCCCCATTTCCTGACATGACAATTGACTCCCTGGTGGTCAGTCACCAAGGGATATGCCAATAGAGCAGAACGTCTCCTGTATGTATAGGACAGCACTGTATCAGCTCTGAAGCATGTGTAGTAGACAAGGAATATGTTCATTTGCAAAGTATGTGTGTGCCTACTAGTATGTAGAGATCAGAAAACCCTGCTGGCCTTTCAACAGCAGCAGCCCAGTATAACTCCGTTTACCTTTGAACACACCTCAGAAGCACCCACAGTGCTGTGAGGCAAGGAACGTGAGGAAAAAGACAAGGGGCTATATAAACTCACACACATCCCCCCATTGGAAGGAAGTTTTGAGCCCTGCCCTGGGCCAGACTCTGCTTTTCACAGAATCACACAGAATCACAGAATCTTAAGGGTTGGAAGGGACCTCGAAAGATCATCTAGTCCAACCCCGCTGCCAGAGCAGGACGTCCTAGAGTAGGTCACACAGGAACTTGTCAAGGTGGGTTTTGAATGTCTCCAGAGAAGGAGACTCCACAACCCATCTGGGCAGCCTGTTCCAGTGCTCCCTCACCCTCACAGTAAAGAATTTTTCCCTTGTGTTTCTTTGGAACCTCTTACGTTCCAGCTTGTACCCGTTGCCCCTTGTCCCATCATAGGACATCACTGAGAACAGCCTGGCTCCATCCTCCTGACACTCACCCTTCGAAGGTCAAGCAATGTGAAAGTACCAAAAAGCCATTTGGCGATGGGTAATGTGTCTCCTCTGCACTTCTGTTTCTACAAAGGTCATGATCACAGTAGAATCTTATCCTTACTTCAGCATGTATGTTACCCTGTCTCTTCTCTCCATAAACCCTGGCCTGACAGAAATTCTCTCACAACATTTTTAGCTCTGGTAAAAGAGGTAAAATTTTATTCCCACACTTTCAGATTCAAAGGATTAGAAGAAAGGTTCTACAAAGACTATTCTGGCCCCCCATATCTGAAATGGCAGGTGGGGTGAGTCTGTCCACACAAAAAGTCTGGCCAGAGGATCAAGTGTGGGTTGTACGGAGCTGCTCCCCAGCACTTAGCTGCTTCTTGGTCACACAGGCACACCATTTTTTCACATCGGTCTGTCAGGTTATCTGCAAAAGAAAATGTGAGCAGAGGATGAGAGATTCCATATCAGACAAAGGCAAGAAACAGTTTTAAGAGGAACAATTCCCTAATAAAGCCGTTCTTATGGAATAGAGGCTGTAAGAGTAGGAAGAGAGGACCAACATATCATGTTGTATGTGGATCTGACCCTCCTCTGTCCCGTCTCTGTCAGCAGGTCTGACCTTAACTATGACTTTAACTATAACAGCATCAGAAAGCAGCAGCTAAATGTGAATTGACAATACCTATCAAAATCTGCTCAGCACAGAATGCTCCCCACTTCTATAACTGTGTGAAGAATAGGGCTTTAGTTCAGTGGCTGAAGATTAAAAAGAAAAATTACTTTAGCTTAGCCTGAGCTAAAAATGTTCCATTTTCCCTCGGTCAGTCAGCTTTCCTTTTAACTCCTCCCTCTCCACATCAGACCAATTTCAAAAGAAAAAAAAAAAAGCTGCTTTGAAAGGAAGAGTCTCCCAGAGGGAGTTTGGAAACCTGAGGGCACCCACCAGGCATCCTTCACTCACGGTTCATGAGTTGCATTTACATCTCTCTGATCATGGCAGAGGAGCCAAGGAAGTCCACAGCATGGTCAGGAACCTGATTTTTATGAGTCAGAGGCTAATGAAGCTGATCGAAATCATATGTATGGAACTATTTATAATACAATTATATGACTACATGACTAGGAAAGGAACATCAAAGCAACTAACTCAGGTGGCTACATTGCAAATGATTGATTTTGGTTTAATGAACCCTCTTCCATCTATAAGGTGGATTAAATGCAGCCATTGGACTAATATTACCTTCAAAGCATGGTATCTTGTTTATTTGAGACTGTTGCTATAGGTTATCCAACACCAAACCCTGCGCTAGGTAAAGCTGAATGTGTGACTTCATACCACTGCACATGGGATTTGCTCCAAACCCAAATGCAATGAGCACAGTAATTTTCCTAGATTTCACTGGACTTTGCTGGATCAATCCTGTATCTGATATATAGGAAGAGCACATGCTCCTCCAGCTTTTCTGAAAAGAACCACATGTTCACCAGTAAAGAGTGTTTCAAGGAGTACTCTGTTTCAATGGAGTACTCTGTCGCTAAGGCCACTTTTTTTCTTAGCTACCAGTCTTGCTTGATTTTCTCCTTGCCCCTCTGCTGCTTGAGTTCTTCCTGTGCCTTGCCAATCACTGCTTGTCTAAAGCAAGTACGAGCCTCTGGCCTGGCAGTCATTTCTGTTAGAGGACAATGATTAGTTTTTTTGACCAGCCTTTTCTAGAGTCCAGATATTTATCAAATGGAATTCACTTACACGTGATGGCATATCTGAAGAACACAGGCTTGGCAGTGTTTTCATTCCCCCAAAAAAAACCTGCCTAACAGTAGTCAAAACTAATTTCTATTTAATTTGCCTGAAAATATCTGTGTTTATGACACAGTGCCAGGCAAAAGCAGTTATTTCCTCTTGTGTAGAAAGGAAAGTGCAAGCAGTTCGGCTTCTAATGTTTCTGGACATCACTACCCTAGGCCAAGCAAGCATGCCTGGAAATTTAACTCTTCATTCCTTTTGTTGGAATGGGGTCAGACTTACAACTTCTCACGTCAGCAAAACCTGCTGTGTGGTAGCCTGGGGTAGGAGAAGTGCCTTCAGAACACATTTCTATTGTTCCTCCCCACGGAGGATGTCAGGAGCAGTGAAGACTGTGGAGGGCTTGTGGCAACCAGTCAATGGATGCTTCTCAGGCCTTGCCTGGACATCAGTTAAGGAATTAATGGCATTTGTTTCACCGATGCTTGTTAAGTCAGAACCAACGCAGCCCAGCACATTTTCATGGGATATACATTGCACAGGGCTCAAATGTGTCATACCTCTCACATCCACAACTAAGATTGCTCTTTCAGAGCAAAAAGAAATAGAACCTTTTTTTTTTTTACCATTTCAAAACAGCTGGCAGAAAATGTCAACCAGTTTTGGACATTTGGGTAAGCAGGAAGGAGAGCAGTTATACATTAAAGCAATACATTCCTTAGCCAGTACTTTGTATCTAATAGTTTGTTCTGACACTTGGAAAAGAGCAACTGCAGATGTGTTCTGCTGGCACCTTGTATCTGCTGGCACATTTCCAGCTGCTGGAGAGGCTGAGGGTTGCACTGGTAGAATATGGTCTTCTGACAAGGTAGAAATAATACTTTCATGTTTGAGCTAGTAGCTTTGATGGTATGAGGGCAAGTTTTACTCTCACATGTTCCTTTTCAGACTTTCAAAGCGTTCTACAATGGTTTTCACCATCAGGGACTTTTTGGAGACTTAGAAATAGAAGTGACAAATTCTAAGACTCAAGTCATCTGGTGTATGTCAAAACAAACTGGTGTGAGCCACTGATGGGCTGTGACTGTGCAATTCAAGACCTTCTTGTCTGGGTACCAGCTGTAGAGCTGAGCACAGCCTACACTCTCTGTATGCCCACAACATTCGAGAGCATTTGACTCTTCAATGCACTTTCAAAATCCCCACTGGAGCCCTCAAGCTTTAGCTAAGAGTCCCACAACAGGCAAAGATGCAGGCTGGTACCCTATTTAACCTGTCTTATAGACATGTGTAATAGCATGGCTCCTCTCTAGCAGCGTATGATGGTAAGTAAAACAGTCAATGTTCCTGCTGGAGAGAGAGAGCCGAAACTGCCACAGAAAGAGCAGCTCTGCGGATGTGATCCCAGGCAGACCATTGCACAGCTTTGGGAAGGTATCAGTCAGGAGTAGGTGTGCTTCATGCAGGCAGACAGAGAGCTTCCAGAGAGGCATCTGCATCCTTGCCAAACTGAGATGGCTTGTTGAATCCATGGCCCCCACTCCTGCACTTCAGCCTAGGGAGCACTCAGATTACCCAAGACAGGTGATGTTACGTCTCCAGCCTTTCTCCTCCCGGCTTCAACTAGAGACTCTTTGCAAGCCTCTTGGAGATTCAGGTAAGTGATGGGAAGAGAGCTCAGAAGAGAACAGACATTTCTCAAAGCTGCTTTAAAACCATCTCAGCACATCCAAACCTACCTCTGAGGCCCACAGAGCTCTTAGGTCAGCCCATGAGCCCACAGAGGAGGCAGTGAAACAAACCCACCACGAGCAAGTATTTCCTTACTGCACTGCACGGTGTTCTTCTCACATGCCCACTGGTACCGCTGTGTCTTGGGGCTGCAGCCTTCCTTCTCTGCCTTGTCATAGCAGCAGTCATGCATGTGGCAACACCTGGGAGAGAATAACAGGTAGTTTGGCTTCAGGAGTCCTGCATGTTTTCCTCAGGCGTGCTTGCATGTACTCTAGGAGCACTCCACTCGTGCACTGCTTACAACAGTGTTTGCCCCATCCTATCAGTCAACTGTCTGTTGATGGGCTAAGTGTCCTGGCATCTCTTTGCCTCAGGAGTTCATTATTGCCATATTTGCTCCCAAGACCACCATGCTTCTTCCTCCAATCTTTTGCCCTCAGAAACGCAGGTCAACACATGGTAATCCCACTCACAGAAACAGAGCTGAAGTATTGTTATGAGGTGCATGACTGTGGCCAGCTGTCTTATGCTCAGACTCATCTCAGAATTTAATTTGGGATGTTAATTCCAAAGCATCTTCATCTTTTCAGATCACCTGGACCTGCCACGTGCTCTTTGGCCCATCCAGTTTCTGAGAGTTGGCTACAAACTCATCAGCCTTAACAGTAGGATTTATATCAGTTAACTTCAGATCTCTAAATATAAACATCTCCATTTAAGGCATTGATCTATGCTGTCTTTATGCATGTCTGGGACACAGTTCACATTATCAAGCTGAGGAGATCTAACGTAGGTGAAAAATATTGCATTTGAAAGTGTGATGACCATCTTCCTTGACCATAGACAGGGCTGAGGGTGACTATCGCAGCTGATGATACCTGTCCTACAGACTAGTCACTGAGATAATTCCCACTATCACTTAATTCAGATTTTACAGAAAACTTGACCCCACTTGAATTTTAGTCTGGTAGTTCAGTGACTTAAAACACACCAAGAAGACATTCAGCACTTAGCGAGGTTCTCTACCAAAGGCTGGTCAAGTAAGGATGCGAGATCAGAGGCTAGAGCCAGAAAGGAGTGAGCTTCTGCAGTTCCAGAAGCTCTCCCTGCAGGACCACTGGGACTTGACAGATAAACCACCCTGCTAATTGTGAAGCATGGAGGCACGCTGATCTTATGGGCCAATGAAGAGAAAACAGCTTTTAGAGAAGTTCTTGAGTCCTGGATGTGAATGTCTTCAAGATGTCTTCAGAAGGGAGCATGGCTGTCCTGGCTGTCTAAATCCCATTGAAGACCTTGATTGTTATCTTCAAGACCTGAGGCTGGCATATCTGAAAAGCCAACACAAGTCTGTGATGATGCACTCTGGGATCCACCATTGTATCCCTCTGGAAAAGTGAAAAAAAACCTTGCAAGAAGGATAAAGGTGCCTCCCAAAGGAAGCAGGGCTGCTAGTATCTTACCCAAAAGCTTGGGAACATCACAAACCTCATCACCCTCTGCTGCAGGAAGATTTTACCCTTTTAGAAATCGGCTTATAGATATGAGAGCTAGTGGGCTGTGTGAGGTGATGAAGCTCTGGGGAAAAAAAACACCACCAAACCAAAAAAAAAACCAAAACCAAGCACAAACAAGAAGATTCATCACTGATACAAACTCTAACAAAATGACAGAAACTAGATCACGTGAATCAGGTGAGAAAGACAACAGAATCAGACCAGTCAGATTGAATTCAGCCTTCAGGTAACCCCTGTGATTACACACAGGTTGAGTTTAGCCCAGTGTGATTTCCCTACTGACTGAGCTCCCGGTGAGCTTTGGCTTACTAGACAAAGTAACAATTTCATCCCACAGTGGAGTCTGCAAACCAAATGCCATTCTTTTTCCTCAGCTTGCAAAGATGAAACCTGCAGTGATTATGACCAGGTTACTCGTTGTACTGTGAAACCTAGAAATTTAAGTCAGCAGGAGACTAGTATCTCCCTTCATGCCACCCCCTCAAAGAACTTCAGAATAGGACTAAGCCCTATGGGATATACGTAGGATGAAGAATGTAGGCTGTATGTAGAATTTTCCCCATCAGGAGTTACAGCAATTGCTGTAATTTAAAAGACCTTATTCAGCTCACAGAACAATTTCCATTGGACATGACGGTAGGAACATGCCTTCGGTCAAATCTTTGGTGGTCCATTAGCACCTCACTCCTGGGCTCATCCTTAAGAGAAGTGAAAGGCCAAAAGAGAGAAGAATTTGCAGCCTTGTGGAAAGTGTGAACATCTTAGCTTTCTCCAAAATATGAGCCCGTATAAAATGTGCCATATGATGTGACTGGGACAGACTATGGCATTGAGCTACAACTGGGGCATGTGTCATCTGGAGGAGCTGATGTAGCTGAGGGCATCCTGGCTAACATACCTCAAGCCAGTTTCAGATGGCCCTGAAGCTGCAGCACAGTCTCAGATGGCAGAGTAGTCCCATCATGTGTGTCTCATGTATGGGACACAGAGCAGCAGAGGTCACAGTGGAGTGTCACTCACCAGGCTGAGATGAGACAGAAAGCCAGCTGTAGAAATTGTAGTTTATGAGGCCTGAAGAGTGAATCAGTAGTCACATCAGTAAAGTTGGTGTCAGTGATGAAGTGTGGGGAGGAGGAACTACATGAAGGTAGACAGGAAAAGATGGAGACAGAAGCCTGCAGGTCATGGGAATGAAACTGCTCTTCATGGAGACTCAGAGGGAACAAGAAGAGGCAGGAGAAGAGAGAACAGATTTTGAAGGGGACAAAAGATGGTCTGTGAATAAAGCAAGGACAAGCAAATGAGAACTAGAGAGGCAGGCTAGCTAGCTGTGAGAACTCACTGCTCCTTAGTGGGCTGGGTGAAATCAAGAGAGACTGCATAAATTCTGTAGGACTGCAGGATCTGGGACATAATTCTGTTTCTCCTTACACTGGTTCCCCTTGACGATACCCATAACTGCAGCAGGGTGGCATGTAGCTTACAACAAGAAGAAGCCACAAGACTGGTTCATACCTTACAAACACCTCTTTTAAAAGCTCTGAAAGAGGTATCTGATGCTTCCAACTGATGATTTCAAATTGTTAATTTCAGCTGCTCTGAAAGAACTGTCAGGGACTGAAAAGTGAGGAAATTTATTGTCCTTTGCCACCTTTGACAGTCACATCCTGCCTGGAAATGCCCTTTCCTGCACCTGGGTCAGAGTGTGCTGTGAAGTTTTTAATAACCAGCTAATACTTAGTTAGACCAATGCAAACAGCGAGACAACATTATGGCAGAGCACTGCTAAATTGATATGGAAAACAAATACTAACATGTCATCTAAAAAGTAAGATGTTGATTCCTCACATCTGGGCTACGAAACAGCCCTAATAGCTACAGACAGCTCCAGCTGGCCCTCAGGGTTCAGCTGGCCAGACCCCTGTTGAGCAAATGCCATTAAGATAAGAATTTGTCACTTTGTGTTTGTCACAGCCACTACTGCATGTCCTTTTGCTTTAAACCAAGGGAGGGGAAATTGTACTCTTCCCTATGAGTTTGCCAGGACTTAGAGGAGCCATATATGCCACTCTGCCTTCTATATTTGGTGTTTTCATCAAAATGCTGAGCACCTTTGAGTTCTGCTTTACAATGAGTTCTGCAGCAATCCCAGGGAAAAGAAAGGGGAACAAGAAACAAATGTTTTGGCTTTATGCCTTGACGTGATGGGCCTGTGAGAGTGGAACAAGAGGGAAAAGTTAGTTACTGGCAACTCCACACCAAAGTCAGTGAGTTAAATAAGTCTTATAAAAAGATCAACCACTCTTCCACTCTCTTCTTTTCCCTACAAAAGAGAGGTGCTTAGAAGCAATCTAGCCCTGTCTAGACAGAAGGACAGAATTACTCACAAGAAAGTTACTCCTTTTGTAAAGGTCTCAGAAACAAACCTAGAAGGGAGTGAGACATTTTAAGCAGTGCTTGTCACTCAAAGCCAGTAGTTTTGCCATTCCTTCTTTCATGTTTAGAACAGCAAATAATGGTCACTGTGACGGGCACAGGGTACTCTGTCACGTTGATTTTTGCAGTAGTTTGCACTAACAGGTATCAGGAAATTCCTTTAGGAAATATAAAATGGAAAATTTTAGGGCTAGATCGAGTAGGGGCATTGACAATTCTTCCTAGCCAAGAACCTAACTAAAAACATTTCTGGATGGCTTGGGTTTTTTGTTTTGTTTTGGGTGTTTTTAGTGTTTTTTGTTTTCCAGTCAAGCATTGCAACTAAAATATAACTAATGCACTTAAAGGTTCGAGCTTCCTTTCTACAAACTATCTGGTATTTTGAGGTATTTCCACTTGAAGAGTCTCATTTTCTGCTGTTAAGATAAAATCCACATCCCATGGAAATCAAACATATTTTTCTCTGTTTTTCAGGACTGCTGATCACTCGCATCTCCCAGAGTCACCTAAACTTGAAGTTCACCCAACATCTACGAAAAACAGTTTTTAAGGTGACTCCGCTCAGCCCTTCAGTAAAATAAATACTCCAAAAGAGTGAAGTTGTGTTTTACTTTAAAGACCTGATTATGACAGTTGATAAAAGGCTAACAAAAATAATAAACATGTTTACAGGGACTGCTGCAGGTGGTGGTAAGGAGATGCAGAGATATTACTGAAAACTAAAAGAAATCTCTACTCCTGAAAGCTATGACACTTTGCAGGCAGTTTTTATTTGTAACACTTAATATTGACTGTTTACATGAAAGGTTTCATAGGTGCAAACCAGGGATATGAAAAGAAGGCTTTGGAAGTGAAATATCTCGCTGCATTAATGAAGACATCTCCCCTAGTTTTGGGGAGCACTTTCCCTTTTATGCCCTCAGAGGAGGTAGCCTTTAACTTTGGCATCTTCCCTTTTTCTGTCCTGCAAATTCAGCAACAGCTTGGTTTTGTAACAATGTGTGAAACGTCTCCAGTGGCTGGATACCCTGGAAAGCTCAGTTTCTCGGGTGAGCTGCACACTGTCTTCACTCCTGATAAAAGCAGCACTTGTGTATTGGTAGCACCTGGCCTGTTGACTATAGATAAACAGATATGTGTGCTCTGTCTTTGAGGCTTAAAAACAGACAAGTCTGCAAATAAAAGGCTCAGAGTGAACAAGAGTCCATCAGAATGGAGATTTACTTGTATGCTAATCACAAAGTATAAGAAAGAAACCTTTGATTGCAACAACTCTTGGACTAATCGCTTTTAACTTCGGGAATAACAAGCACAGCACCTCCTCCACTAACAAAAAAGAGGGGAAATAACGCCATCCTCTTCCCCTGTTGTTCTTCTTTGATTCATTGTAAACTAACAGTCAAGGAAAGCAACAGGTTTGATTACTACTTGCAATGACTGTGATTTCTTCCAGACGATAAGCAGTAATATTCCCATCACTGCCATTTTCAGGACCTGGGTGAAATAACTCTCCATATACCTTGGTTCCTCCCCGTTTTCTCAGGCAGGGCTTTCTTTCTATGAGTAATGGTGCAGCTATTTTATGAAATCATACCCCGATTCTTCCTTTGCCCTCTGTCCTACAGAGCAGCAAGTCCCAAGAGCTCTGCTCTCATCCAGAAGATGGTTAAACCTTCATTCAAATTCCACATGATAAAAGGGTCCTCACTCACAATTCCCCAGTGCTGTTAACATAGTACTAAGTTCCCCCTCCATGAGACAGTAACAAGTCCATGCAGTCACACGAGCAGGAACAGAGGAGATTAGGGGGAGCTGCACCACTTCTGCATATATAGTTGAGGTTTTTCTTACCAGTCAGTTTTATCTTTAGGCCAGCCACGTCCCCCCAGTCCACAGTAACATCCATAGCCAATATATGCCAAGGGAGACCGTCCTGTGCCACACAATATAGCTCCAGCCAAATCGATGATTCCTCGGGTGTGCAGTGAGTGGGATTTTCCCAGAGCACCTTTCCAAACTGCAAAGACAGGGCATGGTGACACACAAGGGTTAAACACACCTGACATTGATTTTAATTAAAGTGCTTAAAGGGGGGATTTTTTTTGTCTTGTCTTGACTGGTTGATTAGATGCAGCCTTGACAATCAAATTAGCTATGACATTCAACCTGCAAAGGGGACTCTGCAGGGGCCTTACTTGTGGGCTGGGATAACCAGGAGGTAGATGTATTAGCAGAGAAGATGTAGAGGGCTGCAGAGGGAGCTCAATTCAAGCAAGTCTTTCTAGCTCTGGTGTGCTAGAATGTGATTGCAGCTAAATTGCACCTGAGAGCTGTATGCTATGTTTTGAACATCATGAAGCCCAAGCCATTAAGCTTTGCAGGGCCTGTGACAGCACCATGCAGAGCCACCTGGGCTTCACTGCACACCAAAGCTCCCAAAGCTGAGTAAGTTTACTGGCCAACCTGTGGTCTCAAGTGGGATGTGAAGCAGCAGAGGCAAAGCACACAACCAGACCTTACCTGGGCTCTACAGAAAAAAAACCTCGAGGTGTCTGTGTTGCCCAAGATATTATCTGTTATGTAAGTTTCCCCTGCTATTCCGTGTATTTTACCCATTCACCAGATGGCAAAAAGCTGTCAGTAATTTGCATGGAGAGATAGCTGGAAGTTCCTAAGCCTGTAAAGGTAAATTTTGTCAAGGATAGAGTGCCTGCAGTAGCCAAGATGTCTGTATGCTGGCTTTCTTTCGATCATTTGGAAGTGCTGGCAACACATTTGCTTCCCTTGGTACATTCCATCTAAATCATAACATCAAGTTGGCTGCATTAATTCGGGGGGGGGGGCGGGGAGAAGCCAAAGGGAGCTCTGTGTCAGCTGAAGTATGAGGATGGGATGACCACCCAAACCAATCTGGACACTGGTTTTGAGTTACAAGTCTTTCAAACAGCGTTGTGATTTCACATGTTAATTTACAACCTTTTCAGAAGCCACAGGCTGTACCTCGCAGCAACTGTTACGGAAACCAAGAATACCCTGCCCTTAATACTCCAACCACTGCTATGCTCAGCTGCAAATGCTGATACTTATCACACTAACGATAGTGACTGATAGGAGTATTTCTTGCTGGGTTTTATCATGAAGCACCAAGGGCGCTTAGCAGTGCTCCAACCCTGCACTGCAAAACCAATCACCAGTAGCATCAAACCTTTGAGACCGACTGCCTGACATATCCACTCATCCCACCCATGCACAGCTGCTCCAAAAGGCAAAGCCTGAGGAAATAGGGTGACTTTGCAGCATGCTTGGATGGAGAAGGATGTGATGCCTGGGAGCTGGGAATCCACCACCCGAGTTGCTTTGCCACCTGCCTTTGGATGTTGCAGCATGCTTGACTTCCTCAAAGTGCTGTGCAAATAGGGACTAATTAATCCTGTAAACCACCCTAGGGCTCAATACTATTATTAAAACAGTTGCTTTCCTTTTAAAACCTAGCCTCTAATCTCCTTGCTTGTGCCTCTCCCCACACCTCCCCGCCTGGCTTGTCCTCCTAGCCTGATCCAAACCCCAGGGAGGACAGGGAGGGTCTCTCCTCATGAAGGACAAGGCAGTGCTTTGCTCCCTCTCTGCAGCCTGAGCCCCCAGCAGGAATGAGCAATTTTCAGCACAGCAATTGGCATCTTGGGTTGTCCAGGTGCAGGGTTTTGCCTCCTTATGCTTCCCCAGGCATTCCTTGGGGATTAAATGCACATTCCAAAGTAACTGTGCTGCTCACCTAAACACTACTCAAGTGTTCAGCTTTCCTGCTAAAAACACATTAGGCAGGTGTTATTTGATGACCTAGTTCCCTTGTCTAAACAGTGAGGCTCAGGAGTTAGAAGGGAGCTCAGCTCTCAGCATCCCCAGGGGAAATCACGAGCTGTGAACTGCTCTGGATTTCAGGTTAAAAAAAAAAAATCATGCTTTTTCAACATGTTGAAGTTTGCAGACCCCAAAAAATGTTCCAACAGAGACAAAAACTTTCATTGTAGGCATTCAGGCCTCCCGAAAAGCAGCTTGCAGGTTTTTTAGCTGTCTTTCACTGACTTCTTAGGCCAGGACTGCTGGCTGGGCTTGGTCTGTTGAAAACAGCTGAGGCTGGTGTAAGGTAACTGCACCTCACCTAGAAGGAGAAAGGCCACTCTTTTTTTGAGGAGCTATCTCGGACGATCAAGGAACTGTAATTACAGTGCAGAGCTGCTCATGAAAGTGAAGAGAATGTCCCAAAGGGAAGTGAGTCTAAAAGACTCAGTGTACTTCGGGCTGCATGCTCTGCAAGAGCTTGACATAAAGTGGGCATCCAGGCAGCCTCTGATGTTCCTGTTGTGTTCTTTGAAGCTGGCTGGGTTTTGAGCTGACAGCAGGTCGCTGCAGCTGAGAGGTCAGCCCCAGCAAGTAAGTTTCAATATTCAGGTGCACAGCTAATAACTTTACCAACAGTTGAAACTGCTTTTCCTGTGCTGGGCAGCCAAGGCAAACGCAGATGGGAAAACCTTGAAAAAGTCTCCACAGTCTCCACTTGGCCACATGTCCCATTAGGAGCATGTCCAATCATTAGTTACAGTAGTAAAGGGGCACCTTAGCAGTAAGCATACCTGCAGGGAGGTGAGCAGAGGTGGCTCTGGCAACTGACACTTGCTATTTCCTGCCTAAACGGACTGTAGGTTAAAGCAAGGTTTCGTTTTCCTTTTAAAACTGTACCGCAGGTATAACCTCAGACCTTCCAGATCAGTGTTGTGTTGCCTCTGTCTGTGGAGGCTTTCTATCAGCTGATAGTTATGGCTTTTTTTTAACAGGCTTCTTAAAAATTATGTCAAATTCAGATGAATTGAAAGCTGCTTGCTCCACAGTCATTGGTGTAAAAAGAGGGTATTTCTAAGGAAAAATAATAAGGTAGCAGAAAACTATTCAAAGAGACAACGAGCCGGGTTTGTACAGCCGTAGCTACGCAAACGGGGAAGCAGGCAGGCAGCTGACACAGCCCCTCGCTGGGAAGTTGAGAACATTCGAGTGGCACTTCTTGTTCTCACGTGGCCAAACCCCACTGATGTGCAGCTGGCAAAGCTGGCGGCAAGGGGAGAGATTGTCCCGGGACAGGGGGAGGTATGTGGAGGGAGAGAGACCCAAAGGTGGTACTCACCTGCCTGAAGCAGCATCAGCATCATCAGCAGGCGAGAGCCCATGGCCAGGTGGCTCCAGTGCTGCTCCTGTACGCTGGGGCTGAGCTGCCGGGACAGTGGCAGCACCTCGTCGTGCTGCCAAGTAACAATCCTCGCAGGCCGCTGCTCCGGGGTTTATATATCCGTGGCTCCGCGCCCATCTGAAGTGAAACACCCTCTTCTGCGATGTCCCTGAGCCCCGACTCGTGCCCAGTCACCCCTTGCACTGGGCTACTTGCTGAGCAAGGAGTGGTAGGGAGAGGAGGGCTGGCTGTGTTTGCCCAGCATCGCCTTAGGGAAGGAGGGGAGGAGCTGCTGGAATGGCATTAGGCTGGCGGTCCCCTGGGCAGCCGGAGACACCCAGGCACTAAGCCGGGCTCCTCCTTTAAGCCGTTTGCTTACAGACCCTGGTTAACCTCCGAGTAGTTGCGGAAAAGGGAAGCCTGCAACTGGGCTTTCTGTGGCTTGGACTCGCAGCTGTGGCGTCCCCTTGGAAAGGTTTTTCTCTTTTTATAGATCCCTCTTTCCAGGCTAATTTTTTTTTAAAATATCATTTTATTTTAAGACTGATTATTTTTCATGTTAAAAAGAGACAAAGCTATAAAAAAACAACAGAAAGAATACTGTTAGCTGCAGGTATCTAATTATAAACTGACCAACAGAGCTAATTCTGAACCACGCCTGAGGGAAAATTACCCTCTCAGCCTGTTACTGCACCTGACCAAGACCAATTCATTTCTTGAAGACTTGTCAGTGTGTAAGTCCCACCTGCAGCAACAGCCCAGCAGTTGGGGACAGTGCCCCAGGGTCAGCCATGCTTTGCTCACTCCAGGCAGATGGATTGGCAAGGTGGCCTCCCCATCACGCAGCCCTCGCTTATCTGGGGCAGCAGGCAATGTGAATAGGAAAGATGGCCATAGTTATTTTGCCTTTTGGATTGAAACAGCTTCACCCAGCCCTTCAGGGCTTTAAAATCCCCACTTCTCTTGGAACAGCAGCCATCCATCCTCTCAGAGCCTAGACAGCTGCCCCTTCCCTCGTGTGGGCACAATGGGCAAGGCTGGCTGCTCTGCTGCGAGAGGAGTGGATGAAGGCTGCTTCCCCTGCACAGTCCCCACACAGGGCTGTCTCAGCAGTACCCATTGCCTGAGTTCCTCATGGTAAAGCTGTACCTCCCTTCTTAATGGCATGGTGTAAAATATTTGCTTGCTAAATATTGGTACTCGAATCAAAGGTCAGCACAAAGTCATTTGCAGGGCTCCCTTCTGCTGAGACCAGCCCTGAGTACAGCAGCCAGCACTCTTTGCCAAGCAAGTTTTCAAGAGAGAGTTTGTATGTTGTGCCTCTGATTCAGGGCAAAAGAGGCAGAAGAATTGGGTAAAACTCAAAGCATTTGTGATCCGGAAATCCTCTGTAATGGGCTGGGTGCTGGGAGCAGGAGAGGGAGGGGGGTGAGGTGAGCCCACCAGTCACCCAGCTGCTCCCTGCCCTAGGTCCTACACAGCATCAGAGGGGCCCAGGAGCTGCTGTGCAGCTCACACCCCATCCCTCGGAAACTCCCTTCAGTAATCATACATTTACTCAAGCAGTAACGCCAAATCCTATTTGTGTGAGCTGTTGCTGGCTAATATTTAACCGTAAGAATATAAGTTTGCAGAAGGAGGATGCTGGAGGGTGAGTGTGCTGTATGCAAGGGCTGTGTGGATGCAGGGCCTCAAAATGGGAAGTGCATGAAGAAAGCAGGCTGTGAAGCAGAGAGAGATCTGGGAGTCCTGGTGGACAGCAAACTGAACATGAGCCAGCAGTGTGCCCTCATGGCCAAGAAGGCCAATGGCATACTGGGATGCATCAGGAAGAGTGTGGCCAGCAGGTCAAGGGAGGTTCTTCTCCCCCTCTACTCTGCCCTGGTGAGGCCTCATCTGGAGTCCTGTGTCCAGTTCTGGGCTCCTCAGCTCAAGAGGGACAGGGAACTTCTGGATAGAGTCCAGCACAGGGACATCAAGATGATCAAGGGACTGGAGCATCCTCCTTATGAGGAAAGGCTGCAGGAACTGGGGCTGTTTAGTCTAGAGAAGAGGAGACTGAGAGGGGACCTCATTATAAATACGTAAAAGGTGAGTGTCAGGAGAATGGGGTGAGTCTTCTTTCTGTAGTGTCCAGTGACAGGACAAGAGGTAATGGAAAGAAGCTGGAGCACAAAAAGTTCCATTTAAACGTAAGAAAAACTGTTTCAGGTGAGGGAGGCCTGACACAGGGAGAGCGTGGAGTCTCATTCTCTGGAGGTTTTCAAAACCTACCTGGACACATTCCTGTGTGACCTGATCAAAGTGAAACTGCTTGAGCAGATGACTGGACTAGATGATCTCTAAAGGTCTCTTCCAACCCCTTACCATTCTGTGACTCTATCTATTATGCTCTTCAGAAGTATTCATTTCCTATTATGATCTGCTTGTAACTCCCTTTTTGCTGCAGAGTGAACAGTTGTTCCAATGCTTGGGAACAGACAGGGTCTTGTGGCTTCCAGAAACCATTGGGCTTTAGTGGACATCACATAACCTAGTGCATCTGTCAGGGCAATGGGCTCACAACTCCGAAAACATTTTTAAGACTGCAGTGTCCCTTGGCCATAGGTAGCCAGGACATCAGAAAGGCAGCATGCCCTAGCAATGTGGAGTGTGACATCATCATCTCCTGGGAGCATTGTCATCGGTGCAAACTAGCATCTGGGAGCATCTCCTTGGACCTGTGTTGAGCACTGCCTGTAGCGGTGCAAAGGGATGGGTGAAAACAGGCACAGGCTATCAGCTGGGCACCCTTAGAGAGTTGGCTTTCGTTTTAGAGCCCTGGTGATGTGTACAGTTTAAAATATTACCTGGTAAAATATATTACCAGAATTAAACTGCATCTAAAACAGAAACAGACAGAATAAAGACATCTTATTTAAATACTGATGTCACCTCAGGCTGCTTAGTTTATAAGACCTACCAAGAGGTTGGGCTGCTTCGTGTGATAGGAGGCCCAGGGAACACACGCACAAGACAGAAGTACACTCTGATATCCAAGACAAGTTGCTGAAATGCCTCTGGGTTCCCTGAAAAGGAATGGCTAACATAAACGTCTCTGTCCGTTTATCAGGAAACTGTGCCAGAGACAAAGCTGGAAGACCCATGACAACAGTTCATGAGTGACACCAAGATTCATGATAATCATGGAATCACAGAATGGTAGGGGTTGGAAGGGACCTTTAGAGATCATCTAGTCCAACCCCCCCTGCAGAAGCAGGTTCACCTAGTCAGGTGGCATAGGAACATGTCCAGGCGGGTCTTGAAAACCTCCAAGGAAGGAGCCTCCACAACTCCTCTGGGCAGCCTGTGCCAGGGCTCCATCACCTGAACAGTGAAATAGTTTTTTCTTATGTTTAAGTGGAACTTTTTGTGTTCCAGCTTCATCCCATTACCCCTTGTCCTGTTGCTAGCTACTATGGAAAAAAGGGATGTCCCAACCTCCTGACACCCACCCATCCAGACTCTGAAGCCAATAAAAATCCTTGTTTTGACGCGCCAGTGCTTTGCGGTCTGTTGTTTAAATTCATGGGCACTCCTCAACAGAATAAAATTACATTTTTCTCTTCTGATTGTAAAGATAATGTCAACAGAGGTGTGTTCATAGCTCCTCCTGGGAGACAGGGGAAGGGATGGTCTTGGGTGGGGAAGATGTAATACAGATCAGGAGCACATACAATTCTTATTCCACCTTTGCAATTACATTTCAAGCCTGACAACTCTAGACCACCCTTCTCGCTCAGCTTTGCCACTATTTTCTAGCATTGCCTGTCTATGTAGTCTAGTGTGCACTGCAATGTCCTTTGAATACAGTCAGCTTTACCTTCTCATTTCCCTGTTGCCCAGGCTTCATTTTCCTTCTGTTCATCTGCTAGAAGTTTTCCTGCTTCTGCACTTGCCATCTCACACCTCTCTCCCTCCACTCTTTGTCCCAACCTACCACTTTCACCTACATCATCATAAATAGCTTCAAGACTCACGCTGGTACTGCCTCAAGCCTCGAGTACCAACAGAGTACAAAGTGCTTTTCCACTGAAGGCCTCCATTCCTAAGAGCAGTCGCTCCAGTTTACATCATGGAACACTGGGGAGCTCTGAATCTTCCACTTTCAATAGGACAGGCAATTAGAGAGTTCCTGAAGAAGAGGGGATATACATTCCATTACCTTCCCTCCATTATCCAGGTTGCTTTATTAGGATGCACCCAGTGTACAGACTGCTGTCTTTTATATTTGACATCTGAGTATTTAGAGAAAGCCAACAATGGGCTACATTTTCGGTGGTGTGGCTACTCCCACAGGAAACACAAAGTCAAGCATTCCATGAAGGCACTACTATGATGACTCACAACCTACTTTCTTGTAGCCCTTATGAAAGCTGGCCTTGAGCTTAACTGCTGTAGATTTACTAGGAGAGGCGCTGGAAAACAAGGGTTTAGCTGCTCTCTTTCCTGGACATCAACCAGTGCTGCATATGGCAAGGTTTTAAGCATTCCATCTGCTGTTGGTCAGACCAGGGTTTTTAGTAACCCAGAGAGAAACATACAATTAAGCTTATATCAATTCAAGTACCCTACAGGGAAACTCTTCTTTCTTATTTCCCCAATCACAATCAGAATTATCAAGCCAGAGTTCATATACTGTAACTTACACAGTTCATATAGAGGCATAAAGTGGTAGGGGTTGGAAGGGACCTTTAGAGATCATCTAGTCCAATCCCCCTGCAGAAGCAGGTTCACCTAGATCAGGTCGCATAGGAACATTATTACCTCCTGGAAATTGTTGTCTTCTGGGCTTCTTACTTAGAAAAGGAAAAAAAACCCATTAAGACAGCAAAAAGAACTCCACCTATCAGGAGGAAGAGAGGACACGGCTCTGCAATTTGTTCTGCTGGGAAGGCAATGTTCTGAGCTGGTCACTTAAGTTTATGTTTCATCCCTGTCTGACCAGCCCCAAACTAAGGGCGTGTTACATAGATTATGTCTCATCTTCAGGTTGTGCTTGCAGTGGGTGAATGATCACATTTGCAGTCCCGGTGCTAATTCTTTTCTGCCTTACACGACAAGGACTTAAAAAGCCTGTACCAAGAACAGGTGAGGTGAAGGCTGGATGCTGCAGTGCTCTGAGGGCTGCATAGCTCAGTGCTTCATGCAACCAACAGCCCTTAAGCCACAGTGAGGAACTGCCAATGTGGAAGCTCCCAGCCTCATAGAGATCTCATCAACTCTCGGGAAAAATGCTTCTCTTGTGTTAAACAAACAATCCTGATGAGGCATTTTGGTTATGACTCCCTGTAATCTTTTGCTTCCAAGTACAGGAATATTTCAAGCTTTACTTGGCTCTCCTGCCTGTTTCTCAAATCAGTCCTAGTACTTCAGAGTTTTGAGACCACAATGAAGGAATAGATAACATAATTGTAATTTTATGTGCTAATTCGTCCTTAGAATGTTGTTGTTTGAGACACGGTGGAATGAGATAGTGGGCTGTTCCTGCTGAGATGCCGTATCACTTCATGGATGCCTGTCACTGCTTAGGAGTTCAGGAGTTCACCTAGTTCACCCAATTCACCCAGTGCACAAGGAAACCGCCTACAATAAAAGTGCTTGAACAGTTCATAGGAAAAAGATCTGCAATGATAAAGAAGTGGGTAAAATCATGCAGAGTGTTTTGGTCTTCTAGTCTGGGCAACAAAGAGGTCAACTCTACAATATAGGTCAACTCTCTATAGCCCTACATTCAACTCCAGTGCATTTTCACCCAGCTAAGCCACTCATCCTTCTTGCTTTGCTCCATTGTACATTTGGAAGCTGTGTACTTTCATAGTCTCTTTTTGCACGTGATCTCCATCACAGTCCTATTTACACAGTAAGCAGCATCCATCTCTGACTGAATATATTCTTCTCCTTCCAGTCAGCTTGGATATGTTGCAATTGGCTTCCAAACTCTCTAACATAAGAGCCACCAAAGGATTCAGTATCTTGATAAGCGATGCTATATTGGATACAAAGTGATATTTTGGGACATATGAGAAAATGAGGCTTCTTTTTTCTCCAGTCAGAAGAACAAATGTGAACACTGTTAAAGCTCATGCTGCTTTGCCTACTCACAATTTCTTCCTGACTTCTGCTTGGAAATCAGCTCACTGATATTTACTCCCAGTGGACTGAGAACATGGACCATTTGATCGGTGCTCAAATTCTCCTGTTGGGAAGGTAGCGTATTACAATATACAGACATATGGGCTTTTTGTGGTGACTTTTCCAGATGTTGCATCAGAGACCCTGGTGATGAGCAGCTCTGCCATGTCTTTCTAAACATTTTAGTGCTGCTTTGTTGGCTCCTTCTAGGAGACACAAGAAAAATTCACCCAGTTGTCCTCACAGTTGTACAACTTTTCATGTTAGATGACGTTCTAACATAACAGCTACTGTGCTGTGAGTGTTCATATATTTCCTAAATCAAACCAGCATCTTGGATGAGTTTTCTAGGACTATCGGAGCTGGTAGCCTAGCTTAATGTATTTCAGAACAAGGATTCTGTCTACTTGCTTATTTTTTTCTGTTTACTTTACGAGTACAGATTATTTGGGTTGTTTTTTCAGTAAGTACTCCAGAAAGCTCTGCTAGACACAAGCAGTCTACTTCTTGGAGTAACTTATCCAGGCGATGTTACTTGTTTCCTTTCCAAAAGTTTAATAGTTGTTTTTTTTGCAGCTTTGCTACAGAAGAGCCAAAGTCACATGCACGCTCTTCCAGTAGCGCTTGCCTTGTTTGTACTTCTCCCAAGGGCACCATTTGCCACTCGTTTAGTAAGTTTAGCTGTAAATAAATACGCTCATCAATCAAAATATACTTCTCAGTAATCTCTGTATTTTCTGATATTTTAACTTTTATACTTTTCCTTGGTATAGCAGTTTGGCTTTCCCTGACAGAGTGACAGTTAAGCCATTGTCTAGCTTTAATTTGGCTTGGCACATTAGCTAGCGGAGCACTAAGCACAACTTCACACATTCAACCACTGCCAAATTGCATGTTTAGTGCTTTGTTTCCTGTTTGTACAGGGAGCAGGTTTTTTTCTGACATGACTTAGTTTTTGCTTATCTGCACTATGCGAATGACAGATATGACCAAAATGTTGTGTTCTGAATCACTGCTTACTTTCTTTTGAAAGAAGTTTTTTCATTCATTTTCTTCTCTGCATATGTTTTTTTTTCTGGCTACAATGACTGTGAGATTAGGGAGAGGGCATCAAGTCTGAGGTTTTGCCCGTAGCTGTAGTTCTGTACTTGTGCATTTCTCTTTTTTGTTGTTGTTGTATATTCAGGGCTCCCCTGTGCTATTTGTTCAAGTATCTCTGTATCATCGTACAGAGCTTTAATTGGAAGCCTGATATTAACAGCCTAATGGCAGGGTTCTTTGCAAAGATGTAAGGATTGGAAATGTTCAACTGGCTGATACTTCCCCTTAACCAGTATTTTTGTAAGTCTTCATCGGATAAAGCTTTGGACAAGGTAAACTTGTCTACTTCAACACATTGACAATCTGCAAAGCAATGTAACCAAAGAGATTAAATGTGCTGGTGCAGTTATCTCTGGGAAGACATTTCTCTTACTTAGAAATACATACTAAGACCTTCTTTGCCTCAAAACCATCAAAAAACTCAAAACAAAACAAACCCCAAAAGACAAAAACCGCAACACGGTTTCAAAACAAATTCCCTGTACCACTGACTCTAGGTAAGCAACAAAGTCCCAGAGCTTCTCCTGGTTTTTCTTTAAGACTCAGGGCAAGACTTTGAAATAAAATTAACATCTAATACACTCAAATTTTTATTTAAAGCACTTAAGTGTGTGATCTGGTCATGCTGAACTCACAGCATTTCCTTGCAACTTTTAAAGATGAAAGTTACTGCATCAGCTTCGTATATCCACAGAGCACATCAAGTGCCTACCATCTTAGCATTGAGATGCTAGAGACTCTCTTCAAAATTGATCATTTCTACTTGGACCTGACTCTTCTCTCTTTGGGTTTAACTGCTCATAATTGTAATGTTCTCTTCTTGTTAAACTTTGTCACAATGAGAAGATTTGAGCACAGTTCAACCATGTGAGCTCGAAAGAGTTCAAAGAACTTACCTGAGAAAAGCCAGTCACGGGCTTATTTGTATTGAAAAAAAACCACAGATATAGAAAACACAGGGAAGCTCAAAAATGAAGCACTTCTGGTAACACATGATGAATTCAGACAGGGCAGAGTCTACTGCTGGAAGAACAGTATGATGAGAAACCAATATTTTCTACTGAAAGATAATTAAGTCTGTCTTAGAAACCAGTAACAAGGAAGAAAATTGCCTAAATAACCTCTTTTTCACTGACAAATTTCAAAGCAGCTTTTAGGGAACCAGCTGGCAAATACTTCTGTGTGAACAAGCTCAAGAAGAATACTCAGAACAGTTATTAAATGTATCACTAACATGAGACTGTCTTCCCTCCCACAATGCCAGAAGGAATATCAGCTTTATAATTTGCAATTCAGACTTACTTTCCAAATCTTGCTTTTGTCAAGTTCTCTGCTATCTCTAATTTCTGGTGCCTTCCTTTACTGCTCCATCACTTGATGTCTGTTTCTATGTCAGCCTGTTGAACATCAACAATGCCCCAAATATTAAGAAGCTATCAGCTCCCTCCTGGCATCTCCTGGGGTGAAGATGACCCAGAGTAGGGAGCGTAACAGAAGCAGGCAGCTGGCAGGAACAAGAAATCCTTCAGCCCAGAGTGCACTATGTAAATCTTTTACTGCAAATTAAGGTTTCTCATTTTGTAAACACTGGATGTACCAGAACTTAAAACATAAGCTGAGCACCTGGTAGAGCAGACCCAACAGCATCCAGGCCACGTTAAAAAATGTACCAACACTTTAAAGGCATTCATGGCCATGGCTGCATGGCCTAACTAACCTTCCTGTGCCTAACACTTCCAATTAGCTGGCTTTAGGCTTCCAGATGCACTCAACTGAGTGTATTAACAAGGAAGGATGTGAACAGACTTAAGGTCCTCTTGAGTAGGGCCCAATGTGCCTCTGAAGAGAGTAGTTAGCTTATTGTGGTAAAAGAGGCTATGACAGAGAAAGACTGGAGAGGGGAGAACCTGTGAAGGAGCTGGAAGAAGGAAGCAAGAAGACAGAGAGGGGAAATGACATGTCTGTTGCCTGGATGATGACACTTCTGCCAGCTCACAAAGGTAGCTGGAGGTCAAATACAACTATCTACTCTGGAACAGCTTTGGCTTCCTCTCCCCCTAAAGCTCCCAGTAGAGGACAGCCACAGCTGCCACGGCTTCCTCTTCAGCTCCCTCTGAGGGACTCTCATTTCCCATTGCGGCCCATACCCCACTCACAGCTCCTCCTGCCTCACCTCCAAATTCAGCACTGGGAGACTGGGGTGACTCGGCCAGCAGCATCACGCTACTGACACCATTTGTGACGTCCTCATCAGCTTTGAGTGGTTAATCGCTTCACAGACTCATGCAGTTCTAGCACTGGACAAACTCTGTGGGTTTATTGCACTGAGTTCTGTTGTTTGGTGAGGAAGTAAACCATGAAAATGCAAATCAAAATGCAAATCAAAAGTAGCTAGTTGAATAGACTGGGTGCAAGACAAAAGGGATTTGTTTGCAAAAGAAACTACTGCAACAACCCCAAAGCCACTTGGAAAGAAGCGCCTGTTTCTGGTGATGATGAACTCCACCCTTTGCTCAAGCAAAATAACTCAATGAGGGTGTGATAAATTACTTGAGTAAAGTCACTGGGATCACAATATCATCCCCTCAAGTAGTTTGTTTAGGGAACCAGGAGTGGTAAGGGAGCATG
Source organism: Colius striatus (assembly GCF_028858725.1). Classification (NCBI taxonomy): domain Eukaryota; kingdom Metazoa; phylum Chordata; class Aves; order Coliiformes; family Coliidae; genus Colius; species Colius striatus. The sequence continues at coordinate 118,632,748 of NC_084759.1, read as the reverse complement.
GTCCAGTGCAGAGCTGAGAACCAGGAAGAGGCTGTAGGACCAGTTCTCCATCACCTGTAGCCAGGAAGGCTCTGGCAGAGCTGAGGCATCACAGAAAATTAGCACCTGCTCTGCACTGCCATTCCAGCACACTCCTGGCCTCATCCAGACAGAGATTTATGTTTACCCAAGATGCACATCAGTTTGGTGATTAACTTGTGGATTAAATCAACAATTAAGTCAACATCAGTGTAAACATATCGGATAGTCAGCTTTGGCGCTCTTCACATGTGTTTGTAAAAATCCTCTGATAATGAGGGAGGTTTGTCAGTGAATTTACATAGAAACCATTTAACATAAAAATGTATTGCCATGGCCACTTAACCAACAGCTTCAGTTGTAGAGAAACGTCTCAATCAAATTAGATCAAGGAGCAAGATGTTCTTGGCCTCAGAGAAAGAAAAAAACCCATAATCAGCACAGTACTGATTTGGTAGCTCAGCCCAAGAGTATACTGATGGCATATCATGGCTGGACACTGCTGGGAAAGGCTCTCATGGCATTCACCAGACAGTGAGAAGGACACCTGAAACTAACACTTTCAACTGACACAAATCTCCACCACTGAGCTTGTGGGTACAGAAACATAAGCTGCAGTCCCTCCACTGGGAAGGGTCTTCCTTGGTTCCTCCAGGCAGACAGCTGAGGATGGTTCCTCCACAAAGAGACCACGTGCTGCTTCTTCACAGGGCTCTTCCATCTTCCTAACAACGGAGGCATTGTAGTGCAAACCCTTTCATCATGAGGATGATAAAACGTGAAGTTACCATGGTGACTGGTCCACAACCATGGCTCAGTCAAGTTAATGTGCAGCAAAACACATGTGTTAAGCTGTAGAAGCTAAATGGAAAAAGGACTGATCTTAAAGGTCTAGACACGTGGTAGGTCCTAACATAGGACAGACTAACAAATCCTTGCTAACAAAACTCTCTGGAAACACTTTCTCATCATTTACTTTCTCTTTTTTTGTGTAAAGCTGTTAAGGATGTTTGGATCAAGCTTATTTTTAACAAGTACTCCAAATTATTTTTAAGATGAGCTTGTCCGATATTGAGAACATGCTCAAATTATAGATGTAATGGGTAGTTCCATTAAAAAGTTATGTATGTAAGGGTTTCCTCTAAGATGGTAAGAGAAAATACAACAGTAGGTTATCTTCTTTGCAAACCTCAATCTCAAAAAAAGGATAAAATTCTAAAACCATTCAATGTAAGAGACACTTGAAAATTAGAGGCAGATAAAAGCCTTGAGAAAGCTGGAAAAAGAAAGACTATCTAAAAGCAATCACTAGATTACCTTTTAGGGGGGTTCTGATTAGGTAATAATTAATTTTCATTAAACACAAGGTTCTAGTTTTCTTGAGAGCTTTCACCTCAGAAAACCTAAGGCTAGAGAGATACTTGGGTCCTCTACAAAAATTAACTATCACCTGCACATAGAAAGCATAGAGCACAGAGACATCTGACACTCATTGCTCTAATCAATAAATAAAACAGTGTACTCGTGGTTAACCTTAGAAGGGGATGTAGGAGGAGAGAGAGGAGCGAAATACATTAATTTAGAAGAGAATTTAGAAGGAGAGAGAAAGGAGCAAAATACATTAATTGCTGTCAGATTTCTTTTCAGTGGTCACTGGTTTGTATAAAGGCTTGCCATGTATCAGTAGGCAGAGAGGTGCTTGTTAAGTGTAATTTTGCATATTACAGCCTTCCAGTTACAGGGTATCCATTCTTCCACTGTCATCTGTCTGAACCAGAACTTGAACAAAGGCTTCACTTTGCACTCTGTAGCTTTGAAAGTTGTAGTTTTAAAAATATAGGGCAAGAATAATATTCTACAGCAGCAGAGGAGTTAGCAGTAAACATGCAAACTTTTGTTCCTTTCCTCTTAGAAAATGGGTTATAAAGAGGTTGTATATAAGGAAACTCTAGCTATTCTTGAGGAAATGGGGAGAAAAAATAAGAAAAGAAGCTTCAAGATGTTATCTTCTGTCTGCTGAGATACACAGTCCACTCAAGCAGGAAATACACACAGATAGAGGTGGACAGTCAGTCCGAGATGTAACGATGACAAGCTGCTGATATTTCAAAACTTCTCTTTGAATGGCAGGTGCTGCCTGAGTGCAGACAAGGTTAACAAACAGGAAAGAGCTTTTCAGAAGTCACAGCCTTCAGTTACAGAACTACACCACCACTGTAAGAGACAGACAGAGAGCTGCTACAGAACTGGGTGTGAACCATCAGTGACAAAGAACAGAACAAAAACTGCTCCCAACCAACCAAAAAAAAATCCCCCCTGAACGCCTTCCTTAAAACTCATTTCAGAGTATTTGAGATGAAGGCAGAGGAGGCATTCATTACCACTCTAACAAAAACAGACCTTCCATGAGGAAAGGACCACCTGGCCACCATACAATCCAGAGGGAAAACTGGACCACCACACATAGTTTCCAGCATGAAAACAGATTAGAAGAGCCTCTTGGGTCATCCAAGACTCTGCTATCACTTGCACACACATATTCCTTTTACAACTGGTGAACTGGCTCCTTTACATGAGAAAGCAGGGGTTTGCTCTATACTGCTTTTTTATAAAGTAAGGAAAAGGGATTGACCGTTCTCTTGTTTTCAGCAATCTCTCCTCTAACATCAGTGGCAACTGTCTTTAGAGCCACAATAATAAAACCCCTCTTCACAGCCTCACTGACCAGCCATTCTCAGAGTTATTTGGAGCAAGGGGAGAGGACAGTGAAAACATCACTTTGGGGAAAAAAATCAGAAGCTGATGCCTAGACTAAATGCTTCACAGCTCTGTGCAGCTTTCTGCTAGTCCTGCTTTCCTCATGGATTCAGAGTGTTGGCATGAAAACAAGCCCAAGCCTGTGAAGAAGAAACACTGTCATATAGGGGCATATTTGAAGGACAAATTCAGCTTGCCTGCCTCACATTGGAGGAACAGAACCATTATGAGCTTCTCTTAAGCAGGAAAAGAGAATTGAGCCACTTGCTTAGGCCACCAGTGTGACAGGGCCATGGTTGAGCAAGAAGGTGTTGGAGGTGGAGGAGCAGTGTGTAGGCTTTGCTCTGCTGCCTACACAGCAGCATATGGGCAGCACAGGCTGGAATGGTATTCCTCCTCCACAGCGCAGTGGAGAACAGTTTCACAGTGCAGAACAGCACCTTCCACTCCTTCGGACTCAATTTGAGGCTTGCATGTCCTAGTACTTCTGACAAATGAGGAGCAAGACAAGCTGAGCAGTTAGGCCTTGTCTGCCAAAGTCAGAGATAAGTAGAGACTCTGAAAAAGCACCGTATCAGTACACATCAGTGGCACAGATTTTCATTTACTCTCAGATACTACATGAGTACCACATTCCCTCTCACAGGGTTAGAATTGGCCCAGACATTACAGGGAGGGAAAGAAGATGTTTAGAAGGAAAGGTGAAAGATTACTCAACAGCAAGAAAAAGAGAATGGTCTTGCACGGCCCACCACTGTTTTAGTCATCCTAGTTTTTATCACCATCCTTGCTTCCTTTTGTAAAGATTCTGTGGATGATACTAATAAAAGAAGTAGGCTGATTCCTACTGCACACAATAAAATAACATAAACAGATATCCCTGATCTTCAGAGAACTCATGACTAGGGCTGTTTGCTGACCCAGCAAAAGGACAAAAGTGTAAAAAACAACAGCCATGAGATGTGATACGAAAATGCCTATTTCTGTGTCATTCTCATCAACAGTATCACAGAATCACATCACAAAATGTTGGGGGTTGGAAGAGTCCATTAGAGATCATCAAGTCCAACCCCCTGCTCAAGCAGGTCCACCTAGATCAGGTCACACAGGAACACATCCAGGTGGGTTTGAAAATCTCCAGAGAAGAAGACTCCACATCCTCCCTGGGCAGCCTGTGCCAGGGCTCCCTCACCTGATCAGGAAAGTCTCCTTGTGTTTTAGAGAAACTTTGTGTTACTGCTTTTGTCCATTACACCTTGCCCTGTCACTTAAGACAACAAAAAAAGTGTCACCCCATACTCTGTTAATGAGGTCCCCCCTCAGTCTCCTCCAAGCTGAACAGCCCCCATTCCCACACCCTTTCCTCATGAGGAAGATCATAGAATTGTAGAATGGTAGGGGGTTAGGAGGGACCTTCAGAGATCATCCAGTCCAGCCCCTCTTCAGAAGCAGGGTCACCTAGATCAGATGGCATAGGAACATGTCCAGGCGGGTCTTGAAAGCCTCCAAGGAGGAGACTCCACAATCCCTCTGGGCAGCCTGTGCCAGGGCTCCCTCACCTGAACAGTGAAATATTTAATATCTTATATTTAATATCTTATATTTAAGTGGAACTTTTTGTGTTGCAGCTTCATCCCATTACCCATTGTCCTGTTGCTAGCTGCTATAGAAAAAAGGGATGCCCCAACCTCCTGATACCCACCTGTCATGGTTTGACATGACAGCCTTTTCTGGTAAGGGGGAAGGGGCTGTAAAGATTGCTCCTGTAAGAAGTTGCGCACAACTCTCCCCGGCTCTGAGCCAGACCCACTTCTGGGGCTGAGCCAATTAGACACCTCCACAATCACTTTTTAAGAAGAAGCCAGAAGGGGAGGTTTCTTCCTCCATCTTTTTTCCTTCTTCTGCCCTTTTTCTTCTTCTTTCTGGTTGGTGGTGGTGCAAGGGGTAGGAACAGTGAGAGAAACAACCATGCGGACTCCAAGGTCAATGATGAAAGAGAGGAGGAGGTGTGCTGGAGCAGAGACTCCCCTGCATTCTATCGAGAGAACTGGTGAAGCTGAGATTTATTTTCATTTCTTTAAAGACCCCGCATCGGCGGTAGAGACTCATTTTGACAATGAGCCCACATCAGGGGCAGCGATTCACTTCATTAAAGGCCCCGAGCCAGGGACAGGGACTATGGCCGGAGGAGGCCGTGTCCCGAGGAAGGGACCCAATATCCACACCTGTAACTGTGGGGAGGAACCCATGACAAAGCAGCTCATTAAACTTATGCCCAGAAGAGGCCTTGTCCCGAGAGAGGGATCCTGCAACTGCAGAAACTGCAACCGTGGTGAAGAATCCACGCCAGAGATATTCATCAAGGACTGCGTCCCGTGTGAGGGAACCTGTATCGGCAGAAGCCGCAGCTGCTGGGAACAACCCACACCAGAGAAGTTTGTTAAGGACTGTGTTCTGGGGTAGGAACCCCGTGTTGGAGCAGGGGAAGAATGCCAGGAGTCGTCCTCATCTGAGAAGACAGAAGCGGCAAAGCCCATCTGTGAGAGACTGACCACATTCCCCACTCCCTGCCCCCCTGAGCTGTTGAGAGGGGAGGAGGTAGAGATATGGGGAGCAGTAAGCTGGGCCTGGGAAGAAAGGAGGGATGGGGGAGGGAGATCTTAAAAGTGCTGGTTGTAATTTTCTCATCATCCTACTCCCTTTTTGCTTTTATTCTGTTCTGTTTCTTGTAGAATAAACTTTCCTACTTTCCTCTCTAAGTCGAGTGCTGGAGTCTGTTTTGCCCAGAACTGTAATGGGCAGTGAGCCCTCTCTGCCCTTGTCTCAATCCACAACAACCTTTCTTATCTTTTTACTCCCATTTCGCTGGGGCCTTCACCATCCTAACGAGGGTGGGGGTGAATGGGGGCACCGAGCGAGAGACTGTCGTGGTGCTGCTGTGCTAGCTGGGCCAAACCACGACATCACCATTTAGAGATTTGTAAATGTTAATAAAATCTCCCCTCAGTCTTCTCTTCTCCACACTGAACAGCCCCAGTTCCCGCAGCCTTTCCTCATAAGGGAGATGTTCCAGTCCCCTGATCATCTTGGTGGCCCTGTGCTGGACTCTCCAGAAGTTCTCTGTCCCTCTTGAGCTGAGGAGCCCAGAACTGGACACAGGACCCCAGATGAGGCCTCACCAGGGCACAGTAGGAGGGGAGCAGAACCTCCCTTGACCTGCTGGCCACACTCTTCTTGATGTATCCCAGCCTGCCATTGGCCTTCTTGGCCACGAAGGCACATTGCTGGCTCACATGTGACATACTCTACAAGGTTCTTTTCTGGCAGGGGGTTGGACTAGATGATCTTTCCAGGTCCCTTCCATCTCTTAAGACTCTGTAACCAGGACTCCCTCTTCTGCAGAAGGTCACTCCCAGCCTGTACTGGTGCATCTCACCACAGACTTACTCATTTCATCAGGATTTATTTCTTCCAAGATATATTAAGCATGGAGTAAAGAAATGAGGGGAATTAAGGCCTCAGAATTCAACAGTTTAGTCTCAGAACATCATTTTTAAAGTAAAATATGGAATCCAGTCTGGCTACAGATGGCAGTGATTTAGAAGAGATACATGCAGACACTGTGAACCTGTGAGAAATGATGGGGTGTTGAAGACCCCAATGATAAGCAGAAGAAAATGTGAAGTTAGCAGGAACCCAAGAATTTAATTACAAAAAAAAAGTCTAACATCTTTGTTTCTGATGACGTTTTCCTGAAAACAGACTACGATCTACACATTGGCTTTTCTTTCCCTAACTAAAATTCACTTCAGTCCATTTCCTCATCCTCCCACCAGATTCATGAAACACTGAAAATTTCTGAGACTTTTTAGTTTTTAATTATTATTTCATTTAAACAATAAGTTTAGGGCAAGATGGGAAAAGAGCAGCACCTTTTAATAAAACCCTGTTGTGTGCTATACAGGATAAATAGATGAGCTTTAAAAAAAGTTAAGTTTATATATGTACATATACACACATACACTAAACCAAATTAAAAGCAGAAAAAAATGGAGAGGGGTCATTTTCAACACAACACAACAAGAAAGAGGAAAGCCTTATTTCACAGCAAGCAAAGCACCACAAGTTCGGATTAGAGTGCACAATCACAAGTAGTGCAGATATCAAACTAGCCTGGGTCCTGTGTAGCTAGAGCAGCACAAAGCTCCATGTGGGCCAACTCATCCCACTCCTTGGCCAAGGCGAGCACAGAGCCTGCGTTCAGGATGCTGTGCTGCACAGGCACTCCCACAGTCAGCTGCTCTGCCTGCATGGGCTTTGGCAGAAGCCTCAAAAACCAGCAAACTAGTGAGAATAAGAGACCCAAAGCTAAGCTACAGGACTGATTTAGCTACAGTACTTCCATGATAGAGGTTTCTGAGTTCTCACATGTCTCTCGTGTGTTCTCCCTGTGTATCGTCTGCATGGGGCACACGGCAGGCAGCTCCTGATTATCTATTATTTGTGCACCGAGGTTCCCATTGTTGCCTACTTGCATCTTTTCCTATCTCTTCATCACCTCACAGCATCATTTCCTATTTCCTCCAGGCTGACAAAGTAATAAAATTAGGAAGGGGTGCTAACCAAAGGGATAGCCACCAACCTAATGAAAGTTAAAAAATAACAATTCTTAAAAAAAATCCAAAAAAACCCAATTAAAAAACCTGATCAAGTTCTGCAGACTTCTGGCAAAGTTTGGTCATTTAGCCCAGAGGTCTTTGTCTTCAGAGCCTGCAGGCTAAACGGTCTCAACTGGCAAGAAGCAGGCAGTACAAGGTAAAATTCTGGCTAAAAGAAAAAAGTAGTGAGGGTTGAGGGGAGAAGAGGCTCTAAGATGGAAAGCCAGTACTTCGGTAGCAGCACTTATGCTACACGGTAGGCTTTCAAGAGAGTAAATTCCTTTCTGTTGGTGCGAGCCGCCCAGATGAAAAGAGCAGCTGCCATAAACTGCAAAGGTGCAGAGACACAGGCCAGGCAGAAGGACCAGCCAAATTCACCCCTCACGTCGGCAGGCAGGGGCAGCTTCTGATGGAGCAGCTCAATCCCAGCTACATAGCAGCCAACGAGGCCCAGCGTACAAAGGCCTGGGGAAGGAAGCAGCAGAGCATCATGAGCTCGCCCTTTGAAATGCTCTGGCTGTGTCACCATGAGCTTCTAGGGGAGGGAAGGGAAGGGAAGGGAAGGGAAGGGAAGGTAAGGGTGGGGGGTGGCAGGAAACCTACCTGCTAGGAAATGGAGGACTCCAGTGGCAATGGCTGGGTAAAGGCTTCGACAGGCACAAGCACAGAGCCCAATCAGTGCCCCAAAGCACATGAGGCCCAGGCTGACAAAAGGCAGGAGAAACTGCAATCGCCAGAGATCTGCGTGTGAAAGAAACACAAGTTTGCTGAAGATTCGCACTTGCTGGAATCTGATCATCTCCCAACACCTTACATTCCCTTCTGCCCACGCTGCTTCTGCTTCATCAGACATTCTACATCCATAGCTAAAAAGGACCAAAGGCTCCACTGAAATAGGAAAAAAGTCATGTAACTCCCAAATTCTTGTACTGCGTTCACGGGCAAAACTTTTGCTAACACATCAAAGCTGTCCTTTTAAACCTGTTGTCTGTGCTACTGTAAAAAAAATAAATCAACACATACTGAGCAAGACACAGACATTTTCCTCACTAGTGACTGCATTTGAGAAGCTTTTTCCTCTTTTAAAAAAAATTCCCACTTGTTCCCCTGCCAGAAGTGAAAGACACTTACAAGTCCGATTCAAATCCGTGCCACTATTGTGATTTCCGGGCTCGATGTACTTTTCCATAAACTGATCAGAGAGGGAAAAACTGATGCAGTTTGTAGTCATATCAGTTTCTGGGTGAAAAAAGAAGAAAAAACCCCCAAATCATTAGGTGTCTCCCCTCCACATCCATTTCCACTCCTCCTTCCCTAATCATTTGTGTTGGGAAGCTCCTCAGAGTTCCATTTAAGAGGAAAAATTACCTATCAAAACAGATCTGTAGGATGCTTTATCATAATTAGTTTGCATAACTGCAGTGAGGGACACTATTCAAACATGCAGAACCTTCAAGCTTTCTTGAGTTATCCAGAGAGAAATGGGTCATGACTGATAGATTGGGAAAGAAATGTGGCATACTCAGCCATGTTGTTACACAGGCTCTTAACTAAAGCTGCACTTACTTCCATGTGCAGAACATAGTATGATACTAAACACTTCATTAAAAAATGGGATGGAAAGGTCTATTTAAAGAAAATACTTGCTTCTTTATGCTAATTTTCTCCCCTTTTATGCCTCAGATTTGCTTTGAGAATGCTGTTGAGCAGAGTTGGCTTAAGTGTCTTCCAAAATAAGTATTTTCATTATAGGGAAAAAAAAAAACCCAACCCAAACTATTTCATGTAATCCTTTTTCTCTGGAAAAAGTGTGTGAAAGTACATTTTTTAAGAGGTTGAAATTTTAACAATATGGAAAATAACACAAATATTGCATTCTGTATCCACCACTACAGTACAAGGTGTTCTGATGTGCTGAAGCACCAGTGTGACATTTGTGATATGTGAGCAAAATGAATGACTAGCTAAAAATAATGAGTCCCCCCTTGATAAAGTACTGTCTTTATTCCACTGCTGTATCCCAGGACTACTTCTAAAAAGACAGTGGCTGGCAGAGCAACTATAACTGTATCCCCAGACAATTGAAGGTCAGAGGGAGGGACAGGGACACAAAGATGCTGAAGGAAGTGGAGCATCTCCCTTATGATGAAAAGCTGAGGGAGCTGGGGCTCTTTAGCTTGGAGAAGACTGAGGGGTGACCTCATTAATGTTTAGAAATATGTAAAGGGCAGGTGTCAGGAGGATGGAGACAGGCTGTTCTCGATGTTCAATGGCAGGACAAGGGGCAATGGGGTATAAGCTGGAACACCAAAGGTTACAAAGATACACAAGGAAAAACTTCACTGTGAGGGTGAGGGAGCACTGGAACAGGCTGCCCAGATGGGTTGTTGAGTCTCATTCTCTGGGGACATCCAAAACTCACCTGGGACAAGTTCCTGTGTGACCTACTCTAGGTGGCCCTGCTCTGGCAAGGGAGTTGGACTACATGACCTTTCGAGGTCCCTTCCAACTCTTTAAGATTCTATGATTCTGTGAAAGGAGGCATGGGAAAATACTTACATGCTTAAACTTGTGACAATAAGATGTCATATGACGTCAATAAGATGACAGTAGATGCAAAAGACAATCAAGTTACATCAGAATAAATTTAGATTAGGTATCATGTGTTTATCTAGAGTTTGTAGCACTGAGAGACACAGATCATTTTGCCTTTCACCTCTTTAAAAATTAGACTGTCTTTATTAAAAAAAACACCACACATCAGCTAGAAATAATTCTTACGGAGGAACAAAGTGGCACAAATATGTTGTGAGGGAGTTAGCACATACCACCCCAGGCAAGCTAGGGAAGTGTCAATTGCTCTTGAGATACCTGGTGGGCTGTACCAGTGAGAGTTTTTGGGTACAGTGATACACCTCCGCCACAATCCGACCGTGCCGTTGCACCGGAAGAGCGCATCCGTGTAGGTCTTCTCGTCTGCCTCCTCACTGACAAATTCCTCCCAGATGACCCTACCGGCTTCGCTGATGTTCTCGGCTGGCGACAGCGTGTGGTACTCGTACCAGAAGTCGGTGCCGATGGAAGCTGCCATGTAGATGGTGGAGATGAGGCTGAGAACGCAGGCAATTACCAGTGCCGTAGCAAAACGGTTATCCATCATTGCGCCCTTGCTGCTGGGAGGGAAGAGGAGGAGAAGTGAGTAACTCTGCCAATGGCACGGTCAAATTCATCCCGGCAGCGTCAAACGTCTGACACCACTACAAGGAGGACACTGAGGTGCTGCAGCATGTCCAGAGATGGGCAACAAAGCTGAGGAAGGGTCTGGAGAACAAGTCTGATGAGGAGCAGCTGAGGGAGCTGGGGAGCTGGAGAAGGCTCAGAGGAGACGTGATCACTCTCTACAACTACCTGAAAGGAGGTTGTAGTGAGGTAGGGGTCAGTCTCTTCTCTCCAGTAATGAATCACAGGACACAACGAAATGGGCTCAAGTTGTGTGAGGGGAGGTTTAGACTGGACATTCATTTTCATCAAGAGTCATTAAGCACTGGCACAGACTACCCAGGGAAGTGGTGGAGTCACCATCCCCGGAGACATTAATAAGACACATAGATGAGTTGCTGAAGGACATAGTTCAGTGATGGGCTTGGCAGTGTTACGTTAGTGGTTGGACTTGATGATCTTAAAGGTCTTTTCCAGTCACAATGATGCTATAGCCCTGCTGAAACCGTCATTGACCTAATAAATATCGTATCCCTTTGCTTGTACTGTTTCCTATTTAAATCAACAGGAGTACATTAAAAACAGCAACCATCACCATATTAGATGGCACAGCTCACTGCCCTTTGTGATCCGGATTGTAGGGAATCACAGAGAATCCATCCAAAGCACCCAGGCAGAAGACTTATCTTTCCTTAAGAGATTACCAAGAGTAGAAGTTATTTTTAGCCTGCCACCCCATAGGGCTCTCACAGCTTGTGTTTACAGCAAAGATAAGAACCAAGCATACACCAAAAAAAGCTCTTCCAGACTTGCCAAGGTGCCAAAACGCCTTTAGGGAAGCAGAGAAATGTATCTAGGCACTAGAGACAGAGCACGAAGCAAGCACTGAAAGGCAAATCTGGAAATGACGGTAAATGCTGCAATAATGCCACATATATACAGCTGTATTTCTGAAGAACTAAAACCATGCAGGAGGGTGCCCTGTTCCATGGGAACAAGATGACAAGAGCTTCCAAAACTGAAAGGTCTTCATTGCACTGGCACGAGGACCTTTGCTCTGGCTCTCTGTGTTAGAAGTCATTTATGCCCTCCTTTGCAGGGTCATGCTGACAAATGGCATCAATTCAGGGTCAGAGGAGGCATGGCAAAACACAGATACTACCCATGCTTACGCTTATGACAATACTGTGACTTTAATGAGCAATTGATTGCCAATATATGGAATGTTTTGCAGACAGTGCAATACGTCAGAGGACTCTCAGATGCTCGTTGTGCTCACGTGTTTTCCTTGCTTTATTACATTTACGGATTATGATGAATCAGGCTTTGGTGCATTTGCCAGAAAACACCCAAAACGGTCAACTAAAGTTAACTCAGCAGCTAGAGCTAGACCGGTGGCGGGAATTACTAACTAATCAGTTGTTGTCTATTGCATGTTCCACCTCCCTTCTCCCACATACTTTGATCAAAATATTTCAGTCTTGTTTCTTTGCAACTGAATAAACCTCAGCTGGAAATAGCAAGTGCTTTATAATGCAACATCCACAAGGAAAAACATTGAGTGCTCAAATCTGACATGCCAGTAAAATCTTCTAAACTATGAAACAAGGTGCAAATTGAGGGAATTTCAAAGCACCAGTATTTGCTGATAATACCATTGTTATCTATTTTCCCTCCCATCTGCTCCTCTATTTGGTTGAAAGTGACTACCAGTGTTAGGCAGAAGAAATTATGTGTACCCATATCATTCACTATACTTAATTTCTATACTAAATGAGGCACACTTTCTGCAGTATCTGTCCCTGAACTGCACCTTTAGCAACAAGCAAGAATTGAATTGATTTTTGGTGAACTGGCAAGCAGCCCTCATTTAAAATACTGCAAAGTTTGCATACCATAACTGTACTTAATAATCCACGGGCTGTGAACTTTTAGGGTGAGGGAGCCCTGGCACAGGCTGCCCAGAGAGGTCATGGAGTCTCCTTCTCTGGAGGTTTTCAAAACCACCTGAACGTGTTCCTGTGTGACCTGATTGTGGGAAACCTGCTTTTGCAGGGATGTTGGATTAGATGATCTCTAGAGATCTCTTCCAACCCATGCCATTTTGTGATTCTGTGATAAACTAAGACATATTCAAGAAGAAAACATTTTATCTGGGCTTATTTGTCTAGAAGACATAGAATCAAGTCCAGACTTAGGAGCAAATTCTCTGTGCAGTGTTCAATTCCTGATTGTGTACTTCCACTCTCCTTCAATATCCTAACATCTAGCTCAAGGCAGACAGGACACTGGATCAGCAGAGTAGGGAAAGATGCGACCTCATTATTCGCGCCCAGTGAAACCAAAGGGATCCCTTCCCCTTCACAAACCTCTCCCAAAGCAACCAGGGCAAGTGGCATCTGCAGGGCCAAAGCTGTAGTGCCTGGCTCCTGCCCAGCTAAGCTCAGAGTTGAGCAGATACTCTGGGAACTCACTCTCAGGGTAAGCAGCAGAACAGGCTGACAAACAGGCTGGTCTGGATGTTCCACTATATTGTAGTCACATTCACTGCAAGAGGAATCCTCTGATTGGGGAATTAACTGTTAGAGAGTAGTGTAGGGGAAAGGGCTCTGAGGGTCCTAGTGAACAGCAGGATGACCATGAGCCAGCAATGTGCCCTCATGGCCAATAAGGCCAACGGCATCCTGGGTGTATTATAAAGAGGGTGGGCAGTAGATCAAGAGAGGTTCTCCTCCCCCTCTACTCTGCCCTTGTGAGACCACATCTGGAATATTGTGTCCAGTTCTGGGCCTCTCAGTTCAAGGACAGGGAGCTGCTGGAGAGAGTTCAGCACAGGGCCACAAAGATGATGGAGTGGAGCATCTTCCTTATGATGAAAGGCTGAGGGAGCTGGGGCTCTTCAGCTTGGAGGAGACTGAGGTGTGACCTCATTAATATTTACAAATATGTAAAGGGCAGATGTCAGGAGAATGGAGACAGGCTGTTTTCAGTGATGTCCAATGGCAGGACAAAGGGCAATGGGGTATAAGCTGGAAGACAAGACGTTCCAAAGAAACATAAGGAAAAACTTCACTGTGAGGGTGAGGGAGCACTGGAACAGGCTGTCCAGATGGCTTGTGGAGTCTCCTCCTCTGGAGATATTCAAAATCCACCTGGGACGAGTTCCTGTGTGACCTACTCTAGGTGGCCTGCTCTGGCAGGGGGGTTGGACTAGATGATCTTTCAAGGTCCCTTCCAACCCTTAAGATTCTGTGACTCCTCTCCCCGGATGGAGAAATTCCAAGACCCTGCAAGCTCCATCCTCAGAGTAGTGTCTGGCAAAACAGATTGTAAGCAAGACATTATCAGGCCTCTGGTCTACTGCCACTGCTTTTTGATATAAATGCTTACAATAACAGAGTCCTATCAACTTTGTACCTAACATACAGAAACATCTGTGCTGCCAGGTGAAGAACTCTAGTGCTGAGAACATTCCTATCAGAGCACCATCAAAACACAACTATACACTTCTGAGCAGTGTTCTGTGACTTGGCATAGCTTGGACTTGCCAGAGTTGCTGTCAGCTGGCAACCAAGAGCAGTCCACAAGCAAAATGAAGGGTTAAACTTCAAACAGTAAATTAAAGCATTGCCCAGTGTTCGTTACTCACTTGGGAGAAGGGATTTGGCCATCTGCTGACGTTTGATCCTTTTAATGCACAGCTCCAGGGAGAGTTAGAAAGCGGTGGAGGTGGCTCCAGCCTCCAAAACCTAATGGGTGGCTTTGTGTGCCATTTGTCCCAGAAAGGACACACATGGATTTCCAGTATGGACAAGACAGTGCCAAGGCAAGAGCACACACTCAGTTCCTTATAATAAAGGTCCCCTCCATGCTTCTACATAACACTTCAACTACTTAGAGAAAAGATGAAGGACTAGAATTTGCCACAGTGTATCAGACTTGACTATCCTGCCTATTCACTGTGTATACCCAATCCATTTACAGTAGACACACCCCCACTTAAATGAGGCGTCCTTTCCTCTGTTAAAAGAGAACCATCCTTCCTGCCCCAGGCAGAGCTCAATGGGAGTAGTAAGCATAGTCAGTAAGAAATAGTTCATGAAGAGAGACACTGCATGTTTACAAGATTACGCTGCACTTTGCCAAAGGTTTTATGAAGAACAATATGTAGGAGATGCCTTAGAATAAACTTACTTATAAAAAATCAACTGCTACTGAAAATGACATTAATTATAAAGACTGATAACAAATAGAAATACTTTGCCTTTATAAGCTGTTGGCAGGAACCTTCATTGTTTTTACAAATGGTGCGTTCATATGGCACTGCCAGCACATTTCACTCTAATAGCAAAAGCTATTTCAAACAATTTATGGATAGGCAATGAATATAACACAAGAGTAGTAAACATCCAAGCAGAAGTACTTCACAGGATATTGTAATTACACCTGATTTTTAAAGAAGTGAGACACGTAAAAATTTTAAAGCCTCAGCTCATAAAAGAGAAGGAAATGGCCAAACTAGCACCAACATTCAAAGGAATGACTAGATGCATGCACTTCACAGAAGTGGAAAAAAAACAGAGGGCAAGTCAGTAGAGCTGAACAACAAAAAACACAGACAGCACAAAAACAAGCATTCTGGCAAAAGATCAACTGTAAGACTGGAGAACAGAAAAGCATTTTAAGAAGTTACTGTACCATGGCAGAAGGGAATACAAAAGCATGCATATTTTGATCTCATTACAGCAATCACTCTCTTTAGTCAACACTACATTTGAGAAACTCCTTTTACTTGCCATCACAAAAGAGGAAGGCTGTTTTTGCTGGCTTTTTATCACAAAACATGCTTGCACTCTGAGTGCTCTTTGAGAAAATAGAACAGGCAGAAGGCCCAAAAGAAGGTGTAAATGTGGGGAGAAGGCTGACCACACTACCAATGGGATCCTCCTTGTAATACTTAAGGGCAACCGAGGGTTCAGAAAGAGTGCTAAGAAACAGTGTTACCTTCAAAGGTCCTTGGAGTTACTCAAGACACACAGCTCCAACCAGGTCACTTCAGAGTGTTGCTTGTGTCTCGTGGCAAGCTGAGAGCACGAAACGCAAACTTCCTATCTGCTGTAACTGTTCCATTCATTCACTTTCTTCGACACCAACAGTTCACAAAAAGTGATCTAGAAGCACAAAGCAAACCAAACCGTCTGAGACCATCATTTCGCTTCGAAATTACTTAACAGAAACCTCCCAGCATTAACTCATTAAGAAAAAAACATTGCGATAAGGCAGGCGGGGGGGAAAGGCTCCAGGAGGCCCTCCGGCCAGCAGCTCCGAGCCCCACCGGATCACCCCAGCGCATGGGAACATCGGCAGCGTCGGGGCATGAGACACTACGGACGCTGCCGCCCCTGTGCAAACGCGGAGTCCCGCAGCCCGTCGCCTGCACGGGCCGCGCTCCGGCGCTGGCCGCGATGGGTCAAAGCGCCGCCGACACGCTTCAGCTGCCGCCGCCGGGCCATGGCGCGGGCCAGCCCGACCGCCCCCGCTCCCGCACCGGCCTCGCGGGCGACAGCCCTACGAGGGGGAGCAACCACCCGTCGGTGCCGCCGGGGCACTGGCCGGCAGCAGCAAACCCGAGCAGAGGGACTCAGCCTCCCACCCCCCCGCCCTATCCCACACTCCGGTTCCAGCCGTCACGGCGCCTCACCCATCGCCCATCGCCGCCTCGCACCCCCGGCCCCGCCGCGCCGCTTCCGCCCCGCCGTGCCCACGGCCAGGGCAGCGCACCACCCCCTCTCCCCGCGCATGGCGCCCTGGGGGGTGTAGTTTTTCCGCCCCCTTCCGCTCCAGCCACGGCTCAGCGCCCGGGCGGCACCATGGGAGCTGTAGTTCTGCACGCCGCGATGCCGCCTGGGAGCCGCGGTCTCCCGCCGCCTGCCCCGCAGCCAGCCCTCATCCATAGTTCGCCACCCGCTCGCTGCCCTGGCGCTGGCCGCAGGGCGACTCATCTCGCTGCCTCCCCTCACTCACCGCTGTTCACGTAACACCGACAACTTTCAGGCCCCAAAGCGGCCCCCTGGTGCAGCTCAAACCGCAGCAGCTCAGCCCCACACCTTCACACCTCGGTGTGGTGCCTCACGCTGCCCTTGTCTGGTTTGAGGCACGGCACAGATCCACGCTGGAATTGCACACCGGCAAGATGTGGGCACTTGGGATGGATCCGGAGTCACGGCTCTGCTGTACCTGCTGGAACAGCCACAGGTTTTTACAGACAAAAAAACCTACTTTGTAAACCCTTGTTTCAGCCATTTCAATTACTTGTTCTCCCCCTGCAGCCATAAGGCTCCTGTTTCTTTCTTTTATTATTTATTATTGATTGCTTGTATAAATGGTTATGATATTCTCACTGAATGATTTGGGGAAACACCAAGTAAAGGAAAAAAAAACCCACTGTCTCCACACCCCAAATAGGAAGCATCCCTTCATCCCTGGTACACATATCTACACAAATGACAAGTGGGCTCTTAAAAGTGGTTAACACTCCCCTGCTGAGAGACCACCACACCCAGTTTTGATTTTACCAACCTCCAAACTAGCAATACTCAGAAAAAAAACCCCAGAATAACATCTGATGCTTTCATGCCTCTGAGGACTCGTGGGTAATGATCCCAAACAAGTCATCTCTCAGGTAACATTTTTGTGAGAGGAGGAGCTAAGATGGCAAAGGTGAAAGCAGAGATATAACGAACTTCTCTGACTTGGTGCAACAAAGTTTTTAAAAAAATTATTATTAAAACAAATAATTAGAAATTCTATTTAATTAAGAAACATCAGCCTACGCACATAACCTTTCCAGATCATGGAAGCATTTCACCAGCACCTCATAATGTAAGTGTCTGAAGGGATGTATTTTGGAGTCTGGCTGGGATTTTTGCTAGACTCCAAATTATTTAACATCTTTATCAATACCTGGAAGAAAGCAGAGTATCGCTGATAAACTTCACAGATGACATGAGGCGTGAGGAAAGGGTAAATAATGACATGGAGAGGGCATTGGTACAGGGTGACCTGATCATTTGACAGCTGGGGTCAAGCAAATATGCATTTCAATAAGGTCATCGATGAGCTCATTCATTTAAGAGCAAAGAGTGGAGGCATTACGTACCTGACATAAAACTTTATCCTGGGAAATACAAAATGAAGAGGATGAACAGGTCCTGGTGGATTACCAACTGCCAAGATGGTGCTGTGTCCAAAACCCCCAACTCTCCTACAACCTCAGATGCATAAACAGAGGAATCACAAGGAGGAAAGAAGTTGTGTCACATCTGGAGTTACTGCTGGCTGTATTTCTACAGTGTCCAGTTTTGACATGTTGATAAATTAGAAAGAAACCTGAAATGGGATATGAAAATCACTGAGAAAAAAACCTCTCTTGGAAATATATCACAGAAGGTCAGTCCATTTAATTTTTTGGAGAGCAAGCTAAGAAGTTGCAAGACCATAAAATAATGTAATGGCAATAGGGAACAAAAAAAAATCAGTAACAGGTTTTTTTCAGTAAACTTTGCAAAACTATCAGAAGTTAGAAAACACAAAAAAAACCAAACAAAAAAACCCTCTGTGTACTAAGCCACAGGGTAAGCAGAATTGGAATCGTTTACTGTAAAACATAATGAACTATCCAACACTGGCAAGTCTTTAGGGTTGTCTCCAAAAAGACCTAACCTCCATAAAAATGAGAAACGATTCTGGAATTTTTTTGCAGCCTTTGCTACTTTCATTATTGAACTGGACTACAGTGGCCTCTTCTTCTTCATAATCTGATCTGATCAATATGATGTATGTAGCTGCTCAAAACCAGAGAGATGTGTTCTTATTTATTTAAATACTTTCTACTAATTTCACTTGGATTTTTTTTTTTCATGGAAAAATATCACACACATGCACCCCCTTCATATAACAAGAGTAACCCAATGAAAACATTACAAATTAGCGCAGAGTTATTCAGTGCTAACACCTGGCTTTTTTTGCTTTCTTCTCATATCTCCTCAGTGTACCTCTGCAGAACCACTGCTCGATCGGTTTCACAGAATCACAAAGAATCACAGAATGTTAAGGGTGGGAAGGGACCTTGAAAAATCACCTAGTCCAACTCCCCTGCCAGAGCAGGACCATCTAGAGTAGGTCACACTAGAGTAAGTTTTCAAAGTAAAAGTTTGCTGTACTGTGCAGAAACTGATGCAGTTTGCATATGAAAGCACAAAGAGGACACTGCTGACGGCAATAGCTTAAACACTGTTCCTGCCTTTTGCAGAACTGAAGGTTCTTCCATAGCAGACAGGGACCACATACATTAGTTAATATCTCTAATAAATCTTCTCAGGCACTGACAGTTTGCAGTGCTGCAAACAAACCAATCAAATAAGCAAAACCCCAGTATGTTGCAAAAAAAAAAAAACCACACCCAAACCCGTGTCATATCAAATTTGTGTCATTTTAGCTCCCACAGTCTAAGAAAATAAGTAAATATTTGTAGGAGGTGGCACCATCTGTATTCAACAAAGTTGATACAGGATGAGAAACAAGAAATGAAAAAACTTTCTTCATCTATTGCATTTGCTTCAGGAGTTATTGATTCAGACCTGAAAAAGCTGTTCAAAAGTCTGCCCATTTCTTCCAATAATACTAGTTAATTTACCGCAAGATACTGCCTCTCCAAACAAATACACTCTTTCTAATAAGAGAAAGGGCAGTTTTAGTTTTTCTGCTCTAGGCGCCATCCATGAGCATTTCATGTAGCCAGAATGAGCAGAAAATCCCATGGATTCTGTCTGATCTCTTTACACAGTCACCTTGGTTTCATTTCTGCCTTCTACATTTTTCTGTCTGTGGCACAGAACGTGGTAGACTAGGAAAACCCCTACTCTAATTGTGATTAAGACCTTCTAGATGTGCTTTTTCCAAATACAATGAATAGCATGGGTTCACTTTAATGATATCCACTTGTCTTCTATGTCAGAGGTCTCCAAATCTTTTGATCATGCACCCCATCAGTAAAAACTTTTTGACCGTGCAGCTCTCTGACATGTACTTATTTTTTTGGAAAACGTGTACATATATAACTGTAGAAATAAAACATACACAAAAATAAAAAATAAAAAAGGATTATCTAAAGAGGATATAAACAGTATTTTAAAAATCTTTATTAAGTGTACAAAACCATATTTTCTTCTTGCACTGCACATTGCAGAACACTGCTCTTGGTTTGACACTGTTTCAGCCTATCTCAATGCATTGCCTCAATGCTCACAATTTCACCTGAATCAGTTCTACCCTCTTCTGTCTGCTCAAGGGTGAAACTTCAGACAATTAGCATTCATCTAGTTACCTCTGAGCCTACCGGCACCTAGGTTATAGCACAGCAGGGTACTTTCAAACAATTTGGCAGGCTTTTTTGTTTTGCTTTTAAATTAAATCTGGAATTCTCTTTTCCTTACACAAGGTTTTTTAAGCTCAATCATTTAAAAGCTACACTTTCTATAACAGCCAATTGAACCTCTATTTCTTCTCAACATTTATCATCATCAATAATTTACAGATACATAGCTTATTTTATCTAGATGCCTGTGCTTGTATGAAAGCACACGTACAAGCTGGAATGAAACCTCATTTAAACTATCAGAGAAGATTAAAAAATTGAGAAAAACACCTACCCCAAACCCACATCTTGCTACCAGAAATGCTTGATTGCAGAAATTTGTATGGGGGAGTGTGTGTCTAACAAACCGAACCAACAACCCTGCATACTTCCTGTGCAAATAGTTCTGTTGTGCACCTCTTTTACTGATTTTGCCACAAACAAAATTTAGAAGGCTGCCATAATACATCTATCACAAGTGTTTCAGAACTAAGAACAAAGACATAAAATATTTTCCTGTGTTACTGTTGGAAATACCTCAGCATTTTCTATGAGGAAGATTGAAGGAATGGTACAAACACTGACAAGACAAACTTCAAGAGTGCATTTCAGAAAGGCAGGAGCATCAAAGAAACATACACTCTACAGCAGAACTGGCCACATGCACAGCCACGATTACAGTATCTGCCCTAAGTGTGTGGTTACAAAACCTTTAGGTTTACTCTGCAGTACAAAACTGCTCAGCACCCAGTGGCTGCATTTTTTCAGAGCTGTGTCAAGGGCTGTACAAGATGGGTACCCTGAATGGACCAACACACACCCAAGCAAAGCCAGCAGCTGTTGCTTCAGCAGAAAATTTTGTTCAGGTAAAGGGTTTAACACATATCTACTGAGGTCTAGGAGGAGGAATGTGCTGTGGAAATCTACAAGGTGGGTAAAGAGAGGGTGGAGGTTGTCCTCCTGCTAACTAAAACGTCTCACCATATCTCCTGGATCTTCACACACCACTGCAGAGCTGTCTGGAATATCAATGTCCAAGTGTTAGGGAAATTTCAGTGTGCTGTTTTTAATAACTTGGCTCTATGTCAGGGAAATGAGCTGTGGGAAGAGCAAGACCTTACATGATGCCTTAAACGCACAATTGCACAATCAACTGCATATAAAGAAACCACAAGGCTTACAGACTACTGACAAATACACCTGCTGCTGCTTCATTAATCATGATAATGCTTCTTACTATCTGCAAATCTGTCCAGATAAGGAAGTGTCACATCTGTGATACGGCAACACCATATATAGTGGCCTCTACAAATTTATTTTGAGTGTTCAAGAAATATAGTGTAAATTCAAGACAAAAGAGTTGGCCCCTGTTGGAAAAGGTTTACTTTATAATTTTGTATTTTAGTAAGGAAGGCTATTAAACTACAGGGAGTCAACAAAGTGAGGAACTGCAAACACAACAATACAGAGACATATGCTTATCTGTATGGTTCCATTAAGCTTTTTAGAAAGTTAGTCCTTTTTTTGTCAGCTCTGGGAAAAGAAGAGGGAGTATGCAGTAACGTGAGATAGCGAAAGAGAAGTTTGTGACTGATTACTGAAGCTTGCAACTGCATGTAAACTATAAGAATCTAAGTAAAAATAGAGTCAAATAACAAAGTAAAATAACATGTAGGTCCACCTTTGCCAGATCGCATGACTATTCTACTGCAGACCATAGAGTTCAGCTGATCTACTCTAGTATTGATGGAAAGAAAATGCCTCTTTTTCCCAGTACTTTGTGGAAGAAAAAAATCGAGATACCTTCTTTGAAGCAGTAATAAGCGAAGATGACACAAAATTCAGCTCTTCACTGAATCCATCAAAAATAATTTCTGTAAACTGTAAGCTACTTGGGCATTTTTACACAACTCTGCAGAGTAAGTATATCTTTTGTAATTTTCAGATGGTGAGATCATTTTTAGCCTGTGCTCCCTTACAGGTTCACACTTAGGTTTGTGGCATACCGATCAGTAATCAAAGCCAGGGTGTTTTTAAACAGCTTGGTATTTTTTCACAGTTTGTGATGGCTGAATTAAAGCCACTGAGATAATGAAATCTTTAAACATTCAATGAAAAATAGTCATCTAGAGTCCACTAATGCCCTGCTGACAGGAAGGCCATTATATATAAGTAGCTCCTTAGTAGTCATCAGCATATCTACATACATAAGAGTGTCTACTCAAATATCCCCTGATCCAATAGCCAGCCATTTAATAGCAGCTGGCTGCTTTTCCAGGTGCCTGAAGTCTATCAGGTACCTGCTGCACAGAAGGACATCTGTGTTGTCCAAGCAATTTGGAGTTGTTCTTCCCCTATGTAGACATATATAGATGAGATCAGTCTGCTCAGGGATTCAAGGACACTCTGGTAAGTGATTGGCTCAAAGCTTTGAGAATTCTGAAGATGTGCCTGGTCTGTGAAAATGCAGGTGGGAGAGAGGGGAAGGAGAAAATTAATTTCTCTGAAAAAGAGAGGAAAGATGATGAAGACCAGTAGTAGAAGTTTCCATTTAGTGTGCACTGACAAATCTGTAATGAATTCAGTAGTTTAAAAAGTGAGAATTTTCATCTAATTTCTGAAATGCTGAAAGAGCTGTCTGTAAGATAAAGCCACAGCTGGTGCAATATTGATACTGCAAATGAAAGATGAAGGAATCAGAGATCTGTAAGAGAAGTGAGCACTGTTACCCATGGCTCAAAACCCACGAGGGGAGTGCAGCCAGAAGGAAAAGGAACAAACCACTGCTCTGGAGACCAGGACTGTGGCCTGTAAGGAAGCCTGTGCGCGGATAGGAACATACAGGCAATTTTCAAATCGCAGAAAAAAATATGATGCACTGGAAAACTGTCCCCTAAGTTTCAAACACATTCATAAAGCCGCGTGTGGAGAAGCTGCAGGGCATGAAGGGGGCACTGGCAGAGCAGTGGAGAGTCTGGAACTGATATATAACCATGGTGCAGAATGGAGACAGTAGTTTTAAACAGCTTTCCCTAAGTATTTTCATATTAGAGAATTACTCTCAAGAGAAAACAAACCCATAAATGGACAAAGAAAGTAAACCCCCCCCAAATCTCCTATGAGTTGAACTTGCCTCAAAAAGCAATCTATACAAAAATGGTCTGAGCAAAGGTATGTGAATTCAGTGTTCTCTGACTTCTTCTGATCTGGTACAATCTCAGACATCTGCAAACTAGCAATATCCTGTCCTAAAAAATAAAAAGTTCATAATCTTGAAAACTACCTGCTATGCCACCAAAATAAAAGCAAACACCAAACATGGTTTGCTTATAAAAGCAAATGCAAAATGAAGATAAAATCAGTAAAACCAAACCTGCTTTTCTGAAGACAGGGTTTTACTTGTCTGTTGCCTATGCGATTGGCTAAAGGTTTATAAATTACACCCCCTAAACCACTTTTCTCCTCCTCCCTCCCTCCTCCACCCTGACTTGCTAACATATTTTTGAAGACCTTGAGGGCAAGGGTAGGGGGAGCTCAGAACCCTCCTCAGAGTAGGGATGAAGACAGCTTGGCCAGAAATGGAACTCACCCAGCTTTCGCCTGTGACTACAGTCACTTTCAACTACGACTACTATGATGACAACTGCCAGTATCAGCACCTGCAGCATATGTCTACTTTCCTCCCTATCCTGTACACTGCTGTGTTCCTGGTGGGCATTGTCGGCAACTCCATCCTGATTGTAGCCTTGGTCTTCAAGAGACGGGTCCAGAGACTGATAGACATCTTTATCATCAACCTTGCTGTGTCCGACTTCATCTTCCTCATCACACTGCCATTCTGGGTGGACAAGGAGGCATCGGATGGGAGCTGGAGGGTAGGATCTTTCCTCTGTAAAGCTAGTTCCTACGTCATCTCAGTCAACATGTACTGCAGCATCCTCCTCCTCACTTGTATGAGTGCTGACCGGTACCTGGCTATCATGCATCCCTCTATTGCTAGACAGGTCAGAACAAGATCCTATTCCAGTGGACTCTGCATCTGTGTCTGGTTACTGTCCTGCTGCTTAGGGCTGCCAACTCTTTTGTCCAGAGAACTGAACACGCAATACGGAAAGACTTACTGCACAGACAAAGCCACGACAGAAGCCAAACAGATCATGTCATTGATGCTTTTAATCCTGGCCTTCTTCTTCCCACTGTTGAGTATCTTAACCTTTTACTGCTCCATCACCAGAAGACTCTGCGTGCACTATCAGAGATCTGGGAAACATGACAAGAAACTCAGGAAGTCCATCAAGATTGTCTTCATTGTGGTGGCAGCTTTTGTTATCTCCTGGGTTCCCTTCAATCTTTTCAAGCTTATGGCCATCCTTTTGGGACTTCTGAAGCAGACCGACTGTTTTCCTGACATGGTTGCCCAGCTGGGCATGCAGGTGAGCAGCCCTTTTGCTTTTGCCAACAGCTGTGCCAACCCCTTCATTTACTATTGCTTTGACAACTACATCCGCAGAGCCATGCTCCAGTGCCTGTGCTCACGGGTGAAAATCAGCAGTGGCAGCAGCAGCAACTCAGACACTCTGGACACTCGCCTGAGCCACTCTTTATCCAATTTTGTGGCGGGCGAGTATGCCGCGAGGAAGAGGAAGCGCTCTGTGTCCCTCTGACTGGGAGCCAGGACTGCAGAGGAAGGAATGTCTCTCCCCAAAGGCAGCAGGACAAGAGTGAAGGGAGAGAAGCTGACAAAAGGAAAGAAATGGCACAGACAGAGGCACAAGTGTAATGGAGCCGGCACTTCAGGTGGGAGGAGTGCTGCTTCCCTTTAAACGCAGATAAATGGAATAGACATTACAGGATACAAGGATTGCTGTGTCACCGCATGGTGTAAACCTGAAACCATCGTACCAAGAAATACCCACAAGCACTTACGCTGGAAACCCAGTGCAAGCGCTGCAACAATCACGTCATTCAGTCACAGCTGCTCTGAATCAAGCCTTGAACTCCAACGTAAACACGTTTTTATTCCGCATAGAACAGGAAAAACAACGCAACAGAAGTGTTTCTTCACTGTGATTCCTAGTTTACTAACAAACGTGTTACAATGTCTCCACCTGATCGATCCTGGTTTTTTGGAGGTTTCCTGAATTTTAACATCCCAACATTTTAATGAATTTGTGTATTACCAGTTCTCATAATTGGAGTCTCGTGTGTTTTTTTCTTGAAGTCTCGCCTTCTTGCTTATGGCATTAAATCTTAGTTTTAATCATAATAATTAAACTGAGTTCCTAGACTCTGTGGTTTTAGAAAAAAGATCATTTGAAGGCAAAGAAACTCAAAGACAATACAAAGAAATCTTTCCTAAAGGGAAAAAAAACCCACAAAATCCACTCATACTTTTAAAGATTTAGAGGGGTATCTGATGCAAATTCTGACTGCTTCAGTTGCCATATAAGGATATGACACTGTGTTATTCAAAGTTCAAGTCTGCTGTATTTTGCTGCAACTGATTTGTGTAAAGACATAAGCATTATCACAGAATTATAGAATGGTAGGGTTGGAAGGGACCTTTAGAGATAATCTAGTTCAACCCCCCTGTACTTTCTCCCACTGTAGTCACAGGCAAGTGCAAATGTGCTTGAAAAGCAAAATTAGGCAGATTTTCACATTTGAGTGATTCTCTGTGATTCTGTGGAAAATGCTGAGAAAGTTTGTGTGTGGGGATGCTCACAGGAGAAGGATTCAAATGGACCAACATTTTAGCTCATTTACAGTTGAACCCTTTGAAAAAAAAACAGCTCTATTAAGTTGGTTCATTTCTACCCTGCAGCCTCTGGGAAATGCAGAGGTCTTATATTTAACATGCTGTGGAGAAGATACCACTTGCCCAGCTCATGTCAAGTCTGACAGCAAACGGGGGTGGGGAAACAGAGAAAGTTCTGTATTTTTAACAGTTGTAGTACTACTTAGATTTACAAACTGAAAGAATGCAAAGCAAGGAGTTAAACAGCTCATCAGAAAACTAGTATTGGACTTTTATACAGTTGACTACATGTATTTTATTAACTCTTTCATATCCTTCTAAATGCCAATGATTGGTGGAAATGTTTGCTTAAAACAAAGAAATGAAGGTACAGTGTTTCCAAGTGCACAGGTGAAATAAGAATTAAATGTCCAACAGCAATGTGACTGTTGCAACAGCTTATATTCCATTGTCGCTCTTGTTAAATGTTTAGCTTAATATAATACTGCTTGTCATAAATATAATATGAGTTTCATAAAGCATCCAGGATGCATAACATGACTAAGTCAAGAGACTGTTAGAAACTTTCCTTTTTTATTTCCTGATTTTTAAAGATTTTTATCTCTCTTCCCTTTTTGCACTTGGTCTTTCAAGCTTTTGAAGTAGCTTTCACAAGCTAGAGGCTTGTAAGGAAGTAGAGGAAGTAATCTTATCACCAGGTGATAAAACAAAATACACGGGAACAAATCTTGAATTGCAGTAAGTAAAGTATTTTTAATGGTACTTACAGCCCTGTAAGATAAGACAAATTCAACTCTGCCAACAAAAGACAAGAGTCAGTAAATACACATCTTTTGGTCTACTTTTTAAGAAGTAAAATAAGCTGGTAACAAATCGCATGCAATTTGCTATGCAACAAACCCCAGATGATTTTACTGGGCGGCAGCGCTTCAAGTTGCCTTTAAAAACGTATTAAGAGTTTTGTTCTGTCTTCCCTTCTCCCAGTTTTGCCAGAGAAGGAATAAACTGGCACACAAATCCATGCTGTAACTGACCACGAGGACTCAGAGACAAGTCTCTCATAAGCAAAAAGATTTGCAGCAATAGTCCCCGGACCACTTTGAATACCAGAGAATAGACTTTTTCATCTCACTGAAACTAAGAAACATTTTCTAGGCAAGCAGATGAAAGAAATTACTCATAGAGTAACAATGAGGCATTTTAAAAACTATGGAAGGTTACTTTTATTCTGATTAGAGAGCAGTCTAGCTGAAAGGAGTGACCATCTCCTCCTTCAGAAAAGGACACTGAGTTTTATGCTGGTTACATTCAGGTGGACCTGCTAAAAAGCTGCAATTGGAATACAGCTACACCAGCTAATATTATTCATGAGAAACAGAAAAAGAGGCAAAGCCTGAAGACCTGACAGACTGCCTGTACAGCAGGGACAAAAATGTGTAAACCAAGGACTAAAGAGGTATCCCTCTGATGTAATTGTATCTTCACTTTAACTTTTCTTTTCTCATCTTTGTATTTTCTAAATATCTGTAAGTGCAAATAACTATTTTGGGTGTTACAAATAAATCCTGGTATTTGCATTTTTCATTGAACTTTGCGGTCTTGCTGTTAATGTGGGCAGGGAAATGAAAACACACCTCACCCAAGGGCAGTGCAAAACCAGAAACCAAGGCGTGGATGTCTTGCCCAACTCTCCTGCCTGTTCCCTGCTGTACTCACAGACTAACAGAGCAAGCCCTCATTTGAGCAAGTAGAGTTGACACTACAGAAGCAGTGGAGGCGAAAGTGTCTTTCAGCAATTGATGATGACACTGTGTGCTCTCTGGCACATAGTCAGATATTGGGATATATACCTGGGCTACGAATGAGGGAATCAGAGAAAGACACACACTAGCTTTTTGCTCTTTGTTTCCTTTGCTGCATGCATATTTTTTTTCTTCCCCACTACCTCTTCTAAAACATTTTGGTTTTCTTCCTGCATGTGACAGACTTTTTTTCTCCCCACACCTAACGGCCAAACTCCTTTTTCAGGCTTATAAACGAATCAAGAGCGTTAACTGATTTTCAGGCCATGGCAGCCTTTGAAATCAGAACAGTGTCAGTTCAAATTTTAATCTCATTTGCAAGTGATATTCAAAAACTACAGTCTCAACAGTTTCCTCTCAAGCTCTTATCCTCCCTCTATACCTTTACTAGTACATAACAAGAGATTTAATTTTTCTTAATTACAAAAAAAGAAGCCTGAGACTTGCATTTCAACTAACCTGTGATTTTTATTACAGAAAAAACCAAACCCACATCTTGCATCTTGTTTTAAAGAGGGTTTTCTTAGTAAGTCACACTCATTCATTATTTCCTCAATCCCCACACAAAGCAGAACAGTATTTTTGGAATATAAGAAATCTACAAGACTTTAAGCAATTGTAACAATTTAAAGTTACAGCTGACCACTTTTTTTTTTGTTTTTTGTTGAAAAAAATACTTCAAAATGCCCTGTCAAACTGGAAAAATGACCAAGGCAGTCTATAAAGATCTACTTCCATTGCCTAAAGCTTAAATACTGGCATCTGCATCTGGAAAAACTACAAATAAACTTGCTAAATATTGCCAGGCTTGAAGAGAATCACATATAAATGCCACAGCAAATGCTCCACGTGAGTGAAATAAAATACACAAGAAGCAACTAATTCATCAAAACAAAATGGATTGTTTCAGGCTTCCATCTGAAAGAACATACACTATGGAGGTGCTTAATTTACACTTGCAGATCTATTTGACGTTTTCACAACGTTGTAAACGTTATTTTCAATTATTTCTTTCAAGGAAAAGGCAAGCTAGGCTGGAACAAACTTACTTCTGAAATTTTTACTATTCCATGTTAATATTCACTATTTGTCTGTTAGCACTAATACAGCTCAGGATGATACCAAAACTATTGTGGTTTTAAGTATTTAACCTGATCAGACTTAAGCAACACAGCACTATGCCTATTTTCTGCGTGTTAAAAGAATTTAATGACCGTATGTTGGTTTGCTATGTGAAATGGAAATGGTACAATTCCGATGTGACACCTGTCGAAGGCCTTGGTAAGTGATTTTGATTGGTGTCTTTTTCCCCATTTTCATTATCTTTAAATTAGTCTGATATGATTGCAACTAAAAAATATGGTTTGGTTTTTTTTTTGGTAATCTAACCTCTCCTTTCCTTGTCAAGAAAAGATATCAAAGCATTACTATAAAATCTGTCAGGAGATCTGTATGGGAACATTCATCTGCTCATCCCAAAAACCTTTTCATGATTTCAGAGATGCTTTTGAACTGCCTTGGAACAAAATCAAGACCTTTTGAGGTTTTTTCATGAAAACAACTACACTACCAGCACCAACCCCAACAATCTAAAGGTTGGTTGCACTTTCCTGAGATGTGCACAATCAGAGCTGAAGTGCTTCTACCTCGATATATATCAGGACCTTGTTAGATGCATCTCTTGGTCTCCATTTTGACTCTAATGAATCAGCATTTTTCAGAAATAAAGTATTTAATCTCAACATAAAGAAAAATTGTACCCAGACCTGAAGCTTGCTTATATGGGCAAAGGATTTTTGCAACTCTCATTTCAGCACCAGACATACTAACACTGACAACTAACACTAATACTGACAATGTAAGGTGGAAAAATGGGCTGGTTACTTGGGAAGACTACAGGAACATTGCCAGAGTATGCAGGTATAAAACCAGGAAGGCAAAAGCCCTTGTGGAGTTAAACCTGGCAAAGGAAGTAAAGGAAAACAAGAAGGGTTTTTTCAAATAACTCATCAGCAAAAGGAAGACTAGAGAGAATGTGGGCCCACTGATGAACCAGGAGGATGCCCTGGTGACAGAGGATGCAGAGAAGGTGGAACTGAATGCCTTCCTTGCCTCAGTCTTCACTGCCAAGGCTGGCCCTCGGGAAACCCAGTCCAGCAAGGATAGTAGGATAGTAAGGAGAATGGAAGACTTTCCTTTGGTGGACGAGGAAGAGGGCAAGCTGGACATTTATAAATCTATGGGACATGATAGGATGCACCCACGAATGCTGAAGGAGCTGGCTGATGTTATTGCTAAGCCACTCTCCATCATTTTCCAATGATTGTGGAGGACAGTGAAGTACTTGAGAACTGAAGAAAGGCCAATGTCACCCCAGTCTTCAAAAAAGGCAAGAAGGAGGACCCAGGAAACTACAGGCTGATCAGTCTCACCTTCATACCTGGAAAGGTCATGGAATAACTCATTCTGGAAGCCATATCTAAACATATGAAGAAAAAAGATTGTTATCAGGGGGACTCAACACAAATTCACCAAGGGGAAATCCTGCTTGACCAACCTGATAGCCTTCTATGGTTGGCTAGATGAGAGGAGAGCAGTGAATGTCATGTACCTTGACTTCAGCAAGGCTTTTGACACTGTCTCTTATAATATCCTCATTGAAAAACTCAGGCAGTGTGGACTGGATGAGTGGATGGGGAGGTGGATTGAGAGCTGGCTGAATAACAGAGCCTAGAGGGTGGTGATCAAGGGCATAGAATCGAGTTGGAGACCTATGGCCAGTGGAGTTCCACAGGGATCGGTTCTGGGGCCAGTCTTGTTCAACATCAATGACCTGGATGAGGCGACAGAGTGTACCCTCAGCAAGTTCACTGATGACACCAAACTGGAAGGACTGGCTGATTCCCCAGAAGGCTGTGCTGCCATTCAGAGGGATCTCGACCTCCTTGAGAGTTGGGCAGAGAGGAATCTCATGAGGTTCAACAAGGACAAGTGCAGAGTCCTGCATCTGGGGAGGAACAACCCCATGCACCAGTACAGGCTGGGGGTGACCTGCTGCAGAGAGGCTCTGCGGAGAGAGACCTGGGAGATCTGGTTGATAATAAATCAAACATGAGCCAGCAATGTGCCCTTGAAGCCAAGGCCAATGGCATTCTGGGATGCATCAAGAAGCGTGGGGCCAGCAGGTAGAGGGAGGTTCTGCTCCCTCTCTACTCTGCCCTGGTGAGGCCTCATCTGAAGTCCTGTGTCCAGTTCTGGGCTCCCCAGCTCAAGAGGGACAGGGAACTGTTGGAGAGAGTCAAGAGCAGGGCCACCAAGATGATCAGGGGACTGGAACATCTTCCTTATGACGAAAGGCTGCAGGAACTGGGGCTGTTCAGTCAGGAGAACATGAGACTGAGGACGGACGTCATTAATACAAGTATTTAAAAAGTGTATGTCAAGGGGATGGGATGACACTTTTTTCTATCACCCAGTGATAGGACAAGGGATAAAGGGACAAAAGCTGAGACACAGAAAGTTCCACTTAAACTTAAGGAGAAACTTCTTTCCTGTTCAGGTGAGGGAGCCCCGTCACAGGCTGCCCAGGGAGGGTGTGGAGTCTCCCTTTCTGGAGGTTTTCAAAGCCCACCTGGACACGTTCCTGTGTGATCTGACCAAGGTGAACCTGCTTGAACAAGGGGTTGGACTGGATGATCTCCAGAGGTCCCTTCCAACCCCTACCATTCTATCACTCTGCGATTCTGTGAATTACACCGCTACTAAATGGTACTTGGATCTGCAGAGAACTAAAAGTCACACAGGGAATGGCTTCTGATGAGAAGAGCCCAACTTACTGCTCTCTAACAAGTAAGACAAGCGGTGTATCCACTGCACTGGGCTGATCCTCCATGAGGACTGCAGTAAAGGCTGGCTCCTGCAAACTGAGAGGTACCCTTCCACTGACTATAGAGAATCAAGATTTCATCTGCAGCTTCTTGTCTTGGCTCTGTCAGACTGGCGGGATGAAAAGTCCCACACAACATGTCTGTGCCTCAGGTTTCAAATGGGCTGAATTGCAACAAGCACACTTCCTAACATTGAAAAGACCTTGCAACAATACATTTGTTAACTGCTGCATGGGAACAGTAAAGTCATTGAAAAAAGAAGGGTTTATTTTCAGTTGCTTGTAAGGCACGGGGTACAAAAAGATCTCAACTCCTGGGTGGGGACATTAAATGCACTTTTAGCAGTTACCCACTACTCGCACACTAACTTGTAATCCCTGTATAATCACCAGTATTCATGAGGTCAGTACAGACTTGTGAGTAGATTTGCAAGCTGTGAGCACAAATCACTACATCTTCCAGTTCTTTTGTTTAAAAGGCTTCACCCAGATAAGCAGCACATTTCACAGCAAGTGAAGAATGTAAAGCAGTGACTATAAATGGCCTAATGACAATGCTGCAATGTCAAAATCCATCCACTCAGGCTATTTACTAAATATTTCAGCGTTCTGCATGTCATCAGAGAAAGGGAGACCAGCTTATGGATAGGAACAAAGAAGGAGATACCTAAATTCATAACTGATGGAAACGTACCCTGTTAACGTATTAAATGGACTCAGAACTTGTTACTATGATGCTACTGAATACCACACACTGAGGTGGCTGGGTAGCCCTAGGAAACCAGAAAAAGCCTGTATTATCTCATATAACACTTCAATATTATATCACAAAGTCTGCAATTAGCACACTCTAGGTTTCAATAACAACCCAAGCACCTGCTCAGTTTGCAGGTGGGGGTCTTCAGTATCCTGCTGGAGTCTTGTTGCAAGTGACGGAAGGTTTTGGTGTACTCCACTCTCAGTAAAAGCCAGAGGGAGTCTGGCCCCAAACATCTATGGAGATAAAACTAGAATTCATAATAAAGTAAAAGAATGCAAAATACAAGAGATGAGAAAGCAAGTGGATGGGAAACAAACAGCTTTTAAGAGGAAAGATAGCCTTCCCACAAGTGACTCCGTAAAAAAATCCCTGCCAAAGGCCAGGCTGCTTGGGCTGATACTGATTTTTAAACACGAACTGAAAGGTAGGCTTTATTTTCCCAATTCACTTCTATGCTTTTGTAAGAGATTGTAGCAACCTTGGAAATACAGGCCATGTGTTACGGTTTGAGAGCATGCAGCATTATCAGCATCAATCATCTAAATAATGCATTGTGACCAAAATACATATTTTCAATCTTCAAAACAGTTTCCTTATTAGTAAGAGAGCATATTCTTAGTCAGAAGTTCCTACTATGTCTAGTTAGTGAACATACTTCCTCTGTTGTTTACTTTTCACATTTTTGAGAGCACATGGGATTTTACAAGAAGCATCTCAACAATATATCTCAGAAGAGACCCATGTTTCTCTTGAAATTTGGGCTGCAATTTGCTGCTGACCAGAGTAGGGCACAGTGGAGGTAGAGTGAGAATCCATCTTCAAAGAAAAGGCTTCCCACAAGATGATTACTGAATTCAGACGCTTTCATTTGTAAATGCCTAGCTTCAGACCCTTTTGAAGAGTACTGATTTCCAGAAAGGGATGAGTACTCACTTTCTAAACAGCAGGTCCTTCAAAAACATATAATTAAATAATATCAAGAAATAACTGGATGCAAAAGTTACTAGTAAATCTGGAAACCATTACCTCTGCCTTTTACTGTCCAATGGAAATTCCAGAACCTGACACCCTCTTTCTTTCTAAACTCATAAAACTAGTTAATATGAATATAAAAGAACAGCTGTTCCCCAAAGAATGCCCTTTCTTTTACCTTCAGTTTGAGGCAAAGAAAACCTGATTGTGAAACTGTGTGGCACTCTGCTAAGTTAGAGAATGAAACTTGGTCAGTGGTTTTTAAATTGATCTGAATTCTCAGTCTAGTTTTAAAGCTGATACGCAAAAAAAACCCCAGAAGCTCAAATCTAAAATGCAAAGAGCAGTATTTCCAGAGAGGAACACCACATAGAAACAAATATACAGCAAATATTCACCCTGTATCGCACCATGCACCTGACCTGACCACTTACTTGACTTCCCTCTATGCACTGTCTAAACACCTGCATGACCACACCACCCATTTCCCCTGCCACCCACTCCTCACCCTCCCTCCTCTGGGAACCACAGAAACATCTATCTACACCTCACACACAGCAAAACATTCAAACCATTACAAAAAAGATTTGTAAAGAGAGAGAGAGGTTTGGCATACCTTTGAACCTGTGAGAGTTACCCACCACCTAAGGAAATGTTGTAGGTAAGAGTAGAAGCTTGATAACTTTCAAGAAACATGTATATGCATATAAACTTCTGCTCTTCTCATAACCTACCAGGACACTATGGATGAAGGGGTGCTAAAAAGCAAAGAGAGGGCTGACAAATGCACTGAAAAGTGCAGTGGCTTGCCCAAGATCTCACAGCAGCTCAGCTGTAGATAAGTTGCCAGATATTCTGATTCCTAGTCAAAGAATGTGGTACTTCAGACCACTTAGGAACATTGAAGTAATTGAAAAATCCTTACAGGTATCTTGCCAGGAGAGAGAAAAAGGCTCAGGGAAAAATCAAGAGAATAAAAGTGAGAGGAGACCTGGAGAGCTCCCATTGTTTGCAGGGATTTTTTTTGGCAAGAGTAGGACAGAGTATATGGTGCATAAGAAATGTGCTAAAACAAGGTACCTATGAGAAACTAAGCACTTGAGAACATTTCAGAGGAGGGTTGCTGCACTGAAAAAGGACTAGATCTAGCTAGAGGAAGGGAGAGAATAAACCACAGACAACCCTTATAATCCATTAGCTTCTAAGGCTAACATTTTGGCAACATGAATTGATGTTGCTATGGCATGCTGACATTTGCATAGCCACTTCAGAGGCTACAGCCATCCCGAAATGGCTGAAATCCTTGACGATTCATGAAATGAGATGTAATCTTCCTACTATTCTAATTTTTAAGAACTTATGCAACTAAATTAATGAGCTCATAGGTCCTTACCTCCACTGTTACTCAAATAAATACCAGTTTCAAATTGTCTCTTTTTGTTGAAATCAACTAGAGTTTTATAGAATTAAGAGAGTTGGGGTTTGACTGAATGAGAAGACCAAAAGCCTTACCCAGTAGTTAACTCAGCTGGATTAGTGTTCCATCTTTCAGAGTCCATGATAATGAATCTCCACAAGGTCTGAGGGCCCATGAAACTCCTACAAGTACACAGCCCCACTCATCCATGTACAGAGGAGCCATGTGAGTAGATGCTTCCAGAGGTGCTACTGGACTGTCTCCTGATACTATTAACTGCACCTTTCTTACATTACCTTTAAGCAACTTGGATAAAATGTAGGGCAAGATCACACCAATTTAGGCAGTTGTGTTCTCTGCTAAAGGCATGCATGTTCTTCTCATGTAGTT
This sequence comes from Colius striatus, assembly GCF_028858725.1. NCBI lineage: Eukaryota > Metazoa > Chordata > Aves > Coliiformes > Coliidae > Colius > Colius striatus. The sequence goes on along the minus strand of NC_084759.1, from coordinate 118,597,696 downwards.
GTTCAGAAGGTGAGCCAGTACTGTCAGGGAGCCATACCAGATACAAGGACCTCCCCTGGGCAAGCATCGTAGGTCCTTCTGCATTTTGTGCCTAGTTTAGACTTCATTTGTACCGCAGCTTGAACTGGAAACCCCAACAAGCTGTAAATCTGCCCACCCAAATGCAGGGATCACGAGCAAGGGCAGAAAAGATGAGGTGACAGGAATATCAATAGGGATGAACAAGCCTCAGACGTCTAGGACTGTATGTCTGGCTTGCAAGCTGACACTGAAGTGTATGCTGGCATTTCTTCATCTATACAGAACCTGTGAACTAGTCAAATGAAAGTAGCTCAGCTATCCTAACCCACATGGCTATCAGCTCTGGCTGCACTGTAGCTCAGTGCACTACACAGTGAAACACCAGTGGTTTGTGGGTTTGATGGCTGAGCCCCCTGTTTGTTCTGTTAAGAAGCAAAGCTAGTGCCTTCCTACAGCACCCGGCAGCTGGACACAAAGCATCACTGGGGAATGTCCCCTAAAGATCAAAAAACAAGTCTGCCACCCTCAAGCATGGAGTTCAGCATGGGACAAAGTTTCTGCTGTAGAAAGGGATCCAGCTGGGAGATGCTAGAGGAAGTAAGCTTCAGAAAGACGAACTTCCCATTCTGCTTGCCAGGAGACTGTCCATCCCTGCACACCCAGCCCTACCACAGCAGTCAAGACACCAGCCTAGCCCTCCAGATCTCTGGCACAAGCAAAACAGGCAGTAGGGCTATGGGTAATACGTTGCTCCTACCTCTGGATAGCCGCTTAGACCACCTACCTAAACAGTGCCCACTTCAGTCATATTTGAAAGTCAGAGGTAGAGAGTGAGGCTTAAATGGCTCAAAAAAAGAGAAAAAAAAACCCAAGAAAAGAAATCTGTGTTTGCCTTAAGACTAGATAGGGAAGCATGTGCCCTAAATCAAGTCTTGTGAAAAGGTCCAGAGGAAGTGAAAAAGGAAGATTACAATAAAAACAGGATTTCCAAAACACTGCACATAGTGAACAAGGACCAAAGTACACATTTTCAGGTCTTCTAAACTAAAACAAAAGGCAAATGTCAGTTCATCTTAAGCTGAATTCCTTTGTATGGAATACAAGCCTTTGTATGGCAGTGTCCACATTTTTATCAGACAGAAAAAAAACCCAAGGGCTCCTGTCAAACAATAGGCATGATTCAATTAGCGTGTGAAACACGCATAAAGCAAAGGTGATAAACTGTAGTGTAAAACCATAAAGGCCGAGCTGTCCGATAGAGAGCTGTAGAATACTACTGAGTTTTCATACAGAGTGTCTCACGTTCACAGAAAGGACAGTGACATGCAACCTTCTCTCTTTTTATTTTAAGAAAGCAAACTTGTATTCTGACTCATGTATTCTGACTCATGATTTAACACAAGTGGCACTACCAGCGCAGCACAGCTGGAGGAGACCTCAGGCAATCACCTAGTTGATGAATAGCAAATACATGTAGATTATCCTTGGCAGGTACCTATCAAAAAACATAAGAGTAGTCTGTCATTTATCCTCAGTTCACAAAATTCACTGCAAATCACGAGATGACACACGAATATATGCAGAGGATCGTTTTAATTGCTTTTGAACTCGTAGGTTTATGCTTTAACTACATTCTTTCTTTGCAAACAGGAGGGGAAAGAAATCTTCCTCTAGAAAGCAAGCTGATGGCCCTTGGGGATATAACCAAATTATCAGTGGACTCAGGGAACAGACATGCTCTCACATACCAGTTTAGATGTTTCAATATCAGGGGTTTGATTTACTTAGTCAAAAAGAAACATAAGGGAAAACTTCTTCACTGAGGCTGAGGGAGCACCGGAACAAGCTGTCCAGATGGGTTGTTGAGTCTCCTTCTCTGGAGATATTCAAAACCCACCTGGACAAGTTCCTGTGTGACCTTCTTTACGTGGCCTGCTCTGGCAGGGGGGTATAGACTAGATGATCTTTCAAGGTCCCTTCCAACCCTCAAGATTCTGTGATTCTGTAATAAACCCTAGTACCTTGTGGCAGCAAGTGCTTATGGTGTACTGAAGAACCTTCTGCATTCATATTCTGTATTTTGATTTCTATGTTGTGATATATACGAGTTAGCAACATCTGTGTTACCTGCCAGCCCTCTCTGGTGGCTAGCTGTCAATAAGTTGCCCAAATGGCTTGTAATAGTGGCCGGTGTTCTAGCCTTTTGTCTTTTCCCGTGAGCATTTTTCTCTAGGTTGTCAGTTGCCTGTAATGTATTTCTTACATTGCAAGTGAGCTGGCAAAAATTACTGGCCTACATTGAGTCAATTGAACACAGAAAAATTTCTTTTCCTCCCTTATTCAGCCACTCAGTGCACACTCCACAATAACACATGACGGAGTAAAAGGTGCTTATTATTAAAGTGGAAAGTTTTTAAACCTAACCACTAATAAAAAGTCCTCAGAAAAGGGACACAGTTTATGTGGACAAAGGACACTTTTACACATATAGAAGTTATTCAGATGAGTTGACTCTTTTGGATGGAGCATTTCCTCTCAGTAAGTATTAAAGTACTACATGTAATATATGTGTATATTGGGTTTACACAGTAGATCTTTATTTTTCTGTAAAGTACTATTTGGGAAAATGGATAACTCAAAATAAAATTAATTAGTATTCTCTCCCTGCAGGAATATCTACCAGAGTTCTTTTTACAGAATACAATTTCTATCAAGTCAACCTTATTGGAAAACTAAAAGGTCCTTTTAAATCTAAAAATCAGCACAAGATTTTATCTGACACACAAAGACTTAATGAGCAATTTATATTACTAAAATAACTGCATAAGTATGTAACTCCAAGGATTTTTGACACCCAAATAGGAGAATTAAGATATTTCCCACTTTCATGCTAAGCAAAGCAGCTCAGAAGGACGAGAAACCTAAAATGCTGAATTAGCTCACAGCTACAGTGTCAGTTTAACTGACAAAAGATAGTACAAAGATAAGGATACAGCACAGTAACTATTATCTATTGATTTGTATGTTGTTTGTTTTCTTGTTTTGTTTGTTTTTTTTTTTAAACTCAACTTTGTGTTTCACTGACCACAGCTGGAAACAGATTAGTCCTGCAGATCACACAGCCATGCTGGCTGGTTTACAGTTGTGCACTCTCCAAGCAGCAAAGCTGACCCGAGAACGCCATTTTGAAGACATCTCAGCAGCAAAGGTTACCTGGGAGGGTCCATACTCCAAAGGCAGTGATCGTCTGCTGGCAGGACTTTTAACATCATCGCCCCAGAGAAAGTTAAGACAAAGGAGCATTTGAAGAAAAAAACCATTACAATTAGGAAAAAATAATCATCTTGAAGTGGTTGTTCCAAGCAGTGAACTTAACACACTTTTTTCCAAGCGCCCAGTTAACTTATTTTCTCTTGCACCTGCAGCTTTCGCCTCTGAAGTGAATGAGTAGCCTCAAATCCAATATCTGAATTTGTTTAACAAGGACATTACTGTAAACCTAGAGATAGTAAGCTGTGAAAATAAAACAGCTGCACTCTTCACTGACGTGTATCACATCTGCACTTGTAAATATTTATTCTGCTGTTAAGACCTTCAGTAATCAGTGCTACTCGGGCACTGATAGCCAAACTCTTATAAACCATTTCCAGATACACTTCCAGTGTGGCAGTGAGAGGTTAGCGCATCTCCCATGAGACACAGACAGTAACTGATGCTGTGGTGCACACTGGAATGCCATTGTCTTTACGGCAACTAAGAAACTTTGATAAAGCAGTTTTAGTACAGCTACCGCCAAGACCTGCACTTTGTGCTGCAGTTTTGTAGGTTTCTGAATAGCAAAACCAGAAATGTTTCTCAATGCAATTTTTGAGAAGTGGCCTAGTCCTGTCTCACCCCCAGACCTAAGTGTAAAGAGGAATTCTGTATTGTGGGATCATTAGTTTGGCACTCACCCCCCCCCCCTCCAAAATTAGGATCTGTCAACTACAGCATAGTCATTACACACCCAAGTGTAAAGAACTCCCACCTCTCAGGCCAATATGCACGCAAGTGGGCAAATGTATGTGAAAAACCATCTTTCTATTACGGAAACAACATTCAAAGCCTCTCCACCCAACACCATCCCAGCTGCAGCTTCTCAACCCCAACTCGGCCCATGCCAAAACACCCATCCCCTTCCGCAGGCTCAACAACTGGGTCCTAACCACCCGGGAGGGAGTGATTTGCTTCTTCCAGCTGCATCAAAAAGTGGGTTTATTGCAATAAACTGTTCCTCCCTTCACCCAGGCACCTTTGCCTGACTCCCGCCTCCCCAAGAAGCCCCAGATGCGGGCTGGAGACCCCCTTGGGCCGGCTGGCTGCTCCCCAGCTCGCTGCCTGTAGCCTGCAGCAGGGTCCCGGGGCCGGGGCGGCTGCCCGAGACCCATCAGTGCGGGCCCGGCGGGGAGTGTCAGAGGTACCGCAGGCTCCCAAAACCTATCACCCCCTCCTGGCAATGCTAAATACTTTCGTGTGTGGCGCCGCGGCAGCAGCACCCCGCGCCCCGCCGCTCCCACCGCCCGAGCCTACCTGCGCGCCCGGACCGCTGCCGCCTGTCCCGCCGCCTCGGCCCCCAGCGGGGTGGGAATGCAGCGGGCTCGGCGGCGCGGCCGGGAGCGAGGCCGGGGGTGGCCGGGAGTAGGGAGGGGAAGGCCGGTGGCATCGCGTGCGAAGCGGGCGGCCGCGGCGGTGCCGCTCTGAGTCAGCGCTCGCCGCGGCGGCGAGGTACCGCGGGCTGTGAGCGAAAGGGCGACACGCTGACTGATCTCTGCCTGCCGCCGGAGAGCCGTCTGGCACGCAAGGCTTTCCCTCGCCCGCCCGCGCCCCGCAGGGCCGGCGCGGCAGTCTAGTCGACCACCTTCGGTCCCCTCGACTCGCGGCCTCCCAACAGCCCCTCCTGAGGCACCTCTCCCGCCCTCGGCGAGTGCCGCCCGGGAGCTCTAGCGCGGCACCTCTTTTCCTCCGTGCCGGGCACCCCGGCGAGCGGCGGCCGGGAGCCCTCGCCTTCTGCGGGCCTGGAGAGCGGCAGCCGCGTCCCGCGGGGCTGTCTGGGGCCGACTACCACCTCCTGCCTTCCCGTGAGGCCTCCCCTGGAGGTACCGTCTTTGTCAGGGTACCAGTTCTCGCTACAGACTTCATACACAACAGCATTTGTGAGTTTGGTGCTTACTTTTAAAATATGTCCTAGCTGGTTTGCCAGAAGCCTACAGGGAGCACAGAACCATCCAAAAGAAGGCCGTGTCAGCTCCGTGTCTCGCCAGACGTCCACCATCTTTGTCCACTCCCTCATGATGGGCTCTGTCCCCTGTCCCTGCCCACACAACTGTGTCCTGCCATCACCGGAGGACAAAAAACACAATACCTTTAGCTAGAAATGTGTGTGTCTGGTATGTGTGTTTAGGGGAAATCACCACAGCTCTTCAGGTGTGACTGTTGGCACAGATATTTTATACGGCTTTTGCAGTCTTCACCATCTTGCCTTGGAAAGAGAAAACACCTCACATGGGGGTTTCTGCTACAGAATAACTTGGGCTGTTTGGCGACAAGGACGGCTGCCACTGCTCACAGCAGCGCAGAGCCCGAGGCATTCATTCATTAGTATTAACTGGTGAATTTTCCAAGTGCTAAAGTAAGAAGTGAGGTGAACTAGGAAGCGTAAAAGCTGAACAGTTCTTTGCTGTCAACACTGAGTCACTGAAAATGGTACATTCGCTGTAATAAATACTTTGTCAAGAAAAGGTGTTTTTTGCAGAAATCGGGAACACGAGGTGTTATTCATCCATCTCAGAAACAACAGAAACCTGACATTTCTGAATATTTAATATCAATGGACTCAGTTGAACCAGTTACACCACAAGCTTTCCCAAAGCTGCTAAGTGAGTGATGATTACTCACAAAGAAAGTTTCTGTGACTTGAATCTTACAGAAATGAATGCTTCACTTAGGAAGCCTTTCCAAGAATCTTGAAGCACCCTGTGAACTTTCACAGATGTTGCTCGGGAAGTGATTTTCATTGCTGTTTTTCAAGGAAATTACACATTAAGCTGCTTATTCCTACTGAAAAGTGGGAGTAGATGTGAAATATTTTAATTCTAAACCATATAGCCCCCTCATTACCTGTCCCATGAATTTGCCCCCTTGTAGATTGTACAGCAGATTAACCATCTGGAAGGTTTTCTATTTACTTCTTTTAAAGCATAAAATAGCATAGATAACTATGTGATGAGGAGAGTCAGAACAAACACACACAGTGATCTATGGGCTGATTCAGTTTTGCCCATATACTAAAATTAATCAGGTATCAAGCAGGTAATCAGCATGTGGTTGGCTTGAATTTTCTGGAAGTTATATTGCAGAAGAACAAAAGGGTTATAACTAAATGGCTTTAATAAAGTATCAAGACTTTGGTAAGTTTTAGTGTGTAATTCATACCAGGTGCTGCTCTGCTCTGGCTGTGCAGTGATGCAATACAGAAATGCTGCTGGGTTGCATTGATCACACAACAAGTCCCACAACAGACTTGAAAATCAACACGACCCCCCCTATACTTTCTTTCTCCTACTGTTTTGGACAGTGCGTATGAATAGATTGAAAAGGCTGAAGGAACAATTTCCAGGACATAAACTCTTAAGCACACATTTAGGCTCTTTCATGTGACTCATGACTTTCGCTCTTTCAGAAAGAAATACTTTTGAAGTGCCAGAAGAACAAGCTCCAAGAATGCTCAATTCATCCCTGGGACTAGAGAGAATGTAAGCTGTAAGGCTTGTACAAGGATTATATTTGGGAAAAAAAGACAAGAGAGAGAGATTCAGCAGACACATGCAAAACAAGCAGGTAAGAAATCATCTCTGTAGCAGAGATGAAGTTTCTGTCCTTTTCATGTGGTAAACACTCTTATCAGCCCAAACTGCATTTTTCTAAACCTTCTTCTAAGTAGTGGTGCATTTACATAATACATATGCATGTCCACATTCAGGCATGACCAGGGTAGCACGCACAGTCTCGATGAAACAGGCGGCAATGAAGAGATCACCAGAGCTCTGCAGAAGTGGGGAAGCAACAGGAGATGGAAGAACTTGCAACTCTTCTCAGTAGCAGGGATCTTGGGAAGATTCAATAAGAAGCTTTGGAGAATTAAGTACTGCTGGCAGTCTTATCTCTGATCATTGAGAAAGAAACTGAGGACACATTTTCAGTGTCCAGCAGTTCAGGCTGGGTAAAGAGCCTAACTGTTAGCTTAGGGCAGTCTTCTTCCACCCCTAATGCTGCCCAAGCAATAGGAGTATTGAAGCCCAACAATGGCAAAGCCTGCTCTCCTGAGATGATCAAATACTGTTGTAAAATGTGGAGAACGCATTAAAATAAAGACCTGGAATTGTATATGTGGGGTCAGGGCAGCTCTCCCACCAATGCTAGTGGAGGCTGGCACAGAGATACCAGTTGAAATACAGCCTTCACCGGTTAACTAGCTTTTTGTCAGCTATTTGAATTAATTTCCATAGTCAAACCTAGTGGAGGGGAGAGGAATAGTCTTGATGAAATACATTCAGCTTTTAGAGCAATTGCTGCTGATTTATTTACTTCCCAGCAGAGACCACAGCACAGGTAGTGATGCCTCCAAGCCAGGGCACAGTCTCACTCTAACAGAGGCAAGGCAGAAACTGTGACAGGGTCTTTCAGCTGTACCATGGAGCTAGAGGCCAGGCTACAGCATAGATCCAAGGTCCATCCAGGAAACACAAGCAAGGATAGAATGAGGCTACCTAAAGTGTAGGTCCAGCAATACGTGCAAGAGAACCTGCCAGTAAACCAAGACAGCAGGCAGCAGCTGGAGGTCTGGTTGCCCAGTGCCTGAGCTTAGATGTGGCACCTGGGTCCACAGGCAAGGTGTGTGAATGAAGGTGCCAGGTGAAGGACGTTACTGGTGCTTTCAAGCCCTGACAGATAGTTAAGGATAATGCTGAAGCAGAACAAAGTTTTAGGTGTAAGACTGCAATGAGGGGAAGGTAAAGGAAGATGCACCTTAAAAGACGGTAGCATTGCTTTGCAGTTATGAGGCAAAACTCCTTTTGCCAGTTGTAGGGATGTTTTCCTTCCTGAGCAGTAGTTCTGCCCTTGTGCACATGACTCCTAGATCTCAGGCTAGCAGGGTTTTGTTTTAGCCTCTGCCACAGTCTCATTGTGATTTCGAACAAATTGCCTACCTCTTTCTGTTCACTTAATGATAAATTAGATGGATTTCTTTATGCAATGTGGGTAGTTACACAGGACTGACGAGGACCTTCATAAGACAGTCCTGGACACGGGTTCCCTTCTCATAAACTGGTTACTCCCCCATCCTGAAGGAGATAGAAATTTTCCCCTTTGGAAAGGCTACTTGGCAGCCCCACTGGTTGACTAATGAGATATACTTTCAAAGTCCTGCTCAGACTATTGGGCAGTTACATTTACTGGCACTTGTTTTCCAAAATGATCTGAAATCTTCAGCCACTTGATACAAATGCACCTACTTGCTTTTTAGCTAAACGAGGAGCAGTCAGTAAGGCTTAAATTTCATGGTCTTTCCTGATGTGAGGTTACAGATGCCATGTGGTGGCTACCCTGAAAGATGCTCAGGTAGTGCTCCCTCCACCCAAGATCCCAAGCTTAGTTGAAAGTGCCTGAATGGTCAGGGTTGTTTAGTGTTGCCTGCAACAACTTAGTGTGAATCCCAGCTACATTCTCAGCAGAACAGGATGCCAAGGTGGGTGTTAACAGTCAATACAAACAAGAAACTTAAGGAAGTGTAACAACCAACATATCTTTTATTAGAGGAGCAATGGCCAAGCCATTCAGGAGGAATTAATGTTCAGGATTTGGCTACAGAACTGCTCTACAATCTCGTTGCCTTCCCCATGCCTAGCTGCGCATTCATTTTCGGGGGAAGCTGCAGCAGATGCCTTCCATCCTTTGGTCTTTGAAGCCTGGTTCCCGCTAGTGGCATTAAGACGAGCATCGATTCTGTCTTATTGACTGATCTTGGTCCGTAGTAGGGGCAGGGGAAAAGAGGACACTGCAGGGTGTTGCCAACTCACATCAGGAAATACTGACTCATCTTCATCTGGCTAGTAGCCTACGAAGTTTTTGTAGCACAGGTTTTTCATTTTTTCAATCACCTGATCAACCATTATAGTGATTTTAGCTGTTTCTCTGATGAAGAAGTTCCTGCGGGAAACGACAGTGTATGTGGTAAGATACACAAATACATGAGGGTAATCTCCACCTGCTGTAGTTATTACACTGCCTGTCACTGAGAGTGCAAAGGGGCTTTCCTCAGAAGATAGGAAGAGGCAGTAGAGGTTTTTTGCCATGAATTACGCAATACTATGTCTCTAAGGTCATCATGTTTTTCCTTTTGAGAGGAAGCCCATTCTGTTTCTTTGAGGAATATGTATTTGCAGCTAGAGCCAATTCTGTGATTTGTGTCGAGTGCTAGCAGTGTTTCGACTGACAGCAATGTTTCCTGGCACCACTAAGACCCTCACAGACAGCACTGCAGCACCCTTCTGGAGGGGCTGATCTGTCACCAGCCACTGGTCCCCTCCCACACTACCCATGTATAACAAGCATTACCTGCTATTCCCACGAGCATTGTTGTGTTTGATGCATGTCCTGGGAAGAACTGACACTTTCATGTAAAACCATACCATCCTACCCCAACTTCCAGAACCCTGCTCCCATTGTGGTCACATTAGACTGCTTGCTGATTCATTTCCCATTGGATCTCCCCATATAGATATTTGGTTAATCTGTTCTTTCTCCCACTCCTTCCTCACCCTTTTGACCTATGGCAGTGTTAGATCGTTCCATACCTGGTCACAACAACTGGTGTAGTCTGGGCAGCATCTGCCAAGATCTGACCGATTTTAGGGGACACCTTGCTCACAGATTCATAGATGTAAATTGCAATTGCATCGACGGTGACCAACCAGTCACGGCGGTCTTTATCAGAGGTGAACTTTGAATGCACTTCTGTGAAAGAGGCAAAAAACTGTGAGGCTTCTCCAATCCCTTGTGTCCCTGATGCCTTGCCTCAGGTACAGTGAAAAGACATTTGAAATTTTGAGATTCAAAGCTTCCCCCAGAATTTGCTCTAGCAGCATCCAGCACCATCTCATCACTCATCTTTAGGCATCTAGGTCATAGGCCTTATACGACATTTGAACGAGGTTTGAACAATTTTTGTGCCAGGCCCCTACTGACTTGTTTCACACTGCCAAGGACTGTATATTCATGGTCTGGAACTGCTTTATATGGCTTAAGTCCTACTTTATGGATGGCTTAGATTTCTGTGAGTGAGAACCCGTAGAGTTGAGCCTTGTCTCAGGCAGATAGAAATGCTTTTCAGACATACCGGGGAGAGTGGTGCTGAGGAGCAGAATCAGAGCTATCGCGAGTGCCCTGGATTGCAGCATGGTTTTCAGTACCAGTTCCACTGTATACACCAAGAGACCTGCTGAAATCAGCATACAATTTGTTTTGTTTTCAGAGAAATATAACATATCAGTCAAACATCAGATTTTTGCCACAAACCTAAGTGATATATGAAGAAGAGGCCAGGAAAGATCATGATGGAGCATTTCCTCTGAAGAAATGAGGAAAATATAGTATAAAAAGTGTCCTTTTATTTGTATAGTCACAAATGTCCACAATTAATGATAGCTTTCAGAGCTCGAAGAAATAGCATAGAATCATAGAATGGTAGGGTTGGAAGGGACCTTTAGAGATCTAGTCCAACCCTCCTGCAGAAACAGGTTCACCTAGATCAGGTGGCATAGGAACATGTCCAGGTGGGTCTTGAAGACCTCCAAGGAAGGAGACTCCACAACCCCTCTGGGCAGCCTGTGCCACTGCTCCCTCACCTGAACAGTGGAATAGTTTTTTCTTATGTTTAAGTGGAACTTTTTGTGTTCCAGCTTCATCCCATTACCCCTTGTCCTGTTGCTAGCTACTATGGAAAAAAGGGATGTCCCAATCTCCTGACATCCACCCTTTAGATATTTATAAATGTTAATATGATTTATAATGTTAATAAGATCTCCCCTCAATCTCCTCTTCTCTAGACTAAACAGCCCCAGTTCCCACAGCCTTTCCTCATATGAAAGATGTTCCAGTCCCCTGATCATCTTGGTCTCACTGGACTTTTTCCAGAAGTTCTCTGTCCCTCTTGAGCTGAGGAGCCCAGAACTGAACACAGTACTCCAGATGAGACCTCACCAGGGCAGAGTAGAGGGGGAGCAGAAACTCCCTCGACCTGCTGGCCACACTCTTCTTGATGCATGAAATATGTGACAGTTAAAGCTACCTCTTTTGTGTAAGAGCTAAAATTCCTCGCTTCAGTCCATGAACAAACCATTAAAACTGGCAGAAGTCAGAATAGGTTTTGTCCACACGTGAGTACATTTGAAAACATCTAATGTGTTTTTTTTTTCTTGTTTTAATATTTTGGATGAATTGTTCTAAAGAATATTTTGCTAGTTAGTGCATCACTTACAGTGGTAATCTTAGTGACCCAGGGATCTGAGTCTTTTATCTTGCTCTGGCTGAGGAAAGACCCAACAACCCAACTAGATTCTCTCATCTTTGCCATGTTGGGACCAATGAAACAGATAGTGGCTCAGGCAGAACAAGTTCTCAAAGGGGAGTAAGTGCAAACTTCAGCTTCATCTAGCCGCCTTTATTTTGTCTATTAAAAAGGTCATAATTGGAGGAACTCTTGGAAATTTGGTACTTGGTACATTGGAAAGGTGACATTACATCTAAACAAGCTTTTCAAACACACTGCACTTAAAAATGTGTTTAGAAGTTTGAATTGATTTATGCCCCGAATTAGAAGGCTGCATCACTCCAAGCAACATGAAGAAAACATTGCAGTGTTAGGAACTGCGATGACAAAAAGGCTGTTTATTATTATGCTCAGTCCTGTGCCAGGTACCTACAAGTCAATGCTCCTTCTTCTCATAGAATCAGTCTTACTCCACAGTAAGAAAATTTCCATTCATTTTTATTTCCTTCTGTGCACAGATTGCTTCCAAATGCTACCATTCCATTCACTAGACATTTGCTGACCAGCAGCAGTTGCTCCGTTACCACCTTTCCTTGATTTTTAATCCCAGAGACAGTTTCTCCCTCTGCAGACAAAAGGTATCCTTTTGTTTTCAGAGAGCATGTGACATGTTTTACAGCCTGCAGTCCCCGTGGGGAAGGCAGCTGGGAAAAGTTTATGCATCTTCCAACACTGAAACTGCAATCCTTACCAAGGGCTTGACCCTCTTATGAATTGTCTTATGGGACATCCGTTGCTTAGCAATCCAGGTCACCTCAAGCACTCCCACCCTCCTTCATTTCATTAATGTTCCTTGTTATGGAGTATGAGAAGGGCTCCTACTTTGACTTGCAATAAGGAACAGGGTAAAATACAAGACCACCTCTGCTCACTTTTCTGTGTCCTAGGTACACCAGTCACAAAGTCCATGCCACCCAGAAGAGAGAGTTCAGCTCTTACCTGTCTTGCTTTCTCTCTCTTTCTCAGGCTGAAGCTGAGGTAGATGCTCATCTGAGACATTGGCATTTATGCAGAGCTAATATAGTAATAGCAAGGGGTCAAAGGTCCTGTTCTGTTTCCCCATTTGCTCTTTTGCAAGCACATCCAGCTCAGTGGGACAGGCAAGAAACTGTGGAGGACTCTGGACCTGTTTTTGAGATTTGGTAATGGAGGGTCAGTTTGACCTGAGCCTACGAGACGTGGAAGGCAGCTCCTGGGTCACAGAGCCCCCTACTTTTGCAGGCAACTGTGTCATAGAGGCCCACTTTCATAAGTTGACCAAATTCCACATTAACAGTAGCAAGAGTTGGGCTGAATTTTGCTCCCGCTGTTCTTGTGGGAAGGCCTGTGCCATCACCTCACTGCTCTGACAGTTGGAACTTGCAGCTGTTATGTCCATTGGTATTTTACCCTCCAACAAATGCATTAACCAAATGGTGCACAGGGGTAGGTGTGCACTGCTCTCACACTTCTTCCTTCCCCACACCCAAGTCTTTTTGCACAGGCTGACAACATGGGCATACATCTCAGCCAGCTGTCAAAACTTAACCAGAGGAAACATGCAGTTCGGGGGTCCTGAGCTCGAGAAAGACATGGACCTGTCAAAGCAGGTCCAGAGGGATGTGAAAAATGATCAGAGAGCTGGAACACCTCTCTTATGAAGAAAGGTTGAAAGAATTTGAGCTCCAGGGAGACCTTACTGCAGCCTTTAGGTACTTAAAAGGGGCTATAAGAAAGATAAAGACTTATTATCAAGGTCTGTAGTGAGAGGAGAAATGGTTTTAAATTGAAAGGCGATATTTATATTGGATATAAAGAAGAATTCTTGACAGTGAGGGTGGTGAGACACTAGAACAGGTTGCCCAGAGAAGTTGTGAACAGCCTGTCATTGGAAGTGTTCAAGGCCAGGGTAGCTGGGGCTAGTGAAAGATGTCTGGACATTAGGCATAATTTAAGCCTACCATGTGAGACCCAGCATTCCTATGTCAGCCACTTAGCAGGTGACTATCACACATGGAATGTGTGAAAAGCTCAACCACTACCTTCATCAACCAAAAAAAAAATCTTCTAGAAGACTATTCCTCTCATGGAGGTCAAACAATTCAGAACCAAACAGTAAACCTTCTCATTTTACAGACATGGCAGCAAAACCAGTGATTGCTGCAATGGGGCACGTCATTAAAGAGGGCTGCCAATGGTTTTGCAGACAATTTTCCTCTCTTTTGGTTGGTACTTATTAAAATGATTTTATTTCTTTAAAAAAAAAAAACCCAAACCCCAAAACCAGTCTCCCAAAATAAGAACAAATCCCCCCGTATAAGCAAACTATTTTGCATTTTTGTCCCCAAAATATCAGAAAATTCCCATTAATGTATAACAAGGTTAATTCCTGAAGCCAAAAGAGAGAATTTTCAGTTCCACTTCTGATGCAAACACTATAAAGCAATTTATGGTTTAGAAAGAACACACAAGAGTAACTGCTTGAAAGTTCTCTAATATTTTAATTATACATTTGACAGTCATTGAAGAGAATCTACACATTTACCATCTGCTTTTACAGCTGGGAATAATATTCAGAAGACCAGCACAAGGTACATTATAGGCATTAAACTTAGCAGAAATAGCAACATGCCGTCATTACTTGTGGGGGTTAATTTAATATAACCTCGAGCATCATCTCTCTCTGTCAGGTCAACAAATGGAAAGCTCTATCCATACTAAGTGGGTGTTTTAAAGCGATGTGCTGCTGGAGGTAGTAACACAGAGGGGACTTAGCTACCCTGTGTAGTAATATGCACTGCTGAAGAGCTTTGCACTGAGGTCGTTATCACACACGGTAACTTCCCCCCCCACCTGCCGCTGTTGAAATTAGCCTAACTTTAGCTAGTGTTATCATCAATACAGTCCCAGAGATAGCGACTGGGCATCTCAGCACTTTCTACTGCCAAACAAGCACTTGCCAATTCCAGATCAATGATTGCACAAGCAGCAGCCCTTACCCTCCATTCATGGAACAGCATTCTGGAATGGCAGGGTGCTCTGCAAATAAGCAAGAAAGCCAGAGATTGCAAGTCCTTTCTTAATCAAATTATATGATTATTTTAATCTCTCTTATGAATCTCTGGTCTGAGGTGGAAAGCAGCTCACAGGAGCAGCATGGATGTCCGTATCTGCCCTGTGTGACGTGGCCGCTTACTCATTGCGTTATTATTTTAAATGAGGGTAACTCCAGTGGCTATCAAGGCACTTCACCCAAGGCAGAAAAGTCATTCTTGGGGATAAGGTGAATTTCTTCAGCTGCATGACAGGAAGGAGAAAAGTCTAGAATAGCAATAACTCTCATATGTGAAACACATTCAACTTTTCTTTATCACAAATGGGCTGAGCACCATCTCTTTGGAATGGCTGAAAAAAACTAAGCATGAATAAACTGCAATGTAGAAAGAACGAGGAAAGGCTGTTTCCTACTGTTATTTCTTTCAGCATGGAGCATTTGAGCTGCTCAACTCCCTCTCTGTTTTAAAAGTCAAAGACCCTGCAATCTGACTGGAAGAAAGTGTCCACTTAGTATTGTGCAGTGCTGTCACAATGGCTTTCATTTATAGCCAATTAGAAATAGAAATAAGCACTCAAAGCAGAGCCTATTTCTTTCCCACTGTTCTGCCTGCTTGCAGTTCTAAAGCGTGTATATATAGATTTCCTTTGTCATTATTTCACAGCTCACCAACTAGTGTTTTATGAACTGCAATGGTCTGTGGACCAGTAAACCTGGTACCATTTCTGCTTCCCTGCTGGATAACCTAATCTACTTCTGTCACAGCTTAAGAAGTTACAGAATTAAGACTGTGATACAATCGATTTGCCCTGAAGAGTTTTGTTTAACGTTTCTGCAAATATGAACAAAATGACTGAAGAGCACTTCAACTACGACAAAGATAAAACTCTTCAGACTTTACACAGCACAAATAGTATTCACACAATCTACAATTAGTCACCCTTGCTCAGTTATGGGGGCTAGAGGAACAAATAAAGATGGAGGGCTCATTCATAGGACTTAGATAAAAAAGCACAGCCTCTGCAGTTAGTGTGATCATACTACAGTAGTAAGCTTCAGCAGCTGCTACTGTTTCACAAAGTAATCTGGGCTTTCTTGCTGTGTGAAGGGGTTCTTTCTCTTGGACGTATGTTGGCTTACACACTCTTGAATGCAAAATAAAGTGTGAACTCTTTCCCATGCTACCATCTTGGGATCTCACCTGATATCTCTATAGCCTCTACTCTTGATAGGGAAAGGGGCAGCCCTTCCCTGAAACCTGGATATTTGTGCTGGGCTGAGATGACAGGAAAATATTGTCTTGTGTGATGAATGGACCTATTAAAAGCATAAGGAGATAGTAAAATTCTAAGCCGCCAAGTCAACTTCCAAGGGTAAAATCTGCAAGGCCCTGGGTATCTGCTAAAACTCTCCAGAGGGCAATGCTAAAGTCAAAACACAGTGCTGGTTTTGGAAGGAGCCATATATTATTTTCTGTCATTGCAGTCACCATAAACAACTCTTAACTAATAAAAGTACTAACCCATCATAGATCACAGGGTGCATTAAAGCCTCATCATATGATTAGGTAAGAATAAAAATGATTCACAGCCAGTGGCTGAGAACCAGATTCAAAAGTTGTGCGTTCTGTGAACATAGTTCCCTGTATTTCAGATGTAACTCATGGTCCAGTTCACATAGTCACAGTGTGTGTCTAATACTCTGTTATTAGACTAAGTTTAATACAGCCTTCCACTCTTGAATTCAGATTTTGGAATTAGTCTTTTAGCTCTTTTTCTTTTCTTTTTTTTATTCTCGGCATCAACTGCTGTTAAACAGTCCATCTGTCTTCAAAAAATATGCCTCTGGTTCTGAAACAAAGTCAACCAGGGAAGGTAGTGAGTCCTCTTGTTTTATCTCCATACACAGGAATTTGAAATAATTACTGTCAGTCAAGAAACTGTAGGAAAGTGAGCACTCTCTGTAGTAGCCTTTGGTCAACCAAGCAAATGCATCAGATATTCAGCTACAAACATTTGCTCTAAGTGTGATGTATGTCCAAAGAAAAGGAGAAACAGGAGGCGGGCAAAGTGAAATCCTCTCCAGGTCAGTCTTTCAAGGGAAAGCATAAGCACATCAGTAATCAGGAGATTAAAGAAGAAAGGTAGCTAGTGTCTCATACAGCACTGGCTGGGAAATAAGCCAGGCAATACAGTCACTGATATTGGCCAACGTCTGGTGCCTCTGGGTTACAAAATAATTCACAAGATGCTCCAAAAGCTCCTTGCCAGCGTTTGAATCTCTTGAATCCAAGAAGTGCCTCTGGCAAGCCAGTTTCCTGTGGAAGCAGCCAGCATGTGGAGAACCTCCAGTGCATTTTAAATGAAAACAGTGGATGAATCACATGAAGGAGAAATGGCACGTTCTTCTCCTTTGCAATGCAACTGGTATTAGAGCATACAGAAATCCTGTGTTCTAGTTGCAAGGTGAGAGATGAAAAAACTGCAATCTATCTACAGATCAGACACACCACATGTGCAGAGTTGGTGTGTCAAGGACAACAGTAAAAATGGTAACTTCTTCAGAGCCCTGTATCCCTGCCCATGCATATGATAACATGGCACAGAGAACAAAGGGAGACTATAAAATGCATGGAAAAGAGCATATGGCTTAGGAAAGGTAGATCCATCAAAGCCATGTCTCCTAGAGTTGAAAGAGCTTCACAGTGTGAGGGAAAGTAGTCATACCTTGCTTAGCTCCTGTGGGGATGGCAAAACCTTGGTAAATTTCACCCTTTAAGTTTACAAATACATGTAAGTCTGGGTTAAAGGTTAGAACAAGTATCTTTTAAGGCACTAAGGTTTAAGCTTAAAGTAAGGCAGGTAGTTTCAGTCAGTATAGGGCAGATAAGTTGGCAATTTGCAGACATGCTGGTGAGTCCTTATTAAGGCAGTCAAGCATCCTTCCAACACTGTGGTCCTGTTTGGGAGAGAGGCTTACAGGGGACAAAAGGAAGCAACTGCCTTGACTATGCTGACTAGCCAGGCAGAAGCAGCCAACATTACACATTCCGAAGCACAATAGATGGCCTTAGAAAGAAGATGCTGTGCCTCCCTATACCAAACACTCAGGGATCTGGATCAGATGACCTCCAGAGGCCTCTTCCAACCTAAATTATCCTACTGCCCTGTGACTTTATAGCTCTGTGATCATTGGAGCACTTCTCCAAGAACTGCTATGTGAAGGACCAGCACTCTATGGACTGGGCTCCTTGCAGTGCCAGGGCACCTAACAAGACAACTGGTATCTCTCTTTAAAGATTGCGAATATACTAGGCGCTGAAAAAAACCTGCTGTTTCCAATGGAATATTTTCAGTGGACCACAGTCTGTTGCAAACCTAAGTTTCCAAACTGCAGCAAGAATAAAAATGAGTCACGTATTGCCTTCATGGACACTAGACACAAATTTGTCAGCATTGTACATCTAAAGGGAAGCTGCTTCATCTGTTTATTTGCTGGTTGTCTGTTCAAATGAAAGCAGCCATTCTAACCTACACAGTAAAAAAGCTACAGGAGTCTGGTGGGAATCTTAGTTCTTCCTGGCATTAAATGACGATGCTTCTTCCAGTGTGAGAACTCCCTCTGTCCTGCAAGAGAAAACAAAAGATTCAGGAAAAGGAAGTATGAATGGAAGTCATGTATCTTCCTACCTGTTCTAAGCACCATAGCAAAACCATTCATACATACACACATTCTAGCTGTGACTAGAACTGCACTTCCAAGAGTCAGAAAAGAAAAAGGTAATGTGCAAAATGCAGCCCTTTGAGAAAACTCCCATCTGGTAAAATCCTGTGTATCTGTGAAAAAGAAAACTTCACATTTTCTAATTTAAAAACACCTTCATTTTTTAAGGGAGAATACACCAATTTAGAGACTAGCCATTGGATACAAAGCTTTTCACACTTAGGTTGCTGTCCGAAATCTATTCCCAGTGTAAACTGACAAGATGAGCTGTGAACATTAGCTGTTCACTGTCTATATAATGCATGTTCAGGTCTCCAGAGTTCCATCAAGTGAATCATCCTCTTCCCACTTGGCCTGGAGGATCACACATTTCCCACCACTATAGCCACTTTAGACATCTTACCTGGATGCTTCCCCATATCTTAAAAATATCATCAAGATACTAGAAAAATTTATATGTTGGAGGTCAGTAATAGGAGAATCATGCACATGTTAAAAGAAATCAGAAGTAAACCAACGCCAGAGAGAGTTGCAGAGGAATATTCAGTATTGCAGCCTACTCTGGAAGTGCTCTCTCCCCAGGCAGTGCCAGGAGAGCAGCTATTCTAAAACCAACAGATACACCTAAATGTCTCTAGATGGTGACAGGAGAGGGTATAACATGTCACCTGTTGTGGGATGTGACAGGGAACCTACTTTATCTGACTGCTCACTTTGTCCCTGAACATACTGTAGCCATGCAACACATGTCTGAAGGCAGGGAACTTGTCAGTCTCTTCATAACTAAGCTGCACGGGACACTCAGTGCTCCTTGCTTTCCATTTGAAAGACAACAGGCCATGGAAAGTAACAAACATTCATTCTCACTCCCCAAAACCCACCTCTTCCCTTAGATGGGAAAGCAACAAGGCAGCTGACTCACCGAGCATCGCCCTGTGCTGCCTTTTTGCTTCTTATCCTGACCTGGGATGATTTCTAAGGAGAGATAACTGGGGGGTTTATCTTCTGGCCATTCCGGAGACCGGTGCCGCCGCCTGTGGCTTTTCTCTAGGACAGGGGCGTGATCTTCCGAAGAGCTCCACGATCCCCGGCGAGAGGGAGGTGAGTAGCTGTGCCGCCGCTGCCCTGAGTTACTGCTCATCTTGGTGTGGTGCTGGTAGTCTCGCCTCCCTGAGGCCTCCTGTCTCCAGCCACGGTGATGGCTGGACCGCTCCTTGGTCTCCTCTGAGTAGGAGCTGCTGTTGCTGCTCTTGCTCTTGTCAGCCTGGCGTGGGGGGGATGCATCTCGTCTGGAGTGTTGGGGCCTGCCATTGTAGCCGCCCGTCCTGTGCCTCTGAGGATGGTCATCTCGCTGCCGGTCCCAGGGCTCCCGACTGTAGCTGGAATGAGAATCCCCACTGGAAGGCAAAGGCCCTCTCCGTTTTTCTCTCTTGTCCTCTGCTGCAGAGTCCCAGGGTCTGGTGGTGCGGGCAGCTCTCTGTGGCCGTGAGGAGTTGCCACTCCCATGCATGGAGGAGATATGATCAGCGAGAGGAGGCGGCATGATCTCAGAGCCCAGGGAAGACAGCAAGCTGGGCTGCACAGCCTGCTTCTGGAGGGAGGGTGGCCGGAGCTGGGACATGTTCATGTTTTGGATTTCAGACTCCAGATAGTCCAAAACATCCTTGTTAGGAAAACGCTGAGCTTGAGGCTGCATCAGTGGAAGACTGTTCTGCAGAGACACATCTATGGATAAAAGTACAGGAGAATGCAGCAAGTCAATGGGAAACAATAAAAACAGCCCCTCTGCACTACTGATCCTGGCTGAATTCCTTTTGAGCCTCTTTTCTGTTCCTCACTGCAAAAGCTGTGCGAGTTCCAAGCACCACAACCAGCACATCCAGACCATACAAGGTAAGGTGCAAAGAGCAGTAAGTTGCAGCATAATCTGTATTTTGAGCAGCACAGAGGTAAGAAATCAAAGTCATCCAGCATATCTAAGAATATAGTTTATGTATATAGTTTCATCTGAAATTAACTTTTCATGACTATACTGCACTCACAGCTTTACTCTGTGTCTAATGAGTCTTAACTGTTGTTTGAAAGAATGCTAAATTCAAGGTATATGTATTTATAGTAAAGTTGTGACTGCTGTATAATCATGAGAAGTTAATTTCAGAAGAAACTATGTCTTATTTATTTGAGAAGTCATTATGTTGAATTCCCCTGTTTTCCTTGGGCAATTAAATAATATTGCTGGTAACAACTTATTGTACTACTTAATTCTCCAGGACTTCAGAGATGCCCATCTTCCCTCTTCCATTAAAATTACAAATAAATACCACTAATACAAGTGATTTTGGTGCAGAATAACTGGAGAATTATTCCTGGTTCACTAAAGAGCCCTTCTTTTTTAGCTGCATGCAGTCTAGATCTATTGCACAGGAGGCAGTTTGCCCTTAATGGTTTGAAGACTAGGCATTTGATAAGAACTCAAACAAATTGCACCTCACTTGTCATGTCATTTTTGGCTCTAAGGAGTTGACCGTGACCAGCACAGCAGAACAAAGAGACTGTACCCTCTTCTACCACATGAAGTGAGATAAGCTGGGTATATTTACCCTGCAGTTGCTGGGGTGTAGCACAGATATATCTCAGCATTAAACTACTTCACCCAGCACTGAGGCTAGCAAGACACTTAAGATGGATAGGATGTATTTATCCACTCAGGTGAATCTATAGTACATGGCAAATGTAGCAGAGCTGTCATGCTAGGACATGCAGTCATGCTAGGCACATCCTTCTCTCTTTTGTAGTAGAGAGGCTAAAGTCTTGCTGCTGAATCTTCCTGAGAAGTTACCTGTTTCTCATCCTGATTTCACTCTGAAATGATGCCCGTGGTCTCACCTTGCTGCAGTAGAGGGTTCAGCTGGTAAGATGAAAGGTGAGACTTCCTGTCACCAGATCCGTACAACACGTTGGGTGCCATCCAAGGTGCAAGTGCCTGAGCCTGCTTCAGGAATCGATGCTGTTCCAGTACTGGAAAAGAAAAAGAAAGCTTACAGCAGCTATCCAGAGAGCACAGCTTGCAGACTACATATCCTTTCACTTAATAAGACTTGATAAGCCTTTGGATGTGATCAGACAGAGGAAATTCACTGAATGAAAAGTTCTCTCCACCCTATAACAAAGGTAAAACAGCAAAGGAAATTCCAATACAAAGTTGTATGTCTTCCAGAAGACATCTAAAACAGAAGAAAAGGTTTACTGCCTGATATTTACGGTACAGTTCCAGCAAGTGAGAACAAATGGCATTATGATTAAGCACACAGCACACAACCACACACAGGACTTCTACCTGCCCTGTCATTACGAGTACAGTTGTGGAAAGGTGGGAAATAATGTTTCATACAGCAAGACATACCACACTGTCTTCTTGCTCTTAAAACTCTTCCAGCTCACCATTGGTCCTTTCCTCTTTTGGCTTTGATTTATAGCTAAATGAGACCTTTTCATGCCACCTTTGTGTAAGCTCTGCCCAGATCATATTTTCCACACCATACTCCGTCATTTCCTCTCTTTTACAAAAATAGGGCACTCAGAGATGCACTATCCAGCTTCTCCCTTTCTAGTCTTTCAACTACTCTTGCTGTGTCTTTAATTTACCTTAGCATGACTGCTAAAATTAAATCCCTTAGGACAGTGTGGTCAACCTGGTAAATAAAATAAATTTTCTGCTCTCAACAGCAAAGCCCAATGTGACAACAGAGCAAACTCAGTGAGCATTTCTTTCCCTCACTATTTTCTACTACTCGTGGGGTCAGAATCCAATTCCTCTTCCCTCTTTCACTCTCCATCTCACCTCTATGCAGACAATCTCACCACCTATATCTTCAAAACCATTGCTCATTGCTGCTTCTTTTTTTTTTTTTAGGGGGAATAACTAAAAGCATCTTACTCCTTCTACCATAGACAACCAAAATGTAACTTTATGAACACGTAAATTCTGCAGGGTTCAGACCTTATGGTGCCTGACTCTGCATCATTTGTCTGTCATTACTGGGTGAAGCTTTTCTGCAACAGGGCCTTTGCAAAATTTCTATTATATGGCTTTTCTGGAGTTTCAGAAGTGACAGGCTTTTACTGGAGCCTCTCCAGTGGTCAAGCATGAATAGAACATTCCTGGCTATACTGTACAGGATACAGATAGGAATGTAATTGCCTTTGAGACTTTTACCCCTCTGACAAATCTGGCTCAAGTTGGCTGATGAAATTAAAAGCTATTGGAGGGAAAGAAACAGGGGACAGACAGACTGCATTAAGACTTGCTTCGTTCAGAAACCAGGCTACAGCTAAGCTCCAATTAATTCTATCCCCTAGGTTCACATGCAGCCAGTAGCATTTACACTGCACGCTCTTTTGGACTGAGCCCTCCATTTCAGGTAGCACTCCAGTTACTGAACACATTCTCCTTTAGCTGTTTCACTGAATTAATACAGAATACCACTTACAGCAAGGACTCACTATGAGTCTCAATACATCCTTCTCTCACCCCACAAGCTCATGCAGCTCCACTTTGTTCTTCACTCCAAACTCTCCCTTCACCCCCAGTGTGGCTTCATGAGAGTGAACTACAAAGCCAGAAACTTCAGGGTTTTTATTTCTAATACTCTGTTTTTTCTTCAAAGGGCTGTGGCCTGAAGTAGCAGCTTTCAAGCATTTAATGTCAAACTTGCTTCATTATTCTTTTTCCCAAGGGATTTTCCTCCTCTTTAGGCTTCAAACTCAGAGGAAGATAGAAAGCAAGAAATGAAAAATGATAAAAAGAAGGGAAAGCCCTTATCTCTTCCTCTCACATTCCTCCAGTTACCACTTTGAGAATGTCTTAGAATGTGTTGAGTGCACGTCCATAGGTTTTAACTGCAATCTTTGTCTGAGGACTGAAAGGCCCAGCAGCTGTGGGCACAGCTACTTAGGGTTCCCCTACTTAGGGTATGAAGGTAGCCACTAGGACCAAAGTCATTGTGTCCTGCAATTCTCTGACCTCTCCCTACAGCTGAACAAATGCAGAATTATCCTTGGACTTCTTTTACTACTTCCTTCCTTGGATACTTTGCCTTCCAGTTTAAACTGGATATATACTCTGGTTCCCCATCTGCAAAATGGAAATACAGTTACAGATATCTTTTTAAAGTGAACATATTTATGTGAGGAAGGTCAGATTCTCTAACCTGAAGCTCTAATTCTGAAACTTCTACCTACTAGAAAACTGGCAGAAGTGTTGTTCTTTCCACTTCCTGCTGAGAAAGGTTGTTCTCCACCTTTGACAGACTTTACAGCTGCTAGGCCAATTATCCAATTATTAAAAACATGTATTTTCCAACCTAGTCAGACTCAGGTACAAGTATATCCTGTTTTGTACCAATTCATTAGTGGAAGAAGTCCACAGTAGAAAAGGAACTAATAGGAACAGAAGGAGGTCATACCTGTATTTACCCTGATGGGCTTTTCTCAGAGCTTTCTACAGGGAATGTAATTGGCTTGCTCCTGGGGCATGTTTAATATTTCTTTACAGCAATTCTGAATTACTCAAACAATGCATTTCTTTTATTACTAGGTTCAAAATCGTTTTAGTTAATGACCTGACTTAAAACACCCAGAATTACCTTGCCTCAATGACATCCCTGACTGTTCAGCAGATCTAGGCTACCCTCTAGCGGCCAGTAGATGGGAAGCAATCACCCGTACTCCCCACTGAGACTCAAAAGACTTGGTTGAGGATTTCTGCCTTCTTTTCAGCCATATGGAACTGTTATTCTTCAGGGTTTCTTTTTAAGATGCACCCTGTATCTATCTCCCTGTGGTTGTTAAGACCTCCAGTTCTTTCCTTGGAGTGCCAAAAAATAAGTCAGAGGAAGGACAAAGTGAAGAGAAGGTGTGCTAGAAAAGGGGAGCTGGCACAAGGATCCCTTGCAACATGCATAAAGAGAATAGGCGGCTGGGATGGAGATTATAGCCATAGAACCCAGGAATACAAGGAAGCTGGACTTGTATCTCCTCTCATGAGCAGGAGGAGATTTTGAGAACCTTGCAAGAATCCCTCCTACCTATTCTCAATAGGAGGTGAGAAAGACAACAGCAGCAGCCTGGAGTGCTATCATCTCCTACAGCATAGAAAACCTGAAAGAAGCTCATACATATTCTGAATCTCTTTTTTGCTGAGAACTAGGAAGTCTGGAGGCTGAGTCTTTCATCTCCATCACCTCTCTCTCCCTTCATGCAAACTAATTTTTCTGCCAAATGTATATAGCCTCCTCAACACCATGCCTTTTACTTGACAACCTATAAAGCCCCCAGACAGTGTTTTGTTTTTAGCAATGAAAGGAATGCTCTGTTTGCTCTTTGCAAGGGCTAAGCAAATTGAGCTTAAATCTAGAACTCTCACATCTTACTAACACCCAGGGTATACCAAATAGCTCTTTTGCAGTTAAAGGGAAATCAAAATCACAGCTCCTTGTTCATAAATCCTCCTTGTAGCATCTGAGGAAGAACCTCGTGATTTCCATGATAAATAAATGTTATTTGTTGCATTTTGCCCGTCAGGTTGTGCAAACTACAAGGGGTACAAGTCTACCCTGTTTTGCTGCTAAATTTAAGTTACAGGAACATAGTGGATTTATGATTTCACCTGACAAAATTCAAACGGTTGGTCTTACTAAGAGAACAGGGTCAGGTTGCAGAATCTTTGTTACTGATAAAAATGCCACACAACAAAGTTTCTCTTGACCCTCAAAACCTCACAGTACATTTGCATGGTTGACCACTAAGAGAGACTATCTCTCTCCTCACTTCCTTCCCCAAAGAAAAACAAACAAAACCTTTTTCTTGTGGAAGAAACAGCTCTGAAAATAACAGGAAGATACAAAATTTCATTTTTTACAGAATTACTTCTCAGATCAACACACTTGAAGGTTAGGCCAGTTTGGAGCTCAGCATCAAGGTGTTTGTTTGTCTTTCTCACAGCACACGCATGTGAGCCACAAGACAGGGAAGAAAAGTCTTGAGCCACCCATGCAAGGGAGCTGATCATGCCCTAGATGACATGAAAGAAGCTGGTAGTAAGGTGTGAATGAGAAAGAACATCCCAGTTATCCTCTTCTAAACTCAGGTAAGCTGGTCACGGAGGTCACGCTTGCCAAAGAAATGTCAGTCAGTCTATATGGATGCTGAACTGGGGGGAAAAAGTAGAGCTCAGTAAACTTCCAGTCAAGCCTTTGTCTTGACCGAAGCCATGAATGGACACATATTTGCTTGAACCTCACCTTTCTCATTACAGCAGCACCGGGTTGGGCAGCAGACACATGGGATGTGGCAGCAGCAATACTGAGGACAGCACTGGCACCAGCATACTCCAATCAGCATAAGGAGGAGGAGGCCACCGAGAACAATGAGGAGTACTGTGAGCCAGTCTATGGGACAAATGCAGAAAGAGAAGATCCTGATGAACCTGGCTATAGTAAGTTACTCAACACCTCTCCACTGATGGAGACATCTTGGGGTGGTGAGGAAGAAGAGGAGGAAATATCTGCCACCCAGGCAACAAACCACTTACGGAGAACAATCAGCTTAACTTCTTTGTCTGGATCACCTGAGGTATCTCCTGGTGCTTCCACAGTGCAGTAGTACACGCCGTGGTCCCACCACATGACCTCACCGATGACAAGGTCTGCCTCTGTGGGAGAGGGACTGAGAGGTCAGCAGGTTATTTGGGACAAATAGACAAGACTTTTAGGCCCCACTCTAAGTGGGCCCTTTGCCTGCAGGTAACATGCAGCATTGCATCTCCCCTCTTCCCAAGCATAGCCATCATCTTCAAACAATCCTGTTTGAGTCCATTGAGAACACCAGTAAACAGCATGCACTGCCAGTCCCTTTTTCCTTTGTGTTGCTGGAAGCAAGTAGGACGAGTTCTATGGGGAGTGAAATAACCAGCATGCTGCTGGATGAGGGATGTTAACCTACTGGCTTCTGCCAGCTGCCACAGGTTATGGGACACAGATCACTATCCCATTAGGCCAGCTATCCCGATACTCTTCTGGCAGGTGCAACAGCTTCAGGGACAGCACGAAACATATGACACACTTGGACAATCATGTAGAACTTCTTAAAAGAAAGAACTATTTTCTAGCCTCTGGGGTCCTCATCTTACTTTTGTGTTCTTCAGCAAAATGTTTGAATATCCTCAGGTCAGCTCAGCCTTAGCTTGTAGTGCCTTCAGGCTAGCTGGGGACAGGGCTATTCAGAGCTCTTATTCTAGTGCCACCTCACAGAACATGTAAGCCACAGATGGCATTAGCTGTGTTTATGCTTCACTTAGTGGATCCAGTTACTGAGTTCACCGCCTGCCTGGGAGGTCAAGTCACTTACGGTTCTGAATGGTGATCTTCCGTTGCTGGTAGTCGACACCCAGCACTGGATCCTTCTGCCCGTATTTCTGGATGACAATGCGCACCTTTCGCTGGCTGTCGTTGCAGTCATCGGATGGGTCCTGGCCAAAAGCTAAACCAGCCTGGTATGCTACAAACACACATCATCAAATGAGATGCCAAAAGTTATCTCACAGGACCAATTTCTATCTCCTTGTGAGTCATAAAACTCTTAGGAGTACCAGAACTAAGACAAAAGTAGGTTTATTTACCAAATGAAATCTCCAGACATACATAAATTGCTGTAAGGATTGTTTCCCTTTCCCTCTTGAATCTCATTAGATGTTGTGTCTTCTATAAAGACAGTAAAGAATTCATCCTCTGATTCCAGCTAAGGATCGTGTGTAGATACCTTAACAGAATTAATGGAGAACTATGGGCCTGCTTTGTGCAATATTCTCATGACAGACTCACAATGTAAAGTAACATTGAATTGCCAGGTATTTGGGAGCTGAGATTTGGGAAGGCAACTGATAAAGTCAGCACTGTCTGTAAAGTGTTTGCAGTGAAGAGAGTTTATCAAAGGCTCCCCCATTACTACATCTACAATGGATCATGAAGAGCTGACCCAACTAAGCAAACACCATGCTTTCTATCCCTGTTGGGGGCTATTCCCTTCAGCCTGTGCCCAAAACACACATATTATGCTGGGATCAGTAGAGCCAGGGATTCACCTGCTTGTCGACTAAGCTGTAGCACATTTGGTAAAATGCCTACCCAGCCCACCCAGACTGTGTAAAAGAGAGTTTGGGCACCAAGATACCAAACAAGTCCAGGCTCCTCACCCTGAGCACAGTCCTAAATGTACAGTTAAGTTAAGGTTGGCCAGCTTAAACATACCGCAGGGTTTATAGGGGACAGGAAGAGAGTGGATGGGAGAGTAGGGGAGAGTTCAATTGGAAGAGACTTACAAAGATCATCTAGATCAACTGCCTGACCACTTCAGGGTTGACCAAAAGCATGTTATTAAGAGCATTGTCCAAATGCCTCTTATACACTGACAGGCTCGGGGCATTGACCACCTCCCTAGGAAGCCTGTTCCAGCATTTGACCACCCTTAGCATCTCCCTCTCCACTTCTCCTCAGGGAGCTGTAGAGAGCAATGAGTTCACCCCTCAGCCTCCTTTTCTCCTGACAAAGTCCTCAGCCACTCCTCCTAGCACATGCCTCCCAGCCCTTTCACCAGCTTTGTTGCCTTTCTCTGGATGCATTCAAGTGCCTTAACAGCCTTTAACTGTGGGGCCCAGAACTGTACACAACACGCAAGATGAGGCTGCACCAACACTGAATATAGTGAGATCATTACCTCTTTTGACCAGCTGGTCACAGTTTGCATACTATCTTAATAATGATCTTAATCACTCCTGCACACACAAGGCTGCACACACCAGTATGTCCACACATGAAGTGCTGCCACCAGTACTAAATGTTATTAGTTACATGTGTTTCTGCCTCTGCATGTGTTTCTTCTACTTCCTAAAATCAGTAACACCTGGTAACAGGTATCTAGCTCCAACCACCGAGTCCCCCATGGAATCAAAAAGTCCGCTTGTTGCAGGGTCCTTGCTTTCAAACATGCTGAAGCATAAGATGGAGTTGCCATGATTGACGTGTCAAACATTGCTGAGCCTCTCTGCCTTCTGACTTGATGACAAGGAGGACAAATGAACTGCTTTGGCTGGTATTTCTACAACATCCTATCATAAAGCCTTGACACTGCAAAGGAAATCATAGATACAACCTATTTTTTCTTGGAGCACAGGGAAATATCACCACCCAACTAGTTTTGTGGGCAGGAAGAGGTCAAAAGCCTGTATTACCCAGTAAGTCTACCTTGCCCTTCCCTTCAATTTGAAGAGGGATTCCTTGGAGGAAAAGCCTGACACTTACAGGCTGAATAGTAGTCAAAGATGGGGTCCTTGCAGAAGGATTTGAAGCGCCAGGTCACCACCACATCCTGCAGCTGAGCTGAGGTGCTATAGTCGCACTTCAGGACGACAGTGGCAAATAAGGTGGTATAACGCTCAGTATCCTGCACTGTCACCGTGAGGGAGAGGCAACCTGCAAACAAGAACACAGAAAGCAGTCAGCCTACAGGAACAGATCTCACATCACAACTTGCACTCTGCGCCAGACCAACAATCTGAAGTACATCTCTCTTGGCTTCTTCCACGACCTGCATCTATGGGACCTCACTAGCCCTTTTGATGATGCCATCCAGAGTTACAAGCCCCAGTTAGAACGTGAGTCTCATCTTTCCCTGACAGAAGGCATCTTGAGCCATCTGCACTGGCCTGCCTTATGGACCTAATTATTTTCTCCAAATCAACCATTAGTAGACATTATGCAGCACATCTCTCTGTGCTCTCCTCACGGGCAAAAACTGTCGCTCCAAGCTGAGGGAGAGAATTCATTGGTCCCAAAAGTACATAGGATGGGGTTGTCTTATCAGGGTCTCACTAAGACAGTCATCAAAATGCTACCTAGTGGTGACCAGGATTAAGACAATACAACTTTTGGGCTGTAGCATCATAGTTAATCTTCAGAACAACATATTATCAGTTACTTTCTTTTCCTTTTTAATGCAACTATTGTTACATATAGAATCATAGAATTGTTTGGTTAGAAAAAACCTTAAAATCATGGAGTCCAACCACGAACACTGCCAAGCCCACCACTAAACCATGTCCCTCCGTATCTCACCTATATGTCTTTTAAGCATCTCCATGGTGACTTCACAACCTCCTTGGGCAGCTCCTTCCAGTGCTCTCAACTTGAGAGCACTTCCTCTTATCCTATCACTTGTTACTCACGAGAAGAGATTGACCCCCACCTCACTACAACCTCCTGTCAGGCAGTTGTAGAGAGAGATCATGTCCCCTCTCAGCCTCCTTTTCTCCAGACTAAATGCCCCCAGCTCCCTCAGCCGCTCCTTGTAAGACTTGTTCTTCAGATCCTTCCTCAGCTTTGTTGCCTGTCTCTGGACACGCTCCAGCACCTCAATGTCTCTCTTGCAGCGAGGGGTCCAAAACTGTATTTGAGGTGCAGCCTCACCAGCGCCAAGTACAGAGGGAAAAATCACTTCCCTGGTCCTTCTGGCCACATTACTCCTGATACAAGCCAGGATGTCATTGGCCTTCTTGGCCACCTGGACACACTTCTGGCTCATATTCATACAGCTGTTGACCAACACCCCCAGGTCTTTTCCTGCAGGATACCTTTCCAGCCACACATTCCCAGCCCTCTAGCATTGCATGGGGTTGTTGTGACTGAAGTGCTGGACCCAGCACTTGGCCTTGTTAAACCTCATACAGTTGGCCTCGGCTCATTGATCCAGCCTGCCCAGGTCCCTCTAAAGAGCTTTCCAGCCCTTAAGCAGATCTATACTTCTGCTCAGCTTCATGTAATCTGTGAACTTCTGAAAGTACACCCAATCCTCTCATCCACATCACTGATAGACATTAAACAGAACAGGCCCCAGCACTGAGCCCTGGGGAACACCACTGGTGACCAGCCATCAACTGGATTTAGCAGCGTTCACCACCACTCTCTGGGTCTGGCCATCCAGACAGTTTTTGACACATCTCAGAGTAGGTCCATCCAGGGCATGAGCAGACAGTTTCTCTAGGAGGATGCTGTGGGAGATGGTGTCAAAGGCTTTACTAAAGTCTATGTAGACAACATTTACAGCCTTTCCCTCATCCACTAAGCGGGTCACCTTGTTGTAGGAGATCTAGTCATGTTTATTGCTCCTCTGTAACAACCTCTACAGCAAGAACTGCTTTCTATCCAAGCAGTTGTACCCACTGAGGAAGGTTTTACAAAGTTTCTCATAAGCTATGCTTTATTTTATCCACAGTCCAGTGGCATGTCTATCTTATTTAAACTTTGATAACATAGTAGGTTATACTTGTCATTAACAACAATGAAGTTATCACCAGTTGCCTTCGATAAGGGAATGCAAACAATGTGGAACAAGTGTGGGATGCCCTGTCTGGAATATTACCCTGGAGAGCAGGACAGACCTTGCAGTGCTATGAAAGTTGCTTCTTAACCAGGGAGAATGACAGCAGGAAAAGAGGGAAGGGGGATACAAGGGACTTTGCAGTAACTGCAAGCATGATTCTTTCAGTGTCCTCTTAGGCGGCACCTCCAGATTTCCAGGCAAATATGAGCTCACCCTGTTTCCACTCAACGGAAAACGTGCTGCAGAGGTGTAACTTGGTCTCAAAAAGTAATTCTGCAATAGGATATTGCCAATTAAGTGCTTGCTCAGTTTCTGATTTGAAACTGACTCCTAGTCAGACAACTCCAAGCACAAGCAGAGCAAATCCATTTGCTTTAAAAATACCACCCAAACATAGAGAGGACCACGGTAATCTTTGAGTTCAAGGCTTTTCTGGAAAATAAAATATACCCACCTGCACTTAAACACAGAAATACCAGCAGCTACGCAAACCTCTAGCGAAACCAAGGATCTCTAGTTTTGATGATGCTGTAGCACAGCTAAGTCCAGATTGGCAAGGGTTGCTCTTAAGTGCACTGTACTTCAACACATCTTGTTTCAGCTTTCATTGTGAAACAGGTGACTCACAGGATCTTGTGCTGGGAATCACAAGAAATCAACCCAAAACCCAAACTCTCAAGGTTACCAAAACTTTGATTTCACTGTCCATCACATGAATTCTGACCTCACAAAAACAGATTTTCCATTGGTTTCCCATAGCAGCATCTCTCCAGCAAGAATACTGAAAACCACCACATGCTTTTCATTCACAGAAACTAAAGCCCTATGAAAGAGATTCTTTCTGTGAAAGTCTGAGTTGAAAGACAAGTTCCTTATTTTCTAAAGAGGTTAAAGCCCTACTTTTCTCACCAGGGGTCAGCTGGATGTCTCTGCATGGCTGATGTTCCATGTTAACCTCCTCCAAGAAAAATGAAAAATTGTGACATTAAGGCTGTTTCCTACACTTGGACTGCATTAATCCATTGCATGCTGCTACCTATTCTGATTAGAAAGAAGAAATCTGGATGCTACCAGCCTAGTAAGTTAGGGCTATCTCAGGCCTATGGCTTCCCATTGGAGACACTAAGCTTCAGAGAGAGTGAAGTCAAGTTTTAGCTAGAACATCATGCAGTAATGTGGCAGTTAAGTAAGACAATCAGCAAGCACACCTCCATATTATTTTGCTTCCTTTACCGGTTCTCTGTGAAAAACTGGACTTTGGTATTTAAAGCTAAACCATCAGCAAAGACCCAGGCATCCAAGACGCAAAATGACTGTTTTATTTCCAAGAGGAGATCAGAAGCCGTCAGGCACCCAGCAAAGCATGGCAGAACAGACTCTGCTTGATGAAGACTACCTGTGGACACCGAGGTGTGCTCCTATTCCCAAGCACTGCTGCTGCTACATCAAATCCCCAAAGAGGCTGGGGCTGCTGAGCTAGCAGTAAAGGCTGGGGTGGGCACTTGCGACGAGCCAAAGGGGAACCTCTCCATGCTTGTGCCCTGTGCTGAGGTCCGAACCGAGCTGGCCACACACGACCGATACTGGAGACTGCCAGGAAGCAGATGGCCACTTCCTCCTGGGAGAGCAGCTAACCGCACCTTTGGGGTATCGAAACTGCTCTCCGCCTGACTTTCGCACCGAGTTCTGGAAAGCCCCGCTCTTCCGCCCGGTGGGGAAGGGCACCGAAGGGGAAACCACGCTGGTCCGGGCCAGGCCAACACATCCCCTCGCCGCGGGCCCACCACCGCTCCCTCCACACGGCACCACGTTAACCCCGGTCGAAACCCGAGGGCGCCTCCAGACCCCGTCTCCCTGTGCCAAAGAGGTGTCCCGGGGCGGAACCCCGAAGGGCGCCGGGACTCCGCCGCCGCCGCCTCGGCGCGGCCTGACTCACCGGCCGGCAGCCAGGCCAGCAGCAGCGCCCACCGGCAGCGTCCGCGCGAGGCCATGGCGCGGCCTCCTCCGCCCGCCTGGGGACCTCTTACCGGGCCACTCTGCCGCGCCCACAGGCCCTCCCCTTCCCGTGGCACCTGTCCCAGGGCCGGGCGCTGCCGCCAGCTACAGTCCCCTCCCTCCCGCCCTCCCTCCGCGGCCCCTCGCAACAGGTACGCCTCCCTTCCTCTCGCCTCCCCACCTGCACCCTTCGCCGCAAAGCCAAAGTACCAGCCACTGGCTTCAGAAAGTGCTCTAAATGTACATGTATGTATTTATACAGGAAATGTGCACGCAGGTGGATGTGAAGGTAGGGACGCAGACGCCAGGTTTCGCTTGAGCTCTGCCGTCCGGGGAAGCGCGGCGTCACTGTCCGGCGTCCGGGAGCCGCTTGCTTCATCCGTGTGGGCACAAAGTTTGGGGAACTCGCTTCATTCTCTAAGATTTGAAAAGCCCGCAACAGTGGCCAAAAGAGATGCCACTTAAAAAAACCAAAAAAACGAAACACCCCAACAAACACCCACCAGCCCCTGCAATTTCAGGCGAAGTGGGAGGTGTGCCGTGTGCCCTCTCCACCCCGGCCGTTGCCGCGGGCGAAGGCCAGCGGCAGGTGCACGCCCCCAATGCTGCCTGAGGAGGGATGACCCTCCCTCCCTCTCCATGCCCGCGCCCGCCTTACGCGCCGGCGCACGCACGCACCACCCCCGCCCAACGGCAGCTCCCGGGGCGCTCTGCGCGCCGCGGCACCGGTTGCCTGGAAACCAGTAACGCCGCCATGGAGGCAGCCCCAGGTACGGGCTGGTGGGGAGGGTCAGGGCTCGCTCCGGCGCTGCACGGGCCCACACCACCTCTCAGGGGTGTCGCAGCCTCCCCGTGTGTTCCCTCCACGTCCCGTGGACGGTCTCCCCCCTGGTAGCCTCTCGTCTCCTCACACACCCGCCGCTGCCCACTGCTGGGGTATGTCACCACGCCCACCTGGGTCCCCGCTGTGGCACCCTACCTATGGCCCCTCAAAGGCTCCCTCTCCCACTTTCCCATGGGAGCTCCAGCTGTCCCCTGCCTGCTCCTTTGCTGTCCCTTGAAAAGCAGCCCGTGACGGTGCGCTTCTGCCTCGCCACGGCTTTTGCCTGGTGTCTAGGTGGAAGGCTGTCTTGGAAGAATGTCAGGCTGAGGCAGTGCTGGGCTTGCACTGCTGTGCAGGGCCGCTGCCATCACCTTTGCGTGTGTGAAGTCTGTGTGGGACCAGTCTTCATACAGACAAACTTCTGGAAGAGAAAAGCTTTTATTCTCATGGAATAAAATAAATGTGAAACAGGAATGAAAGTTTTGCAGCTGAAACAACCCACCCCGTGCTTCATTTGAAATGTGGGATTGTTGGTTTTGCTTTACTACGTGTGAGGTAGTTAATTTTATTACCTGTTGCATTTGTGGCATTGTTCTCATGTTTATGATTTTCCTTCATACTGTAAGTTAATAAGTAACGATGGTGAGGTCACTGGTTTCTGTTGCTGCTTAATAAAAACTCAGTAACCTTTATTCACAAGGCAGACTGAAAGACTTGAAAATTTTGCTTGCTAGGCCATGTGGATCATACAGGGGGATATTTTAGTTGTAAGACTGGAAATTAGAGTTAGATTTTATTTCTCCTAATTTCAGTGAGATTCTATGCAGGACTGTCTTGTCCACTTCTTTTCTTTCTCTGATCGGGAGCTGGGTGGTGAAAAGAGACAATGGGGCTGTGATGCGCCTAGATCCTGCTTTGTAGCTTTATCCTTGCAGTCTTGGTCTCCTGACTAGTAAATATTTTATACATTTAACTGCTCTGAGAATTGATATCTTCTGTTATTCTCCTTGCTCTCAAGTCTTCTAGCTATTGTGAGAGAGACAGCAGTATTCTCTAGTCTGAAAATCTTCTTCCTTGTGATTTCAGGTTGATTGTCTAAAACTGCCTTTTATTACTAATTTGGAACTTATGCTGATTGATAATGATATACAGGCAGCACTGGATGGCTGTGCCTGATTTGTATATTTATATGCACTAAAGGACTAAATTTTTTGAATGAAAGTAAATTTTGCAAAACTCCTCTGCTTTCACATGTTGCTGTCAGCAGCAGCAGCCCAGTAAATTGCTGATGTACTCTGATGTGATCTGAAGGCTAAAAGGAATGCCGAGAGACATGTTCAATGATTCTCATAAAGGTATTGAAGACTCAAAAAACTGATGAGGGGACTGCGTATGAAAGATGAGTTAAACAAGCAGGACTTGAGAGATGGGAATAAATCCAAAACAGAACTAGACTTGAAGGAGATGCATCAGCCTGGAACAGATGATGAGCATGTAATTCCTGGTGGTAGACACCCTTCATGTTAGTCAAACATTGCAGTCATTATTTTAGGCCAGTCTTATCCCCAGGCCAGAAAGATAGCAAGGTGTAGCCCATAAGACTCACAGGAGTCAGGATTAGAAGCAATAAAGCAAAACTAAAGTCCTGGGATTAACTGGGTTTCTTCATGTTGAATAAAGACAGGTAAAGGAATAACAGGCAAGACAATCTTGTCTGAAGGAAAAAACAAGTGACTTTATTTTCAAAGCCCACTGGTGTCCAAAGGTTTTCTATAAAAATGTGCAGATTTTGTTGTGAATCAAAAAATGAAATCCTGTAGAAGTAGCACAGTAAAGATGAATTTTTAATATCTTGTTTATTACTGGTACTAACAGCGCTGCAGTTACGTTCTATTTCTACATATCCTGAATTAGTGGACAAAACTGATTATCACTCTTCTGTAGATGTAAAAGTTGAGGTGAGATAAGCACAGTCTTTTAAGCACAATCACACAGTTGATGGTGGGCCATAGAGCTTAAAATAGTACTTGCTAGATGTGTTGGCTTTCTAAAGTAAAACTGTAGGCTGCGTTTTGATCATTATTTAATTTGATGCACTGCATTGCAGTTGAAGCACCAATCACAGCATTTATAAAGGCAAGCATGCATTTATGAAGCTTACACACTTAAAACACCTTTTCTTTTCTTGAAAGGAAAAACGTAGGGTAACAAAATACAAAGAAAGTGGTGTCATCTCAGTGAATTTGTTTACATGTTACCAGATAAACACCCATTAAATTTAATTATTCTCCATTTTAAATAAACGAGACGATTGCCTGAGATTAAAAATCTCTTAAATGTCCAAAGTTACTGAGAATTTTTGAGACGCTCACATACATAAGGATTTTGGCAGCAAAATTGTTCAAGAAACACCTTAATTTTGAAATATCAGAAAGAACATATTTGAATGAGCACATTTCTTCATTCTGAGGTGAGCTGTGACTTTTGAGAATGTAGCTAGGAGAAAGGCAGTTTAAAAGCAAATGGAGCTTAGCTGAAATTCAGTTTCATAGCTCTGGCTACTGAAACAAAGAGAACCTGAATTCACCCATAAGTGACTTCTTAGAAAGCAAAATGCTGGATCTGTATATCATTTCAGAGCAGCATCTTGAATTACTGGGACTAGGGAGGGGAAAAAAATACTATCCTGATCAGATGTAGTGTGTAGTTAGGGTTGGCATAAAAAGTCTAGTTGCTAGCTTAGGATTTTTTCCTGCTTACAACCATTCTCCCTGCCACTATCTCAGTTTTCAGTATCAAAAGCCTTCTAGCTTACTTAGGAAAACCATCTCAAAAGAAAAATATACAGGCAGAGAAAATCAGCATTCAGAGTGATGCATACCTTTATCACTGTGAGCCTACACAAAAGTTTTCTGGACGAGTCAAGTCTTGAAACCTGGAATCTGAAACCAAAGTAGACGTGTCCCCACCTTGAGCCTCCTCACAGGCTCTATGTTGAAAAATTTGTTTTGGCACTGTGCTTGAACACCATCACAATAATCGGCACAGTAAACATTGCAATAGCTGTCTTTAACTAGAACCCAGATATCAACACAGGCAGCAATGTTCATACTCTCTTTCAGCCTAAAGCATTTTACAGATAGAAATTAATTTCTAATGAAAACTATGATAGTCTTAATTTTTAGAAGATAAATGATTGCTAATTAGTTACAATAATTTGAAATTTTATAGCACTTTCCTCTATGGATATCAAAACACTTTGCTAAGATGGGTAAGCATTATTATCTCATTTTTCACAAGAGATAACTGAGACAGCCAGAGGTGAAATGACTGATAACAAAGTGTACACGTCATTACTGGGTTTGGAATTAGAATTCAGGTCTCTGAACACCCCACTGTATTTTTATACAACTAGCCTGTAAGTATTTCTTCAACTTTGGTGATCTAAGTTTCATTACCCTATTAAAAACTCATGGGTTTCATTTAAATATATTGAGATATATTACAATTGTTTTAATCTGTTTTCTGAATCTAAAACTTTCTGCATGTCTATTTTCAAGTTTTTCTCATCACTCCTGAGGGATAAAAGCTCATTTTAAGTCTTAAAGGAAATTATGCAGAAAAGTTAGGCTCTGTAGAGACCCCAACCCTTTGGATGAAGATTGAGTAGGGCAGGTAGACTGTAAAATGGCAAGAATGACATGTGATGTCCAATGATACGACAAGGGGCAACGGTTACAAGCTGGAACATAAAAGGTTCGAAAGAAAAATTAGGGAAAACGTCTTCACTCTCAGGGTGACAGAGCACTGCAACAGGCTGCCCAGATGGGTTGTGGAGTCTCCTCTGGAGACATTCAAAACCCACCTGGACGTGTTCCTGTGTGACCTACTCTAGGAGGTCCTGCTCTGGCAGGGGGGTTGGACTAGATGATCTTTCGAGGTCCCTTCTAACCCTTAAGATTCTGTGATTCTGTGATCTGTTTACCCTCCCTGTCCTTCTGGTGGATGGCATTATGTTTGGACTCTGCCTTTCCTCATATACCTGAAATGACTCAAGAGATCTTTTCCCAAATGGATTCTGACCCAAAACCAGAAACAAGAAATGCAAGGGATTTACTTTTGGTATCAAAGTCAGGCTCACACCTAAAAAGAGATTTGTTTGCATCCTGTTTGAAATGGAGAACACATTTGAAGTCAAAAGGCAGAACAAAATTAGAATAAGAGCAGTGCTTATGCTTTCTTTGCTTCTTTCAGAGATGTTTAAATAAATTATCAATGTGTTTGGTTTTTATATGAAAAAAATTGGATCTTTCCCACTCCCAAGGACAATGGTAATTTGTGAGATTGTAACACTCTGAAAATAAGTCTGAAAGACAAAAATTACTGAGGGCTGTTAGTTAAGCTGTTTAAATTGTTTGTTAATTTTATTATTTTTAGTTATTTCCAGGAATATAAAATGTTTTGAAGAAAGTCCTTTTTTCTTAAAGATCCATCTCTCCTGCTTCTTTGTTGAAGATACTAGATGGTCTCAGAATGTCTGTCTTATATTTTTGTGACCGGAAAGGTGGAGGGATTGCCTTGTTGTCTCAAACCCAAACTTCCACCCAGTACATCAAGGAGAAGCTTAAAATGTGTAAATCTGTCTTCAGCTTCCTTTGTTACAC
The DNA here is from genome assembly GCF_028858725.1 of Colius striatus. Classification (NCBI taxonomy): domain Eukaryota; kingdom Metazoa; phylum Chordata; class Aves; order Coliiformes; family Coliidae; genus Colius; species Colius striatus. Next base: position 118,559,357 of record NC_084759.1, on the reverse strand, counting down.
AGTATTTAATCTTTCTATAGCACTGTACACTGAGCCTGAAATTCTAAAATCTGAACCAATGAATTCACCTTAAAAATTAGGATATGTATTTGTGTTTGCCTATCTGTATTTGTAATGTACCATCAGAACACAAATATTATCTTTGGGAATCTCAAAGCCTTTGAGAGGAAATGGAAATGCTGTAAATGGCAGATGAAGGTAGAAATACTAAAAGTTCCTCTTCACCACCACTAGCAGGTAAGGAAGACATGCAATCTTATCCAAAGGAACAGGAGGGAGCTGACAAGAAGCCAGCGGAGAGTGCACAAGCAGATTGCAGCGATGTCTGTATTTCTCATTTCTCATTTCAATACTGAACTCACAGTACCTTCTGGCTTCTCTGCCCCCTCACCCCTTCCTCACTAGTACATGTTTGTCTTTGGTTACCACTGTTGGTGTTGCCAAATTTCATTTTGACTCTGGTCTAAGATGACCCCTTCCAGTGAAGTTCTGAGCACTGTGTCTGCAGTTCCCACTGTCTCTTGGCCCACAAAGTCTCTCTCCTGAAAATTCTTGTTGCTTAGACCAGTCTCTGTAGCAAGTACTGCAGTCAATGCATTAACTTCACCAGTATCTTGCAGCTAAAGACCTGTATTCGTCTTTATAAATATTTTTTTTTATCTTGAAATGCCTGTCCACTGTCTATTTCAGGTGTTCTGTGTATCATCTGACACACTAGATCTAGGTAGCATGAGTAACAAAATCCACTAGTGAGTCTCAAGTGGAACTCTGGAAGGATTTTTTGATGCTTATATTGGTGTATTAATTTTGGCATTTATCTGTTCTTCCTATTACACCTTTTCCGTGTTATAGGATGTGTTTCTTCATTCCCCTAAGTTTTAAATTGTATTTTCTTGAAAGCAAATTTCCCCTATACTTAATGTTAAACAGCAGGAAGTCCATTGTTGGACAGAAGGGATTTTTCTTCTACCACGGAACTATGTATTTGTTTATCATGGCATGTATAAACAAATTATTCAAAGGGATTAATACCTAAGAGGGTGATCCCAATTGTCCTTTGCAGAAGAAAGCAAAACTAGTTTTCCAAAAGAATCACCAGCTGCAGAGGAACAAGAGGAAGAAGTGGAGCAAGTGGAATCAGACAGTGATAGCATTGGTGAGTACTGCTTTCCATTGAGGAGACATTGTCATGACCTTAAAAATCCCACTACTTTCTAGTTTACATTTTTGCAGCTGTTACGAATAGCATCGCAGACCAGTGCCATCAAGTTACTGTGACTGAGTTACTCTGCTCCCTTTCAGCTGGCTTATTTCATTTTGCTCTTTCCCTTGGCTGGTTTCTGACCCCTTTGGTTGTTTTTCATACAACACCTAGCAGAGAAAAAAAAATCAAGTCAGGGCAAAAAGCTTACGAAATAGGTAATGGGGATTTCATCTGATGTATCAAATGGAAAAATACTTTTAACAGGCGATTTATGACAAGTTGGTAGTGAACTTGATATTCTGCTTTGGAATCCAGTGAAGAGCTGCACTGGGTCACACATTAGCAGTATGCTTTTTTAAGGAAAATGGTGTCTTTTGGTGGTCTGTTGTACGCGGTTTTACTAATTGCTTTGTATAATGATGTGTGTTCAATAGCTACTGAAAAGAGACACTTTAAACTTTATTAGATTTCTAAAGCTGAGACATAAACACCAAGCAAAGCTGAATGGAAGTCCTTTAGTAGATCTTACGTTTTAAAATAAGTGTTTTTAAAATGTTCTCAAAATTTTGCTTCTTTAAATTCTTCCCAGTTGAATATTCACAGTAAAGTTTTTAAAAGCCTGAGGGAGTGATTCTTAAAGGCTGTTCCAGGGCAAGTTGTTACTAAGATGTGCTACACCTGTTTGGAGCTATGGAGTGCTTATCACTCCACTGAAGGAGGCAAGGAATGTGTGAATCCTTCCATTTTGTGGTTAGTTGCAAATATAAAAAAGGACACTAACATTTAAGGTGAATATAGATTTCCTTTATGTTTCCACTTCGGAGATGCAGAAATTTCAGAAGAGCAAGATAATAGTGAAGTACCCTCAGAGGCACAAAAAAAGCCTGAGAAGGTAGAAAAGAAGATCTCGGAAACCTTCTTCTATAACTATGAAGATATATGTTCACAGCCATTTGTCACGCAAGACTCTGGGATACCAATTAACCTTCTTACTCTGAAGTATCCTTTCTGTTGAGTCTGTGCAAATTTGTGGCTAAGAGTATTCAGTATATGTTCTTAAAATATACTTGTCTAATTTGGAGCAGCATATATGGTATTAGTGGACTACCTTTAGTTGAGACACAGGTAAGAATCCTGATCAGTTGTGGTTCTGAGTGAATTTAATCTTAAACATTGTCTTAACCTCATAAACATTTCTAATTGGGCATATTTCTTACTCTTCTAAGTATTCTTGTAGAACTAGATTATGGGCAAGTTAATGTCACCAGGCAGAAGACTAGTGTAAGAATATCCCCTGCAAAGTTCTCCCATTCTGTGTAGCTGCACCGATGTTCCCCAAGAAGCAGAGGGGAGGGTAGGGGAAGAGCACCTCATAACTTCCTCACATAACTACTAAGGGAGAAGAGAGGAAGAAACTAGGTAGATGTGTAGCCTGGTACTCAGAAGATATAACTGGGTAGAATGAAGGAAGTGATACCCAGGAATTAAGAACTACAATAAGACCTTTCCTAGGTATGGTCAAGCAGGATATGATACATGACTTTCCCACGTGCTGGTGGTTTTCTCTGCAGACACAGTCAGTTGCTGTTGAAGACTGGATTTTCCCTTCTCCACATCTGCCTGTAAATATTTAAGTGAGCTTGAACACTTTGTTGGTTTGATCTCTTGGCTGTAGAACAGTTCCCACTAATCTGATGCACACCTCTTACATTTTGTCTGAAAAGAGAACACTGATAGAATATGAATTCCTTGCAGCCCCAAAGGATCCAGTGAAGGCAAAAGGTATGCCCTGTAGCAGAGATGAAAGGATGGAATATGAACTTCAGAAGATGTTCACTCATGCTTTCCCCTCACTTATAGAGATTTGACATATTTTACCTTCACTGTATACTGAACAAAACTGTCTCCTACCATCAGGCTTTTAGTGATCAGAATCAGTATTCCCATGTCAGTTTTGGTTTCTGTGTTTCTCTCCACTTAGTAAACTTTTCTAGAAAGTCAGCGTCAAGTCTTTTCCTTATTGAACTGTTCTCAGACATTCTTTTGGATATGACTGCAGCAGAAGGGTAAACCTACAGCTAATGGATAGTCAAACACTGATGTATATAGCAGGCAACCAAGTGGTACTCCTGGACCTGAAAACTAATTCTCAAAGTTATCTCCGGAGCAGCAGCGGTGGTGGAATCGGGTTTATCACGGTATGGCTTTTGTTTTGTGTTTGAGGATGTTAGTTACCTTTGTAGAAATGGACTGCTGACTTCGTTGCCTCATCCTTGGCTTCTGCAGCTGCATATGCATATACGTAAGAAAGTATGGTGCTGGTTAAAGGAATGTGTGGACTATGCAGTGTGGGCTACTTGGCCTGTCAGTGTAATTGGCAGAGGACAAATATCTGCATACCAAAGTCACAGGCTCAAGTCCTTTAAAAGACTGACAGTTGCCATCTGGGATTAATTTTTGGAATTATTTCAGTTCATATCAACTGGTTTTGAGGTTTTTTTAACTTTTTTTTTTCCTCACACTCATCTGTCATAATCCCAGATGATATTAGTATAATGTTTTGCCTGCAGCTAAAATTTAGGAATTCCTAGACAAAGAGAAAAAGTTACCTGGTTTCATGCTAGTAAGCTCCCAAAGTGAGCTTGGACTCTGCTTCCTCTGGATTTGAAGCATCGTACCCTGTGAAGGGCTCTGCCATCTCTCAGTTGTACTCCATGTGAGCAAAGCTTTGAGAATACCAGCCTCAGACTGTTCTGCACCGTTGTAAGCAGCTTTTTCTGGGAAATCACAGCACACTTTATGTCTTCAGAACAATGACATTCAGGATGGTTTTTTCTGCATTTGTCTGCTGAAGTAGATGCCTACTGACACAAATGCTGCTCATGGAAAGATCAGACAGTGGCTTGAGTGAGGTAGGAATAGCAAAAGAATATTTGATAAAACAAACTATTTCACATTTTGCCATGGTTCTGTATTATATGTGCAATATAATATTCTGTGTGCATAATGGTTTTAGCATTTTGTGTGCATAGTTGCTTCATTCTAATATTGAGCAATAGACTGGCAGTTGTTTTGAATGCACACAGAAATGCAACCTGGTATTTATGTCAATATCTTTTGACTAACGAGTGAGTAAACACAATATCTCAATAACTGGCAGGATAGAGACAAAGGTGTCATTACAACATGCAATGGGACTTTTGCTTTTTCAAGGCACACCCTACTAAGCAGTACTGTGCAGTAGGAGAAAAAGGAAAGAAGCCAAATGTCATCATCTATGACTATCCCTCACTGAGGCCCTACAGAATACTGCGAGGTACTGTTAAAAGTTCTATTTTCATTTTATACAGATGAGACAGTGTTTATAGATACCAGCAGATGAAGGAGTGGGTCATTTCAGAAGGAAATACAACCTTGTGATCCTTCAAAGCAAACCAGAAAACACTGGTTCCAGGCTTTTTCATTGTTGAATGGGAGCAAACTTTTATTTAGTAGAAATAGCCAACTGAGAGCTATTACCTAGTAAAAAAAAAAGAATTCCAGTGAAAGCCAATTGTGTTCTAAATATGTTTTCCTGTTCTTTCTTCCTTTTTTCTGTGTGTGTGCAACTGGGACTTGTATGTTTCTTCAGATGGAACAGAGGAGGCCTATGTTTTTGGTGATTTCAACGATGCTGGCACTTTGCTGGCCAGCGTGGGGAGCAGCCCTGACTGCATGCTGACTATCTGGGACTGGAAACAAGAAAAAATTCTGTCGAGGTCGAAGGCTTTTTCACAGGATGTTTACAAGATCTCGTTTTCTGCTAGTAATGAAGAGCAACTAACTGTATCTGGAGCAGAACACATCATGTAGGTTTACCTCTAAAGTCATTGTATGTAGATGACCAACAGGAATGTATCATTAGCAAATATGGACCAAGGAGGAATGCTAATTTACCTGGCCTTTACAATTTCAAAAATGAGAAAGTTCAAGTCTTTCAGCCATTTAACCAAGTCTTTTAACACTTTGCTGTGCAGAAAGGATTATGCTTGATGTTGAATGTTGGTATAACGGGCCACATTCTTCTAATTTCAACTAATCACTGGGGAGAAACAGGAAGGAATATTTATATATACATGTCTTCTATCTGGTAACATAGTACGTATGCCTTCTGTGTCTTTTGGGCTTTCTACCTTTGATTTCTTGAACTCATCTGCTGTTCAGGCAGCCATTAGAACTGGTTGCCAAATCAGAAACCCTCTGATACCACCAAAAGTCTGCAAGGAAGCCTTACAAAAGTTATGCTTACATACGCTCCCTTCTCTGGTAAGTTCATGGATCATTTTCTAATAACAAATAAACCACAACTTTAAGCTCCTTGGGACAGGGATTAGCAAATGTGTTCTATATTGATCCAGAATGTTAATACAGCAGAGACTGAAGATCTGACTTTCATGCTATTATAATAGAAACAATGCCTTTAAAATTATAACACATCTAAAGTTTCTCTGAATTTTAACAGAGGAAACTGATAAAATATGAGATTTGTTCTATTTGCTTGCTTACAAGGTGGGTCTGAAATAGCAAATGGCTTATTTAGACCCAGAATGAATGTGATTTAGAAGACATGATTTTTGGAAATCTGACAAAACAAAAACTCTTATAAACTCTCTATTGAACTAAAATACTCTGAATAAACTCTGACATAGCTTTTATGACAAATAAATGTGACCTTTCACCTACATAGCAAGTCTTCTGTACACACAGTGAACCATTCTTAATTGCAGTAGGTATTAATTTTTCTGTAATGTAACTCAGAGTTATGTTTTATGCTGCTAATAATAAAATGATCCAGTTGAAATAGTTTTATCTAGGATAAAACTTCTGGCTGAGATTGTATAGTCAAGGAGTACTTGGATGAAATTCAGCAAAGACCTTAGTCCTAATTGAGCATAATATATTGAAGACAGCAAAAGTAAAATAGGTATCTCTAAGTACATGTATCAGTTGTAGCTGGAAAGATGTGGCTATGCATTTTATGCTTCTTAATTTTAAATAGTAATTTAATCTTAATTATGCCTATCCTTTTCCTAGCTTTTGCATAGCAGTATAGGGAAATGCTTGTGTAGTTGCAAAACTTTATTTCATTTTTAAAAGAAATAAACAAGATCTTTTGTGAAAAAGAATAATAAATAAACAGCTCTTACCTCAGAGGCATTCCTGGCAGGGTGAGTACAATGTCTGAGAGGGACTGAAGAGTATGTTCAGGAAATCATGTATCAGAGTGTGATGTTTTTTGTATGCTCAGGTTCTGGAAGATGGCTCTGACATTCACTGGCCTCAAGTTAGAAGGAGCTTTGGGCAGTTTTGGAAAAACAGCAGTGACTGACATTTTAGGTTATGTGGAGCTGCCTGATGGGAAGGTGAGAAAAAGTTTAATTGATTTTATGTTCCTCCTCAGGTTTTAATATAAAGTCTACTGAATAAGTTGGAGAGTTACTGTTTGCTTCAAAGTGATTGGGATTAGACCATCAATGCACCGCTCTGATAAGCTAATATTGACATTAATTTAACAAAAGCCTGTCTTGCTTTTTAGTAATTGAAAAGTATGGTTAGTATTGTAATTCCCAGACAAAAGATCTCTGCTGGCTTAGAGCTCAGACTTCTCTAATGGGGTAGTGAAAATGTTAGTGTAAAGAAATACAAAGACTGTTAGCCATAGTCTTTAACCATTGCAGTGCATGTAAATTATGTCACTTTGCTAAAAAGTTGAATCTTGTCACTATTTGCACCTTCCCTTTCAAATATCTGTAGATTGCTATTGATTTAATGCTTTCATGGAAGGAAGCCCCAAATGTTGACCCTGTTCTTTGCCAGTATTTCTGCATGGTTAAATGCAGGTGATTATGTGCTTATCTTCATTTCCATTTGAAGGTTATCTCAGGGACTGAGTGGGGCAACTTGCTGCTTTGGGAAGAAGGGCTCATTAAAGTAGAGATTTGTCGAGCTGGACATAAACCATGTCACAGTGGCCCTGTAAGCCAGTTAGTTCTGGATGAAGGAGAACTTGTCACCGTTGGAAAAGATGGCTTCATTCGAGTGAGTTTTCTTCTGTTCTGCCTTTAGGTGTGCAAATTTGTGGTCAGCAGGTTACATATTTGCTGTACTTGGGCTTATTTATGGAGGCAAATTTGTAGTACAGTTTCCTTCTGAGAAAGACTTCTTAGAACAAACAGAATAAGAGCCCATCTCCACAGTGTATATGTATTAACCGTGTAGTGTTCATGCAACAGTCTCTGTTTAATAGTAGTAAATAAATCAGCTTTTACTTCAGTAAATAAAAGTATTTTTCAGTGATTCTCCAACAGCTTTGTTCTTGCCTGCACTGTAACCTTTTGTTTTAATGCATGTTTTTGGTTAATCTTAATAACTTTCAGGTCTATTTTGGTGTTATGTTGAAGGATAAACCAGAGCAGTATTTTAAATGAATTTTCTGAGTTTTTTAAATCTCATATTATTGGTGTTAAAATGACATAGACCTTAACTAGCAATTCAGAGATACATATAGTGAAATAGAGGAAAAATTAAAAAGAAAATCATCCTGAAGTTAATATATAATTCTATAAAGTAAGATTAAAAACTTTTCCTTGCCTATGCTACTAGTTTGTGATCTCACCTGTCAGTTATAAAAGATTTTACTATCTTATTTGCCTGCTCTTCAAGGGAAGACATGGTATGTCTTCTGCTGATATGTCAAAGACCCAGATAATCAACAAGGAAGCTGACTGTTACAGATGATTAAGGGTTTCAAACACCCTGAAGTTTTTGTTGTTGTTGTTTTTGTTGTGTTTTATAAATTGATAGTGTGCAATTAGGAAAATTCATTTGGTTAAAAGGGTGACAGCTGATGTCTTTTTCTTATCCCATGTAGCAGACCTTGAATGCATGAGATTTCCCATTCTCTTCCTCTGCCTCAGTATGAGCAACCTGAGGTCAGGCAAATATTGTTTACTCTCTATAGTTCTGAGTCTGCGGTATGTAGGTCTACTAGCGCCAAGGCTGAATTTAAGCTATTGTTTCAGAATTGTACAGAGAATATTTACATATACTGTGAATTGCACCCAAATGTATCAGATAGTAGTTGTTGTTTGTCACTGTTCTGGGTTCCATTCAAAGCAGTGAGGCAGGTATGACAGGGTTCATACTCTATCTGTAGAATCTAGAGTCCCTATGTGTCCTATAATTTAGAATTTCTATATTAATCGTGTATGAAAACATAACTTGGCCTTATAAAAACACTTTTTTTTTTTTTTTTAACGCTTCCAATGCCATCAAGCTGTGGAACTTTGAAACAATAGATGCTGCTAATTCTGTGGATGACACAGGGTTACTGGAAGTGGAGCCCATGGATGAACTTCGTGTTGGCAAGAATGTCAGTCTGAGTTTCATGTCAAAAGTTCATGACTGTGGACAGCCTGTTTGGTATGCTCAGGTAAAATACACTGAAGTACATACATCTCTATGGAGAAACACAGAATGGGGGAAGTGAAGTTAAGCAACAGTAGGAGTCCATTACAAATCAGTACGTTTCTTTTTTATATAATTCAGTCTTCTTCTAGATATGTGTATAACTTTCTTACAGTTGTCTTCTTCTTTTTAACACTGAAACAGGATTCCTAGAGAGATGATCGATTCCCCAAGCCTGTCAATGTTTGAGTCATTTGGACAATGCCCTTAATGACATGCTTTAACTTTTGGTCAGCCCTGAAGTGGTCAGGCAGTTGGACTAGATGATCATTGTGTGTCACTTCCACCTGAACTATTCTATGCTGTGCTGTATTTTTAGCTTATAGTAACATGTGAGACTGGCTTTTGGAGCCAGAACTGTGCAATCTGTTACCCTGGACTGATAAATAGGACTAATAGGACCAACATCACCAGATTCCCCATGATAATGATTAAGGAATTTTTAAGGAGTCACTATGGGGAATTTTATTTCCAAATTGAGTTTGAGAATACAACTCCAGGCACCAGTATAGGCTGGGGGTCGAACTGCTGAAGAGCAGTTCTGCAGAGAGAGACCTGGGAGTCTTGATTGATAATAAGCTGAACATAAGCCAGCAGTGTGCCCTAATGGCCAAGAAGGCCAATGGCATCCTGGGATACATCAAGAAGAGTGTGGCCAGCAGGTCAAGGGAGGTTCTTCTTCCCCTCTACTCTGCCATGATGAGGCCTCATCTGGAGTACTGTGTCCAGTTCTGGGCTCCCCAGCTCAAGAGGGACAGACAACTTCTGGAGAGAGTCCAGCACAGGGTCACCAAAATGATCAGGGGACTGGAACATCTTTCATATGAGGAAAGGCTGCGGGAACTGGGGCTGTTTAGTTTGGAGAAGAGGAGACTGAAGGGAGATCTTATTAACAAGTATCTAAATGGTTGGTGTCAGGAGGTTGGGTTTTTCTATTGTGTCTAGCAACAGGACAAGGGATAATGGGATGAAGCTGGAACACAAAAAGTTCCACTTAAACATAAGGAAAAACTATTTTACTGCTCAGGTGAAGGAGCTCAGAGGGGTTGTGGAGTCTCCTTCCTTGGAAGTCTTCAAGATCCGCCTGGACATGTTCCTATGCGACCTGATCTAGGTGACCCTGCTTCTGCAGGGGGGTTGGACTAGATGATCTCTAAAGGTCTCTTCCAACCCCTACCATTCTATGATTCTGTGATTCTGTAATACTTAGTTTACATGTTTGGGTTTTTCTTCTTCTTCAGGATACCAATGGAGCAATCTGGAAACTGGATTTGACTTTTTCAAATATGGTAAATTTGATTTCTTTTTCTTTCCTCTGATTTCTTCAATTCCTTTGCAAAAACTTTCTTTCTATACTGGATACATCTGCAATGAAGTTTATGTTTTATGAAGGTGAATCGTTGACAATTTCAGCATTGGAACAGATATTTTTCCGTTAGAAATTTATTTTGAACATGTTATTGATTATAATGATTGTACAGGATGATAAAAAATAATTTCTGAAATGTTGGATGCAAAATTCAACTTACTTTAAAGAAGTAAAACAGGTAATAATACTTGCATGAAAACAGGAAATGAATTCAAAGACTATTAATATATCCTGTCTAGATAGGTGTTTGAAACAATCCTTACTGTTTTCTCTCAATGACATAAAGAGCTAGGAAAAACAAGAAGATTAAATGCACTTTGCTTGTTTTATCCTAGCGGTTACTAGTGTAACTACTGGAGATGTTTTTGATGGTGAAAAATATGACACACTTAAAATGGGAGCATTTAATTTGAGTTCCCAAATGTATTAAAGGAAATGAGAACATTTGCTTTGAGTGGAATAAAGATTTGTGGTAATTGGTAGAATTATATTCCAAGAATTTGATAGTTAATAAAAGATGTACAAAGCATACCATGAAAACTAATGTAAAAAATGTATAACAAAACCTAGAATGCCATGGATGATGAAATGATTTCCCAGGCAGCATAAGCCCTAAGCTTGAGAGCATTTTCTTTCCCTTCAGACCAACAGCTCCTTGTTAAAAATACTAATTCCAAGCCTGAAACCACTTAATGAAAGGCATTCCCCTTTACTTGCACATAGGAAATGATGGGATTTTAAATGAACTTAATGTTCATACACTATTTTTGCTCATGATCTTCTCATAAACATTTAAAGTTAAAAAAATACAGGAAGGAATTGCATATAGGTCCCTCATGCAAACTACATTTTGTTCACACAAGCAGCACCTGTCTGGATTTTTAAAGTTTGCTGTAGGTAGGGCTGGTAATACCTTGTAAGTACAGCTCCAGAATGTAGTAGAAACTCTATTCTATTTTCTACTGCAGACCTGTGATCCAAAGTGCCTGTACACCTTTCATTCTGGAGGGATTGAGGCCATGAGTGTCTCTCCCATTACATACCTTATGGCCACCACTGCTCTTGACCGTAAGTACACTGTTCCTTCCTACTTCTCCTTCCGCCCTGCCATCAAGTGGGCTGGAGAAGCACAAGAAGCTGGGAGAGAGAGTGGCCAGGACAACTGCCCCAAACTAGCCAAAGGGCATTGGTCAGTGTGTGATGAACAACAGCATTAGGCAGCACTGGGGTTTAGGCTTCTAATATTTTTTTAAATGTCTCTCATTGTTATATTCCTTTTCATTATTGTTATTTTAGATTTTATTATTATATTTTGTTTCATTTTAGTTAATAAACTGTTCTATCTCAGCCCATGAGTTCTACTTCTTTTTTTTCCTCCCTGATTCTGCTCCCCATCCTGTGGAGGAGTGGGGGCAGTGAGCAAGCAGCTCCATGGTGCTTATTTTCCAGACAGGGTTAAACCACGACACCGCTGCAATTGTTTTTGAAGAGCAATGATGCTTGGTTTGGAACTATTCTCTTTTGAACTGAAGTCATGTATTTGCTCTTGAGAATAACAATTTTTATTCCTGTAATGAGTTCTTTAATAGTTAAGACAAATAATTTATGCTTTGAAATAATGCATTAAGGCTGCTAAAAGCCTGGGATTTTAGTCAGAAAAGTTCTTAATGGGAAACTTTGTAAATTCTGAAGGAATGGCTAAAAAGATGAGACATTTGGTTTGAATAATAGCACTTGTATTTGAGGCTCTGAATTGATAGGTGTTAGAATTTTTGTTTTGTAAGGAATAACATCTCTAGCATTCTGTAAGTCACTGAATATTAATATTTGTGTCTTAGAAAATGCAAAAGCTCTCTCAGACATATTTGTTTAACTTACATAAATATTGCAATTTAGACCTCTCCCAGTTAGCTTTGTCATGCTTTGAAAGAACCACCACTGGCCAAAACATTAACAATGTCAATTACGCTTCTCAGAAAATGCTACAAGGTCTTTAACTCAATTCCTGTCAGCAGTATCTTGTCATTTGTCTGTGTTATACATTGTACGTGCTCTTCTAGCCTGAAGACAAACTCCCACCAGTTGAGCAAATGACACTTAGGATATATGCCAGCTGGAATGGAATTTTATGCAGACCAATATGTGTGTCTGCGAATCTGTTAATTTCACCTCTGGTAAAATTGGCTTTTCTTTGGACAATTGCCCACTTTCATCCATTTAAATATTTTCCTCCCTAGGCAATCCCAAGTAGTAGTGTGTCATCTTTTCCTATGTTGTCAGTACAGATTTTCTTTACAGTATGCCACAGTTCTGTGATTATTTGAAAAGTACATATGGCGGTCAGCATGGGCCTTCTTGGGATTACTTGAAAAGTAATGGGGCTTCTTGGGACTTCTTGGGATTACTTGAAAAGTACACATGGTGGTAAGCTGAGGGACAACCCTCAGCCCCAACACCTCATGGGAGCATGAAAGTTAGAGTGAAGAAAGCTTATTTTGTTCATGAGCACCATGCTGGTTGTGGTACTCTACAGCCATCAGTCATGCCTTTCCAGGCTGGTGTTTTATCCTTAAAGAGAAAAATTAACAACATTCTGTCCAGCTTTTAATTCAAATTAATAGACATTTCTCCATAAATCTGAGAATGTAAGTGACATTACAAGAAATAATTTGTCTCCTTTCCACACAGGGTCAGTGCGTATCTACGATTTCATCAGCAACAGTCAAGTGAGCGAAATTAAGTTTAAACAAGGAGGAACAGCACTGGCGTGGGCCCCTTGTGTTGTGAGTTTTTGCTCATGTGTTAACAAAATAGATAAATTTTTGATTTGAGCCTGCCAGCATCAAGAAAGTTGCTTCACAGTACAAGACTTTAAAGAAGACACTGTTGAGCCATGGTGGAATTTACTGCAGTAGTATGTATATATAAGTTTATGGAGTAGTATGTATTACAATCTGACTTAACTCTGGATTATCAGGTATCTTGCTTGGTGTCTTCCTGAGATTTTTAAAGTTAGATCTTGGTGTGCAGTCCCAGGGAATAGTTTATAGACTAACAGCTTCTATTTAACCCACGCAAAGCAATTGTCAATTAACATGAGTTAGTTAACACATTTTGAAATGACAGCCCAGACAATCCACAAACATTTGGAGATAAATCATATGAGACTGTTGCCAGAACTGATCATTTGTGGAGTGTAGAGTCTATCACTTTTAGACATATTTGCTAATTTTAATTAAAATAGTATCTAATTTCATTCTTGAGGAAACACAGCAAGCCTGGTGGGTTAATTATAAGCAAATTTATGGGAGAAAGTGCTTACTTGGATTTTCAAGGCAAGTGTGACACTGGGATGGTGCACTTATAATTCTGGCCATGCAGACTTTCAGGGATGCTGTTAGGTGATAACCTATACATCCAAGAGGTAAGCTGACTGCCCCAATCAATTGTACAGTATTACAAAACTGACTCAGTTCAGTTTTACAAAAACTGGTACTAAACACAATCTGAAGAATCAACGGTGTTTAGTCTATCTAGCTGCTTTTAAAATCCCATTAGATACTTACATGCAGCTTAAGGTGCTGCAATGTATTTGAAAATCTGTGCTATTAAGCCAAGAAAATGTCATCCAACATACTTTGAAGAATTTGTGTACCATAATACCCTCACAGACAAGCTACCAATGTACATGGTAGATAAGTGAACAGTGAGATGGATTTAAAACTGCCTACGTGGCTGTGTCCCAGGCAGCAGTGATCAGCAGCACAAAGTCCAGTTAGAGGCAAGTCATAGAATCATGGAATGGTAGGAGTTGAAAGGGACTCCCCTGCTCAAGCAGGTCCGCCTAGGTCAAGTCACACAGGAACGTGTCCAGGAGAGTTTTGAAAACCTCCAGAGAAGGAGACTCCACATCCTTCCTGGGCAGCCTGTGCCAGGGCTCCCTCACCTGAACAGGAAGGAAGTTTTTCCTTTAAGTGGAACTTTTTATGTTCCAGCTTTTGTCCATTACCCCTTGTCCTGTCACTAGACACTACAGAAAAAAGTGTTGCCCCATCCTCCTGACATCCACCCTTTACGCACTTGCAAGTGTTGATGAGGTTCCTCCTTAGTTTTCTCTTTTCTAGGCCAAAGAGACACAGGTCTCACATCCTTTCCTCATAAAGAAGATGCTCCAATCCCCTGATCATCTTGGTGGCCCTGTGCTGGACTCTCCAGAAGTTCCCTCTCTCTCTTGAACTGGGGAGCCCAGAACTGGACACAGGACTCCAGATGAGGCCTCAGCAGGGCAGAGTAGAAGGGGAGCAGAACCTCCCTTGACCTACTGGATGCACTCTTCTTAATGCATCCCAGGATGTCATTATGGGTGCCAATATTCTTCATTAATTCCCTGGACACTGGAAGAGAGTGCAATCTCAGCAAATCCGCAGATGATATGAAACTGAGAGGAGTGGTTGGTACTTTAGAGGGCTGTGGTGCCATTTAGAGAGATTTGGACAGGCTGGAGAACTGGGCTGAAGAGAATCTCATGAAATTCAACAAGGGAAAATGCAAAGTCCTGCATCTGTACAAGTGCTGCCTGGGGGCTCACCAGCTGGGTAGCAGTTCTGCAGAGGAACACCAAGCTGACCATGAGCCAGCAATGCCCTCAGATACATCCAGCAGCATCCTGGGCTGCGTTAGGAAGGGCGTTACCAGCTGGTTGAGGGAGGTGGATCCTTCCCCTTTACTCAGCACTGCGGAGGCCACATCTGGAGTGCTGACTCCCCAGTAGAGGAAAGGTACAGAACTTATGCACTGCCACAAATTTGGGTTTCGTGAGCCACTTCTCTTGGTCATTTGCTGAGCAATGCTATTGTACACATGTTTATTGCAGATGGACTTTTTAAGATAAGACATCACAGACTGATCTCTGCAGATAATGGGAAGACAGTTACCCCCCAGCTCCTTTCTGAACAATGAGCCTTTTCATGCCTAAGATTATACTTCTGCCAATTGCTCACAGAGCTTATCTGTTTGGTCTTGTCTCTTCATACTGCAATTTTCCTTCTGGTCTCATTTCTGGTGTGCATTAATACTGATCTGTGTCTGGAGCTGGCTCAGCTTGTAAATCAATTCAAGGAACTAATATCCAAGTCCAGCTAGATCTAGCGAAAACACAGCCCTGTTTCTGCCAACTTTCCTCTCACAATTCAAGCCTGTCTAGTTTTTTTGCAATTGGCTTACCTACAGGGCTTATGGTAAAGATTCCATAGCCTCCTTTTTCCATCTCAAGTATCTGTCCCCGATGAAGACTGTACTTTAAATGGAGTCAACTAGTCCCAAGTCGGAGATCTCAAATCTTCAAAAATCATACCCACATTGGATGCCCAGTATTATATTCAGAGTAATACATTTTGGTTTAGTTCCATCTCTTCTCTTTAAGAAAAATCTACTGATATAGTTGTATACTGGTATGAATTTCCAGTTCCTCAGATGTTGCAGGCACATCCTCATTAACATTTACCGTCTCAATGGCATGTTATAATAAAAAAACCTCACAATCTAATGAAAAAAACCAATACCTAGTCCTCCCATTCCCTTTAGGGTGACCTATTAGAGGGAATAAACAATATTTCTCATGAATGAAACATTCTTTGTACTTTAGCAACACTTCCATGTAAGATAATTAACACCAAAGCATGTGCCATGCAAAATCTTATTCTGAGCTCTCAGATGTACACTGTGGATTTTTTTTCTTCATTGTCAAAGGTAAATCCTAAAGGAGGCCTAATTGCTGTGGGGTTTGAAGATGGTGTTGTCCGCATAATTGAAGTTTATGATCCCAAAGGACTGCCCATTCTTACAGCACAGACTAATACAGAGGATGCAGAGATAATTCTGAAACAAGCTTTCAAACCTCATGCTGCTGCAGTTACAGCCTTGGCATATGAACGAAATGGAGATATACTTGCCACGGGGGTATGTATCACTTCTTTTGCATATTTTTGTTAAGCAACAAACATAGAGATGAACTAAAGAGGTAAGTTTGTTTAATGACTACACAGTTCTACTTCTCTTACGGCTGTTGAACACTTCTGTAGTTTTCTGAGGGAAGGGAAGGGTCTGTTTGCACTACCTTTGTTTTCTGAAGGAAAGTAACCGTGTGATTCATACAATTTGTTGTGTGAATTACTGGACTGTTCAGTGTGAATCCTCTTTGAAGATGGATTTCGTTCATTTTGGAATTAGTTTGGTAGTGTCTTGGAATTTGTAACAGCAAGTCCGTTCATACACCACCTTGGCAGCACTCCAGCTGCTGCCTAGGACTGCTTGGCCTTACAACAGGCTAGTCTTTGAGATGATGTATATGTACGATACATGTATATGACGATCAATATGTAGAGCCTCTCTTTGTAAAAGCTAGCCTTCAGCCATGACCAGGGCATTTGCAGGTGCGTGTACCTTGAGCTGAATTACCATGCATTTTACTTAATACAGGATTTACACTGCCACACATCATGTTGTGCACCATGTCTGGGTTTTCTTGTTATCCAACAAAGTCAACTTGTGCTGTCTAATCTGAAAAATTTGACCCAAGCCTGAGCTTTAAACGAGCCCCTGGGGCAACAGGCAGAAAGCAGGTGGCTGGGGAAGCCAGGTAAGGACCATCAGGGCAATTAAAGACTATAGGTGCACTCAAGGCCCTGTTGCAACTGAGGCAGGATTTTTATTTTCCCCCTGTAATCATCATGGAAATCCAATTATAAGTTCTAAGGCACTTGTAAGTTCTCCATTGAGCTACAAAACATTTGAAGTAAGTGTTTCTGTCATAAAATATTTACAGTCTTTTGAGTGTTTGGTTGGCTTTGATTCATTTGTCATCTTTGCATTTTTTTTTTCTCAGAGTAAAGACAAAACTGTTTTCTTTTTTGCTGTTGAAGACGAGTATAAGCCAGTTGGATTCATCCGTGTCCCTGGGCCTGTACAGGCGTTACAGTGGTCTCCACCTTCTCATGTGAGTAATATATGTTTGTTTTCTTTCCTTCCCTACAGGGTTAAAATGGCATTTTGAAAAGAACTTCCAATGGAAATAAAGATCCATGACCCTAGCCATGTTCTCTATAGATAATGCAAAAGATATTTTGCTATTTTGCTCTTCATGCCGCTTCAGAGTTACAGACTCTGCATAGCTGTATCTCTGATTCAGTCACTTTGGCTACATCTTGGACTTTGAACAATAAAGAGCAGAAACGTATGCAAACCACCAAGTTTTGCTTACCTTTTTAAGTTCCTACCTTGAAGAAACAAGTCTGTGCCTCCAGCTTTTGGAATGTCTTAGTTGTCTTTGATATAAAGGGTCATTTAGACATTATTTCCCGTGCGTCCTGCCCGTGGTAAAACAGACTTTTGCAAAGCTTTCATACCACCTTAAGAAAGCTGTTGGGTGCTTCTTGGAATTCACAGCCTGTGTTTTAAATGTGTCAGTGACATATTCAAATAGATTCTTGCTGATATTTTTAAAGCTTTGTAAGGTTAGACTAACATCTGAAATTTTGGATGGTCCAGTATTGTTACAGAGAAAGGAGATTTTTCATTATGTTTAAATGCTGACCAAGTGGCCAGCAAGACAGCTTACACTGGTGAACAATGGCAAAGTGTTGCTATTGCTTGTTTGCAGGAACTGATAAAACTGTGTTGGCAAAAGAACTCTTGCTGGTATAAATTCTGTCTTACTGAAGAAATGGCAGATCTTGATCTGACAGTTGCATTTTGAGTAATTTCCTTTGAGGACAGAGCACTCAAACTTACTAAAAGAGTACCCATCATGTCTTTGATACGTTAGGTTCCCTCTGAGTAATTTTGTGTATTGCTGTCAGGATTCCACTGCTAGATATGCATGCTTACTAAGAAGAATACAAGCATCTAAGTGTTACAGTACTTTTTTTTTTCTCATTAAAAAACCCACACCTGGGTGGTTAAATACTGTATGTTTAATGAAAGCGTTTGTAACGCTGAGATTTTATAGACACAAGAACAATAGAATTTCTAGTTAAGGTTTCTGTAGCAACTCTAATGTGCCCCCTTTGCACATTCTTAATGATGGGTCAGATAAAATAAGCCTCTCTCTATTCTCTAGACTGCTTAAAAATTAAACCTAAAATACAGATGTGCCCTTTAAATATCAAAAGACTAAATAATTATTACCCTTATCTTGCCTACTGTTCCTAACTTTGCATTTCAAAGGACATTGTATGTAGCAGCAAAGATCAAACTCAAAGGTAAATACCATTTGTCAAGATTCTGAGCCCAGTATTGAAAAGATAAAGGATTTATTAGTATAGAAATGTATGAACCTTGAAGCAATTATCAAAACCAAACCTTACCTCCTTGCTTTTTGGTCAGATCCATCTTTTAATTGAACCAACCTCCCAAAATATCATCATGCTGCTTTCAAGCTAGCCAGTGTCAGAGTGATAACTGTTTTGTGTATGGCAAGAATTTCAATTCCTTAGCTTTACCTAGGATACATAGCATGAAAGAAGCTCACTGATTTCTGATGTCCATTTCAAAGTGTCCGTTTAACTAAGAGCACAGTTAGTTAATGCTTCCTGGCTGAACCTTGGCTTTGTAATTGTACATCTTCTGACAAACTTTTTGCCATGTCCCTCAATTCCATGTATACATCTGCCCTATACTTGGTTTTCTTGTGTGTTTCTGTACAGGTGAAGAGCACGCTGCTCATCCTTTGTAAGAATGGCTATGCTGTCCAGGTTGATGCTCCTCTCCATGAGAAACAGGATCCAGTGTCCACCTATGAAATAAAAAACCAGCCAATGCAGTACTTCCACTTTTACAGTATTAAATCTCGTATCAAGGTAAAAGGCTCCCCTTTGGAGGAATTTCATGTTCTTCATGTGCCAGACGACAAAACTACCCAAAAAGGTTTCTAGTCCCTATATTGCATCATAGAGTTTTTGCTGAACTTCAAGGGAAAGTTCATTTGTAGCTGAATTTCAACATTTGAATTTACAAGTTGCTGTTTGTTTATTCAAATACAACATATATGAAACTGATTTTGATTACAATTAAAAGGTAACATTAATGAAAGGGAAAGGTTGTATGGCACGTTACTTCTTGAAATATTTTCATTTTGGTAATTTTCAGAAGCAGCATGTTTCCTGTGGTTGTTAGCTCCCTAGGAAGTCCCTTTGAACAGTCATAAAACATCCATGTGGTCACTTTGAGGCAAACACGAAACATGTTTTCAGCAGTTCTATATCTCTGATTCTTAAAAAAAAGTTGGAATAACTTTTAAAGGTGTCTGTTTTCTTTCTGAATGAGAACTTACGTTTTAGAAGATACGTGGGGCCAAAGGAAAAGAGTTTTGCCAGCTCACAGCTACACTTAATTTTGTGAAATTAGAAAGTAAGTTGACATTAGGGTCAGGAGCAGAGCTCCAGTGAGCAGGCTCTCAGTCCCATGTTTGGGATTTTTTTTTTTTGTTTGGTTGTTGGTTTTTGGTTTGTTTTTAGTAAAAAGAAAAGCATATTGTTGGGAGACACTATAAATCTTTAAAAATTAAAAAAGGTTTCTACAGAAATAAATGGGAATAGATCAATAATTAATAAGTTAGAACAAGGATGTTTTAGATAAGAGCTAAGGAAAGATTTCTAAGCATAAGCATGGTGAAGCACTGAAATAATTTGTGTAGGCTCTAGAGTCCCTGTTGCAGACTTTTAAAGGGTAGGTTAGACAAACATCAGCCAATAATATGTAAGATTTACCTAATTGTGCTTTCAGGCAAAAGAATACTCTTTTGAGATTCTTTCCAGACCTTTCTCTATGATTTGCCACCTTCTTAGAAAGATCCTGTTTTAGAGAATATTTGATATTTGTTTACATAAAAGTAGGCTTGAGTGGAAAGGGGGTTTAAAAGTTTTATAAATCTGTAAACGTCTTTGTTGTTCAGAAATCCATTATAGCTTCTCTTTTTGCTCTACATCAATGATTCATTAGAACTCAGCAGTCTGAGCTCAGCTTTCCAGCGTTTTCGTTTCTCCTGGGCAGGCTTATGACAGGGCTTAGGAGTTCAGCAGAAGTAGTGTGCTAATACTGGGTAATTTTAAGAGTAGTCTCTATGAGAAAATGCTGAAGTCTGCTTCTGTTGCAGAATGGTTTTTGTTTCAAAGAACTGTGATTTAAAATACTTTACAGAAGGGAAATGGGGGCATGTTCACTGGAGGCTCCCATGATTTCTGGTTGATCTCTACTTCATTGAAGGAAAAGAGATTTCTCTAGATATTCTGTATATATAATGCCAGGACCACCTTTGGATTTTATTTATGAAACTCTTTCCGTCAGTAACACATGGAGTGCCTTGGTTTCATGTCTGCATGTTTCTCTGCTTGTTGTAATAGCTGGAAGAGGAGATTGCGTTGAGAGAGAAAAAAAAGCAGGAGAAGGAGAAAGCAAAGCTTGAATGGATCAAGCAGCAGCAGGAAATGGGAAAGGAGATAGAAGAAGAAGAATCTGAAGAGGAGCCTGAAGAAGAGCCATTGCCACCTCTCTACATACCAGAGGAGCCCAGTCCCATCCTCTGTGGGTTTTATTCGGCACCAGGAAAATTTTGGCTTTCTTTGGTAAAGCAGTTTTAATTTTCTGTTTATGGAATTGCAAGACCTATCAACTTTCCCTTCACATCTGTGTTCCTTAGAAAAAAATTATTTGAAACCTGCCAGCTCTAGGACATGAAATCCCCTTCATACCTGACACTTTCAGTGGTCTTTGTGAAGTAAATCAGCAGTGTCACTGCATTTCAGATTTTGTTCAGTAAATTTCAAATAGGGACACTTCTTGGTGACATCTGAATGGGTACAAAGACTCAGTTGCTCCTTCACAAGCAGAAGGTAAAATCTTGACATATTGGTAGGATGGCTTGTGTCAGTTTCCATGATAGATTTTTCTCTGTGGGTAAATAGGATCTCCAAATATCTGGGAGTAACATTTTCTAGCCTATAGTAGATCCTTAAGAAAGGAAGGATTATTCTGAAAATTGCATTTACCTTAAGGTCAACTGCTTCAGTGTTCTTTTAGTTACCATTTCTTTATGGTCCTTGTCTTCTTCAGGGTGGGTATGACTCAGGGTTTCTCTATCATTGTGAATTCTCCTCAAATGACCACCAAGAAGATCCTGAGAACAGGCAAGATGAACCCTTTGAAGTGATTCCTATTAAGGACACTGACAACAACCCCATCCACCGAATCTCCTTCTGGTAAGACGATGTAGTGTAACAGTTAGTTTCATGACAAAGCTTGACAAAATTGAATTGAAGAGAGGAGGTTATGCTGCTTTGTCCTTTTTAAATTGTGGATCAACTGTAGTCTGCAGGAATGCTCTCTGGTTTTCTTGGCTCTGAGTTCCACTTAAAATTTTTAATGGACACAGTTGAGCACTATGTCTGACAGAGTAACTTCAAAGGCCTTCAAAGATGAAAAGGTCTGATTTCTAATTAAGTACTGCTTAGGACTCAAGCATCCTAGATTGTAGGTCTCCAGGAGACCCATTAGAAGTCTCCATAAATTGTGATTGTCAGAAGAGCAGGTTTTTTTTTCTTGGTAGTTAGCAAAGAGAGGACACAGCCCTCGACGAGAACGTGGAAGGATCTGTCCCTCCCTCTGATGCAAAGAATACAGGCTTCTCAGATGTTCTGTGAACTGTACAAATGAAAAGGGTAAACTATTTGCAGACTCCTTGTATTAGGTTCCCTGTAAGGTCGGGCATGATCTGTACCTAAGGAGGCAGATTTACTTCAGGCTTTAATCTACAGCTGGCTACATTCACCGTCATCTCTACTAGTTTTCCCAGGGAGGGAAACCTGTTTTTTTAGCTTGGAGCTTGGTGTCTGCTACCTTGCAAACTCAGGGCTGAGACCAGTGCTGAGACCAGTTCCACAATGCCCATCAAGTGCTGAAACACACCTCAGCAGCCAGTTAGCTGGAAAAAAACTCATAGTAACATCACACATACTTTAAATGGTCCCAACATTTTGCTCCCAGCTTATGAACTTGGTAAGGCTCTATTTATTCAGATAGATTAGCTCTTCTGAAGAAGTGTCATGTTTTGAGCTGTGGCCTTACTTGCTACAAGTTGCTTGATAGTACTGTTTCTGGTTGCTTATTTGACAGTACCCGCAGACTGCTGATGTTCTGTGGGATGCGGAACGGTGCACTGCGTGTTTATCCTCTCCGAGATGAAAACCTCTCAGCGAACACCTTGAAGGAGTACTGGTCCTTCAATGTACATGACAATGATTATGGCCAGATCCAAGGGATCTCTTCTAGTTTTGATGATAGGTTTCTGATTACCTGCGGTGGAGATGGGAACATTTTTACTTTCAACATCTTGTCTCCAGAGGATATTCATGAATGGCTAAAAGCCAAAATCCCCGCTCCTAGGGTAAGTCACTATTTCACTGAACTAGGCCTATATACAATGAAACTACTGCAGTTGGACAAAATTCAGTTCAATTAATTGGCATCATAGACATTTCATAGCAAAAGTTGAGGTTTCCTAAAGAAATTGGAAGAAGAGCTCTTGAGAAACATTCCATAAAGCAGGCCTCATGACTGCATTGCTCCTTCTGAATGTTCTGTGTTTTTCTCCAACTAAGCATAGTATGTGGTGTTGATGCATAATATTCTACTAGTCTTTTCGTATTCAAAGGTGTAATCATGCACCTTCCCAGGATGAAAGAACCACAAGGATTTGTCATATTGAATACCTGTCTTGGATTTAATCCCAGTAAAGTATGATTTTATTTTGGATGGGAATTCTAGAAGTAACATTAGGGAATGCCAAATGTATAGTTTCACCGTGCATTTAGTACCATTTATACACAATTCACAAATTGGATTTTTAAAATTTGCAAAATAGCACAGCATGACACTGATCCTATTGCTCTTTCACTCTTGGACACCATTAGCTGTAATGATTTTGCAGGTGTCCTGTAGTCACCTTTAGCATGTTTGGACAGGTGACACAATAACAGTCCTGATAATACACAAGAAGAGGGAGATGTCAACTCCCCCCAGTAAAAATGTTGAGACTTCATTGAATTGCTCAAAATTATGCACATTTAAAAATCTCAAGTGCCTGAATTAAACAAATATAATTTGAAAGAAGCAGTGAGACCTGCTGAGTAAGGAAGTGCTGTCACACACAAGGAATTTTAGATATGCCTTCAGTACTGTTTAAAAATCTTGAAAGTTTCAACATAAATTCAACTTCTAAATAATTTTAATATTAGTTAGTAACTGTGTTTTAAAAGGGAGATCAAGAGGAAATTGTGATTTGGTCATTCAGTTAAATTGTTTATGGCTAGTTGGAGTTCTTTGCCAGAATCCCAATATATAGCTCTAAGAATAGCCTCAAAATTATTTTCTTAAACTAAAGTAATGATTAGAACCTGTGATATTGGAGCCTTGCCAGCTCCAGTATTGCAAGTAGTTATTAATAAACAATTATAAATATGGGTTTATGTTTTTAAATATGTAAGTAGGTCTATAGAAAGATCTCAATGGTTAATTTCTATTGTTCAGTTTAGTAATATTGCTTAATGACTATCCTAATAGAGTTTTTTCCCCTATCAGAGTATATCTTCATTAAGTATCTGTTCTAGTTTTAAGTCACGTGGAAGAACTGAAAAATTCCATCTTCATTAAACTTAATGGGATTCACAGAGAATCAAATACAAATCCTCTGAAACTAATTGAATCAAATTACAAATTGATTAAGTACAACTGTATTCACTGAAAGGTGATAGCCCCCCCTCTTTTTTTTGAAGCATGGCTGCCGAGGGAAATGAGGCTCGTGTAACTGCAGTGTCCATCTGTCATTCTTCACAGCTAATAATTGTGAACCCATTATGCAGTCAGCAGAAGCAAACCAGATTAATTACACATGTAACTTGGAATTAACCCAGGATATGTTATCTCTTGTTGATGTGGCATTGAGGGGAGACAAAAGAGAATTGGGTTTGAAGGGTAGAGAACCAAAGATATTATTGGGCAGAGTGAAGTTAGGACAAGCGATCGTGTACTGGTTAATGTTGATGGGGAGCATATAGGATTTGTGTTCTCTGTCCCTAACAATTATGCTTTATTAGTTCTTTTACATGCAAACCAACTTAATTGCTTTTTCCTCTTGAAACAGTACAACTTTATATTTAAGGCCTGTACAGCAATATTAAGAAGGTTCCTTTTGTTTTTGTGAGAGGCAATGGGAGCTTTGTTTTAACATTTGTAAAAGCTTTATTGTCTGTTGACATTAGTCGTGCTTGTTTATAAAGGCAAGACAACATTTTTCTTCCAGAGTGGTCTTGAGAAGGAGAAGCCTACGGAAGACATTGAGGATCCCAGTGCCTACACGTAAGAGATGCTTGGATAATGATGAAAGAGATTTCAAGTGTTGGTAGCTCTTTCTTCAGACCATATATTTCTTTTTGCCTCCTAAGAGGAGGGAAAAGTTGATCACCCTGAATTTGAGTCATTTCCTTGTTACACACACTTTTTTTTTTTCCCCTTTCCATCCATTTCATCTACTTTTCTGTAACAGTAATTCAAATACAGTACTCTGAGACTTACTTGACTTCAGACTACAGAAAAAACACAAGGTCAAAGCCAAAGCCCTGTGATGTTGGGACTGTGCAAATATATAGGAAGACAATTCCTTTCTTAGTTAACTTAAGAGGTGCTGAGTTCACTGAGAGTTTAAGGCTGTCAAGGAAATCTAAAAGGTTACATAAACTATAATCTTTCTGCAATTAAGATAATACCATTTCTTTTTTTGTGCATTTTCAGCATTGAGGAAGTCAAGCAGAAAAAGGAGCATGAACAGAAAATGAAGGAAGCTGAAGAAAAAAAACACAAAAAAAGAGAGGAGTTAATTGAACTGAGGAATCAGTTTCTTCTTCTTCTTCAAAAGAATCAGGAGTTACCCAAACACATGCAGCTGCACAGAGAGGTGCATCTGATTTTTATAAGTCATTTACCTTTAGAGGCACCTTCTTCTAAAACATTGCTGCTTGGTGTGTTCAGGTCAAAGATGTTCAGCCCTTTGAATATAAAGGCAATTCTATGAATATAGAATTTGTTGGGACTTGTGAATCACAGATGATGATTCGTGCCATGCAAGAAGCATGTAAGGAAAAATGTGTTTCTCTGTGAAGATTTTAATAGCTCCCGAAACAAAAGATTGTGTTCATGTGCATGGAACTCTGTCACCTGGGCAAACATATTTATTACCAAAACATAGTAGCCAACATAAAGTGATGCTGGATTTTCTGTCTTTCTGCAGCAGCATAAGATGGACCATAGAACCTTTGAGGAGCTGGTTAGGCAGAGAGCAGAGCGAGTCCAGTTAGTGGAAAAGGAGCTGGCTTGGGAGCATGAGAAGCACTTGATTGGACTGCAAAAACTACAAAAACAGTAAGTATAACTTTTCTTCCACTTCTCTTTCTGACCTCGCATGGGGCTTATCATTTACAAAGTTGTACCTGCCACAAGGTAAATATAATCAATGTTTATTCTGTTCTAATGTGATTCTGTTCTTATTTTTGCTTGGAACATACACATGTATATATTGATATTTGTGTGTACTTCTTTTGACGTTTTGGAAAAAAACCCAGATATTCAAATCAAGGAAGTATCTGCATTCTGATTCATTTCTATATGAAGAAATCTGGGTGGAGGGGTTTTTTTGAGACTAATTTGCCCGTGTTTTTGCTAGTAAGTGCAGTAAGAGCCAAGAGCTCTTACTGAAACTTTGAAGAGCAGCCTGTGAAACGAACCCCTGTTTTTTCAGGCATGTTACATGTCTGTAAGATATTTTAGTGTCATTGACAATGCAATGTTCCCCATACAGCTTAAAGATATGAAATCAACTTTCTCTAGAACACAGATTTAAGTGTGAGATGCATTTTGGGTTGGTTTTCTTAAATCTAAATATATAGTAAAAGGTGAATTCCTAAATATAAATACTCAATAGAGATAATACACAATAACACCTTAGGCACACAATGTATATGACTGGGAAAAATATTTGAATTAACATATTTTTAATCAGTCCTTAATGGAAGATGAAAGTTATTCTCATGAAGGACGTGGTGTGAGTTTCAGTATTGTGAGAAGTCTTAATGTGCTCGTTGTTGAGCATCTCCATTCCTAGATTGAATGAAGTCAGTAAATAGTGTGAGTAGTCATCATTCTATTCCTTACTGAGTTGTGAATTTACGTATATGCAATAAGTAAACTACATTCTTCATGTCTTTTTGGTCAAGGCAAAATGGTAGGTTGTGCCTGCTGACATCACTGACATGAATTGTGCCTAATTTGCCTTTTCAGGTTTCGGGACTCACTGGAATTTGACACTGTTGTTGTTCATGCTATTCAAAGCAATCATCATATTGCCACCTATAGACTTCTAGCAATGTCTGACAAATCGTACCAAGACGAGAAACGACCGATTTGGAAGAAGACGGTACTTAAACGGGCATGGAAACAAGCGGAAGAACAGGAGGTCATCACAGAGACAAGGAGTACGCATGGGACTAATGACCATTTCAGTCTTATCAGTAATGGGGTTTCTATCATGTCAGCTTGTTTTCCTGAGTCCAAGCTAAAGACACTATAATTTCTTTAGGTACAGGTAAAGAAATATAACTGTGGTAATGTTTTTTTTTCAGTACCAACATACATAGCAACACACAGTTTTCTAACATGAGCAATGGTCTGGCAACCCTGTGGGTAGAATGTGACTAAGAGCAGAGTCCAAGAATGTTCAGAACATTCACTGAACTTGAAACTGTATTGATGACACTAGCTCTCCAGGAGCTGTCCCAGAGAGTTTCCAGTAGTTGGGACTGCACTATGTTGCATGGTATTTACATCTTCACATGGTTATTTTTTTGCTCCAGAGGCTAGAAGTTTTGAGGGCAAGACTCAAAAGCTGAAGACGTCAGAGGTCCAAAAGCCAACCGTGCGTTATATAGAGAGCAAACGTGAGCAAGTCAGAAAAATTGTGGAGAAATCTGACAAGATGAAAGCTGAGATCACAAAGAGGAAGGCAGAGTGGGATGAATTGTGAGTCTTGAACTGAACTCTGTGCCCTTTTAGTTCTGCTTCTTTGTCTGAAGTCAAGTAATGGTACTTAGCTGTCATATGGCACTATAATATCTGTCTAGTTTTCTTTTATGTTCCTACTGTGTGTGATTAAAACAGATGAGTTTTCTTAGTTTCAAGATGGCATTAAAATCTTTCAGTTAGTTTCTATGGTTCTTGTAAAATATTAAAAAACTGGAATTCAGCTAGGTAGCTGCATCTCCAGATAGGGAACAAAAACATGTCTAAATGGATCATGACTGAGAGATACTTGGACCATTACAGTTAGCTCACAGTTAACCCTATCAGCACCTCACAGAACAGATACTGTAACAGCTGGGTTAGGTCTGTATGGCCATTGCGTTTTTCTGATTTGCCTTCACGCTCCATTCTGGTCTTTCTTTTGAGAAGCAAGAAAGAGGGAAAAGACATCTTTGAATGCTCATGGAAATACAGAAGTTTTTCATTAGAAGATGAATTACAGAGAATGGGACCAGTGTAGAGTCAAAGGTGAAGTGTTTGGTGAAGTGTTTAACAATAGAGGAGGATCAGGTATTCTGTGCTGCAGATGGGTGGAATGATAACACAGCTCCCTGAGACTGAAAGCATCATGGATTGAGTTCTGGGTTTTGTGACTCCAAGCGTAGAGGTTTAACCTGTTGTGTGGCAGAGCTATGCTATAAGAGGGTTTTTTTGGGGAACAAAAAATAGATCTTTGTTCAAATGTGCAAGGATATTCTTCTCAAAGTAGTCACTGGCTTCCGAAAGAGCTGTGTGATTCTTGATCCCTAGTTCGCCCCCCAGACCTTGCTGCACAATCTGGAAGGTGTGAAAACATCCTGTTTGTTCATCTGTACATCTTATGTCTTTTAGTTCATCTCTGTTTTCTACCTACTAGATACAAGAGCAAACCTAGTGATGACTATGAGAATCCCCAGGATGTTGAGGCCATCAGAGAAGCACAGGAAAATATGGGATGTTATAAGCTGAAGACTGCCATTGACTACATTGTCCCTGAACACAAACATATGAACGCTAAGAAGAAAGCGAGGCAGCTGACATCCCTGGAAGTGTTGGTATGTAAACTGATTCCTTGATGTAGGGGAGAGAGAATAGCATGTTAGTCCCTGAGTTATTTTTTTAAAAAGAGAAATCAAAGTGGAGGTGGGAAAAGACCTTGAAGGACAGGCTGTCTTCAGTCAGCTTTAGTTTCAGATCAGCTTTTGTCTCATGAACTGTTAGTGCTTCACCAAACTCAAACCTGAATCAATTCAGGGTAACTCTCAGGTGGCTCTTTTGAAACAAGAAATATAATTGACCTTTTCCCAGTACTTCAGCAGCAACATCTGTTTTCTGGAATGCTTCAAAAAGTCTTATCTAGTAACTGGCATGCATTCCTTAAAACACTGAGCTAAATAACCCCTGCCATGAAATACTTCCACAAAAACAGTGATGCGAGGAAGAACAGCTGTTCTAGTGTGGCCTCTCCATATATGAACTTTGACAATCACTGCTTCTGGGTACAAAGTATTGGAATGTCCTGAGAAACCAGTTCTGTTGGAGCCACCTTTCTGTGATTGGACTCCAGCAACTACCACACGTGTTTAATCCACAGACACAAGAAACTCAAATGTTGTGCAGTATATTTGTTGCTTTCCGTGTGATTTCTTTCCTTCCATCCTTCTCACAGAAACTGTTTCTCATTTTATTTCGCTGAAGTGCAAAAGAGTGACAAATTTCTTTAGCTAAAAGAACAATGAAGAAATATATCTATTGAACTTGGAACTGTCTAGTTGCTTTTTGGTAGGAAGGCTTATTTCTTGCCCTGCTTACTGACAGAGGAGCCTCTTCATCTTTATCTGGCAAAGTGTAAGTTACACCCTCAGTGGCCCTAAATCTTCTCTGGTCTTTTCTTCAAGAATCGGTTGCCTAATCTCAAGCACCCTCTGACTGGGTCACTTTGATAGCGTGGTCTAAGCATTACATAAGCAATGCTACAGTCTCAAAGGATTTGTTGGATCATTCTAATCTCATGCTTGGACTCCAGTACTTCACTATAGGGCTGATGTTACCAGATACTCAATGATTAACCTAATTCAGTAGGACAAACCAATACAAACAAAGGGAGTGGTTCTTCTTGTAAATTCCAGGTTTATACCAGTGAAGAATTCTAGTTAATTCAGATGGCTGCTGTATAGAGTTGTTTTCATTTCTAAAGATCAGAAAAGCCTCTGCCAAATATATTAACGTTAGATCACATTTGATTATTGTTTCATGTGAAGAGAGTAAATGATTACAGTGTCTTCTTATCACAGAATGATTGAGGTTGAAAGACATTTCTGATGGTAATGTAGTCCAAACCCTCTTCTTAAGCAGGATCAACTAGAGCAGGTTGCCCAGGACCATGTCCAGAAGGCTTTTTAATATCTCCAAGGATGGAGACCCCACAACTTCACTGATCAATCTGTGTCAATGCTCAGTCACCCTCACAGTAAAATAATGTTTCCTGATGTTCAGAGGGAATCTCCTGTGTTTCAGTTTGTCCCCATCTCCTCTTTCCAGTCACTGGGCACTGCTGAAAAGAGCCTGGCTCCATCCTTTTTGCACCTTCTCTTCAGGTATTTATATACGCTGCTGAGGTCTACTCGACACCCCTCAGAGCCTTCTCTTCTCCAGGTTGAGCAGCTCCAGCTCTCTCAGCCTTTCTTCATATGAGAGATGCTCCAGTCCCCTAGTCATCATAGTGGCTCTTCACTAGACTACCTCTAGTAGTGCTATCCCTCTCTCATGTACTGGGGAGCCTAGAACTGGACACAGCACTCCAGATGTGACCTTGCCACTGCTATTGAGGGATCACCTCTCTCGACTTGTGACAACACTCCCTAACACAGTCCAGGACAACTTTAGCCCTCTTTGCCACTAGGGCACTTTGCTGGTCCACTTGGTGTCTGTGAAGACCCCCAGGTTCTTTTCTGCAAAACTACTTTCTAGCTGATCAGTCTCCAGCATGTACCAATGCAGGGGCTTGTTCCTCCCCACATGCAGGGCTTTGTAGTTCTACTTGCTGAACTTCATGAGGTTGTGTCATCTCTCTAGACAGCAGCACAACCCTCTGGGGTATCAGCTACTCTTCCCAGTCTTGTATTGTCGGTGGAGTTGCTGAAGGTATGCTTTGCCCCATCATCCAGATAATTAGTGATGTTGCATAGAACTATTCTTACTGCATTCTGAATACAGAATTCTTACTGAGGCCAGGGAAGATGCAAACAAGTTGTTAGAAACAGGTTTTGTGCACTTGTCTGTTTCATTCCCACCTCTGACATCTGACAGAAGTGTCGCTTTTTAGATTAGTGGATCTTCATCTTGAGTTGGAGAAAAAAATATTGAGCTCATGCCAAAGTTTTCCGAGCTGATTTTGATACTCTGGATCGTTGGAAAGCCTGCAGAAAACTTGTGCTGGACATCTAGAGACTTGTATGAAATACAAAAGCATTTGACAAAATGTTACTTTCTTGCTTTTTATATTGCTATACTTAGAAAAGCCAGAAAATTTGTTCCACTTCTAACCACCTGCAGTAGCTGTGATTTCAACTTCATTGTGACATATAAAATACAAGAATGTCATCTGCCTTCCAGAACTTGCATTCATGGAGGACTGCTTCAGTATCTTTGAGCTTTTATGTGATTAATAGCTTTGTTCCAATGGCTATGGCAAAGAAGCTTAGATTTCCGTGCAGCTGTGCATTTGGTAGTGTATGCAGTAAAGGTCCTCTCAGTTCCGTTTGTTTTGTCATGGGGACAGAAGCTTACTTTACAAAATACTAAATGAAATCAAATTTTCTTTTTGTCAGTGTATTATTTGTCCCACATCCCTGAAAAGAGGGACATCTATCAAAGCTGAGATTCTCTGTTTGATGAGAGACAGCCCAAATGACTAATCCTCTAAAACCCACAGCTTATTTTCACAGCCTGTGTCTGCTTTTTGCACTGCTTTAATATCTCCTGTCAAGAAACTCACAGTCAAAGTCAGGAACTGAGAGAACGGGGGAGCCTCATTTCCCTTCTTACGCCTTTGTGCTGTTTGCTGTGAGGGAGAGGAAAAGGGGTGGTTCCAAAGACTGGAAAACCACAGACTGAAAGACATCTGTTTACTAGTGGGTGGAAGATGGTGTGGAAAGAAAGCAAGTTAGTATGACAAGCCTCGTAAGAGTGACTTGTGCTGGGGAAGGCTACATACTGTCGTAAGTGCTCCAGGGGAGTCCTACTAAAACTGTTTTTCCTTTGTAGATCCATAAGAGGAAAGCCAGTATGAACAAAGAGATCATGTCTTTGCGGGATTTCAAGGTTTCTACTATTGATGAAATCAAATGTTTAGTGCAAGAATTAAAATCCATACAGGCAGCCTTGGATTTATCAGAACGTCTCCCTGTTCCCCTCATCCCTCAGTTACACCCAGATGAACTTGGGGAAAAAAAGTTTGAGTATGACACTGACATCCTCCTGAAGTTCAAAGAGGAGCAGGAGGCCAAGACAAAGCTCCAGGAACAATTGGAAGGGTCATCCTCATCTCATGCATTTAGGCATGGGTTTCATAACGCTCCTTCCATTGAAGAGTTTGATCCCGTGGCCCAGGCTGAAGGTGCACACCCGATGAAAGTGTCATCATCTGTGGTTACAGAGCAGCAAAAGGCTTTTGAGGTTGAGAAGTTAGAGCCAACAGAGATGGAAGTGGAAATTTTGAAGAGGGAGAAGATAAAAAATCTATACTTGCAGCAGACTTTGATTAAAAAGGTAGGAAACAAAAAATTGGTTTTGCCAAATTGAACAATCTCACTACATCAGAAGTAAAAGCAAAACTCCTTCTGTCTCAGGACTGGAGCTGAAGGGTCTGGAGAACAAGTCTGATGAGGAGGGGCTGAAGGAGCTGGGGATGTTTAGTCTGGACAAGAGAAGGCTGAGAGGAGCCATGATCACTCTCTATAACTACCTGAAAGGGTGTTGTAGTGGGATGGGGGTCAGTCTCCTCTCTCCAGTAATGGGTTCAAGGTGCACCGGTGAGGGTTTAGGTTGGACATTAGGAAGAACATTTTCACTGAGAGGGTTATTAAGCATTGGAACAGGCTGCCCAGAGAGGTGGTGGAATTGCCATTCCTAGAGATATTTAAAAGATACATAGATGAGGTGCTGAGGGACATGGTTTAGTGGTGGGCTTAGTGTGAGTTAGTGGTTGGACTCGATGATCTTAAAGGTCTTTTCTAACTGTTATGATTCTATGATTCTACTCTCACTTTTCTGAAGTTTAGGAAGATGCTATATGGTACAAATTTATAGTGTGAATCAATATAAATCCCTAATCTGTGTGTTAACTATTGCCACCCAAAAACTTGAGATCTTAGATTGCTTGATTGTTTTATGAGCTGTGAAACTATGAGCTTATTGGACAACAAAGACAAAATATTAGAAATTACTTGAAAAGTGACAAAGAGGAAGAAAAGATCATCACTACAGCTCTATAGATTCACTATAGTCTTAGCTCTTAAATAACTGTAGTCCCAACTCTTTGGTCTCAAAAATGACTTTTTAGAATTAGAAATGGTATAAAAGAGTAACCAAATGCTTGGTCATGGAAAAGCTTCTTTATCCTTTTAGATGTGCCTTCTAAAGCATCTTTGGTCTGGAAAAGGGGCAACTGAAAGGGCTGTAGCAGAGGTGATAAAATTATGAATAGCATAGGAGAGTGGAAATAATCTTTTAAAAAGAAGGAGAGGTATCAAATGTACGTGTACAAAGCTCGAAACGTGAATAGAAAGTTTTCCTATTGAACAAGAAGTAAGCTTTGGGACTCGGCATTAGGATGTGGGGAAAACTACAATTTGATGAAGTCTGGAAGAAAAATCCATTCAAAGCTGCTGAACACAAACCCACTGCTTCAAGCTCAGGATGTGCCTAAGTCAGTCAGGGACAGACAGAGAGGAGCGTGCCAGAGGTGTACCTCTCTTCACTTGTTTGTTTTGTTTCTTGCCACTTTTCCTCTAACTTCTGTTGGGCATTGACTTTTTGGTCTACACCAATACAGACACACTTGTGTTCATGTGTGTGAAGGCTTTGAGAGAATATCCAAATGCTGCAGTGACCGTCACGTATGTGTAAGTCAACATTGGCGGCTGTGAGTTCTGATTGAACTGTCAGTGTCTGAGGGAAGAGCTGGCGAGTGTTCTCAAAGAAGTCTGTCGAGGAAGAAGAGGTGTTTATGGCTACATCTGGGATTGTTACTTCAGGCTACTGAAAACATTCTCTGAAGAGTAAAATGCTTCTGGGCATTTTGAAGTGGGATACAGTGAAACATTTCTGTGAAGCCTTAGTGATTCTTCTACTGTGGCACTGAGAACAAAGACACGTTTGGGGTTTACTTTGTCTAAGCACTTCAGTAATCCATAGTAAACAGCGTGGGCGAGTTGTTGATTTGGTAGAGACAAGTTTTCCCTTCTGCTCCTTTCTCTAGCTTTACATGTTTATCTCCATTCCTAATACCTTCCCCTCTTTCTTATTTGACTCATACGCTCCAGATCAACGCGCTGGTGATCAATTTTGATGCTGAACTTCGTGTTTTGCGGCACAAGAAGCTGAAGCTGGATGTGCAGATGAAAAGTGCTGATCTGTGCTACATCACGTGGTACAAAGAGCTGCTTATCCTGAAGAACCTTGAGAAACAAGAGAACCTTCTCCAGGGGCGTGTTAACACCCTCCTCAGTGAGCAGGAGGCCATGCAAGTAAGTGGGCCGTGTGTCTCTGGACTTAACAGTACCACTATTGCATGACTTGAAACAAAAGCAAGCCATAAAGTAAATGGCATCTTTTAGCTTTATTTTAGCACTGATCCAGCATCTAGTGCTAAATTTTGAAAACCAAGAAACTCTTGATGATCAGCCTTGGGTGATTGCTTTTTCACTTCCAGTAGCTAATCTTTTCTTAATCGTATTTTAATAAATACTTCATGATGTGGAATAAGTGACAAAACATATACTTAAATTTAAGAACATACTTCTGGGTTTTGCTTGATTTGAAGCATGGGTTTAAAGAGGGAAAGACAGGCTTTGCATTTCCATATCTTCACAGATACATCCTATGTGCTCACATGTGAGTTGTACCTTTTTAACTGAAGTGGGTTTTTTGTTTGTTTAGTCAAGATTGAACAGCTATCTTGCACAGATGGAGGATGAGAAGTGTGAGATTGTGAAGCTTCAGGAATGTGAGAAAACTCTTTACGCCAACTTCCAAGCATCCCTTGGAGAAAACAATGAGTTTGCCCATTTTCTGACCAAGGTTCTGAAGAAGAAAACCAAGTGCACAGAAATAAAAGAAGTAGCAAGAGAAGCAGGTTGGAGATACCATTCTTCTTGTTTTATGGATTTGTTAAACATAATCCCATGTGGTCCAGTAAATGTGATTCAGTCTAGCTGGAGCCTTGGGTATGTGCAACACTGAACTCAGTTCAAAAAACCACAGATCAGACCTACCCAGATTTGTTTATATGCTGACCCATGTCCTGTGGCAGCCATCTTAAATGATGAAAATGATGTAGTTCAATCTCTAACATGATCACATTTGGTCTGATGACAGCTCTTGCCATTTGCTTCCTGCAAGTCAATATTGAGGACTGGTAATTGGTATGAAGACAAGGCAAAGCTTTAAATAAGTACTTCCTATGCTGTAGCAGTGGGAGCTATGGATAAGTGATTAGTCTGGCACATTTATGACATTCTCTTTTAATCTTTCTATTGAGTAATGAGAGATCATAGACCTAGTCTGCAATCATCTATTAGTCACAGGGCTAAACATATTATGAAAGGATTTCATTTATCTTAGTGGCTCAGGTTTAAACTGTTAAGGCCAGGCAGTATTACTGAGCTAAAATACTTGTGCTCTCTCTCTCACTTGGCTTTTGATTTCGAGCGGGACACTCGAAATGTGAAGACAACAGTGATGTTTTTGTGGCAGTCTTGTGCCTCTATATTTTGCTTGGTTGGTTCATCTCTGTGGTAGAATTTGGTAAACTCATAAAGTTTAAATTTCTAGCACATAACGAGAGAGGAAATGTTATTGAAAGAAGACCCTAAAATGTGCCTGTGCCATTGGCACTACTGAGGTGTAGTCTCTCCCTCATGCATTTGGTTTGGTTTTTGTTTTGGTGGGTTTTTTTTTCCCTTTCTGTGAAACGATCAGATCAATGCAATAGGCACAAGGTGTCTGGATTCACATATAACCAGGGTGATCTTTCATGGGTTATTGGGATTGTGTTCACCAGCACATTGGCATAGTGCACAGCTAGTGTGTCTGAGAGTGTTCTGCTCCAGCAGTCCTGCCCCTTTCTTCCAGATGAAGATGAGAATGAAGAGGAGAATGATGAGGAGTCCAGCTTGGAGACTGATGAAGAAAACTCTGGATCTGAAGATGAAGACTTTGATGACTCTGTTTGCCCAAAGGGTACCTAAGCCATCATTTCCTTGGATTGACTACTTGTTTACCTTTAGGGGCAATATTGTGTGTTTAAAAAGAAGACTATTTTTTTTAGTATTCACTGCACAGTAATGCCATTCAGGTCTAAAATGTGTGTAAGCACTCCTGAGTGCAGCATTTCCCCCCAGGGAATCACAGTGAGGATAATGAAACTGCTGGTCGTACAGAGTACCCTAAGCGAGAAGTTTGGAAAAATAAAACTTAGCCAAGCCCTTCCGCAGTTCTCTTCTGGGGAGAAAAGGCTCCTCTCGGGAGGGGGGCTGGAGCTGCTCTTTGGAAAGGGCCTGGCTTGAGCCCTGTTCAAGGAAGTTCTCTGGGGACCCTAGCATGCTCTTAAATTAAGCACTTTGTCACCACCTCGTGGGTTTATGCGGCAATTGCCTGTTGCTAGGCTGTTTTAAGGGTGTCTGCAAAGCCAGGAGCTTTCACTTTGCAAAATCCTCTTCATTCAACAAAGACAAGCAACTTCCCTCCTTGCTTCTTTTGTGAATTCAAAAGAATGAACTAGTTTAGGGTGTATTTTATTAAGCACTGCTTTGAGTGCTATGTCAATGATAGTATAATACGACTGTTTTCAGTTAGAACTTGGCAACAAAACGCCTTACCATTTTTTAATTGAATTTTAACATCACTTCCACAAATTGCATTTTTATTAAGTCTTCAGTTAATCTCCTTTGTCAATGAAATGGTGGGAAGAAATGATTTTTTTTTTTAACTTTAAAAAGTCAAAATTATTAATTTAATGGGGAAATGACATGTTGCATTATCCTCTCCATATTTGTCTCTTTATGTGTCATTTGCTTTGCCTCTATCCAACTCCTTTTTTTTTTTGTTTGATTACGCCCACTGATTTGGGTGTAATTATGCACTTGATGAGCCTGGCTGAAATCACTGCATTAGATGGAAATTCACACATCTTCTTCACTGTGAAACAAATGAAATGGGTCCTATGAAGTAAAGCTTTGTTTATGGAGCTATAAGTGATCCCTACAGCAAGCTTATCATTTCTAGTGAAGGGTGCTATGGCTAAACAACTACATGTTCACATAATTGAAGATTACAGTGTAACATGTATTAATTACTAGGGCTGGATTACTAACAGAAGCTGCATTTTGAACACTTGTCTTAAACTTTGGCTTTGATGCACGTAGTCTTACATCTGGAAATAAACTGTCTTGACTGAATGTAAAGGAAAAAAGCTCCATCGAAGACATTCACTCCCCCGATGGAGGAACGTGGCCCATGTGGTTTGTGTTTGAGAGAGCTCTAGGGGACTGAGCATGGTCTTATTCTGGGCAACAGCCACAGTAGGAAAATCTGTTGGCTCAAGCCTGTAACTATAGTACAGTCCTAATGAAACTAAGCTCTTGTTTGACTCTTTCCTGCTCAGCCTGCGATGAGACGCTCTTCCGAAACACCCTCCAGCTCCGGCAGGAGTGGTTACACATTGAGAAAGCTTTAACTGAGAAGAAGGAAGTTGCTGCTAGCCTCAGAAAGAAATATAAGGCCTTGGCCAAAAAGGTATTGTGGTGTTTTCATCTCAGTAAGTGTTGGTTGGCTCCAATACAGCGAAAATGTTGTGCTAGTGATTTTGGCTAAGATATAAAGCCAACATCCTAAGCCTTTGAGAGACCTTCCTCTGCGTAGAGATATCTGTGGTAGCACAGAGGCAGGAGGCAGCTCAGTGTGAGTCACCTGTCCCCCTGAAAAGGGTAAATCAAAGTGGCCTGTCCTTAGCTGCTATGAGGCAGTACCCGGGTTTTAGGCCCAGCTCCCTCCCAGCTGTGTGGCCGTCAGTCACACAGCAGTAGAAATGGGATTCTGTGGTCGAGATAAAACACGGGGTATAGCCTCTGTGCCTGTCTAGGGGGGTTTAAAGAAAGATTAAAGAATACTTATCCTCATACAAATGCAGGTTAAAAGAACTGCATTTGAATGCTGTTCTCCCATCTATTTCTTTCACTTGTAGTTATTTTCTTTTGCCCTTTGTCATAGTAATCACTGAATAAACTCTCTTGGTGCAAGTTTTCATTTTAGGGTTTTTTTGTGCTCCTGCATTCATCAAGACATTTGATTTATATTAATTCAAATATATCTTTATTTGAAGCGTTATCCGGGATAAGAGGGAGAGTTCTGCCAAAATAACATTATGCAACTCTTGCTTTTATTGTGTCTCAAAAATGTTCCATCAAATATGCCTAACTTACAACATTTTTTGTTTAGTTTTTAAAGGCTTTCCTAAGTGCCAACTGCCACATATTCACCCTGAGGTCTGACATTTGAGTCTGAATTGTTTCTTTCTCATGGAGAATCAATAAGCATTTCCAGGCATAACACAATAAAAAAAAATCTTGCAGGCTCTGTAGATCTTGAAGTGTTTTAGACACTAAACAAAGCAGCTCTCTTGATACATACAGGACTTCTCTACTAAGGAGACACAAGTGTATGTGTGTACAGAGGTGTCCGGGGTATGATCTTGCTTGAATGTATAGATGAGCCTTGAGTTTGCCTGTGAAACTCACCTATCACAGTATGTTAAAATACAAGAAAAGCCTTGTTTTTTCTATACTTTGGGTCAGGAACATAGAACCTTGCTGTTATGCATTTGAGTAGCGCAGGATTCTTATTTGTCCACAATTTGTCTTTCTGCAGGCAAAAGTACTAGAAACCGACCTGAATGCTGCAGACAGGGAATTGGAGATCTTTCAGTGGGAAAAGCAGCAGAGACTGAATGAGCTGTATGTAGTTGTGCCTTTGAAACTCCATCAGGTAATTCGAGATGTGCATCTGCAGGTGCAGAATGGTCTGTGTTTGTCCATACAATGGTGTTACTGTTCTGTGGGGCCCTTAGTTCCTGATTCACCTTTGTCTGCTGGGAGTGAGTGGCATTAATTGAACTTTATGCTGCTATTTCCTCTAGATGGTTTTTATTTCCCTCCCATACTGACAGAAAAGTGGTAAGGACAGGCAGGTCAGCCTGAAATGTGCATGGTCTTTGTGTGTTCTATAGGTTTGGCATGGGATTTTCCTTCAGGTCCATCCCTACTGCTGTTTTCCTGGAAAAAACAGCATCCCAAAAACCCAAACTGATGAGAGTTTTGTCCAACTCTGTAACTCTGGATTGGATGCAATGCATGAACCTACACACCTGTTAGCATAGGGACAATAAGTAAGAGATGAAAACTGAAGACAGGACTGTTATTTCCTTTGGGCTGAATCTTATGCTCAGAGCGAGAAGCCCTCTGACTGTTCCAGCTTATACACCTCTGAGGCAAGCTCAGCTCTCTCCATTGTTTTTTTTAATCTCCATTAAAAGGTTGGTGAGGGTGATGAGGCACTGGCACAGGCTGCCCAGTTGGGTTGTGGAGTCTCCTTCTCTGGGGACATTCAAAACCCACCTGGACAAGTTCCTGTGTGACCTACTCTAGGTGGTCCTGCTCTGGCAGGGGGGGGTTGGACTGGATGATCTTTCAAGATCCCTTCCAGCCATTAAGATTCTGTGATTCTGTGATAAAGACAGAATAGTCTAAGGCCTACCTATGCAATCCTGCAGCTCCCAGATAATTCAAAAGTACAGCTAACAGGGAGTCCCTCACTCCTCCTTTGTTCCAGGTGCCACAGAAGAGTAGACAGCCTTATATATAAGCAGTTGTCACAGCTCTAAGTAAATCTCTGAGCTTTGCTGAGTAGTAGTGTTTCCCTGGCCCAAAATGAGAGAGTTGTGCCCACACTCACTACTACCTCCCTCATTAGTTCTCTACATTTTTGTTATCCAGAGAGACCACCAGCACCCTTCATAACTCAAGCCAGCCTCGCTTATGGCTGTTTCTTGCAGGTGGAGTACTTGGTCAATGGGGAGATGCCCAGTGACTTCTCCCAGGCTTTGGTATTTCCCAACCAGTCCTTAGAGTACCTGCAGAAAAGAATTGTGGACCTACATAATGAAAAGATGATGCAAAGAGAAATCTACAAGGCGGCCCAGGAGCACCACAAGAAACTTGTCCAGGACAAAAAGGAGATGGAGATAAAGATTCACTGTGAGTAACAGAGTCTGAACGACGCAGCAGCGCACTAACGCTCATTCTGTCCCCCTCACAGGGTGTAACTCACCAGATGTCTGTCACAGCTAGTTACTGCAGAAAATAAACCAGAAAGAGCGGATCAGGTGGATTGTTTCAATGAAGTACTGGTAGTTCTCAAGCTCTGCAGTCACTAGCTTGTGTGAAATAATTTGGGAACTTAGTGTAAGGAGAGTTGACTGGGATGAAATGCTGAAAGTCAGGACACATGATTGCTATTTCTGGCTATAAACCTGAGCTGCGAGGAAAAAACCCACCCACTTTCCCCAAAGCTACATAGCAAAAAAAGCTTATGTACCTTTGGGGAAAGTGCTTTTTTTCCTCCTCTGTGCAGTGTAAGAAAATGAAACAGGCCCTATTCAAAACACTTCCCCAAGGGCCAAACCTGAAGGTGTGAGTAGCACCACAAACCTGCTGAGGGCCCTGTCTGGCGTTTGGTGTTGGAGTGGCTTCCTAGGGCTGGCTTAGTGGCCACAGGGCCATGCGCATGGGCACGGGCACAGCAATACTCCCTTGAGAGCTCTGTGTGGTTTTGCCTGAATTCCTTACAGAGCAAGTACTGAAGAGCTTCGGACACAATGCTGGGGGTAAGGCAGAGCTCTCTCCTGAGCAGGGCAAGGCAGCACTGCCATTGGTGCTGTGTCCCTCTCTTAGGTCTGGCAGAGAAGTGCCGTCACCTGATGCTGAAGAAGTTTGGCCGTCTGGTTGATTTTGAGGCCGTCCAAGCACACTCTGTTAATGTACGCGTGGAGGAGCTGGAGCTGCAGATCATGGAGAAGGAATATGTGCACTCCCAGGAGCTCAGAGAGTTGGAGGTAAGGGGTAGGAAAAGGAAGAGGGCCTATGTGTTGTCATCATCTGCTAAGGCTTCTTTTCCCTGGGACTGAATAGTTAAGTGAAAATCTTTAGTGAGGTGAGGGAGCCCTGGCACGGGCTGCCCAGGGAAGATGTGGAGTCTTCTTCCTTGGAGGTCTTCAAGACCCACCTGGACACATTCCTGTGTGACCTGATCTAGGTGGACCTGCTTCTGCAGGGGGATTGGACCAGATGACCTCTAATGGTCCCTTCCAACCCCTACCATTCTGTGATTCTATGATTCTATCATGTTCATGTTTGAGATTCTGTTTCCCTACTTGTTATTAATAGGCCATCATGTCCAAATCCCTTTTCCCATTGTCATTCTTGTGCTCCAGTTGCTGATGCACATCCTGCTTTTTCACTGATATAGCTGGTGATCTTGGTTTTCTTTCCTCAAGTGCATCCTTCAGCTTCAGTCCCTACATTAAATTGTTCCATAGTGTTGTCCTTTTGGTTTTCAGCTGGCATTGGGCACCTACTGCCTCCTCCCATTACCTCTGGGGACAAACCTTTTGAGCCCAGGACAGGCTCAGCTTGCGCCTGGGATGCCAGTCTGAGCAGCCTGCAAAGTTCACGTCTGTTTGGGGAGGCCTAAAGCTCAGCTATGGTGGTGCTAGCAGGCCACCCTCCTGTGCTGCCCTTAAAGGAGGGTACAAACACAAGTACTGGGTACCTAATGGCTTCCTCTTCTCCACACTTCTGCCTAACTGCTTTGCCTGCTTAGGCATTTGCAATATTAACAAAACCCAGTCGATGACAGTGTGCAGGATCAGTCTGGCCTTTGCCTTCCTTCTGGGACACTGAGGTTGTGCCCAGAGCTTCTTCCCCACTTCACACTTTTACACACGTCTCAACCCAACTCCATTATCTTTCTAGGACAGAATCTCAGACCTGCAGCAGCAGCTAATGAAGCTGACAAAGGAAAACACCAGAAAGCTGCAGCAGCTCAACCAGTTTTCCCTTGAAAAGCAACAACTGGAAACTAAGCTGGCTTCACTAAAGGATGATCTGGTAAGCCTTTTAGCTGCTGTACTGCATGCAGGCCCGGGACTGCTCAGAAACGCTGAGGGATCCTCTGGCCCTCACATCCTGCCCTGCAGCCAGCACTTTGGGCTCACACGGCCTAGTGTCACAGGCTGAATGAAGGAGTGCTCTAGGTCTTGTAGAAAAGGAGATGCATGAGCTGATCCTGAAATAGGCCAGACCATAGCTTCTCTGTAATTTCTGAATTAGCTGCTTTCTAAAACACACAAAAAGCATCTTGCAGCAACTCCAAGTTATTCCTTTGTTACATGGAAGCAGCCAAATGCATTCAAGTGTTTTCTTTGCTGTGTATTAGGGAATGAGGCAGACAGCTGTGACAGTCTAAGTTAGTGATTCCTCCCTGACTTCCAAGTAGTTGTAACTGAGAATCAGAGAAGCCATGAAGCTGTCCTGCCTCTTGGAAAGCTTCACTTCCCTGCTTGAAATAACCTTCCACCGTTCATTCTCTCATGTTTTTTACAGGTGCTATTTTCTTCCCTTTCTTACAGGGAGAAGAATTCCAAGGCACGGGCACTACTGCCATCAAAGAGACAGCCAGGCTGAAGTCATGGCTCAAGCACCTGTCTCAAGACACAGCCTTTCTAAGAGAAGAAATCCATCTTCTAAGCAGGAAAGATGGGTGCTTAGAAGAACAACTTGATCTCCTTCACAGAAAATACGGGTGCCTCCTTCAACAACCTTCATCACCGCTGCGCCCTGAGACACCGAGTCATTCTCTGTTCTTACACCAGAACCAGTAACTAACAGTCCATGTGTCCCTTTCTAACCTGTGCAATGCTCACACCTGGCAGTGTGAAACAAAGTGCTTTGGCTATGCAGGGCCTACGTTGTTTCTTTGATCAAATACAGCTGTAGTGACAGATGTGGAATAAAAAGGGTAAATACAAATGGTAAATGCTGTTATCAGCCCATGCAGAGATGTGCACGGGGCAGATGCCCTGTGTGGGTGGGGGTGGGTGGGTGTGTGGTGTGTGTGTACACATACGTGTAGGTCTGTGCTTCAACTGAGGAGGCTGTTGAAGGCAGGGGGTGTGTGTGTATGTGTGTGTGGCACCTGTGTTCTCAGAAGTGTTAGAGATCTGCCTTAAGGGTGTGTTTTGTTCTTTGTGGTGATGGCACTTCTCTGTTGGTTAAAGTGTGCTGGTTGTTTGGAGAAAGCGAAGGACCTTTGTCCTCTGAGCCTTCAGACCCTTCTCCCATGGGTGTGAAGCCCATCAAAGACTTTCTCACTTGCCTCTGCGCTGGGGCAGGGGAAAACTGCACTGCAGTGCAGGACATAGTACTTACCTGGCAGGAGGATAAAGTCAGCCTGTAATTCCTGGGCTTGCATGACCACAGCAAGTGTGAGACCAGCTCTGTGTGTTTTCAGGCTTTACTCGTTCTTGCTTGTAGCACTTGGTGTGGTGGCAGCATTTGCAGCACTGACCCTGTCCTGTCTCACTGCCAGAACTGCCCTGTCCCCACACTGGAGGGGCCGTGGTGCACTGTTCCTCCATTGCAAAGCTTCTGAGGGTGCACAGGAAGGCTTGGGGTCTAATTTTTAATTAAATAGATTGAACAACCTGCAACTCCTCTTGCTCTTCCCTCCCACTCCCCATCTGTTGCCACTGGTCTTTGCTCAAGCAGGACCCAGCCAGGCACAAGAATGGTATTTGCACAGCCAGCCTGTTCCCTGGGACCCAAGGGAGGTGCTGAGCAGCCCTGCATTCCTCAAAGGGAAACCCCACCCTTATCCACAGGCCTGCAAGCTGAGAGTGTTTGAAAAGGTGGGGGGCAGAGGATAAGGAAGCAAAATTTGCAGAGATTTGGGTGTCTGGCTGCCTACCCTCCATCACCAAACTGGTGCAGCTCTCCTTGGAGACAAATGAGAACTTCCTCTAGCTGTGCTCCCCATTGTATGTCCCTTGACTGGCCCAGGTAGCAGCCGTCCCTCTTCTCCTGAGCTCAGCATTGAGAAGATTTGTGCCAGTGGCTATCTGGAGAAATGTAACTGCAGGAAAATGTCCCCTTTCCCCCGGTGGCCTGCTGACTGTGTGTCGGCAAGTGCGGGCAGAGCAGGTTCATTCTGTGGCAGGATTTAGTGTACAGCCAGGCACAGAAGAGACTAAAGCCTTTATTTTTAGATGTTAAAGCATGGGTTTTGTCTTTACAGATGGGCGGCTGCAGCTGGCGTGTATGGGAAGGGTGGCTTAAGTTGATCAGGCAGAGTGCATAACTCCAGTCTGTTCCCAGGAGCATGTTCCCGGGACAAACCTTCCTTGGGGGGAGAGGAAAAGACCTTTGCGACAGCGTTGTCTCTTGTGAAGCCCTCGCTGCAGGAGGGCGCTGGATCGTGGTGGTGGCAGCTCTCTTTGGACTCTTGTGCTGCTGTTGCAATCTTGTGCTCCGATGAACAGCCTGGTGCCAAAGGTAGCTGCCTGCTCCTTGGGCCCTCCTGTGACCTTGCTGAGGATGCCTTCTGTCTCCATAGCATTATAAAAGGAACATATACATCTATATACAAGTGCATAAATATATAAATAGGAGTGTTATACAAAAATAAATACCCATTCTATTTTTCTCTTTAGAGTAAGTCTTTTGCAAAAGGCAACTCGGTCCCTAGCTGCTGGGACAATGAGTCTCTGAGGGCCTGAGCGGTGGCGGGCTGCTGTTGAGGTGTTTTGGTAGGTCCTGATTCACAGCTGCGATCGCTGGATTCTGGGGCTGGACATCTCCTCTGGACTGGCAGCAATCTAGCCTTTCTACCTCTTCAACTGGCACCAGGCCGAGGCAGCAAGGGCTTCCTGAAAGGCAAAGAAGCACGGCCGATTACAATGCGTACGGAAATGACAGCTGCTGTGGTAGCTCTCCAGTTAGCAGCCCCCTTTCTGAGGCTGGGTACACTGAGCAGAGGAAGGTCTGCGTTCAGAAAGCCCCGGCTCCATGGGAGTGTAACTCTTGTGCCCGTATGCAAGAAGTTGGATCTGCACTACAGGGATGGACCAAGTCCTGGGGACACGGATTCAGAGCATTTTTTGGATACCTGGTTGTTTTACTGGAAAATGGGAAATTAAGGAGGACTAAAGTCCTCCTGGAGGTGGATACGTGCCCTTTCTG
Source organism: Colius striatus (assembly GCF_028858725.1). NCBI lineage: Eukaryota > Metazoa > Chordata > Aves > Coliiformes > Coliidae > Colius > Colius striatus. Next base: position 118,514,548 of record NC_084759.1, on the reverse strand, counting down.
GCAGCGTACGGCTCATACTTCTGGGAGAAGTGAGAAACCTGTCCTCTAAATCTTACTGAGGGTCCCCATCTCCCCTTGCCATGCGTGCCATGCCTGCCATGCCACGTTCAAACTGTCCTTGCACTGCGCATGGAAGCCGTCAACAGAGCGCTCGAAAAGGCTCTACAGTGAGAGCTCCTTTCAAGATCAGCCTAAAATGATGCAATACAGCAAGCACCCAGTTTCCTAGGCCACAGACCTTGGTGGAACAGGGGATCCCGTCGCGTATCCAGGCTGGGGCCTCCCACTTTGCTGCCCCTCACCGGGTGATGGAGGCCAACAAAGTGCTCGTGAAAGTGAGGACAGTCATCTTGTGGCTGAAGAAGCTGGTGAGTGGAGTCATCTGGGAGACTGTAGAGGAAAGAGCTGTCTTCTGTTCTTGAGTTGGGCAATCTGGGGAGGCAGATGATGAGGTTTAGCACTATGAACAGATCTTTCCTCCTTGAGGGATGTGACCTATGTAACAGCCAGTGCCACCAATGCAACGGCACAGAGCATTCTAAATGACGGGAAGAGCAGAAACTGGGATTTTTACTTGTGGGATGGGAATGAGATGGTGGGACCTGGGATCTGTGATTCAGTATCTAGTGAGTGCCACAGGAGCAGGGAGTGGTAGTGTCTCCCAGGAGCAGGGGGATAATGACTTTCTGTCTGAACAGTCAGACACAAAGCACCTGCAGCTGGACCCTGGCCAGATTCTGGGGCAGCTGTTTATTAGCATCCAGTCATCAATGGTAGCTTCTCTCATCCTACTTTTCAATCTCTCCTATAGGAGCAGGGGGAGGAAAAGGGGGCAGGGGGAAGTAGGTCTGGGCCATCCCTACAATGAAATTATCCCTCTTCCCTCAAACCATAAGAGGAAAGAGAATTTAGACCAAGAAGGCTTAGTGCTGGAGCATGGATTTGTTTCCCAGGTGAACTGGGACAGATGAGAGCAGGCTGAGGGCAAGACTTTGTGACATGTATTTGTGTGGGTCGCAGTGGCTCCCGCTGCCCAGGCCAGGACTGACCTGGAAGGCTGGCAGTCTCGCTGGACAGTCCCGCTCTGCAGCACTCGCGCCTGCAGCAAGGCGCTGGTCTCCTCCTGGGACTGCAAGGAGAGAGAAGGATTCTCAGCAGAGCAATGCCACATGGCAGCAGGAGGAGGCAGGGGCCGATCTGGGTGCCAGGGCCATGGAGAACACAGGTAAAGCTCTTACAGCAGAAGGCAGAGGAAAGCTGAAACTCTTTTGCTGCAGAGGACAGTGGAACCGATGGCTGAAAGCCTCAGTTCATGCTTATAGATGAATCAGTGGAGGACAATACCTCATCTACAGTCTCAGCTGTGGCTCCACCTTGGCCTGTGTTACAATTTACAGACTGAGTCCTCAACGCTGTCAGTCCCTGTGAGCTTTGCTCTGGAGAAACAGGAACCATTCCCACAAGAGTAGCTTTTGCTTGCTACCTCCTCCATCCTTAAAGCCACTGCCCCAAGAAACCACCCCTTCTCCAGTGTTTCTGGAGACCTTCCTGTTGCTCCCATGTCTCAGATTCCCCTGCAAAGGGCAAATCTCTTTTTAAGAAGCCAGTCTTGCCCCTTCTCCATGCTGCAAAGAGTGCCAGCCTTGTCTGGAGAAGCCCTCTTCCTGCAGCCTGCCAAACCAACTTCTAAGCCCAGCTGTGGACATACCGGTGGCACCTGGTTGGGGCTGTAGTCTCGGGGCTTGCTGCCGGGGAAGCCAAGCGCTGCAGGGGGGCAGATGGCATTGAGGTGTGCCCCGCTGGCGTAGGGCTGCCCGCTCACATAGGGGTGGCCGCTGGCACGGGGGGCAGAGATGCCCCGCAGAGGTACCATGGTGTACTGGCAGGATGACACCAGCAGCCCAGCTCCTGGGAAGCCCATGTCAATGGTTTGCTCTGCAGAGGGAAGAAAAAGAAAGTCTGAGGCCAAAATAAGAAGTAAAATGGAGCTTCTTGAAGTTCTGCGGGGCCAGGCTGTCCTGTGAGGCAGCTATTCTGGCACCCAAAGCACCCTTGGAGACAAATGTTGGAAAGAGGCCCTACATGAAGGCAAAAGGAACATCCTTTTCCCCCGTTCTAGTCCCAGAGTAGTCCTAGTCTCAACAACGTGAGCAGGGCAAAGGATAAACAGTAGCCTTTGCTTTGTTAAGGACAGCTGAGACTTGCCCCCTGCCTGCTCTCCCCCTGCCTCCCAGGAAGTTCAGCCCTCACATTTTGTGTGTTTGACCCAACTGCAGCCAGGGTCAGATCTAACCCATGGGGCAGGGCACATCTTGTAAATCAGCCCTCACGAAAGAGCCCTTACTCTGCTTGGACCAGGCTCTCCAAAGGCAGAATGGGATGAAAGCCACGATGAGGAGTACGATAGAGCCCAGCACAACGCCTACAATCAAGTATGGCAAGTCACTGGAACGGGCCACCATGGCTCCTGCCCCCAGGCCACTGTGCCCACCACTGAGTGGGGGCTGCTGCTGGGGGGGCACCGTGGAGGGTGGAAGACGACCTGGCAGACCAAGAGACTTCCGAGCTGTGAAGGGAACAAAGAGAGAGAGCGTCAGACACAGACATGGCAGCTGAAATGGCAGTCTGCTCCAAGGGAGTGGGCAGATCTCTGTGGTGGCTTTAAAGAAGTGCTTCCAGATGCCAGAGCACTTCCTAGGCCAGCGCTTATCACAGTACAGGTAAGTTCTCTGTGCCTGGCTTATGGGCCTGATAGGCTGCTAAAGCAAAAGGAAAATGGCCTCTCTAAAGAGCACAGACTTGCACTTAGTGCCATTCCCTGCCGTGACAGTGCAGCTGCTTGGCAGGCACCACGGAGCCTGCCTATAACCAAACACAGGAGCTGGGCACAGCAAGGCTCACTGGGCCCTTCTGCTTCCAGTCACCACCTATGTGATGCTGAGGAAAACAAAAGGTAAGTGTTACTTTAAGGGAAGTGGTGATGGATTCTGCCCAAGGGCTTGGTTCGTGGGGTATTTACACATGCTGATCAACAGCATCATCCACCTCTTCACCCCAGTGCTGCCTCCATTGCTGTGCCTGGGCAGGGCTGGCCCCTGCCTTGCTGCCCTGAGGCCCTGCTTACCTTTGGTTTCACAGATCATCACGTTGCTGAACTCGCTTTCTCCACCCTCATTGAAGCACTGCATCTTAATGTCATAGGAGGTCTCTGGCTGCAGGTGGCTGATGGAGTGCCAGTACCGATCTCCTGGGGAGGGAACATGGACATGGGGCCGTCAGCTGTGCCTTGGGCGGCAGCAGCACTGCCTGTCGTGCACAGGGCTCCTTCTGGCTCTATGTTCTTCCAGGAGAAACCAGCAGCCAGGGCCAATCTCTGGGCATCTCCTACCTTCTACCACGTCCTTCTTGTAGTCGCTGTCATTGTCGCTGTCGGTGGGGCGGTAGTAGATGTAAAAACCGTGGATGGGAGTGTTGTTGTTGCTGGCTGGGATGTACTGCAGAAAAGGGGAGGGAGAGCAGAAATTAGCAGAGATGCTTGTGCTCTGTGCTGTACTAGGTGAGAAGTAGTGGAGATAAACGGGGTGGGACAGGAGGAAGACCCAGCAGGGGCATCTTCCTCATGTTGCCACTGGTTTGCACAGTGAAGGCTTCCTTCAAGAGCTCAGTGTTATTTAATATTCTCACACCTGCCTCTCTCAGGTGACAGGCAAGGCCTGAGTCTGGTCCTGTCACCCCAAGCACCTTATACTCTGATCCTTCTCAGTAATCACAGCCAGAGAAAAAATTCCTCAACAGCAGTGACTCAGCAGAGCAGAGGCTTTGACTCTAGTAGGCTCACAGCCTCCTGACAGACTGCATCTTGCCATCAACCAGTGACCAAAAGTGTCTTGTGTTTCTAAAGAGAGCTCTGTTCCTACCCCACCCAGGGCAGTGCTGTCACACCTCCACATATTCTTGCTGTATTTCACCCAGTATTTTATCAGCTGCTGTTTGAGTTTAAATGAAGAGCAGTGCCCATCCTGCACCATAGCAATTTCTAGCTAGAAGCAGCTAGGAGAGAAGAGGGCAACACATCCCTCTGAATAGGTTCTAAGCTGTTGGAAAAGCCTGGATCTGGGCTTGTGATCCAAAAGATCCTGCCCACTCCTAAACATCCTCTGGAGTGGACTGCTGTAAATGATTAGCAACACATAGAACTGCTACCCAGCAAGTGATAGTGCAGGATGTATCTGCTGGAAAGTACTAGGATAGAAGGAGGTGCTAATGGATGCCAGGAATTGGGCCAGAGCTAAAGCAGCCACCCTGGGCATTGTTAAGGTCAAGACCCCGAGGTTATCCACTGAAATGCCGACTCCTGTGTACAATATTGGACTCAGACTAAAAGGGTTTCTGACTTCCCCCGCTTTGGAGCTATTGGATCCCAGATCCATTTGTGCTGGTGCCAGGCTCCAGGGCCGTACCCTGGAAGTTGTATGAGCAGCACCCACACAGCTGCCTCTGCAGGGTCAGAGATCTCTGCCCCTCCACCCCTTACCATCCACTTGAGCATGATGGTGGTCTCATTGATGGCATCGGTGAAGGTGATGTAGGGTCCGGCCACGGGGCGCTCGTAGACGCGGTTGCTGTACCCAGAGACCACGTAGGGCCGGGACGCGGCGCTGGGCTCGCTCTCACCCAGGATGTTCAGTGCCCGCACACGGAACTTGTAGGACACACCTGTGAGGAAAAAGGGGAAATAAGAGTTGCACAGATTGGAGTCTTCCAAGACTTCTATTGTCTGCACAGGCACGGCTGCAGAGAGGGGCTACTTCTTCTCCAGAAGGCAGAAAGCCTACAGCGAGGTTTCGATCAAAGTACAAACTCTGAATGTCCAGATTTCAGCCATGCGCTAGATGGAGCCTGCTTTTATTTGCTGTCCCTAATTCCTGTCTGGATGGTCTAGAGGTCAGGCAGCAGTTCTGGAAGGTGTGGAGGTAGATTCAGAGACACTCCAGTTGTGGGCTCCCCAGTTCAAGAGGGACAGGGAACTTCTGGAGAGAGTCCAGCACAGGACTGGAACATCTCTCTTATGAGGAAGAGCTGTGGGACCTGGATCTCTTTAGCTTTGAAAAGAGAAGACTGAGGGGGAACCTCATCAACACCTGTAAGTACCTAAAGGGCAGATTTCAGGAGGATTGGGTGGCACTTTTTTTTTCTGTAGTGTCCACTGACAGGACAAGGGGTAGTGGGCACAAGCTGGAACACAAAAAGTTACACTGAAACACAAGGAAAAGCTTCTTTCCTGTGAGGGTGAGGGAGCCCTGGCACAGGCTGCCCAGGCAGGGTGTGGAGTCTCCTCTGGAGGTTTCAAAACCCATGTGGACGTGTTCCTGTGTGACCTGATGGAGGCGAACCTGCTTTAGCAGGGAGTTGGACTGAATGATCTCTGAAGTCCCTTCCAACCTCCACCATTCTGTGATTCTATGGGAGGGCATCCTTCCCTTGCTACATGGAAATTAAGTACATAATCCTCAGTTAAAAGCTCAAAGCTTAAATCATTTGTGCCCAAACGTCATTTAACTGGTCTTTAAGTTGGGGTAGGTGTGTTGCCCTTTTAAGCTGTCCAGCTCAGTGAGGCTGTCTTTTCTCATGTGAAGTGCAATGGGAATTGTGTGCCCATCTGTCTTGCCTGTAGCTAAGGAAAGTTCTGTCCTGTCTAGTAAATGACAAAACCAAATGCCATTAGTAACTATATCCTGTCATACAGAAAAGCATGCACAAGCCTCCCTGAGGGAGGTCAAATCTACACCGGCCTGTGCAGCTGGAGAAATTGGAGAAGCATGTGCGGCTCTTCCCCACGCAGCCAAGGCTGGAGATGGGCAGGCTTTGTTTTGCTTGCGCATGCCGGGGCTAAGCCTGACATACCAGATGGCCAACCATCCTACAGGGACCCCTACAGACCTCCGGGCAGCAGGGAGGAGAACACCTGCCTTACCTTTCTCCAGGCCTGGGATTTCCACAGAGAGGCGAGAGGGAGGAATATCGCTGGTGGCCAGGACCCAGTCTCCCAGCTTCTTCAATTTCTTGTATTCCACACGGAAAGACTGGATGGGGAACCCGCCGTTCCCACGGGGGATCCAGGTCACGTACACAGATGTCTCCGAGGCCATGGAGATGGTGGGACGGTCCGGTGCCTCTGGAGCTGCAAGGGTCACAGGAGGACACCGGGACATGAAACATGTTCCTCTCAGCCTGGCAGGGGGCTGCTGTAGCTCAGGTGTGTGGGTTAAGGACTAAGCCCCAAATGCTCTGTCTCTTCATTAGAGCTGTCACCCCCTAATCCTCACTCCTTTCAGTTTGCGCCCTGCAAACATCTTTTATTCCTGCTTGCATCTTGTTCCTTTTCAACTCCCAACCGAAGTAGGATGAGACAAGGTTTGAGGTGTGTACACCTACTACAGGGGGGAGAGCAATGAGAGGTGTGGACGTAGGGCTGGAGACAGAGCAAAAGGCCTGTCGGATGTGGGAGCAGTGAGCAGGGACAGACTGACACTGGGGACAGATGGAAACAAGGGAGATTGAGAAGAACCAGCTGAGGAAGAAACAGCAAAAAGTTCTTAACTGTAGAAATGCAATTTGATAGGAAAACAACCAAAAGGTGGGAGAGGTGAAGAGCTATGGTGATGAAGAAAGCACCACATGAATGAGTGTGGGGAATGGAAGGAGGAGAAAGGATAAGGAGTCAATGAGATAATTTCACAGGAAGGATGAAGGCACTGGTGAATAATAGTAATGGCAGACACATGATGGGAGACACTGAATTGCATTACCCAGTAAGGAACTGGTCTTTCTCCAGTGCAGCAAAATACCTAAAGCACTAACCGCCTCTTGTCAGGGCTTGGCTGAGAGAGGAGGATGCCAGGACCTGCAGGGCCCTGGTTCGCCTTTCCCCTTGCATGCCCCCAGCACTTGCTGCTGCAGAGCGGCTCCTTGGTCCCACAGACCCCACAGCAGAGCTTTCTGAACCCACCATGCTGAAGCTCAGAAAGAGACAGAGAGTTTCTGACAAGTCCTTGCATGAAGGGTGGGGATAGGCAGTGGGGTCAGCTTGCACTCCTAAGAGAGGCTGCCTGCCCAGTGCAGCAGCTGGGGTGTCCCAGAAGGACCTTTCCTCACCAGGAGCTGCAGACCACCCACGCAGCTCCACACACTCCTGCTTTAGCCAGTGGATGCACAAGCCCCAGCGTGGCCTAGGCACTGCCACCCCCAGAGATCCCTCCCTCCCTCCCTCCCTCCATGCCCAGCTGAGGAAGGGCCTTACGGGACAGGCGGCTGTTGTCGGACTGGTTGCTGCTCTGGGTGCTCGTGCCTGGGTCATCCCTCTGAATTTGCTGCTCTTTGCTGGCAACAATCTCTGGTTTAGGGCGCCGGCCTATGCAGGAGGGAGGTGTCATCAGTGACACGGAGATGCATCTCCCAGTTAAGTTTTGCAGTGATGAGCAAAGAAAATATTCCCAGCCCCGATGCCAAGGGAAGTACCCTCTGGGCTCAAACGGCCCTAAAGGTTCAAAGAACTCAACCTTCAGGCAGGAACTAAAGCTGAAAGGGGTGGATTTGTCAAGCTGGTAATAGGTTCCCCTCATATGGAATTTCCTAAAACTTTTATTAATCGTTTTTCCCGGAACACTGCTGGACTTCTGCCTGAGAAGGCAGTAATTAGCACTAAACGGGGGCCTGAGGGGAGGTGTGAGCAAGCCCACCACCACGGGGAAGGTTGCTACAAAGGGAATGCCATTCCCTACACCTTCTGGAGACAGGAAAAGCAGGCAGGGGACAAGGGGACTTAGCACAGATGCTTGGAACATCCTCTTAGTGGCAAAAACAACTTGGCACCAAGCAGACTGTGTGGGGAGGCTTGGAGATTCCTCTAGTGCAGGACAAGCTTTTAAGGGACAGCTTAGGCAAACCCCTGCTGGGAACAACCCTGACAGGCTGATCCTGTCTCCAGGCAGAAGATGGATTAAATGACCTCTTGACATCCCTGCCAGACCTACTTACCAGTGCAGGTGTCCAGCTGAGACACCAAGGGAGGAAGTGATTTAACTCCAATCCGGGCAGTGGGGAAGACCTGCTTTTCTCTGTCCCATTTCAATCCCACCCTCCGCTTTCCCTTCTGCCAGAGTCGCTCTAAACTGAGGGCAGACGGGTTTCCACAGTAGAAAAAGCCCCTTTTGTCCCCTTGTGCCTCAGGGCCGGGGTGGGACACCTCAGAGGGGCCCTCCCCCAACTCAGCAGAACAGCCAGGGAAAGGTTTGCCCTTTACCGGTGCGAAAGGTGACCATGGCCGTCTGTCCCTCGCCGGCACAGTTGTGAGCAGCCATCTCCACCTCATAGAGGCTCCCAGGGTCCAGCCTGGTGAGAGTCAGGCGGTGCTGAGAGGCTGGGACATCCCTCACTGCCCAGCTGTCCGAGGCGTTGGTGACCTGCTGAGAGACCAAGGCAGGCATTGCAAAGCTGGGGACAGGCTGCACCTCTAGCCTGCACCCAGCTCAGAAACTTTACTGACAAGTTGTGTATCCAGCAGGGCTACCTTTCCTGCCCGTCTGGCCAGTTCCCTGCCTGCAAAGGAGGGAAATGCTTCCAGCCCAGTTTTGGAAAGCTGAAGGATTCAGGTATAAGCAGGACAGGTCACCAAGCACCAAAGTGTTTTCTTGACCCCAGAGCTCCACTGAGCCCCATTCTGCCTGCTGGTGCCCCCCTGATGCCACTGCCCCTCAGTGCAGGTAAAGGTCTGGAGGAGGTGTGCCCCCACAAAAGGCGGCGTTAGCCAAAGGCTCGAGCTTCTCTGGAAGCCAAATCTCTCTTTCCTGCAGCTGCTGAGATGCTCATTTAGACACTGGCCATTTCCATGGGATGAGGTACCTGGGCACTATTTTAGTCATCTGGCCCTATATCATTCAACTAATGGCTTTTTAATCCAGTTTTATCCAGCCTCACCACCAGCATTTTCTGGCTGAGACGAAGAACTGTAGCATTTGAGCCCAGGTTTCTGCAGGGAAGAGACCATGTATGGCCACAGCCTCTAGAAAGGACTGGAAACGGTTTTTTGGTGATGCCCCGATGCCCCATGCAGAGGGGGAGGGAAAGTGGGACCTTCCTCCTTCTCCCCAGCTGCAAGGATAATATTTTTTCAGGCAAACAGGCAGGACACTGAAGTGACCCGGTGCCGAAAGGAGCATTAGCAATGCAAGCAACGCAATACAACGGAAATGCCAGGACTCTGCCGTATCATTCATCTTCTCCCAGCGTTTGACACTGACTGATTAATGCCTGCCTCGTTTTATTTTTACTCCTGAGTCTGCAGAGTTGAGGGGCCAGGGAGGGGAGCCCCAAAGATGACTAATATCCAGGAAAGAAAAAGCAAAACTCTTAAGAAACAAAGATAATGGCTGCGTGGCATCTGACTGCTTGCAGGCTGCTGAGATCTGAGAGGCAGCCACAAGAGCAGGGGAAAAAAAGAGACATCCACAGATACTTTGCAGAGAAGCAGATCCTTGCCCAATACAAATGTAAAGCCTCCTGTCAGTAGGTTTTGCTTTCCTTACAGCCATGTTTTGCACAAAGAGCCTTTTCTTTTGTTGCTGAATTGATTCCTTCCCTCTCCGCACACATGCTTTTCCAGTCAGAGATGTCAAAACCAGATCATTATATAACTTGATCCTAAGGATCTCTGATAGAAAGAGACTCTTTCTAAAGAAGTTTAAGGGTTATTGGAACTAATTCCTTTCCACACAATCCTTAAGCATCCCAAGAAAAGAGTCTCCAGCTGAGAATTTGGACTACACTGAAAACACATTACTGCAAACTGCAGTGACCCACGGTGACCTCCACTGCCCTAAAGCCCCTTCCAGGTGAAGCACTGAAAAACAAATAAAATATGGACAAACTCCAGCCTGCGAGTTAAGATCGCACACAGTTACATGATACACCACTGGGGGACAAAATCTCTTCTTGGCAGACAACCAGAGCCAACAGTCTGGTGAGGCTTTTGGCATCTTTTCTTTTTCATTTAAACTTGCCCTATTGTGTTCTTGCCTTGGCATCTTCTGCCTTTGTTTTAAAGGGCTCTTTAAAGAGGTGGTTAGCTGAAACCCCCAGCTTAAGTTTCATTTAGAGAGAAATCAAGGACATGCAGGGACTGTAACAGCCTCCTATCATAACACATTTTCACAAAATCAAACAGTTCCAGGAAAAGAGATACATATATTCACATGTAATTGAAAACGGTGCCTTGCAGTGTCTGGGAATCCAAAACATGCCAGATCTGGAATGTACTCAAACCCCAAGGCAAAACCTGCCTCTCTACTGCAACTCTCTGCCTACCCAAAGGAAATCTGAGCAGCAAACAGATACATTCAAGCCCACTCCACCCCCACCTTATCCCCAGCAAAATGAGGAGAGATGCTCTACATCCCAAAAGCTCTACACTTCAACAATGCTTCATTATTTGGAGAAAGTGCTGAACTACAGCTCTGACTGGCAGGAGCCCTCGGGCTCGGGCTGGGCAGTGCACTGTGAGCTCAGGCTGTGCCACCAGCCACAAGACACGCTCAACTCGGGACATTCACTGCCTTTCAGCTTCCAGAACAAAACTGGTGGCTGAGGAAGTTCCCAGAGGTTTTGGCATCGCTGTGAGTGACAGCTCTCTGCCACTTCCCTCCCCACAGCCATCAGGCCCAGAGTGCTTCAGTGCTGCTGGGCAGGGCATGGCAGGGCAGGGCATGGCAGTAGAGGGGCTGCTGCTCTGTCCCCCACAGCCCAAGCCTTTCAAGGCTGAACTGTCCCTGTGGCTTGTGCCAACACAAAAGTGTTACAGAGTGGGCCACTGTGCACCACTACGGGCTCTTCTCAGACAGCTTGGCAAAGCTCCTCTGTCAGCCTGTACTTATGGCACCCCAACAGGCTGTGGCTGCAGCTGAGGAGGTCCCGCCAACCAGTGTCACCCGTGAGCGCTGGCGCCCCTGCCCCAACGCACCTGCTCGTGAGGTGTGACAACGTGCAGTGAGGCCACCGGCCCGCCTGTGGAAGGGCGCAGAGGGAAGATGGGAGCAGGGCGAAACAGCGGTACCTTGCGATGCTTCACCACATAATAGAGGATGGGGGCTCTGCTCTCGGGCCGGGGTCTCCACACCAGATCGTAGCTGTCCGTCTTGGAGGTCCGGGGAGAACTGAGGATGATGGGGGCCTCGGCTGGAGACACTAGCTCCCTGGTGGCCATACACTGAGGAGATGCTGCCAGCGGGGTCGTCCCAGGCTTTGGCAGTCCGGCTTTATCCAGGGGCAGCTTTAAGGCACTGTCCCTGGGCGGTGGTGTTGGAGGCTGAGCTGAGCCCAGCTGGGCATCTCGCCCAGGGTTGAGTGTAGCTCCTGAAAAACAAGGTAAATGCCCATCTCAGTCTGGGGTGAGGGCAGAGCTACGAGCCCTTCAAACCTCTCAGAAGACTGGCACTGGGCACCCACTGCAGCACAGGTACCTTAAGAAGTATCAGGTGGGTGCTGCTTGCTGTGCCACTACAAAAGCTGTCAGCAACAATCTTTCCTTGTCCCACTATAAACCTAACACACCTCGCTGGGGTCTCTCCAAGATCAGGCCTTGGCTGCATGGCACTTCCTCCCCCTCAGGCGTCTCTTACCCTGGATCCATGCAGCAAGGTCCAAGGAGTCAAGTGGTACCTCTCTCCCCACCAGATGAATCCACCCGTGTCAGCGTTTATGCTCTTGTTCAGCACAAGCTCAGAGGCTGAGCTGAGTAAGCCATAAGGTAAGGCATCACCACTGCTGGGCACTACTACTACCAGGGCTACCAAGATGATCACAGGACTGGAACATCTCTCTTATGAGGAAATGCTGCGAGACCTGAGGCTGTGTAGTCTAGAAATAAAAGACTAAGGGGGAACCTCATCAACACTTGTAAGTACTTAAAGGGCAGATGTCAGGAGGTTGAGCCATCACTTTTTAATGTAGCGTCCAGCAACACGACAAGGGGTAATGGAAAGCAGCTGGAGCATAAAAAGTTCCACTTAAACACAAGGGAAAACTACTTTCTTGTGAGAGTGAGGGAGCCCTGGCACAGGCTACCCAGGGAGGGTGTGGAGTCTCCTTCTAGGGAGGTTTTCAAACCTGACTGGATGTGTTCCTGAGTGACTCGATTAAGTTGAACCTGCTTTAGAAGAGGGCTGGACTGGATGATCTCTAGAGGTCCCTTCCAACCTCTACCATTCTGTGATTCTGTGACTGCACCCAGATAACCTGCACCTCTCATGCAGAGACAGTGCAAATATGTACACATGGGACTACACTTGGAAGCAAAATGTCCACCACCTGATCCTTCAGGGAGATCTGGAGGTCCCAGCCAAAAGAGCACTCAAAGTGTAGGGTAAAAGGGAAGGAAAGAGCAAGGCAGTTCAAGCACAGGTGGGACGGTTACACACCAACTTCCTTCTGCTCCCCCCACTCCCTGCTGTGCGTTAGGCTCTGGGATGGAACAGTCCCAAGGCTGATGAGGGTGCCTTACCTGGGCGGGCCGTCCTCAGCCGTGCCATGGCCTGCGCGCTGCCAACCTCGTTCTCCGCCATGCACTGGTAGATGCCGTCGTCCTCGGGCCCGACGCTGAGCAGACGCAGGGCCCTGCGCGACAGGCGCAGCCGCGGCCCGGCCGCCAGTGGGGCGGCGTTGCGCAGCCACACCACCGATGGCTGTGGGTTCCCGCGCACCTCGCAGCTGAACTTGGCGCTCTGGCCCCATGGGATGATCTGCTGGGACAGCTCCATGGTCACTTCTGGGGGCTCTGTGAGGGGAGGAAAAAACAGGGCTGCTGAGCATCGCTTGGCAAGAAGCACAGCATGGGCATGGCTTTGCACTTTCCTCTCTCTGGCAGTGATGGATCCTTATCACACCCCCAAGTCCCACTCTCTTTGTGGGGCCCTGTAGGGGTCCGCTTCACTGTGCCTCCCCTTCAGTATCCACTTGAACTGCAAGGAAAGGTGGCCCAAGGCCACCTGCCCCTCTCAGGTGACAGCTGACACCTACGTGTCCCACTTTGCTGAGCTGAAACCCTACTCTGCAAAGATTGTGCTCGTGCCACAACACTGTGGTTCATTCAGCGAGAGGAAGAGGACGGCAGCGATAGCGTTTTCCCCTGGAAGCTGTGGAGAATGCCCGAGCCCTTCCTGAAACGAGCGCTACAGCAGTACTCACCAAACACCTGCACGTTGTAGAAGATAAAGGCGGCTCCGGCCTCCCCGACCCCATTGTCAGCTGTGCAGCTGTAGGTGCCTGAGTCCTCCTCACTCGTGGGGTCAATCAGGAGGTTGCTGAGCAGGAAACGTGTCTTGTTGTACGCTGAGACGCTGGAGCCGTCTTTGGCCCAGGTGACGCGTGGCGGGGGGATCCCGCTGGCCACGCACTCCAGGATGAGGCTTTGGCCCTTGGTGACGATGATGGTCTGAGCTTCGAGAGGGTAGATGATCCGAGCTGCCTCTGCCGTGGAGCCTGGTGAAGAGTTGGGGAGAGAGGAGGTAAGTGAGATGGAAGGTGGCTGGTGGGAAAGCATCCTGTGCAGAGTGCAGCTAGGGGTAGTGTGCTCTTCCCCTGCGCCGGGGTGCAGAAATGGCACGGTGGGCCAAGAGGGATGTCTGCACATCCTAAGGGATGCCTGCACACAGCCAGTGGCCTCGCCAAAGGGCTAAAGGCCTTTGCTCGCCCAACAAACCCTGAGGAGATACAGTAATCCCAGGGCCGCACACCCATATCACAGGACCCTGGGGCCTTCTGCTGCTGGGAAGGAGCTTTTCTGGCAACTGATAATGTGGCTTCACCCAGCACACCACCAGTGATTGCACTAGTAGATGCTCCCAGGGCTGGGAACGTCATGGAGAAGACACACAGCGGAGGGTAGGGCAGTGCTTACGTCTCACACGCAGTCTCTCGCTGGAGACAGAGGTTTTCACCTCCTGTGTCACGGGGTTGTAGGCAGCGCACTTGTACGTCCCCTCATCCTCTCGGCTGGCGTTGACGATCTGAAGGTTCCCAGATGGCATGATAAGGTAATTGTCTGTGGAGAGAGAGAGAAGAGGAGGTGACATGTGGTCACAAGATGTGCTCCTGCCCGGTCTCTTGGAAGACATGCAGCACCTGGAATAAAAGGTGGATGAGTGGAAAGAGAAAAACGGCACAGTAACACCGACAGTACGGAAACAACCCCTTTTGGATCAAATACCAGGGGGAGCAACAATGCAATGATGGAAGGAACAGACACAGGTGAAGCCAGCTTGTCACAGATACATGCAGCAGATGGAGTGAAGCTGTGAAATTCAGAAGGAAAGTCCCCAAATTCCAAGTTGCCTTTATCCAGGCTGGGCTAGATGAATGTGTGCCTCAGAGGCACACAAAGATGCACCATCAAGAGTGACGTTGGGCATGGCCCAACTCTGCTTCCTTTCACCTTGCTGCAGGACACATGGCTCTCCAATCCCAGGCAGCAGGGCCATCTGGGAGACGTGGCAGAGACCCTAAGCTAACCTGTGCTCAAACCAGCAGCAAAGGGAAAAGGAGGAGATAGAGGGCTCAGAAAGCTCCTGGTGGTAGAGAAGTGTAAAACTGAGGGTCCTGGGAAGGGACCCAGTGGGACAGACTCCTGTGGCACTCACCTCGGGAGGCCTCTAGCCACTCTTGCTTCACACTGTAGCGGACCTGAGCCTTGGGGTGACTCTCGGGCAGGTCGCAGGCGATCACAGCTGTGTTCCCTTCGTCCACCTCAATCACGTGCTGGCCATCAAACTTGAAATCTTTAAGATCTGCAGAGGGAGCAAACAACAGGGCATCTCAGTGGCTGGCTCAAGTGTCTCAGTGTCAGCTCATTCTCTCCTTGCAGACCTGGGGCTGTTTCACTGTGGTGCCAGCAGAGCACTGCTCCATCCCCAGCAGCTAGGGAAACTGGCCAGGTTTCAAAGCTTTTTTTCTTTCTCCTCCTCCTTAAAATGGATAACTTAAAACACAGCTTCTGGAGAAACCGCCTGCTCCACGGCCGAGACACTGGGTGCGAAAAATCCCGGCCTGAGAGTAAAAAAGGAGCCAACTTACTGCAGCCCTGAAGGGCGGCCAAAACTGATCCTTCTGCTGTCTGCTATTTCAAACACTGCTGCTGTCCTGCTACCGAGAAGCTAATTCTGTAGTCATAACCCAGGGTGCTCAGCCTGCTTAGAGGGTGCACAGATGCCAGGTGACACAGAGGGAGAAAGTGTGTATATATGCTGTACACTCCCAGAGCTGCCCTGGCAGTGCCGTGCACCAGCCCAGGTGACTGCTAGCGACAACTGCAGCCGGTCGCAGGTCAGGTGGCCACACTCAAGCCTGAGCTGTCCCCTCTTGCTGGGGACTGGCTGACACTGCATGTCCTTCTCCAAACCCCACGCTAGGGCAGCATGTTGCGCCTGTCACTGCAACCCAGCCCCGCGCTGTCAGCAGCTCCCAGCCCCTCCAAACCCATCCCGGGTCATGGCACCGCCACCTCGGGCAGTTCAGAGAGGCACGGGGAGGGTGGGGGAAGCGGGAGGGCTGATGGCAGGCGGCAGGCAGGCAGGCAGGCAGGCAGGCAGGCAGGCAGGCAGGCAGCCTCCCTTGGCAGCCCCGGCCAGCAGAAAAATGTTGGTTTGTTCTCTGGGAAATGCAGCAGCGCTCCAAGAGCAAAAGACAACTCTGGCTCCAAGCTTCTCCCACCCACAGTCACGGAAAAGTGACATGAAATTTCTCAAGCAGACTTTCTGATTAAAGCAAGATCCTTTATGGAGTTTAAATAAGAACCAGGTCTCCTGGCAGGGCGGCGCGTGAGCCTCCCCGAGCGCGGCCCCGGCCCCGGCATGGAGGGGCTGCCGGGCAGCTGCCGGGGGAGACAGCAGACCCGGGCCCAGATCTGAGGGAAGGGGAGAAGGGGAGGAGGTTGAAAAGAAAAAGGGAGGTTTTGCAATGTCATAAAAGTGATTTGCAGCGAACATGCTTAATACTTCTGGAATTTCTTGGCATCATTCAATTAAAAAAAAAAAGAAATTAAAAAAAAAAATCAAGAGGAGGAATTAGGAGTGAACTTCAGAAATGTGATTAATCCTTTAAGACAAGCCGAGGAGGGCAGCCATGTTTCCACCGGGTATTAAAGCCAGATGAAGGTTAACTCTTAACTTGTGAAGAGCTGGCAGCGCCTCACACTCCTCCGACAACGAAAGCTCCTGCTGGGGAGGGGAAGGGTGCTGGATATTTTCTCCTTTTTGCTTTTTATGTATTTGATCAAGGAATAAAATAGCGAGAGCCACAGAAATGGAAAGAGGTGGAGGAGAGACGAGAGCCCAGCGCCTGCCTGCCCACATCACGCATATTTCTCCGATCAACAAAATATAAACGAGCATCAGGAAAATTAATGTGCGCCTTGGTGGTCTGGATTCATCACAGCCAAATTCAGATTTTGGAGCCAAGGCACAGGCTCCAGCGATGCTGGCAGGGATCTGCACACACACGTGCATGCGCGCACAGCCCCTGAAGAGGACAAGGGGGCCCAGAGGAAGAGCAGACCCACGGTCCTGGCACAGCGGAGCCCATCGGGGAGCATCATGCTCTCAGAGATGGAAAATGATGTCTGCGTGCTGGGGGACCCTGGGGGTGACCTTGGGCTGGGAGGACGTGGGCGTGCGGCCCCTCAGATGGCAGCTCAGCACAGCATTCTTATAGCAGAGAGTGCTGCAGCCCCACGGGATGGAGCGAGACCCTCAGCTCTTCCTGCCTTCCCCTCCCAACCTGGCCATGGGGGAAAGAGGGGAAAAGGAGGAAGGAAAGGGATCCTGGGGTGGCTGGGGGAGCAAGAACTGGGTGCTGCCAGAGAACTGGAGCAAAACCAGCAGGGGAGAGGGGAAAAAACATCAGGTGGGCAGCGGGACAAACTATTTTCCAATACGCAAGTGCATGAGCTTCCTGCCAAACTACTCCCCTAAATTCCTGTTCCCCCACAGCAAACAAGACTGTTTTATTTGCCAGTGGGTTTTGGCCATGGGCGGTCTGAACCGCCCTGGGCACATACACAGCCCTCCATTAATGCCAACGGGTCAGCCAGAGCTGGCCCCCTCTGTGCATGGGACAAGCTGCCCCTCACACAGCTCCTTGCACTCAGCCCAAGCACAGCAGAGCGGAGGGTGTCGCAGTGGGCTGGGACACCCAGCTTCATCCTGGGGGCTTCAAATAAGCTGCCTGGGATGCAGGAGGGCAGTGCAGGGAGGGGTGGAGGAGAAGGTTGGCACGGGGCGGGGATGCAGCACTCGCCCCTGCGGTTGCCCAGCCGGCAGCAGCCCTGCCCTACGTCTAAGACGCAATTTGCACCCTGAGCCCAGCTCCCGCTGCAGCTGGGAGTAACCACAGCCCCCCCCACTCCGCCGCCTGGGTTTATCTTCTCACACAGCGGCGGCGCTTGGCCTGCCAGCCCACGGCCTTGTCCTTAAAAGACTCACTTGCTGGCAGGGAAGCAGCCAGCCCTCACCCACCAGCCACTGGCCCGGAGGTGCTGCGGACAGACAAGGCAGAGCACTGCCAACTCCAGCCATGCCAGGATAACTGGGCTTATTTCCCCACACCTCTCCCTTTTTTTCCCTCTTTTGTTTAGAAGGGAGTGCAATCAAAGGCCATTCCTTGTGTCCAGTTGCACTAGCCATGCAACCAGGCAGGGCAAGACAGACTGGAGGGTTAAATGAAAGGAAGACCATAACTTGAGAGAAGAAGCAGCAGTAAATAAAATGCTGGCCCTCAAGGTGAAAGTCTTCCCTCAGTAGGGAATGAGGAAGGAGGAAAAAAGAGGGACCTCAAGAAGGGGAATGAACAGGGGGAGGCAGGCAGCTTCCATGAATCCCAACGTGGCTCCCTCACCTGCCTCCCTGGGACAGGTGAAGCACCCCTCCACCCCTACCCCGGCCTCTCACCTTCTCACAGCCCCTCAGGCTCCATGCCTCAGCCCCACTTCCCCATGTCACCTCTGGCTCCTCTCACAGCTCTCATGCCACAGCTCTGCTGGCTCACAAAACACCACCTGTGTTTTCATTCTCTCCCTTCCTCGCGCCACCTCCGCCCCTGGGGCCAGGGCCCCCCTTTGCCTGCTCAGCAAATGCTTTTCCAGCACACAGCCACCCCCTTCCCTCCCTCCTGCCATCGCCTCAAGGGAGCCGTCAGAGGAGAGGCAGAAAGGAAAATGAATGAGGCTGTCTTCAGAAAGCAGCTGCAAATTCCTGGGGGATGCCCAGCCCGACCCGGCGCAGGGTCACTGCCCACGAGCGCTTCGTGCTGAGGCCCGGCTTCCCTCACGTGCTGCCGGAAAGCGGAGGGCCCCCTCATCCCACAGCATCCCCAGGGCCCAAGCACCCTGCACTCCTCTGTTCTCTGGCCACAGGGGTACGTTGGAGCAGGTGGAGCTCTGCTGCTGCACCCCTCATCTCTGTGTTTAGGTTTGTTCTGCAATGCCGTGCCTGTGCGGGTCGGGTTTGCCGTTGTGCCCGTGGCGCTCATTATCCACGCGCACAGCTGAACGCTGGCAGCCGCGGGGCTTTCATCACCCCCTGCCCCTCCAGCTTGGCTCCAGCCCCCCGCTTCAGCTGCCCTCTGAGCTCCGACAAGGCTCTCAGCATCCTGAGTCTTTTGATGCTGCAGAACCGGCCCACAGCGCCGTGTTCATGTCCCTGGGGGGTTTACTCAGCCCCACCTGAGTCTACTGCAGCCATACTTTTTCACGCGGCACCTCCACCTGGGAGAAGGGATGGAGTGGGGCTGGCTTCTGGCGTGATGGCAACTTTGCTACCTTTAAGCAGGCAGAGAAAATACCTTTCTCTTCCTTGCAGCTTACAGACAGGGAAAGCTTAGGGCCTGGTTTGGAAAAAACAGGAGTACCTCTGCCCCATCCCTTCAAGGTGCCCCAGACTGCAGCCCATCGCCAACAGGCCAAAGGGCTGCCTCGGGGCCACGTAGGGCTGATCTTGCACAGCAGGACCAGGACAGCAGTGATCAGTGGGTATTTCTCTGCACCAAAGTGTCACTGGCTGCCAAGGCTGAGCATGGGATCACGGAGCACCAGGTCGGCTCCAACTGGACTCAAAAGTGCCCAAGTAATGCCTAAAGTGCTGTTCCTTTTTGTTGCTTTGTGAAATCTTACCCTTTCTGTAAATCCCTCCTCCCTCCACCCCTGGGCTAGACAATAGCTATTTTATCTCTGGAGGAATTAAAAGCTGGTTTCAACCAGCCCTCTGAGCCCAAGAGAGCAGAGATAGCCTCTGCAGCGGTGTCACCAAAGAAAGAAAGAGGTATGGGTGCCAAGGCTAATGGGGCTGCCAGCACTGCAGTGATGGTTATCTGACTGCTGGCCCTCAGCAAAGCACAGGGAGGACCCCAGGGCCCAGGCACACACAGCCTGAGGCACTTGAGGGTGTTTCCTCTGAAGGAGGCAGAGAGAAAGGAGTGGAAAAAGCCTAAAAGTTGGACAGATAATGTTACCTACACTTCTTGAAACCTCGCAAGACATTTTTTCCAGTGACTCCAAGTCCTTCTCCAAAATAAATCTAAGTCTTGAAAAATATTTCCACCCCACCTTCCCAGCTACTTTCTTTCATGTTCTAGTTTCACTCTACCCCTGGCCCCTCAAAATAAACTTTTGAATGGGGCTAAGATTTTCAGAGGGTTTTCTTTCAGCCCAGCAGGTGATCTGGAAGAGATGCATCAACCGCTACGTTGACCTGCCGGGGGCTTCCCTCTCCACACCAGGCCCATGGGCCCCACTGAAAACCAGCTCAGAGCAAGGCTGGAGCACGACTGAGACCCTGTGGCCCCCCTGTTACTTCAGATCCACAGCAAAGCCACTGCTGCAAGCAGCCTTCAGCTCACGGACATGAAACTGGTTATATCTGAAGCCCTCCAGAAGATTTCCCTACTATACCTTCAGTCTCACGTCTTTGCTGTGTTACCCTCCCTCTATCTTCACTTGTTGACTGCCAAGTCTTCCTGATCTGGAGGCTCTCTATCACCTGAGGCTGTCCAGATGTGTGGGACACAGCCTCTGCCATCCCCAGCTCCTCTCAAGGACAAGAGGCCCATGCAGCACAGCACAGGGGTACTCTACAACAGATTAATTGCTTGTTTGTCCAACCTCTGGCTCCAGTCGTGTTAGCTCCACTGAACAGTGCTCCTGACCTCCCCTCAGTGGTAGTGCCTTTGCCACAGCAGAGACTGCAGCAGTGGTCAAGTCTCCCTCTTTTTCACCTGCATCCCCACTTGCAATCTGGTAGCTGAAGGTGGTTTGGCTCCTGGAGAGGGCTGACAGACTCATAACCACTAGATGTAACTACTCAGTTATGGCTTTGATTTGTCCTGAGGAACACAGCTGGACCTTCTGGTGCTGTAGGATCCAACTCTCATGCACCACTGATACTAGACCAAAGCAGCCAGATGGGTCAAACAGCCATGCTTTGTCCCAGGAGACAGAGCTGCTGGTGGATTGGCATAATGGAAAAAAAAAAGGGATCATCCTATGAAGGATGCAATGTGGCTGAGGAGCTGTGCACACTGCGCTCTCCTAAATGCAAACCATGCCCTTGGTAATCCCATCCACTTCTCCCCTCCTCTCCTCGCCTCTATCAGGCCACCAGCACACACAGCCCTCTTTCTGCTCTGGAATGTGTTCTCCGAAACTTAATCTTAGCACTTGGCTCAGGCCAAATCCCCCGACAGACTCGGCCCCGTGACAACCTCCTCCCTCCCTGCTTCAGAGCTCAGCAGCTCTCCCCTCGCTTTCCCTTGCCTCCTCCTCCCACCCGTCCTGGACTAAACATTTCACTCCTGATTAATGTATCAGTGACAAGCCAATAGCTCTTGGCTTTAGAGCTAAGCTAGCCTCCACTTTGCACAAACATCTTCACTTCTTCATTTTCTAACAGCTTAGCCTCAAACTCCCCCTTGCTGGGAAGACAAAGCCCTTTCCACACCCAGGGGCTGTCACTGACCGGGGATGGAGGTCTCTACATGCACTTGCTCCACAGAAAACTGCACGACCAGACTCACTGAAGACCAGACTCTCCGTTGCCTAAACAAGGGTGATCCACATAGAGCCTCCCCCCATCTCTAAGCAGGCCTGGGTTGCCCCTTCTCAGATTTATCAAATACAGCCCTTTCTCACATTTCAGCATAACATCTGCCTAAAACCAGGTGCCTGTAAGAGAAGTTCCCCACTCTAAGACACCTCCTCCCCATGCACACGCATCTCCTTGGTCCACCACCAATGCCAGAGGGCAGCAGTGAGAAGCATGTCAGCTCAGAGGTAAGAGCTAAGGCCCTGGCTGAGAGCTGTAGCTCAGTAACATGGTGGCCTTTTGCTGCCATGCCACTGCAACCTCATAGGAACAGGACAAAACCCTGAAAAGGGAAAGCGTGTCCCTACTGGGACCACAGCAGGGGTAACGATTACAGCCTCCTGCCCCTTGAAGACAAAAACCTGGTTTTAGACATCCTGCTCTCCTGCATATGCCTCCTGTTGACTGCTGTGCCTGCCCTCCTCTGTGCAACACCTTCATGCATCTCTTCTCTCACAATCCCTCTCCCTCAATTTGCCTTTTGGCAAGGGACTTTCCCAACGATACATGGAATACTACCAGCCATTTAATGCAGGAGCACCTCCTCCCCACCACCAGACACCTTCTCACCACTACCAGACGAGCCTTTTCTTAGAGTGAGTGGGGAGGGGGAGCTGGTACTTTGGCTCTGATGATCCCAGTGGCAACACAAATCCCATTATAGCACAAGCAAGGCAAGAGACTTCACTTTCTGAGTGTTAGGAAGGCAGTACAACTTAGCACACGCTGACCCAGGGCTAGAAGCAGGCCTGCAGCAGCCCAGGCAATGGTTTGGCCACCAGAACTCGCAGGTACCTTTTGGTAACCTCAATCAAGGAGTTAGCGATCAGACAAGGCAGCCTGATGATCAGGAAACCAATGATACACACAAATCCCCTCGCTCAGGTATTTCCTGCTCTTTGCAGTCTTGCCTAACTGCCACTGTGGGACAGGTCTGCAGCCTATCACGCAGGACTGCTTGGGTCATGGCTGGGCCACAACAGGATGGCCGGTCCACGACCAACACAGCTACCAAATGGTTTAGGAGCTCTCCCTTGATGCCAGCACACATGAGAGAGCATGGATGAGCATCTCAAGATATTCAAGTGATGGCCCAAGCAATGCAGAGGACTGAAGCTACTCACTGGCTAATGTGACCACTGCAGGGACACTGGCAATGACTCCCTCGGGCACACGAGCGATGCACTGGTAGCGGCCCACAGTGCGGTTGGTGAGAGATGCGATGATGAGCTTCCCTCGCTCGATGTGGATGCCCAGCACCTCATCTGATCCAGGCAGCTCCTTCCCGTTCAGCCTCCAGGTGAGGTTCACTCTGGGGGGGTCCACCACACACCCCAGGCTGACTGATCCCCCAAGCTTTTGGACAATGGAGGCAGGCTGCACTGTGACCTGCAGAGATTCACCTGCACAGAGGGAAAAGATGTGGGAGTAAGAAAGCTCCGTGAGACTCAGCAAAAGAAAGGACAGAAGGTAAAAACTGCATTACTGGTACATTTTGTGTTCTTCATTGCCACTGCTTGTGCTGCACCCATAGCTCCACACACCTCCACCCCACAGCACAGAGATGCACATCAGCCCCACTTCTTCTTGGCACCATCAGTCAGAGATGTCTAACTCTGGCTGCATCCCCTGCTTCTTTGGGGAGTGCTTGAACCCAGACCTTTGGGTCAAGGCTATCGAGAGGCAACCACTTTGTGCTTGAGGCATGGCTATGCTAAACAGCATCAAGGCAAAACTGAAATGAAACAGAGCTAACAGGTAAGAACAGAAACTCACTCAGTTTGGCAAAACAGCTGGCAGCTGCAAGGATCAGGCAAGGGATGGGGGCCATGGGTCTCTTCTTTCCACGTGTCATTGCCATCCCATGCGGTGTGTCCTGGGGCGCCCAGGGAAGGGTCCCATAAGCTGTCTCAGGAGATGCACTGGATTTGCGGCAGTGGATTCCTGTGGATGACAAGAGATGATGGATTAAACCCTCAGACTTCCCTCTGCTTTCCAGCCCTGCCTGGCTTCTCTACCAACACCCTTAAACTCCCAGGCGTCCACTGAGCCGGTGGCCTGAGGAGGCTACAGACACCGATGCAAGCACTTCTCTTCTCCAGCATGTCCCCTGAGCACAGCTGTGAACGTCCCAAGACATCCCACCCTCAGCTCTCGGTACAAATCTATGCATGTGCACACAGACACGTCCTTCCCCATCTCAGGCTTGGCGCCGTGAATGCCTGTACCGTGCCAGCAAGGCACATCAGGCAATTTTCAGGAGCAAAACACAACCATTTCCAACAAAGCGTCACTGGAGATATTCGCTATGGGTTGCTGCCACTTCTTGGCTGTGTCTGGGATATATTCTAGCTTGAACACAGAAGTAAACGAGTAGTACAAGTCCCGAGCTATGTGAAAACAGAGGCGATCCTGCAGTTTCACAAGTCTCTTCTTGAGACACTGGCCACGTTGCTACTGAGAATATCTATGTTTCAATCTAGGTGCTACTCCTTAGGAGATGTGAAAGTTTTCCAGGGCATCCTTGCAAGGAATTGTTCTGAAGCAGAGGGGACGCTTTTTCAGGGGAAATGTCCAGTTCTAAATTTGTTTAAATTCAGTGCAGCCCTGTGAGGGTGGATTACACTACTTTGGCATGACACACCTCTACTATAAATTAGGAGACCCAACCTATGGCAAGATTTCAGATTCATTGTTCTGCCTGAAACACGATGGCTATTTTGAATTGAACTACCCTGTCCAGACAAACCACCAGGTTCAGGTTCAAAAGCATCAACAATCTCAAAAAAACTTGAAGCCCAAGGCCACCCATCACAACCCGGGTCACCGTGAAGAACTGCCAACGGCAGCAGCTGTTTTGGAGAGACTGTCATGAACAAACTCTACAGCAGACAAGCCAGGTCAGGAGGATTAAAGATCTAAGTGGCTGCCCCAAGGGACACCTTGGATGTCAGACTGGATTCAGTTTTAACCAAGGGCAAAGATTTGAAGTCAAAACCAGTCTTCTCTCAATGGAAATGGTAATGCAGCTACAGGATTTCAAACTCTCTCCAGCTGCAGCACTGAGATGACCTGTGAATCTCAGGCATTTCAGAATTGCGCTCACGGCATGTCTACATTGGCAGAGGAGAAGCCTAAGACCAAACCAGCCATGGCAGGCAGACCATACAGCAGTTACATTGCCTGCTCTCCCCACAGATAACAGTGAGTTCATTAGCTGTAACCACCATCCATCCAGAGCACCTGGACTCTGTGGAGCAGTATTTTCTGCTCCCACCATGGTCACTGCTCAAGCTATCACCTGTTTGACCACGTTCTTTCCATAACCACCTCCACCAAAAAGAGGAGACAGGTCTCTTCAAGCATAACCTCCAAAACTAAACCTCCTGACTCTAGAAGTAAGGACTGCCACAGACTCCTCACAAAATGCTCAGTGAATTGTTCAAAGCGAGACTGATTACTGTAGCAAGGAACCACAGCATTTGGGGAAATCTCCCCAAGCTTCTCTTGGATGGCTTTGCTTGGCTTCTGGTGACGATAAAGGCACAAGACACAGTATGTGGCAATGTCCATGGCCAGCTGTGCTGAGGTCCACCTTGCGACAGCAAGAATCCAGCAAGCCAGTTTGCACACATCTCTGCAAACTGGGCTGTCCCTGACTGCCTCACAGGCTATCCCCATTCCTCTTACCACACCCCAGAGTGCTGCCTGGAGGAGATATTCATATAAAGTTGAGGAGAGAAAAGAAAAGGAAAAGCCTCCTCTCATCTGGTTATTTCAAAAAGGAAGCAACATCAAGTACAGAACCTGCAGCTCTGGCTTTGCAAATGCCACATCTTTTCATGGCCCTTTGTAGGCTGATGTGAGCTCACCTGGCTGGCCTGCCTCACGTTCTCAAGGTAAGGCAGCTCTCTCCTGGGAGTCACAAAGTCAGGATTAGTGTAGTCACGAGGCCAAGCCTGGCTGGCAGGCAGGTTAAATTAGGTCAAGCTTGGCACGGCCCTATGTTGGCTTCCAGGCAGCCAGGGGCACGGACAGAGCTCAGCCGTTGAGCACCAGGCTGGGCCTATTCTGAAGGCACCCAGAAGGATCAGCTAGGATCATACTCCCATCTGCTGCAGCTCAAAGCCCTGTTACCTGTGAAAATTCTGTGTGCAACCCCCAGTGCCAAAGCGACAAGACAGCAACTTTTTCCCACACACCTCACCCTTCCCAGTATTCACTCTCTTCACTTGAGAAGAGAGTCTCAACAATTTCGCTGAAGAGTTTTCCCCCATCAACCAGCACATACTGTTGCATGAGATCCTTTAGCCTGGAGATCATCTGAGTTACTCAGGTTCATTTCTCCACATGTGCCAGTGACCAAAGTACTCTTTGTTATGTCGCAGCAATGTTGGGCAAATCACCACTGACCACAGCTGTGAAAGTGTCCAAGGTTTGTTCCCACCAGAACATGCACTACCACTGCAGATGTGCAAGTTGACGTGCCACTAACTACACTTGTCTTGGAAAAGACTTTGAGTTAGTTTAGGTTTAAAAACACCTCACACCATAAGGTTTGCTGAGACAGAAAAACCTTCCACCAATGTAGAAGAGACATTTTGGGGTAGGACTGAACTTCTTGTTCCTCAGTGCTGGAAGCCTACAGAGCAAAGCTGACTCATTTTCCCCTATCTGGATGGGTTTGGCAGCAGGATGGAAAAATGTTGGACGGGGAAGAGTTGCTCCTTGGAGCCCATGCTGGAGGAGGGGGTAGGCAAAGGAATTCCTAACCAGACCTCCCTGCAGCTCTGCGTCGTGCAGAGCCTCCGGCCAGAGGGCCACAGCCAAAGGCGCTGAGACACGCAGCGGGCCCTTGGAGAACTAGGACCACCCAGGTACATTGCTGCCACGACTCAACTGGCTGCCCTCAAGTTTGCACAAAGATGGAGGGCAATAGGTAGGGAGAAAAAAAGAAAAACAAAGGAGATAAAAAAATTTGTCCAGGGCCCTGGGCAGATTGAACAGTAATGAGCAGAGACTGAGGAGAGAAGGTGTGTTGCAACAAGTGTATGGTACCTCCCCAAACCTCCAGGCAGAGTATGAGGTCTAAATAGGGACATGTGGCCACTTCTTTCACAGCTGAGTGAAGTACAAAAAGTAAATGGCCAGCATAAAAATAATGAGGAAAGTGAATGAAAACACCAATTCCAAAAGAACTATTAGGATCCAGGGCCAGATTTCGAAATTCTCAGCTTCCACAATTGAAGCCAGATTTTCAAAAGCATTCAGTTCTTGACATGCTGAGCTCTCCTGAATAGGCAACCAACTTATTTCGATGCCTAAATGGGAGCTGACCTCTTTTGAAAATGCTGCCCTTAAGCAGCCTGCAGTATTGCAAAGCAAGGGACTTTATTAATCAGGCAGCTTTCGATCTGCCCAGTGTCCCTGCAGGCACCGCTGGAGTGGGCTACAGCGGGGAGAGGCCCCAGCACTCGGGTTGCCTTCCCAGAGGCGGTGCTGCTGGGCAGGGGCTGCTGCCTAACGGAGACCTGCTCTGCTGCCTCTGCTCATCAAGGCCTGGTGGTACATCACCACCAGCTTCAACAGCTCCTGCTTAATTGCCATCTGGGAAAAGAAAGAGTTAAAGCAATTTAAAGAGCTTCAAGGGAGGAGTGAAAAACAACAACAAAATGTTTATTTATTTGTAATTCTTTCCTGCCAGGTAAAAACAACAATTTCCTGTCAGTGTGGAGCGAAGGCTCTAAGTCCCTTTCAGACAGCCCAGTAAATCAAAGGAAGGGCCATTAGGAGAACAAAATTAATGAGAGCTTCATCAGATATGGAGGGGTGGTGGGGGTGTAAAATCTGTCGGCTCAGCTTCCCACCACACACCTGAGGCCCCCAAGGCCCCCCACACGCAGCCCCAGCTGTGTGAGCCGCAGAAGAAGGCACCGCGGAGTGAGTGGGGCAAGGAAGGAAAAACAGAGGTGAAGGCAGAAAGGGGAAGAAAGCTCAGAAAGAAGAATGGGTCCAAAATAAGGGCAAATGGCGGGAGAGGTGTTTGCTGATTAGAGACTGAAGGTTTTACTGAGGAAATGCTGCTCACGGCCCCAAACCCCCTCCTGCTTAACAAGGGCCAGCCAAGCAGCCGCTGTTGCTGCCGCGCTGACTCTAATTTACAAGGCTCCCAAATGGGAAGCAGCCTCTGTGCCAGCTGTGGGGCAGCCCCCTCTGCACCACACAGCTCAGCAGCTCAGAGGCCGGCTGCCTGGCAAGCGGGGAAGACCCGTGGATGCACGAGGCTGAGGCTGTGTCAGGCGGCCAGACCCCGAGTGCCTCGTCACACAGTGGGGGAAGCAGTGGGAAAGGGAAGAGGCTCCTCCGTGCTTAAGGCGAAGGCTGCAGCAACCCAGGTCCAGCTACCAGCTGGGGACACCCTGGGTGACTCTAGAGAATTTCCTGCAGATGGTCTCTGTTTCTGACAGGTCAAGTAGGGACAGTGATACTCCCAGTTCTCTGCTTTATACAGTGAGACTTAAGCTCTTCAGAAAAAGCAATGTCTCACACAGTACAATGTGCCACTTCTACTTGTAATCGTTAGTTTCTAATACAAGACACCATTTCTTTTTATTGTTCCACAGAGCTTAAAGCACTGAAAAAGAAAATGTAGAAAGAGAGGACGGCCACAGTACCCTTCTGCTTTACAAATGAGGGAACCTGAAGACTAGAAGAGGAAGCCAACGTGGCCCGAGGTTATAAAGTAAAGCAGCGGCAAGGATGGAAAGCAAAAGCTCTTTGAGACCTTGGTCCTGCCAGCTACACCGCTCTTGGATCCCAAATCTTTTACATTACATCTGAAAAAAGCCACCACACAACTGTATTATGCCCTAGCTGACAAAATAGTGCCCAGGTGACACACCTGAGCAGGTCAGGTGTGAAGTCCGCACACGATTCCTGGGCATGGATGTCAATCTGGGCACCCCTGACTGTTTCTTCCCAAAACCAAACAATAACATCCCAGAGAGTAAAATTAACCTCTACCAACTCCCATTTCCAAAGTGTTAATTTCACACTGTTATACTTGCTCTCTCTGAAAGCATTTGGAAAAAAGAGCCCTGCATCAGGGGAGAAGATGACTTCCCATGTAACAGGGGATAGGGATGTAGATGCCATGGGGAGAGGCAGGATCCCAGACAGGAAGGGGATGGTGTCAGGAGGGGGCTGGGAGAGGCAGTATGCAACGTTACAGCACCACATTTAAAGTCAAGGAGGCAGCACAGTGTATGTGCAAACAGGGATAAAAGCTTGCGTGCTTCCCTCTGTAGCACTGAAAGCTCCTGATTTCAGAGTGCATTAGCTTTGTTAACATAGCCCTTGATTAACTATGTGAAGAGTTCTCCCCCCTCCCCTTTTTTAAAGTGATTAGGCAAAAAAAAAGACTCTCTCACTGGCCACTTGTGAGCTCAGAGAGTCCCTCAAGAAGCCACAGCAGAGGAAGCTGGGCATAAATTCATGCTCACAGTGGGGAGAAGGAAAATATCCAGAAGAATATAAAATATCCACCACCACACATCTGAGCGAGTTCACCTGCAAACTACAAATCCTGCTTGGACATTGGGTGACTCTCAGAAAGAACCACAGATTTTCTCCAAGCAGGTCCTAAGCAAGTTGGTGGTGATAGACACCTCTCTAAAAAATGAACTCACAGGTAAAACAGCTCTTTTTCCTTGAGCATAATTGCTCACGCAAACCAAACCAGTAACGAACCAAACAGAACACGCAGTTGTCTTTGCAAATTGCTTTTTGTCTTCTTCAAGAAGAAGCTATAGCCCTGGGCAGCTCTTTACCAGAACAGCCTGCAGCATTGCCAGTGTGGGGACTGGGCATGCTGGGTTTGAATTAGCAACAGGATGCAAAGCCTTCTCATGGCCTGCCTGACTCTTGCTCGTACCCCTGATGACCCAGCGCCTGCAGTTCCTGGCACTCCTCCATTCAACGGTTCCTCCAAAACGAGTGCCACTTTCCAGCTGGCATTAATCAGGTTGGCTTCACTGAGCCCCAGAGAACCCCTTCATGTTGGCATTCTGTCAGCCAGTGAGCGTGAGGCTGCTTGAAGAACGAAATGCCATGGGCTCCCCTGTGTCACCATGGTGGTGACACCCCAAGGAATGTGGCATGTCTCAGGCAATGCCTGTGACACAGTGGTCCTGGGGTGGCTGGACCCGCCCGCCTGAGATAGCCCTGCTGCAGGTGGGCCAGGGATGTGAGTATGGCCTTGCCCCATAGGATATGCCTCCCTTTTTCCACAGCTACCAGGAGAGGAGCCCTGTGCTAAGACAGAGTATGCACACACGGGCTTTCGCTGCCCCTCAGTGTGCCCTGAAAACAGTTCCAGCCCTTGAAAAGACAAGGCTAAAGCGTAAGAAAGAAAGAAAACCCGCGTCCTTTCTTCAATATCGTGCTCCTTCCATGCCCTAGACACTTAATTTCCCTCCTTCCCCCCTGGCTTCCCCCTCCATTCTGAGTAAATTCAATTTGACAACCCTGCTAATTGGATAAACGCTGCTCCCTACGCTCCTTTAAGGCTGCCCGCTTTTCTCTCCTTGTTTTTGGAGGGCGATTGTGGCTGTTCTTTAACATGAATTCCATCTGCTTTATTTCTCCTCTGCCCATTCAAGACCCTTCCTGAATATGTATGAGGGGCTGCACCCCCCCCCCCTCCACCCCCTTTCTCCTCCATCCCACCTCCCTCCCTCATCACACCCCCCTCCCCATCCCTCTCCCTGCCCTCTCCCATTGCCCGGGACAATAACCCCCCAAATGCCCCCTTCTCCCACCCCAGCCCTTTTTGCTTTAGATAAACACAGGCAGTGTCAAGTGTGAGGAAGGGGGGGAAGGATGGGGTTCAACTGCCAGTCAAGCCTCGGGCCCTCAATGAGGCCCGGAGGCCTACCCTAATCTGCTGCATGCTTGCCATATGGGAGCTGTGTTGCCCTGGGAAACACTAACAGGCAGAACGGAGCTTAATAGAGTCCATATTCATTGTAATGCAGTGAAATGGCTCGAGGGACTATTGCCCCTTGGGTCTGTTTTCATTCTTCTGTTCCCCCTCTTTCTTTTCTCTCTCTCTCTCTTTTTTTTTTAATAAATTTTTTTTCCTCCCCTCCTTCTCCCCCCTCATTTTTTTCCCCCCTCTTTCTTCCTTTCAAAAGGACCAAGTCCCTGGAGAGCTCTAATCTGGAGAGGCTGGGGGCTCCCCGAAGGGCTGGCCAGCCGATGGGGCAGGAGCGGGAAGGGGGAAGGGAGAGGAGTGGAGGTGGTTAGGGAGGCGAAGGAGAGGTGGAGGGCAAGAGGAAAAGTAGCAACTAATAAGCATGCAGCCGGCCAGCTGTCAAGATGCTGACAATGCTGCTCAGGGTGCAAAGAGTCCAAGAGCCAGCGCTGGCACGGAAGCTGGCGCAGGGTCCTCCTGGGGAAGTGCTCGCCTCCCCTAAGAGCCTTCGTCCTTGTCTGCCCAACGCGGCACAGGCAACAACAAAAAAGAGAAGGGCGCAGATGGAGCGTGCTGCGCAGCCTCTTCAGAAACAAAGTGCACCTAGGAAACAGATGTTGTTGCTGCAACAAGCCCAGAGCTGCTGACTACTCTCCGGCTCCTTCTCCCAAGTGCGTGACGGGGGAAAGTGGCCCCTCAGCAGCCACCGAGGCTGCCCCTGCGGACGGGACAGGATGCGTCTCTGATCAAAGCATTTCACAGCCCGGCTTCAGTCCCACTCTGGGAGAGCTGCCATAGCTTTTCCTCCACATTCCCCATCCTTCTCATCCTTGATCCATCTGTAGATCCTCCAGCCTCCCAGCTAACGTCCTGATTTAGAGTTGAGGACTCACAAAGGGAGCGCACATCTGCAGCACTTACTGAGGGGTGCAGGTTGTGCGTCTGAGGGGTTGAACATTACACATAAGAGAATCAGCAGAATTGCTGAGGTCCTGCAAGACCCTGGGTTTCAGCTCAACCTTCTCTTATGCCGAAGTTGGTGTTGGAAGATAGGGTCAGGATCCCCTTAGGAAACCACAGGAATGTAGCCACACACACTTGTGGAGACCAGTTACCTGCTCGGGAGCATTTTCAGTTTGCTCCACATCTGCTCCTGCACTCAGCTCACAGTGCAGCAAGAAAGTCTGACTTACCAGAGGCTTTACACTGGGACAATATTGCATCTTTGTGATGAGAAACACCTCAGAGGAGGCAGCATGAAAAGGGTCACCCATTGACACACATATGATGTGAAAACACGCCTTCAGTCTTAGAAGCAGGGAATTTACTGCACTGTATTAGTTGCCTGGAGCATCCTATCTCTTGTCACATGAAAACAATACCCACTTTATCATTCACATCACAACTAAAGGCAGAGATCAGTGTCAATGCAGTCAGAATGGCAGACAGATGTCACAGCAAGCACAGAGTGAAAATCATCCCACATCCTAGAGACCTGACACCAGTGGCTAGAAGGGTTACCCACTTGAGGATGTTTGATGCAAGCAGGAACTAGATTTATCAGTCTACACCCTTTCTTACTTGGATGGACAGGCAAAGCATGTAGCAAGGAACTGGGAATGAGGGAGAGCACGCACTGGGCAAGGAAACCCCAGCGAATGGCTCTGCAAGGGGCTGATATCGTGGGAGCCGCAGGATGGGCACCGGGCAATGCTGCTGGCTCTGGGCTCCAATAAGCTGAATCTCACAATAAGGCAAGGAGCTTGGTATCAGGTTGTTCCCTTCCCCATCAGCGGCTGCAGTGGAGGAGAGCATTGGTAGGGTTGGACAGTTCCCACCAGGAGCCGTCATCACGGAGGCACAGATGTGCCTGTGGCTAGTTTACATTAGTCAGGGCGCAGCTTTTGTTTTTCCCTTCTCATCCTTTCTAAACAAAAAAGCCCCCAAAACTTGAAGTCTGAGGTCGAGGCTCTAATTGCTTCTTGGGTTAAGGAGAGGTCAGAGCAGAGGCAGGCCTGGCAGATGCAGGGAAAGTGATGCCGCCTGTGTAAAGGCCCTGCAAGATACCAAATGGAAGTGGGGAATAAAGGTGGTCAAAAGGAAAAGGCAGGAAAATTAATCTGAGATGAGAGGGTCAAGAAAGAAGTAGTGAAGGAGATGGGATTTTGTCCAATTTCCATTTGTCCCCCCTGCTCCAGGGGCTGGGCATGCCACAGTTTGCCTGCCATATGTGCACCCAGGCTCAAGTCCTTGCCCTGCCTCCCTCAGAGCACTGGCTGTTGCCTGGGACTGTCATACCTCAAGCAAATCTTTCTCACCCCAGCTGCCACTCTTCCACTTTGTTTACTCATGATAACAGGAAAACCACTCCTGCTCTCACCAGAAACTCCATCCTACTCTAAGACAAAAGTATAAATCAACAGAAGCACTGTTCCATAGTGTGCTCTGGTCCCAGTGAAACAGCACTTTTTCCATAGAGAGCACAGGATGCTCCAAAGCTCTTTTTTGTTCAGTGCTGTTCTGCATTGCTTTGCCCAGCAGCTCTCAGGGAGCACACACCCCTAGCCAACCCCTCACCCCACAACCACAAGGTATGGCCACATTGATCAAAACAAGCATTTTGCCACCGATGTGGCAGCAATGCTCTAAATCCTGCATCCTAGGTTACCTAGTACTGTCCTACGGCCTCTCTGAAGCAAGACCCATAATCAGGGATAGGCCCTAGGGAAGGAGGGGCATAAGTCATAAGGGGCATAAGGGCATAGCGAAGGTGTGACATGGAGCTGCTCTGAAGAGACCCATCTCTGTTTTATTGTCTCTGTCACACAATGGGGTCAGGCTTGCAACAGAATAGACAATAAATATCACACCATCCGTTCATGATGGTAACCAGCAGCTGAAGCGTTCCTCTCTCTGAAAGCAGAATCTGTGTAGTATAACCAAAGCTGAGAGAAGCAGCATCCCAGGCAAACACTACTGGTCAGCATCTGCATGAAGTGCCATTGGAGTACCCAGGGAGCAAGGAACCTTTCAGTGTGCCTGTCAGCTACAGTCACCTCCAAAACAAGTCTTGGCAGTTCTTGTTCACAAGTCAGAAAGATAGCAGCTACAAATACTTTTTGAGAGCAGTTCATTTCTGTACCTGCTTAAATATGAACCTAACTTTAAGTAACAAATTAGAAAAAAAAAAAAAGTTTAATCATCTTTGTCTAGGAACAATAGAAAAATCTTGTCCATGCCCAATTAAGAACAATAACATATTGAAAAGAACACACCAACAAAAAAACCCCAAATGAGAAAAGCCTACAGAAACTGCCAGTGACATTACTAAAGCCTTCCTTGGGGGAAGTTACAACGGAGAAATTTCCCTCTTGGAGCAGAGCGAAGACTTGGGTAGCTTTCTTGGTTTTTGAGACTTTCTTCCAGTGTATATCTGAAGAGCAGGGATGCCTGTGTCAGTTGCAGTGAAGCCCTGACCATGCTTATATGAAATACAAGGCAGCAGCAGTGCAGAAATACCTGCTCAAACAAAGCATCCAGAAGATCATAACAGAGGATTGGATTCTGCCGCCTCCAAATCAGCCTGATCTTTGCCATGACTTCAATGGGAACAGGCCCAGAAGTTGCATTAACAAGCACGAGTCTAGTTTAACACAGTTGACATCAAAATCCAGAAGAGCATACAAAAGAGAAAGGACAAAGTACTCGCCAGTAACGTCAATACAAAGTTTAATCCCCAGATGGCTGGCTTTAGAGACATCCCCATCGTCACCATAAAGAGGAAACTGCCTTCTAGCTTGCACTCCTTTCAGCAATGACTTGTTGCTGGGATGCAAAAGAGCACAAGCCCATTTTTTTTCTTGTCCTTTGAAGATGGAATTGAAAAGTTCGCTTTATTTTTTTCTCTTTAGTAAGGCTGGTAATAGATGGGAGTTTTTACTCTCCATAGCTGTCATTTAAAGGCTTTTCACTAACAATAATAATTTTGGTTATGGGAGCAGGTCAAAGCCTCTAGGACAAATCTCCCCTGGAAACTATGTCACTACTCCAAAAAAGACAAGAGGAAGCTCGAGGCGAGCAAAACAAAGGGGTAGAAATGACTGCCCATAGAAAATGCTCTAGATGGTGCCAAATGGCTAGGTGGGGTGTGAGGGCTTGATTCCGAGTATCAGCATCCAGACAGGCTGAGCCACGGCCCTCACTCCTGCTGTGACCAGCAGCCACTGTGCTGCTCCAAAACAGAAAAAAAATCACACAGGAATGATGGGGGACACACTCACAGCAGGCTCTTGGGATGGGTGACAGATTACTCCCCACTCTAGAGATGAAGAGGAAACTGTCACATCTCTTGGGTATTTTTAGATGTTGTCTTGTCTGCATGTCATTTGCTCCACTTATCATCCCAGCAATAAACACATCTCTCTGAAAATTACTGGCTCAGTTGAGAACAGCAACCCAAACACGGGCACAGGAGATGGAGCAAGACCCACTCCCATATTATCCTTCAGAGACTGGCAGAGTCAGCACCTGGTTTCTCCTTCTCTGCAAGGGTGTGCCCCAGGACCCAAGGATGGGAAACAACGCTGCAGCACAGCACTGCTGTCCCAGAGCCTGAGAAGGCAGGCTCACCTGCCCACACCCTGGCCCGCTGTTAGGACACGGTGAGAGCTGTGGCCAGCACTTGTACCAGTGTTTGACTGGCAACTGCTGTGCCAATGCCCATCACTGGCTCCCTGCACCTTGCCTTTGCCCATTTACACTCTTACCCACGCTGAGAGAGGGACTGTGTGCACCGAGTCAGCGGCACCTCGCCGGGCCCTTCACACAATAAGCACCACCAGCAATTCCAGCTGCAAAGTTTGCTTTCCTTGACGCACAGTTTACTTTCTCCATTCCCCCGCATCCCGCCCCTGCCACTTACCCCTCACTCCAAAAAGGCTCTCTCAAACAGGCTTAAGCTTTAAACAAATAAGGGCTTGGAAAGCAGCAGACTGCTCCTGTTTCCCTCCCTACCACCACCCCTGCTCTCCCCCCCGCCGCCTCCACCTCTGAGCCACGGCGCAAGCGGAGCTGGCGAGCGCCGCGCAGGCACGGAAAACAAACACGTGGAGCAGAGCCAGCTGTGAAGTCGGATTTGGCATACGCTCTGTGCAAAAGGAATAAAAGCACACGGGAGGAGTGGGAAGGGGAGAAGGGGGGTAGGGTGGGGAGCCAGAGGTGCCCCAGACTCAAGGGGAGAGCGTGGCTCCAACACAAAGCCCGGGCACACGCCTGCAGGAGAGCCTGTGTGTACGAGTGCTGATCTGGTGTCCTACGTGGATGCAGAGGGAAGAGACAGGTCTACAGCAACATTTCTTGAGCTATGGTGCCATCACGGTCCCCCAACCCTTTCCTAGCAAGCCGGACTGTTTTTGGACGTCTTTGCCCTCCCTCCCAGGCCAAATTAGCATGTTCTGATGCAACGTGAAAAATACACACACTTTTACCTCCTGGGGTTTTCAACTCTCCCTCTCTCTTCCTCAGCATTTCTTATCTCCCATGCACACTATGCTCCAGGGCCCCACAGTGCAGGAAATACTGACCCAACTCCTCCATCACCTCAGCTGAGATTACATATGTCAGGGCCACGTATTCACCCTAATTCTCCTTCTCCTAAATTTTAAAAAATGTTCCATCCCCTCTCAACTGTCTGTTTCTGGAAGACTTTCAGACAAAATATCCCCATCCTCTTACACCCAAGCTCCCAGGTCAGACCAGCTTGCCCTCACCGGTCTGGTCTAGCCATGGGAATGGCACTTGCAGGCTTCAGGAATGGATCACCTATGGCCTTACAGCAACACTGGATCTGCACAGGTTTTCCTCCATCTCTCTCCTCTCCCAGCCACCTCCAAGCAAAATCAAACAGAAGCTCATGCACTTTGCCTGGTTTGGGGTTGAATCCAACAATTTGACGTGGTTTGCTTGTGGTTTCCACCCAAACCCATAAACCAGCCTGGGGTAGTTTGGAAGGTCCTCAGCTATGTTTGGAGGTGGTAAGAAAAGCAGCAGTGTCCTACCTGGTCTTGGACCTTGTCCAAAACAGGCCAGCAGCTGCACAAATTAACAATCCAGGCTGACCACCAACTGCCTGCAGAGACGCTTTCACCAGTCTTGCTACCATCCCTGAAACACATCTTTCCTTTTTCCAAGCTCACGGTTAACACTTGTCCCTCAGTATCACTTCAAGCTACCACACTGACAAGAAGAGATAATATTTGGGTATCATCCTTCCTGTGAACCACAATACAAACACCTGATCTCAGCCAAAGAAGGTAATTTACCTTGCAGAAATCTTGCAATAGTCTTTGCTCTTGGGTGGAATTTACTCAGGTATCATAAATAAAGAAGCTGTGGATTGCTGCAAATAAAGCACTGCTTGAAACCAACCAATTGGTCTGATCTCCTTCCTTTTGGGGGCAAATTAGGTATTATAAGACAAGGAGGGTCAACAATTCATAGTCACGGAGGTTATGACACCAGCTCCCCAGATTGCAAACACAGGAACAGCAAATCCCAGGTGGTGCAAGCAGTAACCAGATTAACATGAGTCAGACGATTTCAGATTTTGAGATGAAAGGTGTTAGACAGGTATGCAGTCTTATTATCTGTACCACTTCCTGGTAGCCCCAGGATTTCTGGATTAGTAAAATACAGATGTCAGCATCCTGGGGATACAGCCTCAGTTAACTGAACCAAGCAGGGAGGGGCAGGTTGATTGTGAGGGGAAAAAAATATGAATTTGCACCACACACAAAATATTGTGGTGAAGGAGGACAGCAACCGAGAGATTACTGACAACAGAGAACAGGATAATTCAGTGGGATTTGTCAGATTAAGATTTCTCTAACCACAGACTCCAGGAAAAGTGTTTGTCAAGCAAACACTCAAACATGCAGCTGCCAAGACCTAAGTAAACAGAAAGAGAAGCAGCAGAGTCAATGTGGTACCATTTGCAAATGCCCAACGATCAGCTCTTCACAGGCCAACTGAGCCTACTAGCAGGCACTAGTGAAGCCAAGGGGCTCAGCCACTACAGGATGACCCACCACCAGGTCAGAAGAACAAGGAGCAATTCATGCCTTCAAAATATTCTCATCCAGCACAGGACTTACAGACCTGGGTATGCGTGAGTACAGCAGTCTGTGTGGGTTCAGTGGATGCTTTCCTGCAACACACATGTACACATGCAACCACCTCGGCGATGGGAATGAAGCCAAAGTCCAGGCCAAAGGAAGACCTCCAAGATAACAAGCGATACTCAAGAGCTATTGGTATCCTGTATTTATTTTTAGTCCCACTTCACCTAGAAGCCTGTGGTGCTGGTAGTTACAGTGCTTGTGAGGAGCCAGAAACCCAGGCCAAGTACACCACAGATCCAAGGGCAAGTCAGCTGATCCCAGCCCTGAAACCACGGGTGCTTGGTGGCACTAAGCAAGTGAAGGGAAACATCAGCGTTCTGCTTCCCACACAAGTGCCTATCCAACAATCAGTGCCTCTCCCTCATGGTTGGCAAGACTGCTGAGAAGGGTACGTGGATCTTCAGGAGGCCAAGAAAAAGGATGAAAAAGCATGCAAGTTCGTACATGCTGTGTACATGAAATTTCCAACTAGCTCTACTGACCTCCATGGGAAAGCATTTGAGATTGCACATGTCAAAAAATGAAGCTGAAACCCAGCACAGCTGACTCTGCACACACGTCTTCAGTCTTTGTGCCCCTGTTTTTCCCCACCTCATCCTGACAAGTGACATCATTCATTTCCAACAGATCAGACCTCTCGTGGCTGTCTAGAAGGGAATGTACAAGACACAAGGCATGTTTCAAGGTAAGCACTGACTGGTGGTGCTGCTTTAACCACCCCTTTGCATGTTTTCAGCCAGCTGCGCTCCGTGCAAGTGATCAAAAATCCACATGCTGCAGCCAAAGTTGCTGGGAAGAGGAAGTTTGTGGTCTCCAGCCCAAAGTTATTGACACCTTTTTTTGATCTGAAGATTGTGTTGATGTTCACAAGGTTCACAGAGGAATTAGGAAAGCTGTTACTCTCCTAGCTAGAGAAAAGAGAACGAGATATCAGAGGACCAGAGAGACTGCTTGTCCTCGTGAAGATGGGGCTTGCAAGTTTAGTTGTGAATAGGGACTCTGCCTGATCCTGCATAAAACCCCTCTGTGTATGTTATGCATATAGTATTGGTCCTCTCCAGCTCTCTTCCCAAGGGAATCCCATCCAGATCAAAGATGTTGGATCTCTGTACCAACTAACAGCCCAGCACCATAGACCAAAACACTTGGTTTGTTTTTTTGTTTTTTTTTTTTTTAATCAGGAAGTCCATGACATAATCTGGAGCCCTGACACAACAGCATCAAGTATTTAGAACGTGGAAAAGATCTTAATGAGTTGCTTTAACTTTCCTTTTTCTGCTCCCCTCCTGTATCCCCATCCTCAGTTTGCTCCTGTGCAACAGCCCTCATGCTGCTCTGGTCCCAACGCTGCAGGGATCCTTTGGCCAAAGGACAAGATGTTTCCCAAGCATCTCGTGCATCATGAGGCAACAGTACTCCCTAACCCCCAAGGGGATGAGCGAAGCAGAGTTCAGAAGCATCCCAAATCCCATCAGGTGCTTCTGGAAGGGCAGGAAACAGCACAGCAGTCCTGAACCCTTGTAACGAACACATTGATTTTGTTTTTCAAATGGCAGCCATGCTAGTTCTGGACCCTTGCTGACACACAGGCAGAGATTTCTCAGCCACTCACTACGGTCTCCAACAAAATCCTTGGACTGTCATTAGCATTTAGTCACAGCACCAGATTTTGGCTGGAGATCATTCATGTCACCTGGGCCACATAAAACAACACGGCCTTGTTTTAAATCCAGGACTTTGGTGTTTCCCTGCATGGTAGAAGTGGGATGACAAAGGGTTAAACTCAATATAACCTTAAAAAAAATTGCTCTTTGCTTTCCGAAGCAAGAACATCTTTGGCAGGGTCCCCATCTGGGAAATGACATCTCGTCCCCCCTCACTTCCCCCTCTTCTCTCCCTGAACTCAGAACAAAGCACTGCACTGCCCAACATGCTCCTCCACTGGTTTCATCTTGGTCCAAATGCTTTCTTGTGTTTCAACTCCTGCCAAAACGAAATACATTTAAAGAAAAAAAAATATAAAAAAGGCATGTGTGGGGCAGGGGGAGAGGAAGCAGAGAGAGTAGAGGGAAGTCATTAAAATTGAATCTTGATTAGCTACCACTGGTAGAGAGAGGAAACAGGGAGGAGATTTTTCTCTCGTGATGTGTTATCTTGAAGCTGAACCCAGTAGGCCCAGACGAGACAAGAGTTCTCCACAGTCCTCCACCTAGGACCAAATTTAACTTACTTTATCTTTCCAATCCACTGCGTGCCATCCCACCACTATCAGAAGAGGCATGATCTTCTTCAAAACAGTTTCCTGCCAACCACCCCGCACATCTTTTTCACCACTCTCCTAGCTGTAGCCCTCCCAGCGTTCCCCAACCCTGCACTGAGCCCCAGTTGGCAGAAATCTGGATGACACAATACAGCTGGCCTGCCCTTGCTGTCCTTTGCACCCTTGTTGCCAAACACAAAGCCTTGGCCATTGCAAAGCCAGAGGGAATCCCAGAGGAAATGAGCCCAGAAGAGATGGCTGTGCATGCTTTGTGGATAAGCCGGATGGGCCAAATGACGAGCCTCAGATTAGCTCTGCCTCTGGCCCCAAAGAGACACTCTCCAGACAGAAAAAAAAAAAAAGCAACCCAAACCAGTCCAATTTGGAGAGTCTGTAATAGTTGAACCCACGGACACACAGAGGATGTTTTTTGTTCCCAGAGTACAAAAGCCCTTGCTTTCCTCTTCATTCCAGCATTTCCCCATCAGGGGTGTCAGAGACAGTTCAAGGCTTCCCAGTAGCCTAGACAAAATTGGGTCTTGCTGCCCTGAGGACAAGTGGCTGGGGAGCTGCAGGAACTGCAGACATCTGGGGAGCCCTGAAGAGCTGGGCAGGCTGAACCTGCTGCCCTTGGAGGGTAGCCAAAAGGTCACTCCTCCAACAGTCCTGTGGCCTGACACATGCCAGTGCTTCCCTCCATAGTTTAGGCTTCCCAAGGTGTGACTTTGGCTTGCAGGCTGCAGGGCTATGCCATTTTGATTCCCCAGGGCTTGCTTGTTTTACAGCTGGTACTCTGCAGCCTGTCAGACAGTGAGAGATTAACTCCTTTTTTAAGTATCTCATTACTGTTATATTTTTAAACACAGCTGGTTGAAAATTTTTCAGCAAAGCCACAGATAAATAAATACTTTAAGGAAATTTCCTGTGATCTGAAAACTTCACCTACTGGTCTAGCCTTTATCAGATGGTATTCTCTCTCCAGTACCCATAAACTTCACCTGCTTTCGCATTCTCTCCTCTAAGGACCAAATCCATTGAACCACCCATAAAACATCAAGATTACACTGCCTGCACTGTCTGAGACTTTAACAACCCCCCTCTCCATCAGCGCAGCATGCACATATTCATTTTTGGCCCACCTGATGACCTTCTGTATTCCTTGTAAATAGTGACACCACCTCCCAAGCAAGGCCCGAACATTCACATCCTGAAAACCCATCTCCCAGCTCTGTCTGCAAAATAGCACTTTTTGTGCTCTTCAGGAGAGAGAAGACCGAGCAGAGCCAACCAGCACTCTGACTGGCTTTCCTCTTTTGCAGATCATCCTGTGTGTCTCATCAGCTCCCATGCCTCCCTCCTAGCCAACTCGGATTAGAAAGCAATCGGTTTCTACAGTTGTGGACAACAATCAAAGTCACCATCTCTCATGGCATCCTACATAAAATAAATAAGAAAAACAACACTACCCACCACCTTCTATTAGCAGTCTGTTAAGGAAAGCAAAGAGTCACCCACTTCTGAAGAAGCCTGATATGGAAAGCGGCATTTCTCTCCTGCCTGTCCCTGCCTGCCAGTGGCAGACAAAGTCTATTTAGCAGCATCTGTACAAGACATAGCTATTACGTAAATAATGTCCTGGGGCCAGCTGAGAAAAGGGGCCTCAAGCATGAGGCTCTGCATATGGAGCAATGAAAGTACTTGCCCCCAAAAGGCTGCCTTTCTACTGTATTTCTCATTTTACCAGGGTGGTATACGTTTAAAGCCCCTTCAACCTTGGAAGAGATGGAGCTCCCAGTCTCCTCACCCAAATGCTAACCCGTTTCTTGTAGCCCAAAAAAGGAAATAAATTCAGGACCAAATCACTTCCAGTACTTTTTTTTTTTCCAGGCTATTGTTATGTGGCTGCATTTGGAAGAAATGGAGAAAAACAAATACATGACTGTGGTTAGTGTCTGTCTTAGAATATGGGAAGAAAAAATTAAAACAAACCCCAGTCCCAATCCTTGTTTTATACATTTAGTCATTTTTGGAGAAAACTGTAAACAGAGACTGTAAGCAGAAAACTGTAAAGAGACCGGGAAGAAACAGCAACACTGGCTTCAAGGGTGACAACAAGAGAAGCAGAACAGAAATGAATCTACTCTCCATCTATTAAAGTATGCTGTACAGCCCAAGAAATTCT
Organism: Colius striatus; assembly: GCF_028858725.1. Taxonomy (NCBI): domain Eukaryota; kingdom Metazoa; phylum Chordata; class Aves; order Coliiformes; family Coliidae; genus Colius; species Colius striatus. The sequence goes on along the minus strand of NC_084759.1, from coordinate 118,472,778 downwards.
TGAAAGCCCCAGCAATTGTCTAAGCTGAGAAGTCTACTTCCAGTGTTTCAAAGGACTGGGTTTTTTTTGCTGTGACTTTATCAATTTAGAAAGCCTTTTTAATGCAAAAATGACCTTTGCCTGTGGCATTAGCAGGCATTTCACATCCTCTCCAAAGACTCACCCCAGCAGTGGTTTGGGAGAGCACAGCAAACCTCTGACATTTCCTCACTTGTCTACCAGGAAAAAAATAATATTTACAACTCCTTTCATCTTCCAAAGATCCTCACTTACTGTCCAGTAAAGGAACGTAAGGAGTATTCAAACTCCTTATTTTACAGAGACTCCTTTAAGACCTCAGTATTAGGTACTCTACAAAGCCACAATAAAAAGACATCCTCTGCCTGAAGGACATTTATCTCCAATTGCTTACAGAGATTGTCAACGCTTTCTTTGAGAAGGAAAGTCTGTGACTGCCCCATAGCACTAAATACCCCTAGAAAAAAAAACTTTCACTGTTCAGTCATCTGTAGACCAGCTCAGCCAGTACCTATCCTCCAAATTATGTTAAATACTGTCACTTGCTACAGACCACAAATGCAATATTAGAGGCAGAAAGGAGTAAGGACTTTCTCCCTGTAGCAACTCGGAAATCTCAGCTATGTAAGGGAAACACAATCTCAGAACTACCAATAGGGAAATTATTGACCATTTCTTAATTTGGAAAATACCATAAACTCTTTTAGGATGAAAACCACTCCCCAGTTCTAAGGAAATGCTGCTCCATGATTTTAGAATAAGTTGTGCAGCTGGCAAACACTCTACCCTGGGATGAGTAAAGCATATTGTTCTCATATAGCCACATCCACAACATGCTGCAGGATTTAATCCTCATGAAAGAGATAAGCTATATAAACATAAACTGTAACAATGGGAGAAAAAGCAGCTTCCAGAATTCCCTCTGCAAGCCCAACAGAGAAATGGCGAGAGTTTCTCTCTGCATTCCTTGCCAGCTGAAGTTTGTCTGTACCTCTGCTTTGCTTTGCCGATAACAAACATCTATCAGGAGTGTCTTTCACCATGCAAGAGGGAAACACATCCATTGCAGCTCTCAGGGCTCTGCCCCCCAGCAAAGCCTCTGGAGAGCCTCTGCTGTGCAAGCCACAGATAAACCTCTGCTGGTCTTACTCAACTACAAAAGCTATGTGGAAAATGAGCCTTTTTTTTGCAGCCCCCAAGTAGTTAAGGAGACTTCTGCCGGAAAAAAAAACCCCCACACAAGAAGCTTCTGGCAGAGGCGATCTCTCGAGGTCCATCTCAGATATGCGTGTCTTTATTTTAGGGTCTTCCTTCCCAACTCTTAACTATCACTAGCTTTTACTCATTTATTTCTTCAGCAGAAAGCTCCAGAAGCCCAAAGGCAGCAGACTCCCAGATAAAGCTCTTGTTCTGTGGCTCATTAACAGCTCACTGAGGCTTTTTGGCTTGGAGCCTACATGCCCCTTGCAGATGCTGGCACCTCAGTGTATGCCAAATCTGCCAGACCCACTAAGTTGCTTTTTTTGGCTGCCTCTAAGGAGTTGGGTCATCACAAAACTCTACTAGTTTTCAAAATGCTGTGAGAAAGGTTGTCAGAGACTCAAAAATGTTGCCTTTGAACCCCTGAGCCCCAATCCACCAGCCGGGGGGAAAGAAGGGCAGGAGAGATGTGGCTTTTCTTTCAAGGACGGTATTTCTCCAGAATAACCTCTGGGCAGGCAGCAGCCCCGCCTGCAGCTGCAGGCAGCCACCCTGCCTGGGCAAGGGCTCCCCAAACCCGCTCCGACATGCCAGCACCCCACACTCACTCTGGGTCGGCAAGGGCTGGGAGCATGTCTCCATCAGCAGGTTGCTGCCTGGGGAGGCACCTCTAGTTGTTCCTTATCAGCCTTCCCCAAAACAAGTAAGGACAGGGGCATCCGGGATAGGGCTCAACAAGCCTTTCTCAGCCCAGGCAACTGTTGTTGGCGGCACAGGGATCTCAGGCTGAGGAAGAGAAATTAAGGACAAAATGGGGAGAAAGGGGAGCACGAGGGGCTGGCAGTAGCCCCTGCATCCTTGGGAGGCAGCATGCACAGGGGAAACAGGGGCACACTAGCAGCCTCAGCTGCAATCCTGTTCTCCCTCCTCATTGCAAGGTCTGAGGAAAAAAAAAATACAGTCTCTCCAGCAAAACTGAGAGGGATGTGTGGGCCTGGAGAGGAAGATATTTTCTCTAAGCATGAGGAGGGATGGAACAGCACAAACCTATTTGACACCTTCTCCATCCCACATCTGGCCTAAATCAACTGCACAGAAAATAAGGCAACAGTTACGTTGGTGCTTCCTTGCAGCCTTTCATGAACAAGAGGGGAACCTGGGACCAACAGAAAGTAAAAAGTCATAACTGTGCAGCTGTCTGGCATCTCTCACCACTCTTCCACTCCCAGGGCACTGACTGAGCCAGGGAGAAACTGCAAAGGCCCAAACACCTCATCTAAGATCTCTTCTATAATTAAGCTACTTAACTTACAGAGGGTAGATCAAACCCACTTGCAAAATGAAGGAGTCCTGTTTCAGATAGGCTCCTCTCCCTGCAGAATAAGGAGTCATCTCTTCATCCAGTCACAAAGAACCCTTGGCTACATGGTGCTATTAAAAACAATATGTTTCAAAGCATTCCTCTAAGCAAAAAGCCTATGACTGCAGCTCAGGCTGTTATTCACACAGCAACAGGGCATGGCCACGAACAGGCATCCAGGAGAGTTTGCCCATAACATTTTGCAAATAGGTGCCAGAAGAGGATGCATATGCTTACAGTACTGTAAGTCAGACAGGAAAGGAAGGGTGAAGGAAGCTGCCCAGCTGTCACTGAAGCAATCCTAGCCTCCCTGAAAGCTAGATCCCAGTTACCCCATCAAGCCAGGTTTTGCTTATGTCCTGCCGCTGGCAGCCACACAGCCACTCCATCCTGGGCTACCTGTGCCTGCAGAGGTTGGGTTAACATTCAGGTACCTCTGTGGGTCTCCAGCCAAAGGCTTAACACAGCCTGTAGCTCTCAGCAAGAGCAGCTCTTTGTAACCCTGCTGCTCCTCATCCCTCTTGCTGCACCTCTCTATAGTGTAAGGCACCTCCGGGCTGACCATGGAGAGGTAAGCAACATCTCCTCTTGCACCTGAGCCTCAGTGCAAGCTACAGATTTGGCCTCAGCAGCATCTGTTGAGTTTATCCTTGGCTTGTGCACTGAAAACCTTTGCCTCCAGAGCAGGAGGAGCACAGTCCCAGACCCCCCAAGAAAGAGGGCACACGAGTTACGTAATGGGATTGTTATACTTGAGATTGCATGCTGCAAGCAAAATGCTGTTATTACACTGGCTTTCTGCTCTCCCAGCTATCTTTCAAAGCACAACGCTGCAACTGGAAAGTAGCTGACAGGAGAGAATCATAACTGGCTCCTTTCCTTCCCCTTCAGCCACATGCTCTTGCTTTCCACCACAGCTCTGCCAGACCTCCTGCTCATCTCCCTTCCAAAGGCAGGAGTTTGAGGCCTGCGAGACCAGATGCCCACCCCAACGCAATGCACGCCACGGCCGCAACCAGCTACACCTGCAGTGCCAAGCATGGCAGACAGGCAACCACTTGTTGGAACATATAAAGCCATCTCACTCTTTATTGACTGATAGGACCTGAGGGCTAAGGAAGATGAGACTCTCACCTGTGGACAACTCTCAGTTTCAAGGCAGACAACTCTCAGTTAGGCTGTTGTTAGCAGGTCGAGAGAGGTTCTACTCACCCTCTACTCTGCCCTCGTGAGACTGCATCTGGAATATTGTGTTCAGTTCTGGGCCCCTCAGTTCAAGAAGAACAGGGAGCTGCTGGAGAGAGTTCAGCACAGGGCCACCAAGATGATTAGGTGAGTGGCACACGTCCTTTATGATGAAAGGCTGAAGGAGCTGGGGGTCTTCGGCTTGGAGAAGAAAAGACTGAGGGGTGATCTCATTAATGTTTAAAAATATATAAAGGGTGAGTGTCAGGAGGATAGAGCCAGGCTCTTCTCAGTGATGGCCAATGATAGGACAAGGGGCAATGGGTATAAACTGGAACACAAGAGGTTCCAAAGAAATACAATGAAGAACTTCTTCACTGTGAGGGAGCACTGGAACAGGCTGCCCAGATGGGTTGTTCAGTCTCCTCCTCTGGAGGCATTCAAAACCGACCTGGACGAGTTCGTATGTGACCTACTCTAGGTGGTCCTGCTCTAGCAGGGGGGTTGGACTAGATGATCTTTCAAGGTCCTTTCCAACCCTCAAGATTCTGTGATTTTGACCTCCTCTTCTGAAGAGCAGAGAAAGGCAGAGGATGGAGCACAGGACTGGTATCGGGCAACATGGAGTCTGTACTAAGCTCCAGACCTGCCCTGCTGAGTCACTCCAATGTGTCTTTTTTCGTGCTCCATTTTTACTTCTTGTTGTGCATTTGTCTTGCTGTTTTGAATAAGGATGTAGGAATTGTCTCCCATTACAAGGCAGCATTGCATCTAAAATGGTCATGTCCCAGCCTTGGTTAAAACTTGTAGACACAACTGTAAAATAAACAATAATTTAGGTTTTGGGATACAGTGATGGGGGAAGATGGCGTGGCAGGCCCTTCTCAGGCCTTCACCCAGAGAGTTGATATTAAGAAATTTCTACTTCAGTGCCGGAGTTATGCAAAAACTGGGTTATGCTCACATTTTTTTGTGGCTGCTGAAATGTTTGCGTGTTTGCTTGGTTACTAGTTTGGGGAACTTTTTTAAAGGTGGTTCTTTGAAGTGGCTCGGAGGTTAGGGATGTCCGAAGCTATCTCAGGGGAGGCAAATTATAGGGTAGAGCGCAGGTCAGACACCAACCATAAACACGGCTTGACACTTGGCTCTTAATGTTGGTCTCTTTTTCCTCCTCCCCAAAACTGCAGTCCAGGCAATTGTGAGGAAAACTGGACAACTACACATTTAGCAAATATGTTCCTGCCTAACTTGCTTCATGATGTAAACAGTTGACCCTTTGCTCCCACAAAAGACAACAGGTGGCATCAGCAGGATCCCACAGCATGTATTGCCTATTTGCATACCAAGCAAATACAGAGTTCTCATTAGTAGACAGGTACCTGTCCTGTGAGATACAGGGCTGGCTTCTCTTGCTGTAGCCATATAAACCATACTGCTCTCCCCTAACGCTTCCCCAAACTGGCTTCTCACCTCCCTGCCAAGAGGGGAGTAGGGTCAGCAAACACAAGCTCAGGCTCAGGCAGCTTCAGCTCCATCTGTTAGCATTGACCTCCCTTTCTTGGCATCCATCATTGAGCTAATAATGGGCTGCATGGTCACTGAGTGTAGTTGACCATGATCCTGAGACCTTCTCCCTCTCTGCTAGCTGGGCAACCATCTCTGGCAATGCCTGGAGCTAGAGTGCCAATGTACTATTGCAATGTTAACAGCAGCTCAGGCACCTAGAGCAGATAGATCCTCAAAAGCAACTAGCCCTTGTGCTGCCTTGGACTCTTTCTCTATACCATTGCAGAAGCATTCAGGCACAAGCTGGCAGGCAACCAGGAGCTCTGCTCCTCACCTGCTGGTAAGCAAAGACTTTTTCCCTTCAGGCCAGCCCCAGACATCCCAAGAAAAACATCAAAGTGATGAAACAGTGAAGAAGAACACATCCAGAGCAGCTGGCGTGCCTCTCTGAGGAGTCCTCCATGGAGCTTCTCACAGCCAGGTCTAACTGTACAAGCCTCCAGCTCCAGATGTAGCTGAGAGCTGCAACATCCCTACCTCTCAGCAGGCCAAGCAGGGTAAGTTCTCACAGGGACTGAAAAACCAGTAGATGTCAAGCCTTCCTTGTGCCAGGATCCCACAGCTCTGCTGTGGTCCATTTGGCCATACCACAAGGCCTCAGAAGGAGCCTGCAATGAGGTATTCCTCCTTGGATTCAGATCCCATTACAACTGGATAATCAGGCCATCTTCTGTCCAAGTGGCCCTGGCTTAGAAGTTTCACTTCTTGCAAGCCAAGATGTGACCAATACTCACTTCTGAAATGAGAGTCCATTTCCATGCAGGAGTATGTGGTCAGGACTAATTTTGATCGTTGTTACACTGGTGGCAGTGGGACTGTCCCACAAACCTGGCAAGCACGACTTTGTACTCAAAAGTAAGGGGAGAGCTTCCTGGTGTATCAATGCAGAAATTTCATTGGCTTCACCACACCATTAAAGTCATCCCAGGTGTTTTTGAAAAAAAATCCCACCCAGCATGTTTTTGAAAACAGCTGACACTGGGACTCAAACCCACCCCTTCAATCTGACATCACTTGGGTTTGTTAAACAAGAGCCTTTCTTCTGGGGGAGGGGGGTGGAAAAACCCAAACCTAAAAAACATCACATTCCCATCACCGTTCAGAGGGCCCAAAGGAATCTCTCACTGATGGCGGCAGACTCTAAAAAATCGGGCCAGGTAGTCCCGTTTACCACCCACAGCTGAGGAACGTGCAAGCTAGCACTACATTCCTGCCCCAAAGGGGACTGCCATGCAGTGGAGGGCTGGAGCAATGAGAACGCTCTGCATGTCAGCTACAGCTCAGGGAGCTATTTGGGACAGAAGGCAGTAGATGAAGTAAATTATTATTCCACATCCAGAACACTATTGGCTTCCAAATAATTGTCTATTTGTGTGCGTGCATGCACAAGAATTCTTGCGCCATGGTCTCTGCCAGCGTATTCCCAGCACTGTGACTCTCCGGGGACAAGGCCCATACTTGTATTCAATCTCGGCTTTGGATCTCAAACACTAAGGTTTCAGATTTTGTTTTAAAAAACATTTTCTCTGGCAACTGGGCTGTTAATGGATTTGATGTTTTTGCTCTCGCCTCCTCCCTACCTTTAAAAGCTTGGCACCAAAGGGCTGCTTTGAAGATAAGGCCAAATTTGCAATTTAAGGGGAGTAACTTCATAAAGCCAGACGTGAAGGGATGGAGAGGAGGAGGGGGGAGGAAAAAAAAAAAGGCACCAAAAAACACAACCCAGGAGCCACTTTGCCTGTTGAGATGTACACTGTACAGTACATAGGATTACAATGGCCTCTCTGTACCACCACTGGCTGGAGCCATAAATTCGCTGCAGCTGCAGTACTCCTACCTACGCTAGACTCCCCAAGGGTCACACTCAGAGAGGGGCTCCTCTACAGCCACACACTCGGCTGACCCTGCAGCCCAAAAGCATCCCACAGCCCTTACTGACTCCTCATCCACTCAGCATGCTGGGGCCAACCTCCCCAGAGGCAATCACAGGAGCCTCCCATTGGGCTGACAATGCCACTGAAACCAACCCTGGTCCTTTATCCTGGAGCATTTTGCAGAGCCCGCAAACCTACAGGTCCTCTCTGTCTCCAGCAGACCTATCCTCAACACCACAAGGAGGCAGGGAAGTGCCACTGCAGGTGGAGAGCTGAGGCAAAGAGCAGCCGGCCCCAGTCTGGAGTGGGGAAATCTGCAGTGTAGAAGAGAACTGAACCCAGCTTTCCTCACATCCCAGGCTTGCGCCTCGAAACATTGGCATCACTAAGCGAGGTGGCTGCTCTACGTAAAAACACCAGGATAAATTAGAGTGACATTATCAGAAGCAGTTGCATTTTGCTTATAAATTCTAGGCCAGTGTATCCACTTTAGAGTTTTACTTCTCAAAGACTACCTCAGTAGATTTAGATTACCACGAATTTTCTTAACCACACACAGCTCAACACACTGGTTTCCTGGGCTTTGCCTAACCTGTCCTTTTCTTAGATAGAAGACAAATAAAAAGCAACTCCATTTTGGTATTTGAAAGCTGACAACGTGGTCCTGACAGGGATCTTTACACTCTTTTCCACTCCACTCTTGTGACTTAAAGAACAGCAGAAGGGCCTGATGTGCAGTCTTTACACACACACGCTTGTCCAGACTCGCTGTTATTGCAACCAGCAAACCCATCCTTACATTTGGCAGTGGACCAGAGCTGTGGCTTTGCATAAGAGTACGACCTGCTGGCTAATTTCTCTGCCAGAGTGGACCGTAGAGAGCCAAAATGGCATTGCCGCTGCAGGGCTCAGGGTGAAAAGCTTACTGCCTACGCCAGGCACAGAAGTTAATGAAAAATGACCTGTTTCCAAAACACCATCTGGCTTTCACAGACATATATAGAGACACCACAGCCCAAAACCTCTGTGAACTCAACAACAGTGGGTTTTCATAGGGGCAACATGCTGTGGTGTGGTTTGGACTTTGCCCAGCAAGCCTCCAACAGACTGCACGGGCACAAGGTGCAGTCACCATCCTCACGTCTAAGGGGAGATCAGGGAAGGGTTTCGGACACAGCATAGCAGACTACCCAGAGCAGCTGAGCAAAAAAGCAAGGGGAAAGTTTGGCTCTCACCTCTCTGCTGGCACACTGCCCATGAGGAGGGCAAAGAAGCTCAAGCACGTCCCACACGCTCCCTGAAGCACATTTCCCTCCATTGATCCCCCCAGAGCCAAAATAAATTGGCACTGTCTCTTGCTCAAGAGCTCCTACAACACACAACAGCAGCCCTAAGAATCCTTCTCAGGCACCCAACGTGTGCTGCGCCAGGTGCTCTGCTAACAACTCCATCAGGCACAGCTGAGCCTCCCATCCTACTTGTCCCTTTGCAGGGAAGAAGGAGGCTATTTTCATAAAAGCAACATGCAGCATCCTCAGGGCAGAGATCTGTCATTCCCTGTTTGTGTAGAAAGTGCTGCGCTGCCTATGGCAGTTTTGGGACTGTGTAACCATTGAGTGGGGGTTTTTCCCCCCCTGCAACAAATATCTTCCTGTGCTCTTCAGCTGACTTGCTTCTATTGCATCCCCATTCCTTTTGTCTCAGCTTCCCATGGATGCTCATACAGCCGTGTTGTTGCTGGAGCACATGCTCCTCTGGTGAGTAGACTCTAAAAAACTCTTGCGAGCAAATATGCATATGAAGCAAGTTTTGAAAGCTTCCCATCCTGCAAGCATTCCCTCCAGAAAACTGGCTTCAAGCACCATGTTCAGCCAACGAAGCACCAGAAACAATGCTGTATGATTTGGGGCCAAGAGGAACTAAACCAAATACCAGGAAATTAAAAAAGATGCTTGTGATACCTTCTGTTGACTGATTACCCGAAGCACAGAAAACTGGAAGATGATATTTGCCCTCGTTCTACGTAAGGACCTGCAACTCATTTAGTCATTATTTGCCTTAAATTGTTCCTGTGGCCTAGGACTGGAATACGTAACGACCTCTTAAACCGAGACTGGCCACAGGAGCACCAAAACACACAGCAGCAGGTTTTTCCCTCGGGATGTTTTCAGTCTAACCAGAAACAGGAAGTCTCCAAAGATTTGTAAGAGAGCTTTTTCCTTGCGGGATATCCCATCACAACTGTATAGACTTCAAACTGTAAAGTTTTTAGCCCGGGAGGTAACGGTCTAAACCAAAAGATTTGCAAGCCTTGGTTTGTAACGTGCCAGCAGTAATATATCAAGTCATCTCTGCACATTAAAGAAGTCCAAGGGAATTGTGCCTCATACGTCTGAGGCATCCAGCATTGGGCATTAAAATGAACAATTCACCATTATTTACTGCCAAAGAAACTTTTGTTAACCTGGAGTTATGTTGGCCTGCTGCTGCTGGAACTTCTTGCAGGCTGAGCAACATCGAGACTGACTGAGCCCAAGTTCTCTGAAAACTCATCGGTGGGCCAACCCAGGCTAAAACAACCAACATAGTCCCCAATGCACTCTTCCCTGCTCCTGTCTTCCCCGAGACACACAAGAAGGGGTTTTGGGGAGACAGTCTGTCTTTGCCTGGGAAAAGGAAGTGATTTCAGAGGTGCCTCTCCAACCCTGCAGTGTTCCCTGCACAGTACAGTGGGTCCTCACCAATGCGCCCAAGCTCTGCTCTGAGAGACATGGCAGTGGGTGCCAGTCTGCTGGCAAGAGTCAACATGGGGGGCAACATCTGCCCTGACACAGTGCTCACTCTGTTGGCACAGGGTTTTTCCCCATTTAAAGCATGGGAAAACCAAGGCACAGGGCTGCAGAAGAAACTGTGTAAGCTCACACAGGGTATGTGCATTGGCTAAGGACACAGCCCAAACACCTCCACATCCAAACCCATGCTTCTACCTCAGGAGTGTCTTCCCTGCCCTATCCACCCATCTTCCCTCCCACAGCCCAGCTAGAAGTAGTAATTATAGTTGTGGTTTGGGGTTTATTTGCTATGCTGTGCATGTTATCAGACTGCAAGTTTTCTGTGCTCACGAGGACATATGACTTGGGAAGAGGCAGGTAGATATGGTGGTGATTCAGTAACAATGACAAGAAACTGCAAAAATTCAAGTCTGCCCTAAAGTGACTAGTTTTCTTAACTCAGAAAAGGAAGTTACCCTTCCGCTTCACTGCAGAGGATGGGGATAAAGCAGGCTGCTTGCTTCACAGCCCCACCTGCAACGCTCCTTGCTTGGCAGGATGCTCCAGCGCTATGGCTCTCAAAGGGTCAACTCTGCTAGCCTTAGTCAGGTGGAAGGAGCTGCACCAACATGCTGAAAGCACTGCGGGGCTGCCAGTTTGGTACTGAAGGCTTGGAGGCTGTCTGCTGTAAAGTTTTGAGGACAGAACAGAATTTCAAGAAGTGAGAGTGACTGGGCAACCATTCACATTCAGTGGAGCAAAACTCCAAGTCTCATATCCAAACATCTCTGCAAACACCGGGCACTGAGTTTCAATTTGCAGTTTTTAAAGAGACTCTCGCTCTGTGCTGCTGTATGATGTTCGTACAAGATACAAAAAACCTTTTTCCAGTCTGTAGGGATACAGAGCACCTCTAAGACTTACATGCCAGTCTGTACCACATACATTCACCTGTAATACTTCTTCTTTGTACCAAGCAGATAAGAGATATGTGTGGATACTTGTAGTGGGATATCTCTCAAAGAAAGGTCCTGTGGGCCTGTGTGTGTATGGGAGAGGGAGAAAACTGAACTTGCCTTTCAAACATACATGGACCCTTCAGATGAATTCTTTTCCCCCTACTACGCCAGCAGGGAGGACTGCACTGTATCTGATTTCAACCCTCACAGCAAACACCTACTTGGGACCTCATCTGCTTTGTACATGCAGGATGAATTCCTCTAATTGTATCTAGAGGGGAGAGGTAAGAAAAGTACATGGGACAAAACTCCATTTATTTCTTGTCAGAGAATATTATGCACCCAGCAGGGAGCTCACAGCTCTCCCTAATTGTCCTATTTACTTCAGAAAATCCCAAGATGACTCATATTAGCATGGGAAGTTATTTCACCTTCATTTCTTTAGGTCACTTAAATAAACAGAACAAATCTTCGCTTCAAGCCCAGGATGTGCTTCTACTGAAATCCCTTCCTGAGCCATAAACCTCAATATCCAACCCATTACATAAAACGGTCTGCATGTGTGCATATATGCATAAGTACACAAGAACCCTCCTCTAAACCTGTGCACGCTGCAGCAGTTAGTTTCAAAAGAAAATAAAACTATGATAAAATCCTACTTACAAAACGCCCACATTCTTCTAATATTTTTCACAATAGTTTTTCAGCCCATGGGAAAAGAAAAGAAACTTTAATGGCAGATTGCAAATGAATGTATCAAAAAGACACCAGGGTAGCGATGTAGAAATTAACAGAATGGGATACCAAGAAAAACAAGCAATTTAAGACGTGTCAGGAATTACATGGGGGCACAGAATGTGTGTGCAGATTCCTGTTAGCCCACTCACATACTGCTGCAGAGAGGTCAAGAGAGTTTCTTTAAAACAAACAAGGACAAACTCCCCCCTTTAATAGACCTGAACTGCCTTTCCCAAAACGACACTGAAATAACACTTTGGGTACCAGAATCAGTTGAGGAAGTGCCCAAAGACACAACACTTGTATTAAGTATCTTTTGCTAGTCAGAGGTATCAGATAAAGTCCACTATTCTTTTTCAAAGTAAGTATTAGCATCCACACAGCACTTCAAAAACTCTCATTTGGACATGGCTACAAAGTCTGCATCTCACTTTCTCCCCAACATATTTTCTATTTACAGTCACCATCCACAGGACCTGCCAAAGTTGCAGACCAAGCAGTGAGGCACGAGTGCACAAACCCTACAGCATCGCAATGCCGACCAGCAAATTACTTTCCTTGACTCAAACCGCTCCTCATCCTTGCACCAGGGTTAAAAACTCTGAGAGTAGCACAAGAAGAGGATAAAAAAAAATTATTCAACTATCCACCCCTACTCTTCTTTGCAGCAGCAACAGCACCAGACCCTTCACGGGGCACAAACTGAAAATGCTTTTGCATCTGCAGAAGCCGGGTCTTGCCTGTAAACTTCCGTCAGCTTTTGACAAGAGTTGGAGCAATAGAGGATGAACCTGGGGATTATTTTACACAACTTTTCCTTCTCCCCCTCTCCGCTGCACACCGTCCCTCCTGGACAGCGGTGAGGACGGGGCGATGTTGCGGACCAAGGTTTTGGGGAAGTTTCAGGCAAGCACCGCGGTGTCTGTGCATGCACTGGGCCCTCCATTAACGCCAACCGACCGAGGAGGAAGAGCTGAAGGGAAACGGCCGAGCTCCCCACATCTCACCTGCCTGAGCGAAAACAAGCCCCACATGGGTAGGAACCAGCGACTCTCTACTCACATCTCCCTTTGCCACATCTCCCACATCCCTACGCAGAAGCCCTTCCTCGCATCCCCTCGACACCAAGTTCCCAAACTCTGACACAAAGATTGTCCGCCGCCGCCGCCGCGGGCTGAAGCAGTGGGGGAAGCCCTGCACCCCGCCGCCCGCCACAGCCGTCCTCCCGGCCCCTCGCCAGTGCCGCTGGGCCCGGGCCCCCTTCGCTTCACTCACCGCGGTCTCCAGCGGAGCAGGCGGGGGAAACACAAAGATGCCCCAAACGAAGGGAAGCAACAAAGAGGCTTAACTCCAGGAGCGGAGAACTTCCAGGCCGGATCTGCGGGGAATTCAGTACACACACACACAGAGAAGAAAAAAAAAAAAAAGAGAGAGAGAAAGAGCGAGGGGAAAGCCTGGCTTTTGGGGGGAGGAAGGAGAAGGCGGGGAGCCCTTGGTTTGGGGATGGTGGTTGTGTTTTTTTCTGCGGGTTGCCGCTGGGGATGGAGGGCCGCGCAGAACTCAGGCGCGGAGGGAGGAGGAGGGAAGAGGCGCCGGGATGCGGGAAGCCAGACCCTCCATACGGGAGACGGCTTTTGGATGACTGAACTCCCAAACAATTCCCTGCTCTGGCTACTCCTGCCCCAGAGCCTCCCTCCTCCCCTCCCCCTGAGGAGGAGGGAAGAAGAGGAGGAGCCAGAGGAAGGAGAAAACGCAAAATTAAACCTTTTCCCCAAAAGCCAGGCAGCGGCAGGCCCCCGTCCGGTGTCCATCTCACCCCCCTCCTCCCCAAATAACATAAACCGGCATCATCTGGCCGGCGCCTACCCCCAAAGGAGGCCGCTGGCACCCTCAGGGCTGCTCTCCGCCGCCCGCCACGCTTCTCCTCCCCGCCCCCCCCCCGCGTCTCTCCCGACAGGCGGAAGCGGGAAAGTTTGGCCGAAAAGTTTGGCCTGGGCGGAGGGAGGCCACCGCGCCGGCAGCGGGTACGGGGCGGCAGGGTCGGCGGTCCCCCAGGCCTGGGGGCTGGCGGGGTGTGGCAGCCATTAGGCCTCACTGACTGCAGTGGCCGGGCCCGGCAGCTCACAGAGTCCCGTGGGCGCCCCTGCGCCGGAGGCCATCCGCCTCGTCCTGGCTCAGCACCCATCACTGTGACCGAGGCCTTGGGCAGTCGTTAGCGCATAAGTACCAGCCGGGAGGCGTTCCCCTCTTCTCAAGAGGGACCAAACACAGGGACTTGGGTAGAAATTGCTCCAACCACCTGTCGAGCTTCCCAGGGAGCCTCATCTGTCCCCACAGGACCAGGCAGGCACCTGCTGAAAAGGAGCGCAGGAGCAACCATATGAGCATGGCCACAGATCTGCCCAGCCCTAGGCCGTGCCCTCCTCCAGGCTGCCTTGGTGGCAAGCTGCCTGCTGGCAATAGGCAAAAGCCTGTTATTGCTTATGTGCCTCAGTTTCCCCAGTTGTGCAGCGTAAGTGTATGCTTAGCCGCCTCACAAGCAAAACCAATGTCTGTAAAGGAACCTGAGGTGCTTTCCCTGCCTGGCATCACCCACAGGCTCATTACCTTCAGTTCCCATCCTGTTAGAACTGCTGTCAGACCTGCAACAGACCGTCTGGATCAGGACATGAAGATGGTTGAAGCAAAGTGAAGGCAAGGAAGGAGAGAAGGAAGAAGAGAAATGATTGTGTAAAACACAAAGCTTTGCATGAATCTGGGTTAAATAAGATACCCCAAAATGTTTATTTCTAACCACAGTTTCCCCCCAAAGCTCAAGGAGTAATATTTTGCTGAATGAAGACAATCCCTCCCTTCCCATGGAGGTCAAACAGTCCATGCATGATTTTAGCCAACTGGTTTCAAGAGAAGTGACAGATTCCTTGTAACCCATAAGGTGTGCAACTTCTGTGCAGGTGATGTGGAGAAAACTGAGACAAGAAGTAAAAGACTTTTGCTTCTGACCATCTGCCCTGGAAGGTGCTTTTTCTCAGGGAAAGCATCTCAGGCACCAATTTTTAGAAAAAGCAATGACACCACTCCCGGGACTTAAAGCAAACAAGCTCCTGCTCATTGTGTCTGTTCCCCTCCCCCCCCCCCCCCAAAGGATGAATACATGCCCTAAAACATAAGTTTACCCAGAGGTGCAGGGAAATCCTCCATCTTTCAAAGCCTTTCAATAAAGACTTGCTTGAAACAAGTCAGCCAGCACTGAAAGGTCAGGATAGGTTTCTCACATCTTTGCCATGCACAGGGCATAGATGATAAATGTGAGCTGTAGCTGAGAAATATGAAGTCCTGTAGTTGCAGAAGAAGATGAGAGTTAAAGTTTCTCCTCATGTCACCATTAGGCTTCAGAGTTATTCCTGCTTAGCAGCACTGTAGAAGGGGCCTGCACTCCTGGGTTACCCATTTCTCACGTGTAAGGATAATTTGAAGGATTTGGGGTTTTTAATATTTGGATTTGAGTTTCTTATTTCCTTGATTTATGATAGGGGTACTGAAAAAGCCAATTTTTTTGTGCAGGATTTCTTGAGTTCCATAAGAATATGTATTGTAGTCTCTTCGACTTGCATTTGGGTAGGCTTATCAAGTTGAATACCAGCTTCCTTCTTTCACAGTGTTAACTTTGCTGTCTAATTATCTTTTAGAAAACTGTTTCCCAGACTCCTAGTTTTTCCTTATGCTGCTCAATAACACAGTCCTCAGGTGCTAAATCCATATGTAGACACCTCACTAAGTGGCCTAAATTTTACAAGGGCTGAGACCTCTAGCACCCGGCTTGTCTGAAAAACAGTGATTTCCTAATTTAGAGCAGTCGTAAACTGTCCTAAATTAAAGCAGGAATTGAATTAGCCCTGACTACTTTTAGGCTTACAGAGGTGGGAAGAAAGAGGTGAGAGAGCAGAATTAGAGCAACCTCATGCAAAGAAGTGCCCCGGGGCTTGTTTAACACCAGGAGAAAAAAAGCTTGCAGCCCTGCAGGATTACATTCCCAGTCTATCCGTGGGATGGGGGAAACACGAGGCTCAGCAGCACCCTTTATACATTGCTCTTCCCACCTGCTCCTGTTGTTAATGCTGCATGAAATGCCTTGGCATGAAGCAGGATGCTGTTTTGTGTGGCTGTGTCCCTTTGGCATGCACCGACAAGCCAGCAGCAGTCCTACTTGCAGGTAGTTGCCTTGTAACTGTACCAGGGACACCGACTCTAGGCTAGCACCCCATCCATTTCCAAGTACCCACTAGAGCTAACTCCTGGTTGCTACTGGCCTGGATGAAGCTCAAAAGTAGTGTGAAAGCCAAAACTCCCTCCTTTAACCAAGATTTTGCCATGGGCATTGACTAGGCACAGCCTGTGTCTTGGGGTGGGAGGGAACCCATCCCCCTCAAGAGGTGCCAGAGGCCCCTGATCCTCAGCTACAAGCTTGTCTGGATCGGCCCCATCCCTCTCTGATCCCAGGCGAAATTCCCACTGCTGCTGCCATTGGATGCAAAGGCTTCTCCTTGGGGCCGCAGAAACTCCAGCTGTTTGATATTGTGCGGAGCAAGGCGGGGGGCACGGAGGGACTCCGCATGAAAGGACGAGCTCAAAGGAAACCGGACCCTGGCATGTCGGCACGATACTCAGTGGGTAACAGGCTCAGTTAAATTTGTTCATTCAGCCAGCTAAGAGGGAGAGTTTTCTCATCTGTCCTGCTATGTTTAATTCATCCACACATGCCTCCTAATTACAGCAGGAGTAATAAACAGAAAGGGATGTTGGGGGCAGGGGAGGAGCCAGCCAGACCCCAGCCACCAAAACTAAGCGCCTCGAAAAAAAATGTGAGCCGCACGCTGCTGGGGACTGTCATCCCAGAAGGAGCTCATAAGCACCTCTGTCTCCGAGTCCTTCTGAATTTTTCACCCAGATTCAGACCTGGGGATTGGTGTTTTGGTTATTTTTCTCCAGAAATGCACATTGCAGGAGATGTGTGCACAGAGTGATGCTTGCAGGTGTCCATGCCTGGTGCCTGAGTTAGGCAAAACTCCCAGCAAAAATCAGTGAGGCATCCCTACCTCCATGGAGTCTCCTGGGCTCACCCTCAGGTACTTCTTGGGAAAAAAGAAAAGAAAAGAAAAGAAATGTTTGCAAAAATGGAAAATTGATGAGGAGAATTGGTCTGTGGAGCCAAACGCAGGATAGAGAAAATACTTATTCACAGAGCAAGTTCAAAGCTGCTTGGCCACATTGTGGGAAATTCGTGGTGAGTTTGGTGAAAGGAAGGATGGGGAGGTGATGACAAGCCCAGCTCCAACAGTGGAATGGCCTGAAAGCAGCAGCCACAGTCCAAAGCGACCAGAAAGTCATCCCATGTGTGTCAGGGAGGAGAGGGGAAAGACACATTAGGAAGGGACGTGAATGTGAAGCTCTTGGTTCAAAGGAGTTTCAGCATGAGTTTTACTTTGTTTACCCTCTTGTAAAGCTATTTGTTACTTTGATAATCCATAGGAAATGGGATCATTTCTCTCTCTCGGCATGTCAAATTAAATAAACAAATAAAACCTTGTTTGGCTGGTGAGAAGCTTAGAAAGAAAAGTGTATTTGTACAGGGATTCTGGAACTAAGCATCTTTCAGGAGCAGAAGATTAGGAAAGAAATCAGAGAAACAAAGGGGGAAGTGATTTAGTCATCAAAACTCAGAGAGCCAAATTAAAGAGTGGGGGTGGGACGGGAGGACAAGAGATAGGGCCTGTCTATATTAGGAAATCTGTGCTGGTGTACACTAAACCAACTCAATGTCAGTTTAGTTTACCACTTGAATCCAAGTCAGAGACATAGACTTGGTCGTGAAAAGCTCACCCTGATGCCAGACAGAAATACTGTACATCCATTAAGATTCATTTGTTTTATCTCAGAATAGATACGTTACTCCTCTTGTGTGAATGCACATGCAGGATCATGTGTGTATTCTGAAATAAACCTCAGTGAACCAGTGCTAGTTCTGCCTTCTGTTGGAGACAGATTGGCAACAGGACAGTTTTACTCATACAGTTCCTATTTCAGACAATATCCCCGCAATGGTGTCATTCGTTTTTTGCACCATGATAGATGTATTGGTATAGAATGCGTTCTACATGGGTATAGCTGTGCCTGTGCTATGTGTGATGTATCTATGTTGCAGAGAACTGCTGTTCTGACTGTAGGTGATTCATGGATAGAAAATATTTGGACAGGCAGTGGGCTCCCAGGTATGTGAGATGACCCAATTCAGATTAATTTGTTTCCTTCTCTTAAAATGTTCAGGGCTCGGCGATCAGAGGGATCCTCTTGTGTTTGAGGAGTGTTTTACAATGTCACACAATATTTTGGGAAGAGGGCAGGGTCTTTAAGAAAAATTTAGCAAATTAGAAGTTATCAAATGCAATGGATAAACCTTTTTGTTTGAGTAAAGAACTCAAAAAATGCCCTAAATAACTGTGTGTTGTTTTTTTTCTTCAGAACTTAGCAACAACTCTTCTACAGTTTGAAACTCCTTATGCAGTGAAAGCCAATGCAACTACATTTGTTATCGTGACCACACACCTCTCTGCCAGTGCTGAACGTGGAGCACCGTGGACTTGCTGTGTGCAGAAAGAGGTAGTATACACCTTTGTGCTTTTGGGTTCATCGCCAAAATTTGTCTCAGGGTAATGATAAGAAATGCTCCCCTGGAGGGCAGGATATAAAAACAAGACCATATATGTCATGTTTTGCTGTGACAATGGCGCTATGTGCTATTAAATACGTGCTGTGTTTGGCCCCGGGGAAGGTGGCAAGCTTATTCAGGCTCTTGAGTGGGAAACTATGTGGAAACTATGTTACACGTGCAGTGGATAGGCAGGATAGGATACTGTAAAGTAGTTCCCCCTTGCAAGTGGTGATGGGAAGGTAGGTGCTGAAAATAGGGCTTTTGTGGTTAAAATGCAGTAGATGGAATGGATAATTTAAAATGAGCATTGTGACTCTCAAATTGAAGGAGATACATATATATGTATATATACAATATAGATAATACGTTAGCATATACATTCACATCCTGTGTGTACACACGTCTGCAACACACCCAGCTCATGGAAAATCAGAGGAGTCTTGGTGTTTGCAAAGCTACAGCTAGGAATTACGGCAGGCAGTGTGAGATGTTTGTGTAGTATCAGGTTAGGTGGCTTTTACCAATCCTTTGCCCCTGCTATCCTTTTTTCAGTCTTGCAGGTTTTTTTTTGAGGAAACAGCAGTTCATTTCTTCTCATGTTAGATAAAACACCTCTTTTCTCAGTAGAAGCTCTGCATGGAAACCTGATGCTACATTAGTCAATGGGAGTCTTATTCCCATCAGTACAGAACTTCACTGGGTTTAGGATTTCACACTTTTTGCGGATTCCCTTAAGCTGAAGTAAGCTATTGGGGGTTTACAGACATCAACAGTCAAGATAAGGAAGCATCTTAAAGGTGTTCCAGGCTAATGTGGAAGGCTCAAAAAGATCCCTTTAGCTGGGCTGCAGTCCCTAAGTAATTACACCTATGTGAAATAGCTACCTGTCATGTCTATCAACAAGAGAGCTTACATATTAAGGCACACAGATCTCCATTTACATCACATTCTCTCTTTGTTGTAGTCCACTTGTTCACCTATTATTTACTTATAATCTCTCCTCCTTCACCACTTTCCCACACACCTGTTCGCCTTCTTTCTTTTTCATCGCTTATGGCTTGTTCTTCCCCTGTCCCCCAAAACAGCCCTCAAACACATCCTTAACTTCAGCAGGTGAAAAGGTTGGGGATCCCCAGTTTCCCGGGCCCCCACTATCCCTGCATCTGTCCCCGTGTTCCCCCCAGCCTGCCTGTCGCCCACATCCTGAGCATGAAAGCCGTCCGGATTAATCCAGCACAGAGCACATTGTGTGTGAGTCATGACAGGCTCACTAAGGCGTGCAGTGCTGATAAAAGGCAGCTCTGATGGGCTCTGTCAGGGATCCCGGAGAAACAGCGTGGAAAAAATCTGCTAACCCACATCCCAGCCTGGGGGCTGGGGCCTGGAGACAGCCAGGCACCGGGGGCAGTGTGGGGAAGCCCCTGTGGCGCTGGCAGGTCCGGCTCAGGGCTCAGCCTGTGGGGAAGCCCCCAGCCCCAGGCATGAGCTGCTGCTTCCCAGGTGCCCTGGGGTCAGCCGAGAGCTGACAAAGCCAAAGGAGGCCTCATGGAAGCCCCCAGCGCCCGAGGATGCACCCTGGGATACCCTCACCCCTCCCCAGAGGAACCAGTTGGCCAGAGGACATTCCTGACCTCCCAAGCAAAGTCAGAGGTCTCACGATCCCTAAACCCACCTTCTGTAGACATTTGCTCTTGTATAACTCAAGGCATATTTCTCAAAACATCATTAATTTACCAACCTGCAGTTTCCCCCTTTTTTTTTTTTTGTTCATTATTCCTTGTATGACCCTTTTCTGTTGTCCTCAGCAATATCTCCAGCTCCCCACTGCAGACACCATTTTCTGAACCATTTGAAGTTCCTCTCCTTTGGGTCAGTCTGGCTATGTATTGCCTATCTGCAGTATCATTTTAATACTCTCCTCTCTGCTTTAACATGGTGTCTCCACTGAATACTGTCACCTGACTGCAAACTGGAGACTGTGTAAATGGCAAAAAGACAAAAGAGCTGCTCTTACAACTGTGTGCCTCTATGCCCTGTTCTGTCTTCTCATTAGGCTGTGCACATGTACAGTTCTATTACATTTGAAAAAGCAGGAGAGCTGAGCACGTACCAGTCATTTCTTTGAAACTTTATGAACCAGATCTCCTTTTAGAAAAAAAGAATCACAGCTGATGCCAAGGCCATGGTGCTCAGGAATTTACAGTCTCTGAGAACAAGGGTTAGATGAACATTAAAATGTTATTTAGCTTAGTGTTTCTGATCCTTTTTTTTTTAATCCAAAGAACAAACTAACCTTTCAGGGAATAAAAAAAGAATCCACAGATTCTTTCATGGCGTGGTACCACGCAGCAGCCTGTGGTTATAGCCAAATAAAAATCAGGCTAAGCTTTGAAATTCTGCATTTTTCATTTCTGACAGCTGCTTTTATTTGTCGCCATTTCATTTGACTGCACGTGTTAGATATCACATGAGGCATGAGTGTATGGGTGGGAATTTGGAGAAGGATGCTGTAATCCACTTGCACACCACCTTCTGAAGTCTTGCAAGCCATCGGCACTCAAAATACTCACAGTCGAGTCTGCCTGCTGCGTGCCAGACTGTGCTAAACTCAAAACCCCTTTAATCCCCTTTCCTGACTGATGTAAGCCATACCTAGAAGCTTCTCGTGGAAAGCAGAACAAGAGCTTAGGGAATGGATGTCAGCTGCAATCTTTTCTCAACAACTTAAAATTTACTCTGGTATAGTTCATCCCATTACTTCTGATTCTAATATTTTTGGACCACCCCTGCTTAGCGTTTACAGGTCTTTGATCCTCTCTGTTGGTCAGACAGATATACTGGGTCTGGGCCCAATTCTCTCTCAGTTAGCCAGGCGTAATCGCCCCTGAATTCACACCAGCTAGATGCAATGTAACATGAGAAGTGTGTGAGGCCCTTTATTCTTTCAGCCTGCCCTCGTAAATCAGCTCCCGCAGCAGCACCTGAAGTCATTTTCTCAAGACCAAAGCATGCAAAGAGAAGTTTTTTGTCAAGAGTCCAGGGAGATCAAATGGTCCCAGAAGGTTTGCTGTTCCCTAAGCAGGCAGCTGGGCCAGGGTTACCAAGCGTGAGGACCATGAGTTCGGCGCCAGGAGGACTCATGGAAGAAGGACGTTAAGCCACCAGAGAAATCGTAGCTGCTTCAGCTTTGTGGCACTGACTGAGCAGTATGACCCCAGCTGAGGGATCAAACATAATCATATTTCTGTTTCATCTCAGCAGAATACAGAGACAGTTCATCTGCCCAAGAGGTTTCAAATTATACTAGCTTTCTAGTAGGGAAACTTTCCCGTGAGACTGAACTGCTAAGCAGCCTTTTTTTTTTTTTTTTGGTGGCCCTTTCTACAGTGTCTCTCGTGTGAGCTGGAACAAGAGTGAAATCCCCTCCCACCAGCGTGACTTGAGTAGCTCCTTGCCTGTGTCTCTTGGTGGGAGAGACAAAGCCGGGCGATCCCCGGCAGTTCTTACGGCATCTGGATGAGGGATGAGACAGATCCTGGTCCCCGTGTGGTTCTGTGACTAGAAACACGTGATACCTAGCAGTACCAAAATTGCCAAGTGCAGTTGTGCTATGGTGCATACCACCCCATCCCTCACCTGCTTCTGATGTTGCTTCCACCTCAGCATCTCCTTGTCAGCTCTCCTTTCCCATGCAAGTACAATGCTCTCCCTGCCACAAGAGCAAGCGTGGCTACTAGAGGCAGGTCTCTTCATGTGCTGTCAGAGGCATGCTGTCTACAGGGTCATACTGCATCCAAAATAGGGTGGCCCTACCTATGACAGCCCTGAGACTGCCAGCATCACGTCATGCTGCTGGACTTTGGGCATATGTTTCTTGTGAAGTGCTTTACATTTTCTGATCTAGTCCCAAATTCTTCCTCCTAGAGTGCCTCTAAAGACTTTTACAACCTAGATCCTTCCAACCTCCTTCTGAAAGCCTGCTGCTCAGAGGACAACAGCCTTCCTGTGAGCTGGTCTTGCAATAGTGGAAGCACGACATTGGTGGAAAACAGCACAGCTTGGAAAAAGAAATACAATAAATGCAAAAATAAATACATATCTACCCAGAGATATTTCATGTCAAGGATGTTTTTTACTGATCTATTTGGGGAAAACCAGAAGCTACCTTGCTTTCTGAGGGACAAGTCTGGCTGGTGTCCTATGACTTGCCAAAGATGTGATTTTTCTAAGGACTCCAAAGGAGCTGAATTTCCTCATTGAGCCTCAGTGGGATTTGGGGATGGGGGAGTGTGAAGTGTGTGTTTCTTCCCTCCCTCTAATATTCAAACAAGTACTCCTCAGACATCTCTCTTCTGCTTGTCACTCTTTGCCCTGTTTGTTTATTTTTTGCACTTCTCACAGCCCAGACAAGGCAAACAGGCTAGTCTATTGTTGGTGTGCATCTCTTTCACTGCAAGATTTGTTTATGTCTTAGCGCAGTGATGCAATATTTGGGTTGAAGGCTTCAAGGGGAAATGTTTATAGAACTAAAAAAATATTTCCATTTGATTTGTTTATAGGAAGTTTTTTCTTGTGGTCTTGAGTTTTGAAAAGGCCTTTGCATGTTTTCTTTTCCGCCTTCCAGCTCCCCCTCTGCAGATTTGAAGTTTGGAGCCAAATTCAGTCATGATAATGCCATGACTGACTCTTTAGGTATTTCTACCCTGCTCAGCACTACACCACTGAATATCTTCATCCTGGCCTCCTAGATCTTCTCAAGCGTATCATCCTCCCTGAGTGCTGAGGTTCCCAAAGCCCCTCTGCAGAGCTGAGGGGTTTCTAACCCTGGAGTCCAAAAAGTCCCCTGTGTTCCTGAATTGCCTCTGACCTGGGCCAGCCCTCAGGCAGGGAAGGCTACACTATGGAGTAGAGTTGTAAGAGTTAAATGGGAACATTACTTAGAAGAAAAAACAAAAGAGTAATAGGAAAGGCATCTTTGTGTGACCAAGCACTTAACTGAAACCAGGCCTTCGTCTTCTCCCTCCTCCCCAGCCTGGAAAACAAGGGAGTTTGTGCAGGCAGCTGCCAGCAGAGCACGCACGGGTGTCCTCCTCTGCCTCCAAGCATGTAGGCAAGGCAGAGCCACAGAGGGAGGGCAGACACTTGCTCCTGCAACCCTCTGGGGCACATGGCCTTCTCAGTGCCCTGCCCCGCACAGCAGCACTTGGTATGGAGTCCACTTCCAGCCCGCTGCAGTGCTCGTGCCCTTTCTTGCACATCTGCTCCCCACTTTCTGCCTGTCTCCTGTCTGTTTGGTGTTCCTCACGCGGAGGAGGCTCCCAGATACTGTTTTACACTCTCCTTCTTGGGGCGTTGCGTGCCTGACCATTTGGAAACGTCAAGTATTGCAGGGCCTCCTCCTCATCACGCTGGGTAGATGAACAAGGGTGCTGAAAGGATGAATGTCACAGTTTCTGACACCACATAACGTGTTTCACCAGGCCTGGCTCTGGGGAATTTACAGTGTCTCCTGCCACAGCTTGCTACCAAGAGGCATGGACAGGGCAAGGGGAGGTGCAGGCTTTCTCTTGTGCCTTGAATTTCTGCTTTCTTTTACCAAAAGCAGAGAGAACCGTCACAGAGTCCTTCCAGCTGCTTCACTGTGCTGCTAAGTATCCCCAAATCATCTATTGCCAGGCTTGTTTTTTCTTGGCAGAATAAACCATCACCACCTTTACCTTGCTGTAGGTGTACCTACTGGAGACAAAACAGAGGACACGGGATATAAATAACAACAGGTCCAAAAATCTTTGAACCAACAAATATTATGGGCCCTGGACATTTCTCCCAGGAACTTCCACACCTGTGTCACCTCAGTTTCAGACTTTGAAAGCTTCAGGAGGTGGTGGTCCCCCGAGCCCAGGTGCAGGCTGCTTTCTGTGAGCTCATTAACCAGCAGGGCTTCACAGACTATCATCTAGCAACAGATGGTTCAGGAAAAGTTAGTCTTAGAGATGTTTCCAGCTACTTCCAGCTGCTGCCTATGCAGGAATAACATGAGATCATTGGCTCAGAGGAAGCCTTGGCTTCCCCAGCCCCTGGCCATCAGCAGGTGGTCCTGGGAAGTGGAATGGCTTCTGCGTGCTATGGTGAGGGGAACCCGGTGTCTGGGTACTGTGCTTGTACCCAGATGAGTAAATAAAAGGCAGCCCCCCTTACTTTGCTGGCTTGTGAGCTCAGTGTTTGGGTTTTGCCCTGAAGGCTCGTAACTCCATGGACCATCTCAGAGGTACGCCAGCCACCTGTTGCCAGCAGCGGGCCCCTACAACCCTCCCCCCACAACCCTCGGGCTCCTGCTTCCCAGTCAACTGCCCCAATCACTGCTGAGGGGCCCAGGATAGCCTCCAGCTCCCCTACTTCCACCCTGCCTTCTCCCTACAGCTGAGACTGGGCAGGAAGGAAATGCAAAGGAATTGACAGGCTGGCTCTGGCCCCTTTCTTAAGATAGGGAATGGAAGACAAATTAAAGGAAAATATACAGCCTGTTTTTCTGCAGAGATTACAGGGGACAAGTCAACAAGTTGCCAGCCCTTGTTCTGGAGCACAAGAATGCTTTCAAACTCACTCTATCAGTCACCTTTTCTGATAGTCAACAGTATCATAATTTCTCTGAGACATGTTCTGTGATGGCACCGTTGTGCCCATGAAAGAGCTGGACCTTTCTGGGAATATGAAGGCAGTGAGTATTGAGAATGTTTGCTCTGTTCCGTTAGCTTGGGACCAAGGTTGCTCAAAAGCCACAGCCCACGCACCCTTGGCTGTAGCCTGGAGCAAGTTGGCAAGGGAACAGGGGATGGCTTGTGTCTCTGCTGAGGTCAATACCAAATTTTTCCTGGCTTGATGAAACTATATCATCTGGGGCTTGTGTCTGCAACACACATTTGTGCCATCATAACTATAACGTGCTAGTCTTGAAGTGTAAGACAGACGCCACATCATCATGTTACTAGGGATTTTAGTGCACTGGGAGACAGATGGAGCAGAGCACCAAAAGAAGAGGAGGGCAAGGTAGACCCAAAGTACACTTGTAAGACACCAGGATCACAAGCCTTGGTTTGTGATGGGAAACCAGGAGGGATATCACTTTCAAGCTGTGCCTAACTGCACACTTTCGTGCCATCTCAGTACCTTCTTGAGCCCAATAACCACATCTTTCCAGGAGGGATGGTCTATGGGTTACACTGACTTGGTACAGTAACTATGACCCCTGCAGATGGCTGTTCATACGTTGCTGTTGGATGCTAGATGGTGGTTCCTAAGAGTGGTAGAAAGAGCTTATTTATTCTGTTTGGCATCTACATCCATTCCTTCTTATTTCTTTCTTCTCCTCCCAACTCATAACCCCCTCCCCCAAAAGGCAAGCTAATGCCTTCCAGATGAGGTGCTAGAAGCTGCTAATTGCACCCGGATCTGTCCTGATTTGTGCTTCAGTCAGCAAGGCACCTCGCTAATGGATCTGAGACTTGGCAGTGGGCCTGGGACCAGTGTAAAAGGAAATGGATGAGAGGGAAGGAGAGAGCACAGGGTTAGAGGGAGAGCAGGGAGACCCAGAAGAGAAAACGATCCCTCCTCCTCACAGCAAGGGGCTGAATCCTGATAAGGGCTTGTGGTTGGCCCCCAAGGCGAGGTGGTGGTGTGTGGGAGGGCAGGCAGCAGAGACATGATGCCTTTTCCAGGCGGACACCCCACGCCTGTGCCAGAGGCTGCTCTCTGCTCCTGGGAGGAGGTTCGCTTTGGGGCAGCAAGGCAGAGCTGCAGCATACCTGGGTTTTACCAGCTCCTGGACCAGCTAGGGCTCGAGTTTTCCTGATGCAGTTTAGAGCCAAGAGCTGGGAGCCAGGGCCTGAACCTGAACTTCTGCTCTCTGTTGATGTGGGGCATCCATCCCCAGCAGCTTCCAGGGAAAGAGGAGCCAGACAGGGTGATTGGGTGTGGATTAGGGGGTGGAGAGGAGAGAAAATGAGGGGAAAGTGGGATAGGAAGGTGAGACCAGGCAGGTTAAGAAAAGAGTCTTGGAGAAGAAGAAGAGAGAAGGTACTGCAAAGGGAAAAGCAAGGTTCAGAAGGGGAGAAGCAAGGAGGAGGAGTGAAGGCTGGAGAATAAGGAGATGGAGTATGATACATTGATATTGCTCCTGTGCAGCCTGCAACAGCCATAGGCTGTGCTAGCAGCCAGACATGGCTGCAGCCTCCCTGCCTCCCCACATCCCCACACTCCAGGACCCTTTCAAGAGGATCACGCATACTGTCCTGCCTGGGAGCCCTGGAACCCCACTGCAGAGCTGCAGGGATGAAGAGCTTCCTATCAACATGTAAACCTCTAGGGGCTACTCCTCAATGTCATACTACAAGTGGCCTGAGGTGCAGGTCTGTTTCTGGTCATGTGGACAACATCAACACAAAGATACTTGAGCAAAGTGCACAAGCTGCCAGAAGTCCCATCGGGCCTGTCCTGCAGAGAGACACTACATAGCACATTCTTGCTGACCATGGAGAGGAAATGCTAAGGCTGACTGAGAGCACTGAGGCTTTCTCTCTCAGTAACTCTTCAAAATGATCTGCCACCCCAGCTGGGTCTGGACTGAGAATATGAAGACTCCAGTGCTACATCACTCAAGACCTCTGCTTCAGCTTTTCAGCCTGGGGCTGGGAAAGAGATTGTTATTAAGTCCTTGGGGCTTAGCTTGAGGGTGGCAGCATATATTCCTTCAGTACTAAGACCAGTGTCTTCCCCAGACCATTTAGAAAACGGAGTTTATTACACTTGTTTTACTGGTGGAGAAAATGAGGTTCAGAGAAGCAAAGTAACATTGCCTAGGGTTCCACAAAGAATGTAAGCCTGGTCTGGGAGAGGACGTGTGCAGGTCTAGCATGAAGAACCAGCAGAGCCATGAAGTTGTCAGAGAGCAAAGTAAGGTTCAAGGGCAGAACTGCACCAGATAACTGGGAATAGAGAAGATGTTTAAATCCACGCTGGTGATCTGGATAGATGGGCACTTGGTCTCCTCAAGTCCTCTTCCTTGCAAAGAGAAGCAAACAGGGAACATCTCAGTGGAAGGAAATGATCAAAGAACTTTCTGCTGCCAGGAGGAACACGGAGGTGTGGTACAGCATCTCATAATCAATGTGATAATCCTGGGAAAGGTGCTCTAGTTGGAGGAGAGGTGCCAGGATGAAAGCAGATGGAGGACAACCAGAAGCAAGCAACTGCAGTGGGAACCCAGTTGGTTGGAACCAGTAAGGCACCGTGCTAAACTCCCTTTGGCTGCAAGTTCCATTTTCATCAACTTTGCAATTCTTGGCAAAGATCAGAGGGAGTTTCCACTAGACTGTGATTCATTTAGTGAAATCTGATCGTGGCCAACAGGGGAGGGAAGTAGACAGACAGACAGACAAACTGACAGAGACAGTGCACTTTGAGCAAAAGCAAGACTGTCAGGCCTCTGCAGATGGGGCAGAAAGAGACCTGTTCCATCTGATAGGGATCTTGGTGGGCAATCTGCTAGGGGAAGGCGTAAAGAAGTAGAAGAGCAAACTAATTACAGACATTGTGTGTGCTTGTATGTGCCTACAGACTGATTAGCTTGTCTCCAAAGCACTTGGAGATGGAAACTTCTTGATTATCCTTATTAATTTTTCCCCTTTTGCAGTCCTGGTTATTTTTGGAGACCAATTTAAACACAATGCACCACCCAGGTGCTGGCTGCCCCAAAGCCCATTGCAATTCCCTGTGTGTCTTTTCCTCCTTTAAACAAAGGACAAAACAGTCCTAACAAGAGCGATTCCTTCTTCCCAAAACAAGGACAAATCAAAGGAAAGGAAAAAAAAAAGGAGGAGAAAAATAATGTTATCCCAAGCTAGGATGCCCAAATCCCATGGTTCTTGCCTGCTTCTATGCCTCTCAGGGGCTAAAAACGAGGTGTCTGCCTGTCTCTGAACACACTGGGGCCCTAGAATAGTGGCAGATGAGTGCTTGGGTACATAGGAAACAAAAGTGTAATTGCTATGCAGCTCGTTGCAACACAGGTAAGACCTAGATTTAACTTCTTTTCTATCTTACTGCTGTGAATACCCACTAGAGGACACTGAGAGAAACCCTAACGAATGTCCTGAGGCCATTTCTGACAACAGCAGCATTTCAGGCTTCTGCAGTGCAACAGGATAAGTAATTTTCTGAGGTAAACCACAGAAGAACCTGGCTTTAAACTTCATCTTCCATCTAATTCCCTAGTTCCCAGATGAGGCCGCCGTGTGACACATGAGCTGTTTTCTTCTGCCACCCATGACCATCTGATTGCTTGGAGAACCAAAGAAGGAGTAGCAAAACCCTTGGATATCAGTGAGGACACTTAGAGCTTGAGAATTTGGGGACTGACTGTGCACTAGGTCAGCAGCACCAGGCAGCCTCTGCCTTAGGAGGTGAGCACACAGTCTGATGTGCCCTTGGACCCACGTGGGGCTGGGTATACCGGCTCCTAGCCCCACAGCCTCCAGCCCCTCCTGGCTGGCTCCATCCTGTGGACCCATATTCATGCTTCAGCCCTTGGCCACTTGCTTCAGGGCATAGGGGTCCTTTGTAGTGTTCTTCTGGGAAAATCTGGGAAAGGTCTGGCAGTGGAGAAATGCCTGGCCCTTTCCTTCCCCTCCTTCCATTTTCTTACTGCCTGGGGCCAGAGCACTCCCTGGACAGCCAGGTGGAAAACCACAGTCCAAGAACGGGAGAATTAACAGTTTTTCAGTGCTATGCCAAAACATCAAGTGCTGGGAAACCAGACCATGCACACCATGTTAAAATAAAGGGATAGATGAAGACTTCCAGACCATGACAGGTTTGATCTGGCTTGTTTATTTTTTGGCAGGAGGGACGGAGGGAGGCCAGGGCAGGGACCAAGTGTGTGTTCTATGTGCCAGAGAGAGCACGTCTCCTCCAAGTCAGCTGCATTCTGTCTGCTTTCACATGCGGCCCGTCAGCCCCATTATGGTGCTGCACTTTGCTTGGTAGGCTGAATGCAGGAACATCTGTACCAGGTCCATTGCAATGTGATTTATGAATCCTCTCTGAGGAGTCATCTTTTCCTCCTCCTCTTCCTTTTGGGGACTTGGAGATTTGGTTGATTTGGGGGTTGTTGGTTGGCTTGCTTTTTCTTCTTTTTTTATTGAAGAGCACTTCAAGTTCTTTTAAGGCAGAACCCCTTGATTTACTGTGCTTTGGTTTCAGGAACAAAAGACTTTAGGGGGAAAAAAGGAAGCCATTTAGTTTTTTGAGTATTGTTTCCTGTTCTACTTCAGCCTCCCTGCACGGAGAGAGGGCATGCCGTGATGCAACACCGGCTCTTGCCTAGCACCAGGAAGGACCATAATCAGTTAGGGCCACAGGTGCTCTGTCAGAGACTCCCATTTTCTCAAGCAGGGAGTCAATCCATCAAGAGGCAGATCTCTGTGCTGCGCTGCTTCTCTACAACATGGTGTTTACTGAGATCTTGGGACCCGGCAAAGCCAGAGCACGGGATTTTGACCAAGATGCAAAAAAAGTTGTTACAGATGTACAAAATAGGGCTGAATGAAAGCGATGGACAGATATCAATCAGGAAACATTTCTGTGACTCAGCTTCTCAGGAGGCAGAAAGGGTGCAGGAAAAATAGAGTGCCTTTCAACACTTCTGTTCTAGCATCATAGCCCATTATCTCTGAACCCATAACAGCATAGTGATACATCTGCATAAGTTTGCACACCTGGGGACGTCTATCCTGAAAGTCCCATTGCAGGCCAAAATAAGATATGTGAGGGGAGTTAAAAAAGGAGTTATTTATATCACCTGTGTAAAAGTGAGAAGAATAATGCTAGACTGCAAGTAAAAGGTGGTGAGAGGCATCCAGAAGACTGATTCTAAGGACTGCAGCCAGGGTATCTCTCTCTTTCAGCTAGTCCCTTCTTCTAATGCCAGTTCCTCCAGTAATATTGCACTGTACTTCCACAGCTGCTTCTCTTTCACAAATCTAAAGGGCACAGCACTAATAGAGTATCCTGTGTAGAAGGGTTGAGTCACAAAGTTAAAAAATATCTGAGAGAGTGGCTGAGTTCTTGCACTTTCTTCTGCAGCGTATCCTAGCTTAAAATCTGTTGTCTGCACTCTGCATACCTTTCATAGAAGAAAAATGAAGTATTGTAGATGAAGTAGAGCGTCAGATACATACTATGTTATGTAGAAAGCACACCCACACTTATATTGTTTTACTTGGGCCTCTCCATATCTGTTGACAGGAATTCAAAGTGTCCGGGAAAGCATCACAGGAGAAACCTATGTGGATTTCTTGCTCTGTAAGAAAACCACCAGATAAACAAAACCTTCTGCTAAAGCTATCCAGTGATACAGCTCGGGGTGCCTCAGTATGCTGGGAAACTGGAGAGCCAGCCTTAACAGCTAGTGCCACCAAATGAGTCAAAACCTCAAGAGTAACTTTATACCTACAGTTCTGCAAGCAGGCCTTGCATGCTTTACTGGCAGACGAGCAATGACAGCTTCAGAGCAGAGTGGATCTGCTGGCTCCTCAGCAGTGTCGAGAAACTGCCCCGAGACATGGCACTAGTCTACACGGCACTCAAGGGTTGAAAACAGAATCCATTGGGAAAAGCAGTTTGTGCCTGTAAAAATCCCCATACTCAGACATTCTCTGGCCACTGGGGCACCAGCAAAAACCTGAGTGCTGCTAGGGACTCTGCTCGAGGTGCAGGTGATGGAGAACACTCTCACTACCTGCACTGAAAAGAGAAGAACTGAGAAGAGATGGGATGAAAAGGCTAGCAGGATGGTCAGGGCAAGAGAGTGCCTATTGCAGGGCAGGAGACTGTTGATTTATTTTACCCAGCGAAATGTAGGCTGAGAATGGATATGATTGTTCTTGGTAAACACATCAGAGGGATAAGCACCAGGGAGCGAGCAGAGCTATTTAAGCCTTGGAACAATGTTGGCGCAAGAACAAGTGGGCATGCTCCAGCCAGGAATAAATTGAGACTGGAAATAAGAAGAATGGTTTAAGCCTCAGAGCTGTCAAGTTCTGGAAGAGCCTACTAATTGGGGTAGTGGGAGAATCTTAAAACTCGTTAGGATTGTTTGGATCTTCACATTTGTGCGAAAGATTGCACGATGCGATTGCTGACAATAGCAAGGGATAAGACATGGTAAAATGGGAGATCCCTTCCAGCGCTACATCCCTACTGCGAGGCACTCAGGAGTGATTTCTTTCTCATATATCCATGTCCAGGCAGGAGAGTTGCAGGATCCATTGCCATCCAGCCCTGCGGGGAAGCTCTTCACAAGCCAGTTGCGAGCAAGTAGATGAGGAGGATACTTTCTCAGATGGCTGAACTTGATATGACTGTTCCCACTCATGAGCTGTGAGGAGAAACTGTCTCTCTTGTCCCAGGAGGAATATTGCAGGCATTCCACCAGGCCACAGCCAGGCAGCAGGGCAGAAATGAACAGCACAGGCAAAGAGTTGAAATTCCAGAGGAGAAAACCAAGTGGAGGCATTTGCTCATTACAGAGCAGGGAGCTTCATGACTTCTTTGTCTTTTTGAAGGCAACAGAGGCTGAACAATTATCGAGGGAAATTTGCATAACCCTTTCTGTCATTTTGGACTGTGGTAATTCTGCAACAAGCCTTAGGGTCACCTAAGCCATTCAGATCAGGAGTCAGTCTCAGCAAAGTGGTGGTTTTATGCACTCATATACCCCCTTCTCTTCTTAAGGAAAACTCCTACACTGGCTACTATCTACCCAAAAACGTGTGCCTGCTTGTAGGTGCCTACAGCTCATTTCAACATCTCCCCATGGAAACAGTGCTGACAGCCTGTGGCAAACTTTCACAATCTTGCCTAGTCCACCCTGGCCCAGGGGCTCAGATATGAAATAAGAAGCCCCTATCCTGACCTGGGGGAGGTACCCAGGGTGAGAGTGTTGCACAGGGAAAAGTGACAGCCCTGGGAGCTGAAGGCAATGCAGCAAGGAGGAGCCAGCTAGCAAGCAGCTGCCTCAGGCTTGAAATTACTTGTCTGTGTTCAACACGATGTGCTTTCCCTTGCACGTGGGATGCTTCACTTCTCAACCCTGCTGGTTTCCCCCAGAGCTGTGTCCCCAAGCCATCACTGGGCTTATATGCATTAAACCCAGTGTTAGGAGCAGCCTTGTAGCAAGGGACAGTCAGTTCTTGTGCTTCAGAGGAGCCAGCTGCCAGAGCTGGTGCAGCCTCTGCAAGGGCTTGGGAGCCAGGAGGCAGGTTAGCTTGGCTCAACGGGGGCTACGCACGGCATCCGGCCCTTGGCAAGACCCTCCTGCTCAGCATCCCTCGGTACATTTCACTGGAGAATTGTGCACTGGGTCCAGTCCCTGTCTGGATAGGTTGACCTATCCTCACTGGATTTAGGCAGAGCCTAAATTGCTGGTCTTACATGTGTCACCAGATAGGGGTCTTACATGTGTCAGTCCAGGAGAGAGGACACTGACAAACTGTCCAGCCAAGTAATTCCTCTTGTCCTCCAAAACAAGCAGTACCTGGGCAAAACCAGAATGCCGCATCTCTCAGCTGCTCCTATGACTCCTTTCAGCCTCCTGCCATGGGTAACCCAA
Source organism: Colius striatus (assembly GCF_028858725.1). Taxonomy (NCBI): domain Eukaryota; kingdom Metazoa; phylum Chordata; class Aves; order Coliiformes; family Coliidae; genus Colius; species Colius striatus. The sequence continues at coordinate 118,439,733 of NC_084759.1, read as the reverse complement.
CCTAGTTTAAATCCTGACCTCGCTCAGTTGCAGCTAAGCAGACAGAAAGGCTCATGCTTAGAGAAATGGTGACCTTTTTCATCCCTGGAGACTCTACCTGAGGCAGTGAGGGTATTAAAAGGTGAGCAATAATTCAGTGGGTGCATTAAGAGGGAAGAAATGTTACAGCAGCTGGCTAACTCACAGCCTTCCACGCAGGCGTGACAAGATCAAGTTTTAAATACACCAAAACTCCCTCCCTTCTCCTTAGGAAATTGAAAGAAAGGAAAAGCAATAATAAAATATTTCAGATGAGAGAGAAAGAATTCTCCATGATTGAGAACATTTAATGGGAACCAGCTGCCTGAGCAAGACCAAAGGCTGGTCCTGCTGGGGTTTTGTTGACAGGGTCACTTTCCGCAGGTACCTGCTGAGGAAAAGGGAGGGATGCTCAGGAGGAGGAGGAGGAGGAGGAAGGTGAGGAATGCATTTCACAATGTTTTACCTCCATGCAACCCCACCTCCCCCTTTCCCTCTTTCAAGAAACTCTTCATGTTCTTGGAGAAGAGCCAGGACAGGTCAAGACGAGAAAGCGAGAGCAAGTGTGGTGCGAGCACGTGGGTGGCTCTACTTGAGCAAAAGGGGGTGGGTGGAAGAAAGGAAAGAGGAGCCCAAAAGTTCAGCATATGAAACAAAAGCCAAAGCTGGCCCTCTGCTCCCCTTCCTGTTCTTCCTTATGACCAGACAGCAGCAATTAAGATGTAACTGATACACGGAGAGCTGCTCCCTCAGGCCGGCGCTCCCTCACCTCCTCCTTGTCTGTCTGCCTGCTATCGATATGGTGACAACTGCCCAGGCATGAACCGATCCATGCAGAGCTACTGAACAGCCACCAAACCTGGCCAGAGCAGCCAAACCCTACCAGAGCAACCCCCCAGGACGGGAAATTTCAATGATGTAAAATGTGGAGTGCTTTTAAGTCTCCTTTTCTCCTGGTCATAACAGCTGGCTTCATAGACCTGCCCAGGCTGCCACCAGGAGATGGCGGGATTTGACCCTCTGTGGCAGGATTCAACCTTCTGTGGCCCCAACCCTTCTCTGAGGAGCCCTTACTCCTGCAGAATCCAGTGCACTGCTTGGTCCCGTGCAGGACCCAACCCTGGGCCATGACCTTGGCCCAAGCCCATCATTCAGGGTCTCACTTGGTGAGGATGCGTTCAGCCTACTCCCAGTGCAAAGCTTTGGAGATCAACATCAGGAAAGCTCATCAGCTGCCTGCCCCTGGATGGTGAGGCTTGTGGTGATCAGTGTTTTGAGGCTGAAACTTCCATTTTTACATTGAAGAACATAACAAAAGCTTTTCAAAATGCTCCAAACGTTACTCTGAAGCGAGTGGTGTGATCTTGGGTATAAACTGACATGAAAACATAGTGCTTAATTGGGCTAGCTAGCAATTCAGTAAGTTTTTCTTCTTCCCTTTCTTCTTTATATGAAGCTCATCTTTTAACAAGAGGTGTTTTTTGGCTAGCTTTTCCTGAGTCTTTGTACTCCATTTTCCCTGGTTTCTAGCCACAGTGCTTAATGGAATTGTATCTTTAAACAGTTTCCTCAAAACCAGTGAACCACAATCCCTTACCCTAAATCAGGAGTTAACCTAACTAACCATCATGAGGCGTTGTACCCCCTCCCTGGCCCTCCTTATATATTTCAGACAAGTGGGATTATGGTGCCAACTTGTGAGCCCCAAGGATTTATACTTCCCCACCGCAGGAGAAAGTCCCAGTCCTGGAGGTTTTAGTGGTTCAAATAGGCAAGCACAGGTGGGGAAAACACAGATGGAGGAGTCACTGGGAAGAGAGGCAGCATCGCTGTGCATACTGTATCCTCTGCTCCCCTCCGGGAGGGCTCTGTCACCTCCATGATGTTTTGTCACTGCTAATGCGATGGTAGGGGAGCTAACGAAACCCTTTGACATGGACTATAAGGTTTCAGCACAGCCACAGCAGAGGCTGCAGGCTGCTGAACGGGCTGCCTGTCGCACAGCTCAGGGAGGAGATGACTAAACACTCTGAAGCTGAGAAGAGAGAGTGCATTTGCGAGCTGTGGCATGGATCTCATCTTCCACTCAATACCCCCAGCGGTAACTCAAGAAGATGGTAAATTGCAACTGCAACAGCTCACTAGCAGCCTAACATTTGCTCGTGGTGCTCCCGAGGTGTGGAAAGATCTCTGCAGAGTGAGGCCCGCAAAAGGGGCCAGCGTGCAGCAAAAGGTCTGGAAAATTGCCCCGCAGCCTCCTTCACTGCTATCCTTTCCCTCAGCAGCGTGTCACCCCCTTCCTTTCTCATCAGTGCCTTTGTGTGCGTGGGGGCCCACAGCCACAGAGGCAGGAGCTGCTCCCTCTTCACCTGCAACTTCATCTGCTGCTTATATTTCCAAAGGGAGCAGCAAATGAACCCCAAGCTGAACTGCAAGGATGGTTTCCAGGCTTGGCTGTCCCTCTCCCATCTAGCTCCAGGTTCTTGTCACGGAGTCTCTGCTGCTCCCTAAAACTGAGTGGGCCGGCTGCCAGTTTGCATTAACAGTCAAGTGACCATCTGCAACAAAGGCAAAATATGATTATTGTTTTTAAGTGCACCCAGCCTTTGATGTACTGCCCAAAGGTAACAATAAAGTATTAGTAAGTTTTTTCAGTTACGTGGATCGTGACAATGCTATGACAAGACTGTTGGAAACAACTTTCAAAATGAGGTGTGGGAGGCTAGCAACACCTAGCCACAGGTTGCTGCTTAATCCTGGTCCCACTGACATAAGGGGATGTGTGTCCCAGCTAGTGCTGGTGTGAGATCTGACCCCAGGGTGGCCTCAGAGTTAGGATTTGAGCAGTAGTCAGGAGACTAGGACTCTGCCCTGAGCGAGGCCAAACTGCTGCATGTCAGAATCAAGCAAGCCCTTCCTCCTCACACCTCACTTTCCTGCTCCCAAAGGCAGTGGTGGATCAGCTCCTCTCGCACGCCACCAAGCACCCTCCCTTTTGCTGCTTCCTTCCTAACCTCCCTCCCTTTTTAATCGGGATTTGTACGTGGGTTTCCAGGCTTCCTGGCTGTCCCGTCTCCTCTTTCTCCTACATTGCTTTGATGTTAATTGTCTCCAGGGCTGGAGCGCTCCTTGGCTGATTAAGTCCAAGAGTCCTCCCTGGTTTTGTTGACCCATGAATGGGGGCCTCTTCAGTGCTCACTGGAGTGCGGGCTCATTGCCCCTCCTCCTCCCCCCCATTCGGTTTGATGGATTAATCCCGCTGTGTAAAGGAAAGTGGGGTGGGAGGGGAAACTGAAGCAGCAGGAAAGGGGGGGAAGAAGGACGGCAGAAAGGAGAAGGACCTTCAGCAAATGCTCGACTGCCCTTGCTTAAAATAACACCGTTTATTGAAGCAGGTCAGGCACACAATGGCATGAGAGGGGCTGCTACTCAGATCATGGGAGTCTGCGTATGCTGAGTAAGAGGCTGGAGAGGGTGTTAGCCAAACTCTGAAAGCTGGTCTGTTCTTACCCAACATCTCCATCTCTCCCCCATGTGCGTGCGCGCGCACACACACACACACACACACACGTGCGCGCTTGCATCTCCTCTTTTCTTCCTCCCTCCCCGTCATACATTGGAGCCCTTTGCCTTTTCAGCAGCAGCACGGCTCAGAGCCAGGAATGGCGGGACTCTGAGAGGAAAAGGGGGCTCCAGCCTGGTGCTCTGTACCCGCTGTCCTGGCATGCATCTGGGAGAGGAAAGGCTGCTGGTCTGACAGTGCAGGCTTGCCACAAGAGTCCACATGGTAAAACGGATGCCAACAACTCAGAAAGACTTGTCCCTCGGTCCCAGCTGCCACTGCTGCCTTGCTGGTGGCCCGATTGCTCGCTGCTGTGGTGCCAGGTATCTGCATCACTTTTTGTAGAAGGATACGCCTCCAGCTCCTTTTTCTAAAATACAATTGCTTTCATTCAGAGGTGAAATTCAAGTAGCTGGGTCAAAAATAGCAATATGAGTGGCCACGGGCCGAGGGGCTACTGGCTGTGTTACACTTGTTCTTTTGCTCCATCAGGGATAAAGTCCACTCCCTACCATTATCCAGGTGCTGGGCTGCCCACAGCCCCTGCCCCTTGCTGTCATTCTGCAGCACCCCTTGGTATTGCAATCCTTTGCCTCTTTGTTTCTGATCCAGTGAGGGATGCCTCAGTCCTTTCTCACCAGGGACAGCCAAACCAGGGATCAGGAGGCCAGGAGAGCCTCACAGGTGTCCCAGCCCAGGCCACCTGCATCATCACTTGCAGGTCACTTTGGTCCCCAAGCCTGACTGATGCCAGCAGTCTGCATCTCCTGAGGAAGATTGACCTGGTCTCAAACACTCGTATCAGAAATCCCATATGGGCTGCAGTATGTGTTGGTCCCTTCCCTGTCTCCCCCGTTCCAGCCTTTACGCAGTCAGAGCCATGAGGTGCTGCCCACCCTGGCCCGAGTTGCATCCATGCTGAAGGCAAGCAGTCAAGCTCAGGAAATTAAAAGGCTCTCCCTGAGTGGGACTGGTGCAATTTTGCAGCCTCTCCCTCTGACACTACTTCCTCTTCTGCATTCCCCCTGCCCTGGCTCTTGCTGGCCAGTGTCGGCAAGGGGCTGCTGGCATTGGCATGGTGCTGCCGGCTGCCTGGCAGGCTCTCCCGGTCACTCTGCCAGGCTTTTCAGGGCTCACTCTCACTTTCTAGAGGCTGGAAGTGCAGAGCAGGAGACGGGCTGCCTTGGCAGCTTCACTGTTTCCAAACATTGAAAGGCAGAGAGAAAAGTCTGCTTCTCCTGGCTCGTCAAAGCCACTACCACCATGGATGTTGGCCAAGCCCTCCTAAAAATAACGGCGGTGCTACCGGACGCACATGCTTCTCGGGGACAAAGGGGCACAATGAACCCCGGGGCAGCAGGAGCAGAGTAGAGCGGAACAGGGGGAAAACTTGGGCTTTTTTTTCTCCATTCCTCCCTCGCAGCAAATGAAGTGGCCTGTGTTGTCCCAACCAATGCTAGTCAATAGCGACCAGAGACATCTCTATTTTCACAACCAGTACGGCTCAGAATAGCTGCAAATTGCCTTTTCCCGGCTGAGAGCACCTCTCTCGCTGTTGTGTGAGCGTGACAGGCATCATGGTGATGGTGATTCTGGCCCAGTCCTGCAGCTGGCTGAAGCCGTGATCTGTCTCCCCATCTTAACCTCCACCTCCACCTCCACGAGGTGTGAGCTCTGCTCTGGCTGTGGCTCCAGCAGCTGTGATCCCAACTGGCCTACTCGGGCGTGACTGCAGCACGTAATTAACGACCGGACTAAGGAGTAAATGAAAAGTGTCTGAGTGGCCCAGGAGCAACTGCAGCTGTGGGGGAACATGTCTTGCTAACTGTGCCGCCTGGCTTCAACACAGTCATCCTGGGGTAGATGCAAAAGCATTGTGCTTTTAACACAGCAGCCCCTGGGCAACCACACTGATGCCTCCAGCCCAGCACAGGGAACATCAGGTCCTTCCCACACTCCCATGTCCACCTTTGGACAAGTCTGACTTTGAAAGCAGCTTCTGGGCTCTCCTCCAGGTGCAGTGCAGATGCACTCGGTGTAACGCAGATACACTGTGCTTATAAAGATACCTGCCATGTGCTTCTGCTTGAAACAGGAGAAGTGAGAGGAGATGTAAAACCATACGTGTGAGCCAAAGCAGTCTCTTCCTTCCTGCTGTGGCCAAGACATCTCCTGGCCCCAGATGGAGGGTCAGCACAGACAAAACATCCAACTTCTCCTCTTGGCAGGAGGGTGAGGATAACTGGAAAAGCAAAGCCAAATTATACCAGAAAGAAAAGGCAAAGTCCTGAACATACTCAGTGTTTCCATGGGCTGGAAGAGGCTCTGACAGCTCAGGCTCTCCGTGAAGCTGTAACATACCTTCTCTCCAGTCTGTGCTCTCGCTAAGTGTTTCGTGGTGGGAGAAAGCTGATTATAACCAAAGGCTGAACAACAATCTTTCCCAAGTCTGATTGATCTGCTGGGACACCTTGCAGAAAAATGGCTAAGCTGTAAGCAAAAGGTTGGGTGTTTCTCATCTCTGCAGTCAGGGTTTATTTTCTTTGAGTCAAAATAATGCAGCAGAATTGATGTGAATTTGCTAAGTGTTTCATGTGACCCAAATTTTTGGGTTTGGCACACAAAAACCTACCACGAGAAAACTATGTTTCAGCTGAAACAATTTGCCTTGCTCTAAATCTGGGGTGGTTTTTTTTGAATTTTAGGGACTGGATTTCTTTTTGTGGGAGGAAGAGAAGAGGATTTGGCACAGTGACTCTCAATCCCAGCAGATACATATTTGTTTTTCTGTTTACAATCGGGACAATCTGAGCCCTTTAAGCAGATTTAACTGAGTTAAGGCATGAAGGCGAATTTATAAAACAATATGATCCATCATTTGTAAGAAAGGCTTGAAGGCAAAATCCAAATAACCGATATCATAAATCCTTCAGGATATTGTTGCAGGATATTTGTCGCCTCAGAAAAAAAAAAGGGAAATCAGGGTCACTTGCTTTTATGCCTGTCCCTGCTCTTGAGGCGTAACTTCGGACACTTGCGCTTGCAAATGTCAATGTGTAAGTTAAGGCAGACACTACTTGGCATTTGTTCTGCTCCCGATGTATTTCAAAGAGGAGTTGCCAGATCTGTGAGAAACTGCAAAGTGCTGAAGCTCCAGTGAATGATGTTTTAATTTGGTCTGAGGGCTTGAAGGAACATCTTGAAAGACTTAGACAAGTCTTAAGGAGTTTATGAGAAAGAGACTTAAAACCAAACTATAAAAAACCCCTATATCTGATGTAATAAGCTATTTAAATGAGGCCTAAATTGAGCAAAGATGGTTTAATTGGTAATGTGGATAAAATGTTGAAATGTTTAGCTGCACAAAACAGAGCGGATCTGTGACAGTTTACCGAGATGATAAGCTTGTTTTGACAAAATTCGTTCCGAATGTTAAAGGAGGGTATGATTTTGCAAGGTGGTGAACATTTGTCCCTCCCTTTTTTTGCTCCTCTCATCCAGAACAACACTTCAACACATGCTTGGTCGTGCTGACTTGGCATGCTTGTTTCTGGGGTGGGATGCAACACAACATGACATTTGGAAAAAGCACGCTGGCCACAGGAAAGATCATTGCTTGCTCCTGTAATGGGGACTGAGAGGAGACTGTCAGGGAGCCTTCATTTCGCTCACCCTCTGCCTTTTCTCGGTGACTAGAAAACAGGAATAGAGGGGGTTTTTTGTCTTTTTCATTTTCATAGCAGCTTTGTAAAGTGGACACCTACCGGTGAGGTGGTTTGTCAGGCTGAGGGGATTGAGGAAAAGTGAATTGGGAAACCCAAGCTCACACCAGGCTTACTGCTGCTGCCCTCTCTGAGGCAGCCACTGCAGCCTCTCTGGCACTGATGAGTGCCTTGTACAGGCCAGGTTAACATTGCCACCACAGCTACCTCCTCCTTCTCCCAAGCTCAGAGCTGGGACGGCTCACATCTTGTCAGAGTCCCTGAAGGTTGCTTTTCACATAAAAACACGTGCACATCTGTATGACTGCTGGGAAGAGCAACAACTTTCAAGAATGAGCCTGCAGAAAAGGGGAAAATATCCAAATCCCCATTCCTTATAGCATTACTTCTAGTGCAGGCATGTACTAGGGCAGGATGGCGTCTAAGAGCAGACCTCTCTAACAGGACTCCTCCCTCGACCCAGGTTTTTCTGAGCTTGTTTTCCTCCAAGCAGCACATCACAAAGCCATCTTCTCCCTCTCACCCCTCCTCCCCAGCCCAGGTTGTAAAATAACGAGTTTCTTGTTATTCTTGTTATTGCTGAATGGCAGAGGTCTGGAGCCCTGTAAAGAGAAGGGGGCAGCCTAATTAGGGAAACGAGAGCCATCCTTAATGAGCACTCCTGACTAGGTGGGGATTTAAAGAAAAAGGAGGGGGCAGTGGGGGAGAGAGGTCAATCCCTACAGCTTTCTCTTCCCTACCCCCAGCTCCCAGCCCTCCCCTCCTCCCCGTAAACCTACCGCAGTTTGGGGTCTGAGCGCAGGGGCTTGTCTACGTTGTCATCAGTTATCAAACTATATTTTCCTGTTATGCCTGACTTCACAGGGGGTTAATTTCATTTCACCTCCTTTGCTAATTTGATTCAGTGAGGGTACGTCAAGTGTTAGACTGTCCCTGGACCTTACAGTGTCCTTGTGGGTACTCTGGACTCCTTTCTGGGTGACATCTCGTCAATGGGGTGGTGCCTGAGCGAGAGTGACAGCCAGTTGTACCGAGACTTTTCAGCACTCCCTTGAACAGTCTGGTGGTTGTGCAAAACATGCTACATCCACGCATTGAACTGCTCCACATTTATGCTCCACAGGTCACCAGTGTGGCTTCATTTGTGGTTCCTCTAGGCAGTGTGGACAATAGCGGTGCCTGCACGTAAGCGAAAACTGGGCTTTGTTTGCACAGGTGGGATGTGCGGATGCAACCTTGCAGCTAGATCTGTCAGGACTTGTACCTGGCACAATTGGACATCTTTGTCCCTGAGGATCACACAACCATGGTGGATAACACGTCCCAGACATCATTTAAGATGCCCTAGGTGTAGTTCTGGTACGCCATAATTCAACGTGAGCTGCTTGATACAGACTACTTCGGCAGACATAAGTCTCTCCGAGTTCCCCTGAGTTCAACTCATCCTATATGTACATTGGCAGAAGCTGAAAGCCTCGTGTGTGGAAATTCAGTTGCAGAAACGTTCTCATTCCCCACCCATCCTCTTGAATTTCTCTCCTGTTCTGCTTTCCCTCGCTCTGCCTGAATCGTAATCAAACACCCCCGCTCTTGGTGAGACTTCAGCTCTCAAGCCCTCTCTGCCACAGACCGGACTCACCTCTGTCTCCTCAAGGGAAAGAGCAAGTCACAAGATACATCCTATCTTGGCCGACAGTGAGTGGTATCTCCTGAGAGCCTGGTGCCCAGAGGCGCTCTGGGAGAGGCTGTGAGCACAAGAGGCTTGCTGGGTTTGCCAGCCTTGTCCTCCTGAACGTGCCCCAGGTTGGCACTAGACAGTCACCTCCAGCAACTCCTGTGATGTTATTTGCAAAGATCTGTCAGAATCCATGCCCAGTTAAATCATCACATGCTGAAATGCTTAAACAGGCTTCCAAGGAGTGAGCTCGCAGCCAGAAGCGTGGGAGGAACGTAGTCTGACAGAAAGGAAATAAGCAGGGAACATTTTACCCATAAAAGCACTTTGCTTTCTCTTTGCTTCATAAATCAGCTTTCTCTGATCTCATCCAAAAAAAGGCAGTTAATTCCCCACTTCTCTCTGCCTGGGAGATGTATTATTTTCTGTACTTGGATCTTGCCTCGGAGAAACTGAGAGACCTAATTGTTTCCACTGCTCCTTCCAAAATCAGGGAACAAAATAACATCAGAGTGAAGGGCCCTGGGCCACACCTCCCAAGGTGCAGAGCTCTTTCCTTAGGGAGGCAGCCAGAGCCCGGCACTCTCCCTACCTGCCAAGTGTCTCACATGGGTCCCCAAAACCCAAGGACCTCCCTGCCAGCACCCCGCGCCCTGCACTCAGCACTAAAACGTTTGGCCTGAGCATCGTTGCCAAAGGCCAGGTAGAGCCAGATGAGGAACAAGCACCCCACTGCTCTGGGGAAGAAGTCACTCATTGGGGTATTCCCGCTGCCTGCGGTGGAATGGGTCATGCAGATGATTATTCACCGGCAGGAGTAAAGATTGAATCAGCCTGTAATGCCTCGGCACCAGAGTAGAGACCTGTGGCCAGCTACACTGATTCCCTCTCCCATGTATTAGACACGTAGCATTCCTCCAAGCCTACCAGAAATGTGGCTTTTTATCAGAACCTTTTTTCTTCTCTGTTTATGGCTTCAGGATGCCAGGGCTCCTCTGGACTATAGTTTGAACTCATTTAGCATTTTTTGTAGGTGAATTTCTTGGATTACCAAGAAAGTCTTGGCACAAGAGCCAGTTCCTTTCTATTCCTGCCCTGACATGTAGACTCACCAGTGCTCTCTCCTAGCAGAAATGACCACACATCTCCAAAGCAGACAGCCTTGACTTTACAGTCACCTCTAATGACCAGACAAGAACAAGGCCTGAAGAGTAAAAATAAATTTCACTTCCATTGCCAGCTCCAAAGGGGCAGGGAGGTTGGACTAGATGATCTTTCGAGGTCCCTTCCAGCCCTTAAGAGTCTGTGATTCTGTGTGCTCAACTTATGATCCAGTTGTTTTCCTGATTCACGTCTTTCTCTCCCTTGATAGATGTGTTGTACCCTGTGGATTTCTTGGTTATGCTACAGGGAAACAAACAAACAAAAAAATCAAAGAAAATGTGGGAAGAAAGGAGACAGGAGCATTTCTGAAGCAGTGATGCTTCACAGTGAGGCTATAAAAGCCACTGGCATTAGGTGAGAGCTCCCAAAGAGGTGAGAGGCTGAATTACAAGCCGAAGGAAACGTGTATCTAGAAAGTCTTGACATAAAGGCATCCTTTCTCGAGCTGTTCCCCCACAGCTGCTTAACTGAAGGTCTGACTCTCTAAATCCCATCCATCTTAAGCTAGAGGGACTCTACTGGTGTCAAATTATAGCAGGGGACAGTATGCCTCTAGACATCTGAAAATCTCCTCAGGAGCTCTGACATTAAGGCTGACAGGGAGAGAATGCTCCCCTGGCATCCTCACAGCTCTGCTGTGGGACTCAAATATCAGGACATGCACCTGCAGCCGTGGCGTGCACGAACCTACCTCCCCTGGTGGGTCGAGTCCTCCAATGTGGAGCTGTGGTTACCATCAGCATGGGAGAGTCCCACTGACAGTCTGTTACCCAGGGCCTTTGTACAGTGTTTGTCTACCAGCAGAAAGTTTGCACAGCTTGTGAGGAGGGATTTCAATAGAAAATTAAAGCACTGTGGCTTCTTCATCCCAATGTAACACTTGCCAGCTCTGTCGCCTGTTGGTTCCCTGTGCTTTCTGGTCTCTGGCAACACCTACAAACGTCTGGAAAATTTCTGCTACAGGGATTTTTATCACAGTGGCTGATCCTCCATGAAAATAAGATGGCACACTGTGTTTTAGAAAGGCAGTGATGGGCAGTGGATGTTGGCAGTGTCTCTATGCCCATTCTGGCCCAAGAGCCCCAGGTTTGCTCTGGCTCTGCTAGCAATAAGGCCCACCACCACTGTGTGAGAAGGGAACCCCAGCAAACAGCCCCCCGATTTGCAAACCAAGCAGATGCAACTCTCAGAAATCACCTCATTACATCCAGAGAAATGTGACCGTGCTGAATTTGCCAGACGTAGGAGCAAGAACATAATACTGAGTCTTTTCCACCCTGGTAGCGGATGGGTAGGTAACTCCTAGGCTAGAGTGGACCTGTACATAGCTTTATAGGGCTATAAATGACCAGGCTATAACTATCCACTGCAATCCTCATTAAAGCTGTGCCTGACACTCACAAACCACCAGGTCATAGAAACCACTTCTTAAATATGTGTCCATGTTTCATTTTCTGGGGTGGAGCACTTGCTGGCTTCATTTTTTCTGTTGGATTTTTTTCCTCTGTGAAAAAAACCCATCCAAACAAACCAAAAACCCCAACATCTTAACGGCTCATTTTCTCCCCAGTGTGCAATGAACCAAAATGGCTAAACCTCAGCAAAGTGTAAGCCTTGTTTTGAAAAGAGAGAATGGAGCTCGAGCTGGATGTGTGGGTGGCAGGTGAAGGTAGGTGGAGAGCCCATGTATGCATAGCAGGTGCATGGAAGTGTGAGGAAAGGGAAAGCATGGATGCCACAGGGTTGCATGTACGACGTGCTCACACATATGTGTAAAGGTACGCACACACACATGTGCATATATAGATACATATTCCTTTTTGCATCTGCCCAAGAGGAGCCCAAATGCACAGGTCTGTGCAGAATTGAGTATGCAGAAGTGCTCCCTGGCTCCTCTGCCAGTTGAAAGACTTGGCAGGAGAATGGGAACAGTCGCTGAAAAGCCTCGTTTTCTGTGCTGAGTTTGTCTGGGGGACTGGGCTTGTATGCTGTTTCTGAGTCTCCCTCTTGTACCTGCTCTCAGATCCTGTTTCTGCTTTATAACTTTGCTCATATTTGCTGTTTCTTCATTTCCCTCTTGCTGGCTCCTTTTCTGTTATTCCTTCTTCTCACATTTCCTCCCTCTGCCACTTTTAAAATATTTTCCTCCTTCCCTTTCATTTCTCTCATCTGTTGCTCCTCTCTGGGTTTCTCCTCTCATTCCTCCCATGCTGGCATCCCCTCTTTTCTCTGCCTCCCTCTGCTCCCCCATCCTTGCTCTCCATCCTGCCTCTTTCCCTCGTGCTCCCATCTCATATGCCTTTGTTTTCCCTTCCCTCTCCCCCTCCGCTCGGCCTCTCTCCCCTCTTCTCTCCCTCCCGCTTCCTCACTCCCTTCTCTCTCTGAAATAAACTTCCCCATGTGAAGCCCCTGGCTGCCTTCCAGCCTCTGGTGAGATGAAGGGGTCCCTGGCATACGCTCAGCACTGCGCTCCATAGGGCATTGTAACCACTGGTACCAAGGCTATAAAATCTTTAGTGTCTCTAGGAAAGATGACTGTAAATTCTTCAGAAGTCCCACCATGGGTGTAAAGATTCTCTCCTCCCACCCCCCCCCCCCCCCCGCCAACCACCACCTCTCCCCTCCTTCCCCGGGCCTCTGTGAAAGGGGCTATGTAGTAAAACAAGGGGCTCACTCCTCCCCTTTGCTAAAGCCCCAGCTCTGATCAGGATTTCAACGGCGCATGGCTCTCCCCATTGACTTCAAGAAGAGATTTCAGTACCCTGCAGAGCGGAGAAGCAGCTCTCAACACTCTTCTGGTCACTTAGGTATTTGACTTTATAAACACGATTAAAAAATGTTAAGAAAGCGCTGAAGAGAGGGAGGCCTCCCCTCTAAATGTTGAGCAAACAGAAACACACGAAGCACTGTTAGGCTCAGAAAGATGAACCAGCCTCGGGCCAGCAAGGGAGTGTGGGGAAAGCATTTAAAATAGGTTAATTCTCACATAATACAAATTTGCTTGAAGTTCCAAAGCGTGGTTTGTCTTTTTTTTAAGCTGGCCTCCAACCTCACGAACGCCAAGCAGACCTTCTCAGGGGCATTCAACAGGGAATTTAGCCAAGGCTTTGCAGAGACAGCACAGATTCCAGCTTTTGGTCCCCAGGACATGTGTTTAGCAAGTGTCAGAGCTGGTTACTGTCAGGGTGGTGGGCAGATGAGACTCGGACGTTCACAAAGAGCAGTACGAGCCATAATGACACTTTTTTAATCTAATGCATAAATTTCCTGGTGCTTGGCATGAGAAGAGAGAGCACACAGCTCTGGCGTGAAGAGCCATATGGCAAAAGCTTTTCGGTACAGCCACAAGCCTGATGGGTCTCCCATGCCATGCACAAAACACGTGATGGGCTCCCACCCAGCGACCTCCTGTCCCAGAGCAGGACATCCCAGTGGGGCTGCGGTAAGGACCAGGAGCAGTAGAGACGCCACATTGACTGTGGAGAACCCACAAGGTGCAACAGCCCCAGCAGAAGGGATCCTGAGGTGTCTGCATCATTCCCATTTTCCGTGTGAAAGACTTGGCAGGCTTGCAAATACTGGGCCCATCCTTCCTAATGGGTTGTACTTCGGCATGTGGCAGAGGTGGCATATTCCCTGGAGTTTCTAAGGGGGTGCTGGAGTTCACAAACTCCCCTTTGCCTTCTCTAAACTGTAGCACAAGTTCATTTTGAAAAGCTTGAGATGAGGAATTCAGGGCATTCATATTTTCATCAATTCCTGTCCACAGTGCCAGGCTGTCGCTGTTTAGCGTGAAGGGGAAGAACTGAGGGGAAATGAGGGGGTTGGGCTGGCAGGATGGGGTGTGTGGTGGTACCTGGGACTGTGATGGTGTCAGAGGGAACATGGGCTGCGGGAAGAGGCTTTGGCGAAATTGCATCTGTGAAAACTAGTGGAGAACTTTGAAGCTAAGGAGTGCTGTGAAGTTGGCAGAGCCTTGTGGAAGGCTGTCCAAAGCACCTGGCTCTTTGGTGACAGTTCGAATAGCAGATTTGCCCAAAATGGAGGAAAGCATTGAGTGAAGTTGCATGGCTTTTTTGTTCTGCCTCTCCCTTTCACTTCCCCTTGCCAAGTCCCGCTCCCCACTCTCCCTGCCGAAGAGCTGCAAAGCCGTTTCCCTCCTCGTGTAACTGCAGCTACAGACAGTTCCTTTCATCTTCCTTTGCTGCCACTTTCTCCTGGGTGCTTTGAGCGTAGCCAAGCTTCCTGTCCAGTTTGTGCTACTTCCACAGATTTTGGTGTTTCTGACCTATTGCTTCCATGGGATGGTGGGGATCAACCCCATCTGGTCAGCTCTGGCACTCCCTTGGTACACCAGTTCCTCCAGCTCTGCTGAAACCTGATAGGCTCAGCCTGTGGTACAACAGCAGGCACTGAGATGCCCCATATGTTCAGCTCTCTGGTGATCCGCTGTCTGAGTCCTGGTGGGTAAAAGTGGAGATCATAGGACCTAGGCTTTATTCCAAGCTATGCTAGTTTTTAAAGGGTGATGCTTTGGATTGAGACACACCTTTATCCGTGCCTTAGCTTCCCCGAGCACAAAATAAGGTGACATACTCTTGACTAGTTTTGGCAACCGATCTTGCAGTTAGCTACTGTGCTGGTTTTGCCTGGGATAGAGTTAATTTTCTTCACAGTTGCTAGTGTAGGGCTATGTTTTGGATTTGTTCTGGAAACAGTGTTGATAGCACAGGGAAGGTTTAGTTACTTCTGGGAAGGGCTTGCATAGAGTCAAGGCCTTTTCTGCTCCTCACACCACCCTACCGGGGAGAGGCTGGGGGGTGCACAAGAAGTTTTGAGAGGAAACAGACAGGACAGCTGACCCCCAACTGACCAAAGGGATATTCCAGACTGTATGACAACATGCTCGGCATCTAAAGCTGGAGGAAGAAGAAGGAAGCGGGAGCACATTCGGAGTGATGGTGTTTGTCTTCCCAAGTAACCACTATGGGTGATGGAGCCCTGCTTTCCTGCAGATGGCTCAAAACCTGCCTGCTGGTGGGAGGTAGTGAATGAGCTCCTTGTTTTGCATTGCTTGTGTGCATGGCTTTTGCTTTACCTAGTAAACAGTTTTTATCTCAACCCACGAGCTGTTTTCTCACTTTGGCCTTTCTGATTCTCTCCCTCATGCCACTGAGGGGGACAGTGAGCCAGCAGCTGTGTGGTACTTAGCTGTCAGCCAGGGTTAAGCCAGGACAGCTTTCTGCCGGTGCATATCTGGTGGCCTCCTTCTCTAGATGACCTCCTGCAGTTTGAAGCTGAGATGTCCAGGTCTGAAAAGCCCTAGGTGTGGCAAGCTAAGACAAAGAAGGGAAAGCAGGTACCTGTGTTTGAATACCAATTCCTATCCTCTGTGGCTTAGCAAAGTCAGGGGAGGGGGTGGGGGGGAGCTGTGTGTCTTTGTTCCCACGTGGTTTCGTGATGTCGCCCACTCAGTCTGAAGCTTTGGCAGTTTGGTAAGACCCTGCACAAAGGCAGGATAACCATGTCTCTGGTGGGGGCACTTGCTGCTGAGACCAGAGCAAAAGCTAATCAATGAGACAAAGGAAGATGGCCAAGGAGGAGGGAAGGGGTCACAGGGTCACAGTGCCAGGAGAGGTGCAGAGTGATAGCCCTGGGATGTTGCATGGGGTGACAGCCTCCAGGCTGGGTGCAGCCCCACGAGGGAACTGAATGAGGGGAGGATGCTGAGAGAGCTTCCCCTGTGGACCAGGGGCCAGCTCTGCCCCATCACTTAGCTCAGGGCGTCTGCTGAGGCAGCCAGCGCTAGTGGGGGAGAACAAAAGGAACTGTGGGTTACACCTTCTTTACCCTCAAAGTAAATGCCTCCCTCAGGTTTTCTCCAAACCCTCCCCCACCTCCTGTCAGATATTTCTGCCATGCAGGGCCTAGAGAGAAGGTGCAGGAGCCAGGGGGGGGGATTCATGTGGCAGCATTTGCTCTTCGTCCTCCCGGTGGCCCTGAAACCCTCCAAATCTCATTTTTAAATAGGCCACCAAAACAACCACTAGATGTTGAATGACTTTCGATCTCCCCTGCCCTAGACTGGCTTTGAAATAGTGACTCAGATGCCAAAGTCCCAGTAGCAAAGTGGCTTTTTAATGACACAGCTCGAGCTCAAATTCCAGGCACAGGGGGAGGCTTTGACACTGCTGTTTGTTTTCTTATTGGAGAAGTTCAAGAGAAGCTCAAGGCTTAAAAGCAAACCCTTGAAAGCAAAGCATTCCTAATCACATAAAAGTGTCTGCGCAGGCCACGGCTGAAGAGGGGGCTTGTGACTTTAATCTTTGCATATCCCTTTCTTTCTTCAAGCATCTCTCCCTCTCACAGACAGGGACACACACACACACACTCACACAGATGCACAAAACTCGCCCCAACGCCAATAGTATAATGCTCCAGGAGAGGAAAGCGGAGGAAGAGGAGGAGGAGAAGGAAGCCGGCCCGCCTGCCTGCCCCCATGCTGAGCCCGAGCAGACTTTGTGAGAAAGCTTCTCTCCATCTGCAGCCCAGCCCGGTGGGAGTCAATTAATTCTGAATAACCTAAACCGACAGAGGTATTTGCATTCACAACCTGACTGATGACCGTATAAAATTGATTTATGAATTGAAGTACTTTCCCTCCCCTTATCCCCGATTCAAGCCATAATTGATTATACGTGCTGCAGCGAAATTAAAGAAAAGAAAATTAAAAAAAGAAAAGAAAAAAGGGAGGCCCCACAGACGCTGCTCTATATTCTCAAGGTTTCCCGGGATTAGCTGATCTATTCATCACTTATTGCTTTTTCTCCCCCTTTTTTTTTTTTAATTTAAAAAGTTGCTTCCTTTCCCCTCTCCACCAACTTCCCCCCCCCCCCAACCTTCATCCCCCAACCCTCACCACCACCTCTCAGCACAGGCTTTTGGGAGAGAAGATGGGAGGCACAGCACCCCCCCAGCCACATTCCCATAGTGTGATGGCGAGGGGACCTCAAGCCTGACACCCTTCCTCCCGAGGCAGAACAGACCCTTCCAAAAGGAGAGGGAGCCTAAATTGGGTAGGCCTCAACCCAACTCTGCTCGAGGCTCATGCTTAACTTGCTGCCCCACTGTAGGCCTTCATGTAGTGAGATTTCGCTTGGCCCTTCCAATTGGTCATGTCTAATGGAGGACTTTCTCATCATACTCCTACAATGCTCATACAGTGCTTTCTCCTTTACCTAGGGAGAAGTGCTGTGTGAAGGCAGGTGCTACTAGGCAAGATCCACTTGCCCAACATCAACAGGAAGTACAAGAAATCTTGCTGGAAGCACTTGAGTGATTCAACTCCACAGATTCCATCCTGGCACTTGAAATATAAATATCGAGCTGAATCCTGAAGCCTAAGAGTTGATGACCCTTTTCATCTTTTTCCCCCCTCATTATCCACCTACTCATCCCTATCTGTGATCCCAGTTTCCTTATCTTCTCATTGTTTTTCTTCCCACAGAGGAGCAGATCAGCGTTGGGAACGTTCCAAAACCACGCAACTAATCCGTGGGACAATCTCAGGCAGAATATGGGTCACCCATTAGTCCTGTTGTCTTTTCTTTCTGCATCTTTCTAAACCCTTAATTAAAAAAATAAATAAATAAAGATTATTTCCTTCCACTTGAGTGGCAAGAGGCAAACAAAAACCCAGATGAAGCTCAACTGACATAGGAATTCATTAAAAAGCATTTGCTGCTGAGCTCTGTAAAGCTCATAGACCTCTTGAGTGTGTAGGAAAAAACTTCACGTCACTTTTTGCACATTTGCAATGCTCATGGTTCCTTTTACATGAAGGGAAACTATAGTAGAAGAAAGTATTTAAACCAAATCTTTCGAGCAGCTGGACAAGGGACAACAATGTCCCCCGCGTGCCACCTCCAATGAAGTAAGAAAGGCTGTGATCTAAGTGAACCAAGACAGAGATTTTTAACTTGCTCGTTCCCAGTATCTACAGGTCCAATGGTGAGAGCTCGCTTATGTCAACCTCCAAAGAGCTGTCTTGCTCTATTTGGATAATGCTGAACAGAGGAAAGGCACTCAATGAATAAACAACAAACAAGACAACTTCCGTTAACTGCTCAGAGAGGTTTTCAGCAAGGACTTTTGCCTGGCAGCAGTGGTGCTAGCCACAGAGTTCAAGGAGAAACTGCTTTGCTTCTGTCTAACAGGCCTCCAGAGGCTGAGGTATGGCTCCTCAGGGTGCAGCTGTGCCCCTGTGCCGCAGCTGCCTGCCTGCCTGCCTGCCCTTCACGTCCCCCCAGCCCGCCTCACGCCTTTGTCCTGCCCTGGGACCACGTCCCTGCAAGTCCAGTTTTGCAGGTGTCTGAACTCATTGTGCTGGGGATAAAGTGCTGGGGGAAGGGGGGCTCTATCTGTGTAATTAAAGCCAAAGGGCCTACATGGTTGTATGAAGCTGGATAGTAACTGGCTGCTCACATCCCTGGTGGAGGTTCTGGGGTGAGCCTGGAGGTATGTAGAAGACTTCAGAGCTGGATTCAGGAGATACTAGCTCCATTTAAAACACCAACAGCTACAGCACCATCTGTGGTCTGGGCAAGTTCTGCCTTCTCAACCATGATGCTAGTCCAAATGAAACTAGTGAATAAAAACTGCTTGTGGGTTGGGGATAGAGAGTGGTTGATAGAGAGTAGTCCATTCACAACTCAGGAGCTTATGAGCCAGCAGACACCAGAGAGTGCAGGCTACACCTACACCCACACGTCTCCTGATAGCTGGGGACTGAAATCTGACTTTTTCATCCTGGGCTAAGGCACGGAGCTTAGGGGTGGGGAACCAGAGGCACACAGTGGAGGGGGGAAGCGGCCCTGGCAGTGGGGGGCACCGCCTGGTACTCCCATCCGCCCAGCTCCATCCCACCTCTGCTGCAAGGAGTCTCGCAGATGTCAGCCCCGACAAAGGCACGCAAGCAGGAGAGACGTCAGCACAGATTTACATCCAAAGGTTGCCATGTCCTGAGTGGTAAACGGGTGGACAAAGAAGTTAATCGAGGAGTCAAAAAGGGCAACCTGAAGAGGAGAGGCAGCTGGGAGTATGGAAGCAGAAATCAAGGCAATCAAGGAAAAAAGAGGGAGAGTTTTGCATGCCTTTCGAATTTTTCCACATGGAAAGAACAGTGCTGTATTATCTGAATCAGAATTATTGTTACTGCCAGCTGAGAGAGGGCAAACAGGAGGCTTGAACTGATGCCTCTGACAGCAATCACAGTCTGTCTTTCTTCCCACAGAAACCCGCAACCCCTCTGCAGACAAAACGACTGCCCGTGTAGCTTCCTGAGGTTGCAGAGCTCGCAAGGTAAGTGTGGTGCCATCCCTGCTCACATCTGCACAGACAGGCTCTACTATCACATATCTGCTGCAGCAACACCAAGAAGTGCCCATCAGAAGATTGGTACTGATCCCACGCAGGGTGCACTGCAAACGTGGAGCTTAAAGATGGTTGGTGCTGCTCAGAGCTCGCACCATAGCTATCACAAGTGGCAACAGATCACTGCAGCCCGCAGCCAGGCAGGCATTTCTGAACTATTGTTCAGAGTACAGACTGAGGTCATGTTCCCTTTTAAGCTGAGTCAATCTTTTTACTGAGTTCATTGGAATCTCGGGCCAAAGCTGGCGGCTGCTAGGTGGACCGAGCATCCTCTTTCAGAGCTTAGTTGGAGCTGTATTAGCCCGTGAGTGTTTGGGACATGCAGAAGGTGACATCACCATCCATGTAACTAAATAAACTCCTCCAGATTATTCTTTTTTCTCCCAGAAATATTGATAAAAGGGC
Organism: Colius striatus; assembly: GCF_028858725.1. Lineage (NCBI taxonomy): Eukaryota > Metazoa > Chordata > Aves > Coliiformes > Coliidae > Colius > Colius striatus. The sequence continues at coordinate 118,419,755 of NC_084759.1, read as the reverse complement.
ATACTTTTTTACACCTTTCTCTACTTCTTCTATGAGGAGCTGCTTTTCCAAGTGTCAGGTTCTGTTAGATAAGGCATTCTCCTTTTTTATAACATCACAAATTGATCAGCCACCTTCTAATAGCATTAACTCACGCCAGCAGAGGCACCAGCTGGCTGCCAAATGGGTACCAGAAGGATGGGCTGCTCTGAGTTATGCCCACTGGTCCAACTGCCCACCCAGGGCTTGCCCTGCTCGCTGCATTTAACATGCCCAGCCTGACTTCCTGGAGAAACCTTAACAGACACCACCTGCACAGCATCTGGTTTGCAATAACGACCTACTGCCAAGCCAAAACCTGATTATCTCCTCTGGGAAACCCAGCTCTCCTTTTGCAGTAGTGTGAAACTCTCAGGCAACAGAAAGGATGAGGGCTCAGTGCCTCACCCACAGCACAAGAAGCACTGGGGATGGATGTACTTCCAAGGGCTTCTGCACCTGAACTAGGAGGTAGCTTGGTACTTCTATTAGCCTAGTGGAGCAATTAACCTTGCTCGACAAGCAAACTTGTGAGGATCTGGGCTTCTGTGCCTTATCACCACACATACGAGGCGATAAAAATACAGGACCTACTTAAGTGGGACAAATGCAGAGCATTTTGCCAGATACCTAAGGCCTCTTGACTGGCTGAAGCCATCCTTTTTGTGTGTGTGTGTGTGTGTTTGTGCACAGGATCTACTTGAAATTCAGAGACAAAAGGCTTTCACCAAAAAAAAAAGGTGGCTATTGGTCAGATGCAAGCCATTTAACTCAATATAAGGGTAATTGGGTGTCATCCAGGGGTTTTTATAACACAAAAGATCAGTCTCGCTGGTGTAATGATCTCTTTTGGCCTTCAAACCTATGAACTGATGCCTCATCTTTCAAACATTCATTTTCTCTCTCAAATGCTGAGTGCAGATTAGGTCTAAAATATAAGTGCCCCATGTATCATTGTGCTGGGCATGTTTGGTAGTTCCACCCTTGCCCAGCTGCCTTGGGAGATGGGGTTTTTTTTCTCTACACTTGTCCCTGTTTGATTGCTTCTGTTATTAAATTCCACAGTGACAGACCCTGGAGAAATACAAGAGGGTTTTTTTGTTTGCTTGTTTGGTTTTTTTCTCTCATTTCTTTCCAGCTGTAAATGTGCAAATACTTTTATCTCAGATTGTCTCTGCAAATGTCACAGACAATGAGGCATTTCTTGCATGAGTCAAGCCCACAGCACAAAAATGTCTCCTGGACAATATTTTTGTCTGGCGATGCTGGCACATGTTTGTGCAACTGGTATCAGGACAATTGCAAGGAGATAGCCCTTACTCCAGTGAATATCTGAGCATCCTGGAGAAGAAGGTGACTGACAAAGCTACCAGGTTACACCTCGGAGGGGAGAATTTCTTTGCCTGTTTCCCAAGCCCTCCCCCCAAAAAACACAGCAGGGATTTTGTTTCTTGAGGCTGCAGCTCGGCGGCAGTGCTGGCAGGTCGTATTTTACAATCGGGTCCAGGGCAGGATGAAAAACAGCTAGTTTCTCGACGGTCCTATCTTTACACCATCCCGCTCCCTCCTCGCAGCGCCGACGGCCTCCAAGCGTGCAGGGACTCCGCTCCTTGCACCGTTTACAGCTTTTTCTCCCTCCCCTGCCCCCGCCCCGCTCCTTCTTTTCTTTGGGAGAAACTTACTTCTCTGCGGCGGCTTCTGCCTCCATCTCTCCCCCCACCGCCCCGCTCAGCATCCCCTCACCTCCGCCACAAAACCGCCACACACACGCACGCACGCACTCGCGGGCAGGCACAAAGGCTGTAAAAGCCGCCCTTTATGTCCCCCCACAGCTGCCCGCGCAGCCCCTGCTCCAGCGCTCGCCCGGCGAGGACGTGTATTCTTCGGCTCCCAAAGGCCCCCATTGCTGTCAATTAGTTACGGGACGCCACCGGGATTCAAGGCTGACAGCTCCGGCAAAGCAGGAGAAATGGGCTCAGTGGGGAGCGAAGGGGCCTGCCCTCTTTCTTCCCCCCCACGTCTTTCTCCCCGCAAGAAATACCTTTCTCAGAGAGGCTTTTTAAAGACCCCCCCACCCCCGCCCCGCCGCCCGCGCATGCACGCAGGGAGATGCACGTTCAGGGATGCGCGGCGCCGAGAGATGCGAAACGGGCTCCGGGGAGACAGCCGACCCGCCGAGATAGGTGGTCATCACTATCTCTGCACCATTTCTTTCTCCCCCGCCTCCCTCCTCGTCTCCGGTTACAAATCCCCCTCCCCCGGCTCCGTCTCTCAGTTCCCCGGGACGAGCGTTAACATCTTATTTCTCCCACCCAGGCTGGCTTTTTGGAAGGGGAGATATGGGGCAAGGTTAAAACACACGCAGAGTCTCACGCGGCGGCGTTTTATCCGCCGCCTTGTGCTGGCTGCCGCCGGCATTCGCAGCTCATCTCTCTGCGTGCAACCTGGAGCGGAACGCGGCAAAGCTCGCAGGGAGGGGGGAGGAAAGCCGGGAGGGGGATGCTGACCCGGTGATTTCACGGCAAACGTCTTCTGCTATGAGATTTAGGAAAGAAACAAAGGCTGTAATGGCTTGGGAGTGAGGGACCTCTTTAGCCAGACCGTGGAAATAAGATATATTTCAAGAGAAGGCATTCCCACGCTTTCAGCCTCGATACCGGGTATAGAAAAAAACCCAACCCGGGCATTGGTTTTGGTGATCTGAAACGGGATGTGTTTCAAGTGAACTTCAGCGTGGCTCCCGTTGTAAATGCCAGTTAGAAATGGGGCTCACTCACTCCTAATTTGGCCTCTATATTTGTATCTTTCCTAGACATTTGAATACTATGGAGACTCTTAGGCCGGCTGTGGATTTGGCCCACCCAAAATAGTCTTTGTGGATCAAAGAGGAATAGCAAAATACTACTCAGATATGGCTTTAGTTTTTTTTCCCTCTGTCTCTGCTATAGGCTGTTTGTGTGTCCCTTGTCAAGTCACTTAATCAGGCACCCACCCGAGCCACAAGCAGCTTCACTTACTGGCCCATCACTTTGTCTCCTTCCCGGAGGCACAACTAAGTTGGGGTGGCTGCATTTCACATGCCTTCTTGGACTCAAACAATCCTTTCATCTGAAATGAAGATAAGAGCAGCTCAGATTCAATTTCTTGGACTGAAATCCTCCCAAGAAGTTTGGATCCTGACTGGACCCAACCCAGTAAAAGAGTAGTCTTTCAGCTTGGCTGCATCTGAAGCCTCCAGCTCAAGCCCACATAGCAGAGTCTTGCACAAACAGCTCATCTCAAGAGACTTCTGCTTCCTGGAGAGATGAAATCTTTCAGAAACAGTGTAAGAAGATATTTCAAGTCCCTAGGAGAAAAAAAATATCTTCCCCTCTGCTCCCACCCACAGTTTGGCATCAATATTGAACCATGGACCCCTGCCTGATTCCAAATCAGATTTAGACAACACGCTCAAGGCTGTTACAGTGGGAACGAGAAATCTTAACTAGGAGTAGTAAAAGCCATGGACACTCATGAAGGTTGGTGAAGGATGTTGGGAGGGACGTGCGTGGCTTAACTTGCTTGTGCACCATCATATTCATGCAGTAGGTGCTGGGGAGCGAGCAAGACAGGGAAAAGTCTCAGTATTACAAAGGGCAGATGTGGTAAATGGTTCACAAGAGAGGCTGACAGCCTTCCCGGGCCACTGGAGGAAAAAGCTGTCCAAGGAGCGGCTGCTAAACGAAACAGCCTCCGTGCAGTTTCTGCATCTGGACAAAGGATAGGTTTATTTTGGATGTGCTAGTAAAACTGTTGTCTGCAAGCCGTAAGGTCGTACAGCTAAGGTCTGGCTGATGTCTGGTAAGGGAGCATTCCTCTGGGCCTCCTCTCTCAGAGAGCAAATGCAGGCCTTGTAAAAAGCAATAATATATTCACCATTTCCTTACAGAGCAGTACTGCAATGAGTGAACTCACTGCACTGAGTTCAAACCTACATGTCCTGCAGCATAAAGGGTTCTTCACATAAGGAGAACCCTTAGTAACAAAATGCTCTGTATCCTGAGTGAGGGATTGGTGATGGTCAAGGATTTCCCAGATGATGGCACATGCAAAATGCACCGATTGTGCCTCATATTATTTCCTTGTGCACAGCAAGGCAGAAGAAACCTGTTATTATGGTTGGCACCAGCTGCCTGTCTCAGTGGTAAACATAAAAAAAACATTAAAAAAATAAGAGTATCATGCCTGAAAAGATGAACTGTCTTTTCCCTCTTTTTTTTTTTTAGTGGGATTCTGGTCCATATTACTGCTGCTGCTATGTTACATATTTTACAGCTAACCTGAGAAGCCATTGGCTTCTATGGCCATTTATCCAGAACTTCTCACTTTTGTTTTGCTCATACATCACATGTTGCTCTTTTAAAATGTCTCTGAAAACAAACCTTGCTGAAAGGGAAAGTTCCAGGGATTTGTATTTGGTACCTGAGTGCTGAACCATATTGCCTTCTAGGCCATGGACCTCAAGATACTAAGCAAAAACCAGCAAGGCAGAGAATGAGAAAAAAAGGATGAACTGGAAACGTCAGAGATTGTCTCATAAATAAGGGACATGTATTAGCAGCACTGAGGCAGGAGGGGTGAAGGAGATGACAACCAAATTGGGGATGGTGAGGAGATCTTACACAGCCCTTGCTAGGAGGCCAGTTGGGTCATGTGTGTTCTCATTTGGGCTGTAGAAAAGTTGACAAACAATGTCAGGGCGTGAAAAAGCCAAAATAGGCACTTTAATTAACACCTCTTCAAGAAGCCAGCTCTGCTCTCCATACCTCCCTCAACACCCACCCATAGCCGAAAACAACCTCTGGCGAGAGATGTTTGTCATGAGCTCTAAGTGCATCACTGACAGGGTCAAGAGATCCAGCTCACCACCTCAAGGAAGGAGAGGGTAAGAATCTCATGGCGGGGGGGGGGGGACAGGTCCATTTTCCTGCTGCAGATACCATTGGGGAAACAGCCAGGAAAAGGTAAAAATGATCTCCGGGATGAAATCTTCCAGAAGTAGCCCCACAAAACTGCTGGCTCTCTTCCATCTTGCATGCTAATGTAGAAACATGATTTTCTCAGGCAGGGATGAAAAGAAAACATATGTCTCATATCACATGAGGCTCCTGGGACTGGGACGAGGGGTAGGAGGATCTGAGGCAAGAAAAAAGATCTTTCTTCTCCTTTCCATTCCCATTAGTACTGAGCACCACACAGGAAGAAAGAGGTTTGATATCCAAAGAGCCAACTGCGCTCCCTCATTCTGCTGATAGAGATACAGGCCTAAGGGAAATATCCAATCACTCAGCACCGCTCACTTCTCTTGCTTGGGTGGCTTAAAGAGACTTTTACAATTTGCTTTAGTTTGCATCAGGTAGAGGCAGAATTGGAGACTGCACTGAGCCTGTAAATAAGTGAAAGCTTTCTGAAGGGTGAATTTTAATCTAGCTTTGGATAAAAGCTTTGCAAATCTGCACTGGACCAGACTTGTGGCAGTTCCCCCAGGACACTCAATGGATGTATTTCCAGTGCTCAGGAGGTGGGTATCGAGGTGAACTTGCTTGAGCAGGGGGGTTGGACTAGATGATCTCAAGAGGTTCCTTCCAACCCTGAACATTCTGTGATTCTGTGAGTGGAGGTCTGCATTGCAGTAAAGGTCTTCTCTGCCCTCACCTTAAGACTTGTAGCTCTACGTTAAAACACATGACCATGAGAGAAATAGTCCTTGTTTTAGAGATGCAGTTCAATGGGAAAGGCTGCCTAGAACAGGTCTTCCTGATCTGAAGTGCTTGAGGAATGGCTTCACCTGGGAACTGGTTTAGCGATGAGGCACCAGAGTTAAAAGAGCAGGGTTCAGGCCCTGTCCTTCCATTGATGCCCTGGGTGACCTTTTGCAAATTACTTAGCCAACTGGAGCATTCCATGTTCCCCAGCCATTTTAACTAGGGCTGGTTATAACCCCAGATGGTTGTAGGCATGGTAGAGCAGCAATGTTACAAACTGTGGTACTCCAGCAACCAAATGGAGATGCATGTGACAGCTGAAATTCTATTCTGCATGACTTTTAGGCTTAGTAAAAGCTTATAAACAAACAAGCAAAAGCTATAAAATGTAATAGCATGGGGCTACAACGTGGCTCAACTTTCCATTTCAGACAATATGAACTTCTGCAGGGTGCCCTTTTGAACACAGATATTTGTTTATTGCAAAGCTGGGCAGGAAGGTATTTTTCACATCTTGTGAGCTCAAGGCTTCATTAAAAAATCTTTCCTCATTTTGTGCTATACTACCTCAAAAAGTTAAAATCTGAAAAAATGTTGCAAACCAACAATCAAAACCATTTTTCCCCCTTAAAAATACACCCTTTTCTTTTCTAATACATAAACTATTGTGGCTAAACACCCTCTGATCCAAGAGGTGAATCTGTTTTTCCAAAACTGCTGATCCACAGTGTTCTGGATAGTTTGAAATCTCTCTCCCACCCTCACCCTAGCGATCAGCATCAATTGCTGTGACCCCACTCATCATGCCATGACTTTCTCAGCAGCAAATTTTATTCTATCAGTCTTTTTACACTGGAGGAGCACTGAGCACTCCCTCCATGGCCAAACATGGCTGTCAGGTTTCCCTCAAAATCTCTGCTCCTCTGCTGGTCCACGTGTGGCCATGTCTGCCATCTTGAAGGTGCTGGCCTGGCAGGCAGCCTGACGCGGCGCAGGTGAGGGGTGCAGGAACAGGTGTGGACAGCACAGGATGTTTAATGGCACACAACTTAATCTGGGAAAAGTTTCAGTGGGATAGAGGGGGTCAAAGTCTGGACGACTCACCTATGGTGTGCAACTTAAAAAGGCATGATCGCCCTGGTTCTCCTGAGGAGCGATTTGATCTACAAGCACTTCAAGGGAGAGAGAGATTCCTGATATCAAAGGGCTCTTTAATCTGGCAGAAAAGGGCATTTATGAGAACCAGCTGCCAGCAGCTGAGGCCGGACAAATTCAGACTGAAAATCAAGGTGCACGTTTTCAACTGTGAAAGTAATTAATCTGTGGGGCACATTACCTAGAAGTGTAGCAGTGGCTCAGTTGCCAGCAGGCCTGAAATTGGGACCAGATGTTTTCCTGGAAGAGATGATATCACCTACCCAGGGACGGCAGGCTCAGGGCAGAAGCCGTGCGGGACCAGGCCCAAGAGTTGCAGCCATTGCCGCCTGTGCAGGAATGTGTTTTTTATGTACAAATCCATATATGTGCATATGCATATGTGTAGTTTCACACGTACAGCCCAAGTGGCGTAGACCAGCACACACCCAGCCAAAAATCTGCTCGGCACATTGTATTTATTTACCCGTTTCAGCCTTAAAGTGCTGCACAAGCACCTGGCCCAAGCTCAGGGCCTAAAATCTTCACAGCATCCCCAACGTTTGGCCTGACAGTGGGCCTGGGGTGGGGAGTGAGAATGGCCAGACACCTTGCTCACTTGTAAGGGAGGGATGCCCACCTTCACCCAGCTTCCTGCCACAGCCCTCAAGGGTCCTTTTCTTCAGGCCAGCACTGTCTCACAGCCCTGCGAGTGTCGCCTGGAGCCTCCATTGAGAATCAGTGGATTGGGCAAAATCCTGTATTCACCCCTCCTTCCCCACCCCCAGCCCTCCTTGGCTGAGCTGCAGCCAAGACCTCAAAAAAACCCCCAACGAAAACAAAAAAACAGGAAAAAAAAAGAAAATCCAACCCCTCCATGTTGCCAGCAACAGCAACAACCAGGCCCTGGGCCCTGTAATTGATGGCCTCAGCAGAGGGACCCTACTCGTCTGGCTGCCTCATTCACCTCCAGCCCCCTTCCCGCCCAAGCCCCTGCTGTTGCTATGTCTGTCCTCCTCCATCTCCTCCTCCCTACTTTTTTTTTCTCCTGGTTAACAAGTGTGCACTGTTATAGTGGTGAGCCCTCCCTCCATCGTGCTTATTCCCTTTCTTACAGCAGAAGGGGCTTTTTCTGGCAGGGAAATGTGTGTAACTTATCTATGCACAGGTTGATGCCTCTCCGTGTGGGCAGCAGGGAACTGCTGCGGCTTGTGCTCCAGGGCTGAGCAACACAATGCTGACGGGCTGAGGGGGGCGGGGGGGGGCGGTTGAGAGTCAAAAGGGCCTCCTGAATCGACGGGGAATAATATGAAAGGGAAGCTCTGGTGTGCATGGGGCGACCCAGATGGACAAAGTGCAGCAAAGCAGCTTAGTTAATGGACTGCATTAAAATTAAACAGAGGCAGTGTTCATCTTCCAAGTGGCATAGCAGAAGTGCTTTGCAGTCTCTGCAGGAAGATGGTGGTGTGATGCAAACCAAAACTGGGGCAAACATTTCCCTCCCTCGTTACTCCCTGACCCGCCCCTGCATCCTCAGCAAGTGTAAACCTGGACGGCCCTGCTGTCTTCCCCATGCTCACATTAACACAAGCCAGCTCCCTGCATCCCTTCCTCTGCCAACAGCTTACATTTCCATAAAAGGGATGATGATCCTGTCAATGTTGCTGTAAAACTGCCATTTTTTTGTCCATGGTGGCAGCGCTCAGAGAGGTGACAGCCGCTTACCAGCTGGCCACCAGAACAAGGGAGGACCTGGGCACTCTGCAAGACCAGGTCAAGCTTTAAAGAAGAGGATGATAATAACACATATCCATCCCCACTCCCACCCCTGTCAGGAGAAGGATTTATACTCGTTCTTACAAAGGACTTTAGCAGTAATTTAGGCTCTGCTTCAGCAAAGCACCTGCTTAATTGCTTACTTTACTTCAGTGTGACTGGAGCAGGAGGGTAAGAGCATTGCTTAGAGGTGCTGCTGGGTAGGAACAAACTTAATCATATACTTAAGCTGAAAGAGGTGTTTAAATGCCCTGCTAAATCAGGCCTTGCACCTGAGGAAAGCAAAAGGAAAAAAAAGTTGCCAAAGCAGAATAGAAAAGCAGCTTTGAGAAGAATTAACTGCTTCAGGTTCTCCATTCTGCATTTAATGCAGGTGAATGAAAATTGTCATTACTTAGTGGCTGAAGACGACATAATCAACTGATGAAAAAGAGCTGTGATATATCACACACCTTACTCATATGACTATGTACCTTTAGCTGGCAAAAAATATGCAAACCTCTGTGTTTTCTTGTTTTTTTCTTTATATTGACTAGGATGTGAAACGTACATCTCTGTTTAGAGAGGCATAGTAATGTTTGATGTCCATTCTGTTTACTTCTAAACCATTAACCAACCCGTCAGTTTAGATCCAGGCCCTCTGAGCAGGGAAATGTGTATACCTCTTTAAACAAAAAGTAATCAGGTTATTTGACCCAAACCCTGATATGATGCAGTGGAGGAAGACTCTCAAAACAGCCCAAGTACCCTGTTTGGCACTGCAAGGTGTAATTGCCCAGCCCCTTTTGGCGTTCCTTCTCCATGTCTGGCTGAGCTGTTTTGTCTGTTACCAATTCAGGTTGCAGCTCATGTCATGGGGATGCTTGCTCCAAAGAGAGTCTGACAAATATGACCTTTCTTCACTCCACTTGAATTGCCAAGGTCTGCATGTGACTTAAGAGACATACTAAATGCCCACGGTAATGGACTGACAGGGATTACCTATTCACAGAACACAAATTACTGAATATTTTCTACCTTTAGGATAAATAACTATTTCTCTCAGCTTTACAGATTTTTATTTCAGGGGCAAATAAATCTTGCAAATAAGCAGAAAGAGATCCAAATTTAAATAGCATGCAAGTGCTCTGATCTTTCCTCAAGCTTGTCTTATATTTCAGGGAGGACTGTCATGGAAGCCCTTTCTGAAGACATCCAATAGATGTCAGAATAGATAACCAATAGATTCTTGAGAACTGTAACTACTTTAAAATTGCAGTCCAGAAAAGATAAAAGATGAGCTATAAACACTGTTCTCCCTCTGTTCTTGGACCAAGGCATCAGACATACCTTTCTCACAGACACACAAGAACCCTGAGAGATCTGCTTCAACTGATGTATTCATGTAGCAGAGAAAGGCCATACCTAAATCAAAAGTATTAGCAACTCTAAAGAATGCTCCTGCACCTGAACTCACAAATACGTGTCTCTCCCTTACTCTTCAGATTAGATGGAGCTATGTCACAAGGTGAAGACCAAACTACACTCTCACGTACCTGTGGCAACATACAGGCATGATCCCAACTGGACTGATGACAGAATGGGTCTCTGGAACTGCAGAAAATCTTGCAAAACTTGCTTACCACTATGTGACCACACAAGTTTGGGATAGGTTACTGTTAGCTGAGTGGATGATCAGGTGGCAGAAAGAACATGGGGTGCACCAGGAGCTGGAGAGATTCGAGGAGTATCAGGACACGATAGTGTGGCAAGGGCTGCCTCCGGTTCCTTCGTCTGCAAACCCCATTGCTCTCAGGAAGGGGAACAGTGTGAAGATAAGAATGCAACAGAACAAGCAAACTCACTGATGAGACTAAATACCTCTACACAACGCCCTGGCATGGCTTTGATTAAAAAGGCAGAGCAACAAGTACCTGCAGCTGGAAGGCAGCATACACACCTGTTGCTCCTCCTTTCATTTTTGTATCCCTGGGCTTGTTCTCTCTTTGCCCCTTCAGATCATCCTGAAATGATGTCTTCCTCCTCAGTACTTCAAGTTCCTGATGTCTGCCCATCTCCTGGGCCCCCACTATCCCTGCATCTGTCCCCGTGTTCCCCCCAGCCTGCCTGTCGCCCACATCCTGAGCATGAAAGCCGTCCGGATTAATCCGGCACAGAGCACATTGTGTGTGAGTCATGACAGGCTCACTAAGGCGTGCAGTGCTGATAAAAGGCAGCTCTGATGGGCTCTGTCAGGGATCCCGGAGAAACAGCGTGGAAAAAATCTGCTAACCCACATCCCAGCCTGGGGGCTGGGGCCTGGAGACAGCCAGGCACCGGGGGCAGTGTGGGGAAGCCCCTGTGGCGCTGGCAGGTCCAGCTCAGGGCTCAGCCTGTGGGGAAGCCCCCAGCCCCAGGCATGAGCTGCTGCTTCCCAGGTGCCCTGGGGTCAGCCGAGAGCTGACAAAGCCAAAGGAGGCCTCATGGAAGCCCCCAGCGCCCGAGGATGCACCCTGGGATACCCTCACCCCTCCCCAGAGGAACCAGTTGGCCAGAGGACATTCCTGACCTCCCAAGCAAAGTCAGAGGTCTCACGATCCCTAAACCCACCTTCTGTAGACATTTGCTCTTGTATAACTCAAGGCATATTTCTCAAAACATCATTAATTTACCAACCTGCAGTTTCCCCCTTTTTTTTGTTCATTATTCCTCGTATGACCCTTTTCTGTTGTCCTTTTCACAGTTAAGTTCCTCACAGCTGTGAACCACAACTTAGGTTTTTTTAGCAGTGGTGCTCCCAGAAGATCATCAGGAGAGGTCACGGCCCTGCAATAACCAGTGTACCCTGGGGTGATGGAAAGCCAACCAAGAACCTGCCATGGGTGAAATCATCCTATAACCAGGTGTGTAACTCCCTGTAACACTGTCACAAAAGGTTAGCAACCGCATTTGCAGTGAACAGGGTTCTGCCCTGGGCCCCACGTGGTTCAACAATGTGCCTGACCACAGGAGTAGAAGTAATAGGGACCACAACATCAGGGATACTGCAGAGGAATCAAGGTAACATTCATGTGCACCACTGAGCTGGGAGGAGTTGCAGCCCTGGGATCTGTGTGGGAAAGCAGCAGTAGATTTCAAAACAATCTAGATAAATTGGAGAACTGGTCTCAAATCAGCAGGATGGAAATCACACAAGAGAGAGCTCAAAATACCACAGCGAGGTGTTGGAACTCAAATGCAAAATGGGGACTAATTGGATAAAGAGCACCACCACAGGAAGGGCTCCCAAAGACAAAAACTTAGTCAACTCTGTCATGCTGTTTCAAAAGAGGCACATCTCTTGATGGGATCCATTAATGGGAGATTCACAGGCCAGGCATGAGAGAAAATGACCGTGCTGCAGTTGGCCCTGGGCGCGCCTCAGCTGGGGATGCTGGGCACAGCACTCTCCAAACTGGGTAAACAAAGTGGAGACTGCTCCGAGGTGCAAAAGCAAGAATGATAAAAGCTTTAGACAACATAATCTATGACAGCAGATTGAAAGAATTGGGTTTGTTTAGTCTGGAGAAGAGAAAACTGAGAGGGATCATAACAGCCTAGGGCTGTAGTCCTAAAGACTACAGAGTCCAAGGGAGGAGCATGAGGAGGATTAGGGTTGGTTTGTAGCAAGGATTTAGTCCAACAGAGCAGTAACAGGGAAGCTTTGTTGGTGATGAGGGATACTTCGGGCTCTCCTTCATGGAGGCAATTTAAGTGGAAGCTGGACAAACACCTGTCAAGGATGGCTCAGACAAAATTAACCTTGCTTCAGAAAATGAAGCCATCTACAAGACCATAACCAAGCACTCGGTGTATTCCTTCCCTGTCCTGCTTTCCAAGTGAGCCTGCAGCTTTACTTACAGCCCCCCTCTGACTTCCAGCAAGTCAAGGGAATGGGGTTATCTGAGGAGAAAGTTTTCCATAAAGTGATTATCCATCACCCTTGCCTTCCCACTCTAACTCATCACCTCCCCAGGCCCCTTTGCACACCCCAAATTCTCAGTGGGTTCATTTGTTCTCCACTATTTATTTATGTGCAGATGACTTGTAAGACCCCAACAGAGAGATCCAGGAGGTCTCAAGCTGCCATGCATGTACAATAATAACAATACCCATTCCAAAGACCTTACTGTCTAACTAGACAGGTCAGAGAAAAATTACTTGCCACTAAGAGATGTTGAGGCTACAGGGGGCATATCAGTAGCAGCTGAGCGAAAGGGACTTGTTGCCTGGAGCAGAGAAGGCTAAGGGGATTCTGCTTGCAGTCTTCAGTTATCAAAGGGAAGTTAAAGAGAAGACAGAGCCAGACCCCACCTGGAGGAGACCAGTGAGAAGACAAGAAACAGTGGATATGGGTAGCAACAAGAGAAATTCTCATTGGAGCTAAGGAAAAAAATCTTGTTAGAGAGGAAGTTCCAGCATTGGAACAGGTTTCACAGAGAGACTGTGAAATCCCTACCCTTGGAGATTTTGAAAACTCAACTGGACAGAACCCTGGACAATGTGATCTAACTTTGAAAATAGCCTTGCTTCAAATGGGTGCCGAGGCTGGAGCCCTGCCAAGGTCCTGTCCCACCTGAGGTATTCTGTGACAGGTATGCTCTGAATACCACAGAAGCCACCACAGCAACTGAATCCTGCCACTGATGTTTCATACAGTGTCATCTCTGCCACGCTGGACTCCTTTTATACAGGCATTTCTGTCCTTTTGCCCTATGAGCTTTTCTTCAGTCTTTATGTTCTGCAAAGATGGATCCCCACTGTTTGCATCAGGCCTCAACCCATTGTAAAGGACTATGTAACAACAACATTACTTGGTCATGATTCACAACAATAGCTACCACCCAAGATCTTGGCTCGCTGCGTAGTCCAATATCTAACAGCGTTCAGTTCAACCCAACATCATCTGCATCCCCACCCCCTCCAACTCCAACTTCAGAGCCTGGCCAGCACTGAGCCCATGCTGTTCCTGTTTGCAAACCCTAAGCAGCCTGACTGCTGCTTGGAATGAAGAGGGAGCACTTGGAGATGAGCTTTTAGCAGTGCAAGCTCTAGGGAAGGCCGAAGTCCTTGCTTGTCTGTCACTGATTTATTGATGCCTCCCTAATTGTGGAATGCCAGCCATACATGGAGATCTGCAGAAAGAAAGGACTTGGCTTGAAGGAAAGAGAGGTCATCGCAGGCAAGTCAGACACAGGCACTAATAAATGTTTTTTGTTTGTTTCATTTTGGTTTGGTTTTTTATTTTTTTTGCTGCTGGAGTCAGTGTAATAAACGTGCATCTACTGAGCTGTTTCTGTTGACAGTGCTTTCCCTTGTTCCAGATTTGACCTTAACTCTTCTTAGGAAACCTGATTAAGCACTGATCTGCCTGGCAAGGGTATGTGTGTGTATGTATGAGAGAGAGAGAGAGAGAGAGACGGTGCTCATTTCCAAAATAGATTTTTTGTTCATCCTCTGCCAGACTTCTTTTGGACAGAGGTATTTCTTTTCCTTCATTCTTTTGGGTCATAATGTAAGCATGAATTTGAAAATGATCCGTAGAAGTAAGACTTAATAAGCTCGCTGACATAGTAATATACTAAGATGAAAAAAAAGGAGTAAAAAATCACAGACCTTTTCCCTAGACCTTCTTCTTTACAAATGTGGGTACCTTTTGATTAGAAGTTAATCTAAAGCAAACACTAAAGAAGAACACTTGTTCATTTCAGAGAGCCTAATCTACAATAGTTCCTCATGCACTGCTCTAACCCACATCTTTTGTGCCCTCTTCTTCACTTCCCTCTCTTGAGGTGGAGCAGAACTCTGGTTTAGCAGCCAGCATCTGTCACCGATTACAGCAGCTTAAGATTTTCCCTCTGAGGACCAGACGGGGAGCAGATTGGGGTCCCTGCATGTAGCTGCATAGCTCTCTTTTCTGGCACTTCACATGCTGTCACTCCTCCCTTCTAGATTTGCTCTTCCAGACCCTCCTCAAATCAGCCCTCGCCCCCATTATCCCTCTTCATACACCATGCCTGTGAGACAGTTGCTGTTGTTTTAACCTGGCACCAGAGCTAAAGAGCACTGATTCGATGGCACACCAGGGGAAATGTGCAGTCTACTTTATACTTTGGATTAAACCATACTAATTGACCATTTTGAACCCAGCCTGCTGTGGCACAGCCAAATGTGGCATCTAAATTTGGCTCTATAGCAGACAAACTGTCGTTAGACTGAGGTTTCCTCATCACGCTATTCCTCGTCACTCACGATGAGGCCTTTTATTAATAACTTTTGTTGCAGAACTTCATCCCAACAAACAGTCTAAAAATGGCACTACTCATAATTGCATTTACATCTTGTGGCACAGGGTTATTTTGTCATTTATTTATGTCAAGCAGCTTTTTTGGGGGGACTATTTTAAGCTTTCTTTGCTGTAAACTGAAGGCTTGCTCCTGCCCTACTTTTGTGGCTGTAATATAGGTCTGTTCATTGAAGCAGGTTTTCCTCCAGTCCACAGACCTGAGGGCTCAAGACTCTGTTCTAGTTTCAGTATGGGGCAAGTTGTCTGCTCAAAGTCAGATAAAGTGGAGAGACCAAGTCACAGACGTGGCTGACCAAAGCAGAGACCCTACACATTAAGACATGTTGCTTTGAGTAAGGTTGGTGCTGAGAAGGCTCTAAGGAGGGAATAACCTCTTGCAGTGCCAGAGTGAGGAGCAGCAGCAACAGACTGTGTGTGGCAAAGTCTGTTCAGCACCTTCCTGCATTAAACTTGGAGCTAGTCTCTGGAAATCTCTTGCATTCCCCTGGCAACAGATTCACTTTCCAAAACAAAATTAACTAAAACAGCATCATTTCCTATGAATGAAGTGGAGATGGAACATAAAAACCAGGCAGGGAAATATATATATATCTAGGACATACTTGAACCAGCAGAGAGAATGATTTCATCTAGCATCCAGCTGACTAGTAAAGAGAGTGAGCAGCCCCTGAGGAGAAAGCCATTAACACACAAACACATTTTATGCTGGCCAAGGTGAGAAAGGAAGGGCTGTAGGTACTGAGGTGACAGCTACTTTAGGATCAAAGGAGAAGGCTGAGAGGAAACTATAAAACTAACTTCAGATCTGGATGTGGGAGGCTGTGTGAACCGAGGAGAAAACTTAATTAAATGTGGCAAACAATGACTATTTTTTCTAGGGAAGGAGCAGCAGTGATTTCACTTCCAAGACACTACACCTGAGCAAACATTATCCAAAGATGGCTTGAATTAGGACTTCACTGCCAGTATGGTAACGCAGATCTAACCTTGACTTCAAAGGCTAAGAAAAGTAATTGCGGGGGGGTGGAGGGGCGGTTGAGTGGTGGTCTCTAGTTTGGCAGTGGTGCTCAGTATCCCTTCCCTCTGCTGCAGAATATCTGGAATGGGTAGTTGCTGGGTAGTGTTGAAGATGAGGTCATCTCATCCATGCCAATCATTTCTGACAAGACGAAAAAAAAGAGAAAGGAATAAGGTGGCACCAATGCTGAGGCAGATGGCCCATAACATTTGCCAGGTGAAATGCCATAGCTAATATAGCTCAGGGAGAAAACACAAGCATCACAGCACAGGGAAGCCTACAGGTCACCCAGTCTAGGCCTCATCAGCATGACAAGCCTCCTGAAAACCATCAAGCCAGGAAGCAGCTAGTAGATTTCAACCCCTGCCTGGGCTTTGGTGGTAATGAGGGATTTTTTGCACCTAGCTAGTTGCTGGAACAGTAAAGCAGCACAACACAGTTTGCCCGAGCAAGCTCTGCACCAGTGCAGAGAAAGGAAAAGGAGTACAAGAAAAGAACAGCTTGAGCAGAGTACTGCTGTTGAGCATAAAGAGATTATACAGGCAGTGAAAGCTAGGCTGGATTGCTAAGAATTAGTATACAAGCATAGCAAAAGCAAGGAAAGTCAAAATCAGAAAGTCTTTGGAAAAAAGAAGGGGGCTGGGGAATTATAGACTGATGAATTTAATTTCAATTACAGGAAAAATTCTGGAAAGAATAATGAAAAAAAGCTATTTGTATGGAACTGGAATGTAATGCAATGAGTAAGAACCAATATTAGCCTCATAGTCTAGTCTTGACAAACCCATTTAATTTCCTTTTAAAACAAGGAGACAGACCTCGCAAGCCAGTAAGGAGAAGCAGATGTTGGTATCTTGACTTGAGTAAGTCCTTTGACACTGTCTTGCATAAAATTCTCATAAACCAGCAAGGAATGTGTGGTCTATCTACTGCAGAGCAGATACAGCACTGGTACCCAGAAGGCTGCGAAGAGGACTTACTTCACTCTCCACATACAGGAATATATTGAACAGAGATGTACAGGTTTTCCTCTGTCTCCAGCTCCAGCCTATTAGTGATTTGGACTGTGAACTAGAAGGAAGATGTTTAAATTTGCAGGATGCCTAAAGATGGAACAATCTGTAAGTACACAGAAGACAGAATTAGAATTTTTAAAAATAAAACCAAAAACCAAACCAAAACCAAACCCCAATAGCCTGACAAATTAAAGAAACAGTCAGGGAAGAAAAAAAGAAAGGACACAGTAGGAATCCATGTGAGACTCCACATTGAAGAATAACTGACTGCACAAATATGGATATGGAACTGCTGAAACTGAGGTTTGGTGCAGATTAAAAACTGAACTGTTTGTCATCAGACCCATACTCATAGAAATGCCAAAAAAAGATGTGGGATAATTAGATACAGTCGTGAAGAAGCATGAAGAATAATCGGAGGTCTAGAGAACGTGATCTGGGAGCAAAATCTGAAAGACTCGGTAAAGGTTAGCCTTAAGAAAAGAAGATTCAGGGGAAGCACAAGTCTTCTAAGTTCACGAAAGACTGCTGCAAGGGGAGAAAGGCACTGAGCAGTTTTACCTGAGCAAAACAGAGAGATTAAGAAATAAAAACAGGCTAAAAGTGCAGTAAGAAAGATTCAAACGATATTACAAAAATATTATGGCAAATAGATGGAAGCAATGCATAAATTATGCAGGCATGAAGCCTCCTTAAGTGGAGAGCTTCAAGAACAGGTTGGATAGCTGTCAGGAATATCCTGCCTCGGGGATCTGGAGGGGGAAGTCAGCACCTCTTCTGGGGGAGGCTGACTGAGGAAAAGGGCTGGCAAAGATCCATGGTAAGTGCAGGGCCTTACAAAGAGTATTCAGTGGAACAGGCAGGGAGGAATGCTGGGGTGTTTCTCCTTTCCTCAGTCTGTCCTCTAGAATTTTCTTTCCCCTATCCACTATGTGCAGCAGCTGTCTCTGATCTTTTTGCATTTCCCCAGCTGCTGCTGCATGCCTGAAGAACAGGAAGGTTCAGTCCAGACTAACCTACTTCACCCTGGAGAGGTGAAGTGTTCACAGCCAGATGGGAGAGCATTGAAAACTCAATCCATGGCTTGCTGCTTCCTGTGCCATTGGTGGGATGGGGTGGAGAAACAGCTATTTCTGCTACAAAAGGAAGCTCCCTGCAGCCAGCACTGATGGTGGTTATGGGACAGAGGGATGTACCTGCAGGAGGTGAAAAAACAGTGGTTTGCCTTCATGCTTCCCCAAGCAGCAACCAGTGCTTGTCTCCCCTGGCCTAAGTGATGAGAAAGACTGAAGTCTGGCACCCAGGGCCCAAGTTGCCTGTCTTACAGATCCCAGTGTGAGGGGGTTTTCTTACAACAGGCAGTAAAGTAGATGTCAAAGCTAATAGGCATCTTCAGCCTGATCTTACCCTGGTTACAGGGCAGCAATGTAAACAGAAGATGACTGGTGACCACAGGAGAGAGAGGTGGGATAAACTCAAGACCACAGAGCTGAAAGTTACCACTGCATTACTTCTGTTCCACAAAACCCTGCATTTGTGGATGAAGTTGCACTACGTGGGAGCACAATTTGAAAGAGTAAAACATAATCTTACATATCATCCTTGAATGACAGAGTAAGGCTGTGAGGTGTTTATATGCACAGATAAGTCGCAGGCGCATTGCTGCCATCAGCCACAACCACCTTTTCCCCTGTGTTCCCATTCTAAATTCAAATTGAGCCATATGCTCTGCCCTGACAACCAAGCACTTGAGCACCTCTGCATTGCGCTTTCTGTTAATTGGGATGAGAATTAAATTGTTCCCACTGACATGACAGTATAGACACAGCATTTCAGCTGGTAAGAGGCAACTGGATCACTTGGAAATGCATGTATACGCTATATACAAGGACCTACAGCATACTCTTGAAAAAACCAACTCCAACACTGCTTGAAAAGCTAATCCCTTAAATATTTAATGTTAATACTGACTCTAATGACCAATAGAAAACTTAGGATAAGATTTTCAGCTTGTGCATATCGGCTGATTTAGATTTCATTGAAAGTAAGAGTGCCAGCACGTCAACTAAGCAACCCGGTCCCGTGACCTCAGAGAATCCAATCTAATTGTTTTAAGTTTTTTCTTGGCCTTTTGGGTGTTCACAGATCATTTTTTTCAAAGGCAGCCTCACTTGCATTACTAAGTATTACTAATAGTCATTTTGCATTGCATTAGCAACTCAGCAGAAATACACTTGCTAGTACATTAGCCTTGTATGTTTTTACTAGGAAATAAAACATCTCTGAGATTTATTTTCATTCACACAGAAGAACTGAGAGACATCATGACACGCTACACGCAGCAGACTATATTCCTATGGGTCAAATCCTCCTCTGGTGTCAATCAGCATTAAAAACCAATGGAGGAACAATGATTTCACAGAGGTAGCAGCCACATCAAATAGCATTTGTCCCATACTCCAGCCTTTTGGGCTACATCTAGAAAACAGAGCCTAGGGTTGCCCTTCCTGCTTGCCCTTTGTTGCCAGCACCCTGTGCTTCATTACTGTGCTATTTGTTAGCCTCGACTGCTGTCAGGTCCCTGTCTCTTCTGCTGCCCCTGCATGCCGGGGCAAAGAAGTGCCTTCAGCCAAACCCTGGTGCGGACAGGGAGAAGCGGCAAATGGTTTCCTGATGGCAGAAGTGGCTCTGTTGTCAGAGATCAGAAAAATCTTTTCCTGCTTACAGTAGCCTTCAGATACATGGATGCGACTTCAACCCTCAAATAAAGACACCAGGAGTGATATATTGGCTATTCTGTTTCGGTGACTGAGCACTCGAGAGCAAGAATGCAGCTCCCAGAGGCGCGACACAAGGGCCTGAAGAGGTTGGCTGTATTTTCTTCCACTTAAAACTGGGAGAGGTGAATAGCTGGTGAAAGTGGGGAGGAGATTGATGGCTTTGGAAACTGCAAGGCCCTCTCCCTACGTGGGACAGCTTTGGTACAGACAGTCAACTTCAAGCCTGACCTTGCCCTCCCTGACCTGTCAGTAACCTCAACCCTGACCTTGGAAGGACCACCCTTCTCCTGGTGGAAGAACACTTTAGGGAATACAGGGAAAAAATCTGAGTGGTGATCAGGTCAAGATTATTTTATTTTCCAGGGGAAGACAGGCTGTGGGACATGTAGAACCTTGAGGTCCCTCTCACATTTTTGGTATTCATGGTGCACCAACCTTGTGGTGCTCACACAGCATTAGCCCTAAACACGGTCCGAACTTAACTATGTAGGGGGGTTGGACTAGATGATCTCTAAAGGTCCCTTCCAACCCTACCATTCTATGATTCTATGTCATTACACTTCTGTATGGAGTGCCTTCTTGCCTCCTCTGTTGAGTGTCCATCTTCATTTCACTTTGGATGCCATGACAGCAGTCATGCTCCATCCCTGACCAAATTAATTGAGTCTCTTCATCTTCAAAAGTCAAGACCCAAAACAGGCTCTTTCCAGAACCTAATATTTTAGTAGCATGAGCCCCAAACCCATCTTATAGATCTCTGCGTCCCTCCACAAGGAAATCACCCCCTTGCCTGGGTGCTGCCTCCCTCTGCTTTCCCTTTCTCATATCCAGCCATCCTTCACTCTCCTGTTCTGTAAAACACTCAGCACACACAGCAGCTGAGGGGGAGGGGCCGAGGGGCTGGTGGAAGCCACTCAGATTTCACATTTATTTAATAGCCGTGGCTGTGCTTGTTTGATTTATCTTCACACATACGTTTGACAGATATGGTCTCATAAAAACTCCACAGAGTAAAAACACCAGAAAGGCCTGCAGCCATGCTGTGTTAGCGTGCAGTCTGGCTCCAGTTCTGGAGCTAAGCAGAGATCAAGCTCGCTGCAGCTGGCGACACCCCTCAGATGGGAAACTTCTGAGTTTGCAATGTCCAAAACGTGGAGCGTTCAAGTGTAGCTGGACCTGAGTGTCCCAAAATGGTGGTGTGCAGGCAAAAAATAAAAAAAGGTCTGGATTTCTTCTTACCTTTGAACATCCCGCTGCACTTTATGTACATTCTTATATCAATTTAAGTTAGGGTGGCTAATCTCATCCTTCCCCCGAATCCTTTGCGATGCAGCAGTGTTCAGAGTACCTCAAGAAAGCTGATGAATTTTATAGCATTTCCACAAAAACCCCCTTCTCTTGAGTTGCAGTGACTAAAGAGTAAGCTTGCTTCATCCTCCCCTTGCAAGGGCCTTACAAGCTTGCTGTGTTTGTACTACTCCTAATGTTCCCTTTAAAAAATGAGGTCTTATTTAATGAGTCAGATTCATACTGTCATGGTTCCGAGAAATACATTTTCACTGGAGTGGAGCTGTGCCTTTGTACAACTTGTGCACAAAGCGGCTACTATATGGTTTGGGATATAGGTTCCACAAAAGCACAACCAACTTTAACATATGCATATTTCATGGTGGTTTTTTTTTAAAGGGGAGCACACCTGAAACTCTCATTCCCAACATCAAGACAGGCAAAGTGAAATAGCTATAAATGAAGTCACAGACGTGTTAATGCTGCTCCAGCTGCATTCAGGTGGTGCTTTATTATGCGCATAAATAACAACCTCCCCGCCATGTCTCGGAGCTGGCAGCCTGGTCTGGAAGAAGGAGCTCAGGGTCTAGAGTGAAAGACCCTGTGTTCCAACCTGCTTGCTGCACTAGCTGCTTTGCTTCTTTATGCATTAGTCTCATGTATAAAATAACGTTCTTAATATTTACCCGTCACACACAGATAGGACAGATCTTACTCTGTTAACAAAAGTGAATGTGAAAGCCTGTGTATCTGGCCTACA
This sequence comes from Colius striatus, assembly GCF_028858725.1. Lineage (NCBI taxonomy): Eukaryota > Metazoa > Chordata > Aves > Coliiformes > Coliidae > Colius > Colius striatus. The sequence goes on along the minus strand of NC_084759.1, from coordinate 118,397,897 downwards.
ATTATCTTGGCTGGTTAAAACCACTGGAGAAGATTAGTGGGAGAAATTGTGACAGCTTCTCTGTGGGCAGATAAGACACTTGTGGTTCCCTCTCTCATTAGGGATGATTTTCCCCAGCTATATCAACGTCATCTTTTCTGTTTTAGCTAAATAACTAAGGAGGACGCAGTGCAGTTTTGGAAGCCTCATGTTTTCCTGACTTTGGATAACCTGGTTTTGTTTATGGATATTTGCTCTATTGCTGATCTCCTAGCTGTGACATGGGGGGCAGTGATCCTCTTGGTCCCATACCCACCCAGTTTTCGTGGTCACACTGAGCAATCCATAGGTTCAGCTCAGAACTTTGCGGGGGGGGAAGGAGTTATTTTCCAAAGGTGAGGACATCCAGGCACTGGTTTCCTTTCTCATTTAGGGACAGTTTTCCCCAGCTATGGAAATGTTGTCTTTTCTGTTTTAAGCAAAAATCGAAGTTGTTTGCAGACACGCTGCCTTCAGTACACAGTCACAGGTCCTCCTGTTTTCCAAGGACACTAGAGGAGGATTGCACATACTGGTTATCATGGCCTGGCTTTTTCTCCCCCTCTTACTGTGTTGCTGGCAGATGAAAAAATTAATCCATTAGTAGTTTCAAGCAGTGGAAGGACATGCTTCCAGACCAAGGGCCTACTTCACACCAGACTCCTTTCTGGAGTCTATAGCATCTGGAGAATGGTGACTTGTGGATAATATATTAATTACAGCACCTGCTGTAATTAATACATCATTATGCACAAGTGCCACACACATTGGGCAGTGTCTGGCCTTGGACACTCAAGCCTTGACCTGTGACAAACTGACAGTGAAGACCCCTGGTGTGCCATGAGTCTTTCAGAAACAGAGGCAGGGCATAACATGCTCCCTCAGAAAGCTGCGGGCAACATGGAAACACAGGTCCCTGGAGCGCGGAAAACAAAGTAACTATATACGAGATCCAGCTTATCACAAGAATATGGATGGTATCTCCTACAGAGGAAGCAGCCACTCTTACACTGGTGACACAGCCACTGAGATACAGCATTGCTACCCCTTCTTTTTCATTGTGGATAGCTACAGAGCCACAAGGAAGGTACAGACAGGCAGCCAATGAATTCAGCTGCTCGTTGGCTATGCAGGACTCGGGAGCTGGAGGGTGAAAGTGATGCATGGAAATTAAGTTAATTTTAAACCGCAGGCAAGAGAAGAGACTTGCTAGCAGTTACTTAAGAGAAGCTGCTGACTGTTTAAACACCATTAAGAAGATTAATGTTGGCCCGCAGAACCACTGAAAAATTAGGGCGGAAAGAGACCTTAAAAGGTCAGACCAGTCTATCCTGCTAACCAGAGGCAGGATCACCTAAACCTCGGACATCCCTGACAGATGTTGCTTAACTTGATCTTAGAGCTCTCCACTCCCCAGGCAGTCTATTCTTTATTATCCCTGTCATTAGAAAGTTTTTCCTAACATCTAAATTGAGACTTTCCTGCTGTGACTTAAGCCTTCTCTTTTTTTCTCCTTCTTCTCCATCACAGACAAGGAGCAAAGATTATGTCCTTTTATGTGCTCAAAGACCTCAGCTCTCTCCTCCTTTGGGTTAGAGAATTCCAGTTCTTTCAGGCTTCTCCGGCAAATAATGGTTTCTCGACTTCCGCTCCTTCTCTCTGCTGGGCTGGATCCAATTACCCCACATCTCCCCTCAACTTATTTTCCATCACCTCAACACCATGACATAGTTGACTCGCACTCAGCTTTTGATCCTTTTTCTGAAGAATTGCTACTTAACCCATCACTCCCTCCCCTGTACTTGGGGAGTTCATATTGCCGCTTAAGTGTACGACCTTCCAGTTACCCTTATTCAGCTGCCTCCTCTTTCTTCCAGACCATTTCCCCAATTCACTCACATAGTTTTGACATCTAATCTTGCACAATACCACATCTACAGTTTTATTTCATGCGTAAAATATTATGTCCTTACGTTTATCGTTGATAATGAAAGAAAAAATAGTATTAAGCTGGATTGAATTGGATGTAGGGTGAAACTCCACCCACTGAAAACCACCCTTCACTTAAGCAAGAAGCTGCTGGCAGTGGTGCCTTGTGTGAAGTTGTCCAAGCAGGTTTGTACCTACGTTCTACGGGAGCATGCTCTCCCAGCCAGCTTCAAGCATCAAACACCAAACTGTCACTTTGACAGCCACACAACGGTACCGCACTCGGGCTTCTCCTGCCTCTCACCTCCACCTCAGACCTTTTTGTTTTGCTGTGTCTCTGTCCCAGCAGTCTTTGACCCACGGACTCTCACTTTCCCCTCACCTCCCCTGCCACCCCTTGTCTCCCCACCGCGGCCACCCGAGCCCAGGCTGCTAGTGGGAAATGCCCACTGGGGACAGAGGAGCACTATGAGACAGACAGATATGCAAAAAAATTAGGATGGTGAAAGTGCATTTGGCTAAAGAAGTGGCTAAAGATGGGGAACGGGCGATAACGGAGCCCTTAGCTAAGCACCGGCAGGCGGGCTGGTGCTTACCGCACACCTGCGCCCGCACGCCCACCATCCTGCCGCCTTCCCAGAGGCCGGCCGAGCACGGCCCCGCGCCCCGGCCCCGCGCCCCGGCCCCGCGCCCCGGCCCCGCGCCCCGGCCCCGCGCCCCGGCCCCGCGCCCCGGCCCCGCGCCCCGGCCCCGCGCCCCGGCCCCGCGCCCCGGCCCCGCCGGGCAGCGCGGCCCGCGCCTGCCCCCTGCCGGAGCGGCGAGGCGAGGCGGCGGTTGGCCGCCGCGGGGCGCCAGGCCCCGAGCCCGGGGCAGCCGCCGTTCGCCCGGGCGGGCGGGCGAAGCTCCCGCCTCAGGATGCCTCGCGTGCTGCTCACGGAGCTGTGCCCCCTCCCCGCCCGGGTGCCCGGGAGGAGGAGCCGTATTGGGCATCAGGCCACTCCTCAGAGGCCACATGCTGAAAGGCAAGGTGCCCCAGCTCAGTCTTACCCGCCCCTCGTTGTTGCCAAAGATCGGGGGACACAGAGCTTATGCGAGGAGGAAACAAGGTGAATGTAAGCTCACCCAGACCAATCGCCCTCCTCTACTCCCAGTGCCCCAGGCCAGGCTCCTGCCATTACCATTAGCAATAATTTGTCAGTCACGATTCACAGCTGGGATGGGACTGAAGGCTGCATCTCTGGGTTAAGGTGCTAGGGGCTGTGTGAAGGAACCCAACACCAGAGCCTGGAGATAGACCATGTTCTGCAACAGTGGGAGAATATCAAAAGGTCTCCATGTCCAGAGGCAAGTTTTGCCCAAACACAACACTGACAACTAGAATCAGTTGACTCTAAGCAGGGATGGCTCTGGTCAACACGAGAGGAATTGGCAAAAGACTAGAAAACAGATCACATCCTGCCATATGCTTGCACAGAGAAGGTTTCCCTCCAAACCATCGTGTTTCACTCTTTTCGGCATCTCTGGAAAGCTCTCGCCGCCGTTAAGGTTTAGCCTCAGGTTTGTGCCACATGGGAGTTGCCCAGCCTGCACCCTGGCTTCAGGCTGCCTGAGTGGTACTTGTGCCCACTCCAGCCTGCACTCCACGGCCCACAGGTAAGGCCTAGTGTCCACTCCCTCCAAAGGGCTCTCCTTGCCCATGAAAAGGAGATGACTGAGCTCTTTTGGCTGTATTTGAACAGTTCTACCTTTCTAGTAAGACTGTCTCCACAAGGCCTGGTCAGGAGCAATGTTTGCTTGCCAGGGTTGAAGAAGATGTAGATGTTGCTCCTATCTAGGTGTCAGAGGTTTTATTAGCACACCGATAGATCAGAGAGGAGTGATGGGAACATGGATTTTCCTGACAGCCCACTACATCACAGATAGGCACAGGTCAGGCCTTAGCATCCACAACTAACCTCCTCTCCATCCCTTTGCATGTTTGTTCTGCAGTGAGGCCATTTCCTCATCCCGCTTGTTGTGACAAGTAGGGAACAGGGAAGACAGTAAAAAGAGCTCAGACAGCACTACAGCAGATATGAAAGAGACAGAACCTGGAACAGCCTTTGCTTTCCAGGTAAACCAAAGCCTACTTCAGTGCCCTGCAGACACCTTCTCTCCATACCACTGCCAGGGTCTGGGAAGCATTTCAGGCTTGCACGTTAATCAAAACAGGCTGATCTCAGCTCATTTCTAGCTCCATCTAAACTACCTCACTCAGCAAGAGTCAGTGAGCATTTCATGCCCCTGGCCCCATGCTGTGCCCATCTTGCCAGCAAGTGCAGCTGGGGCTTGGCTGCCATTCCCTGCAGCCTGCGAGGAGCCCACCTGCCCGATAGGGATGTGCCTCCCAGCAGCACCAGCCATTAGCACACACAGGAGAGGACCTGGGCAGGTAGACTGTACCCCTTCTAATTGACTGAAGGAAGAGGAACACTTGAACAAAGGAAGCACAAGCTCCAGCATACCCACATTCATTTATACCTGCAGAGCTTGCCCAAACCTGCAGGTAGGCATCAGATTGCAGACAGGCAGTTTAGAGGAAGCAGAGTTAGGCCAGCACAAGTCAGCTGGAGGTATTGACCCTTCTGGCAGTTTGGATGCAGACCTTGGGCTCAGCTTAAACATGCCTTTCTTCCCTTTACTATCTAGAACTGGCCCTTCCCAGCCCTTATTTTCTTCAACATGACTCATTTCAACTACAAGTCGCTTGTATCCTTCAACACTGTCTCTCCAGGCCCTGCAAAACACATCAGGGAGAAATGCATCAGAACACCTACACCCCTTCTATACAAGCAGTTCCTGGGGAGAAACAGACATACTATCAAATACCCATTTTTTGTTTTAACCATACAAAGAATTTACCAAACTTTATTTTTCTAGACTGTCCTGTGTTGTAAAGAGTCCAGTTTAGCTTAGGGCAAAGCTTATAGCCAACACAAAGAGCAAGAATCTCTTGAGAACAACCATCTGACTGTCAAGTGATTATGGCACTAAGATATACTAGGTACTCCAGTGACATGCACCAGAGCTCTGATGGCAAAGAAAACAGACAAAAACCAAACCAAGAGCTGACTTCCTAAGCAAGCAGAGTGAGCAGGCTGCCTGACAGCCGTTACTACGGTGTTACATGCATCACAGCAGTGAGGTTTAAGAGTTTTAGTCAGTTATCAGGAAGGACTGTTTGCAAAATGCATGGTGACGTGATCACAGAACAGAGCTCCACTTTTCAATCCTCTCAGGAACAGAGGTTTTGGGTTTAAAGTTTCTCTGTACTCATTACATAGGTTGAAGTCTGATCAGCAGTGAACACAGAGGGCCACGGAACGAGGACAGCTGCAGGTGCAAAGGAGGAAATGCTGGAGGCGTGATAGTGCATCAACATTTATTTTTCCCAAAAGACACATAAAAAGAATTAAAACAGTTCTAAAACCCACAAAGCTTTAGAATACTTCACAATACATAAATTCTAACTGTGCTTCCTGCTTAGGCTAGCCAGCAGGGAGGTCTTTTATTCAGGGCTTTATGTCAATAGGTGCATAAAGCTGTTTCATTTGCTTCAGGTACAGAACAAGTGGCAGGAGAAATGTATGGGAGAGTCATTCTAGGTTGGTTCAGGGCCAGGAATTTCTCCTGAGAGGGATGCTCTGCTGTTGAGTGGAAGCCATGTTCAACAGATACTGCTCACAACATGTACAGATGTCAGCAGTCAGCCAGTCTGCCATGGTCCCTGTGTAATGGCACAGAGGGTGTGCTAGGCAGCGGGGCTCCAAAATAACAGGTACACTGCAGCAGGAGAGAGAAAAAAAGGAAAGCATGAAAGTTGATCCAGGTTTCTTTTAGAGGGCATGATTCTCCCTCCCTGCATGCATGATCGAATACTGCTAAGTGCTGTTAGCTAAATGCACAAGTTCAACAGAACTTCAGAAGGCTACTAAGCACCAGAACAGCTTCATTTGCAGACACTGACAGCCAAAAGTCTAATGGGTGTCTGTGGTTGATCCAAGGTTATGGCTGAGTCCTTATGCTACAGGACTATATATTTTTGTGCCACTCTGAAGTATGGCAGTAATTCAGTCACTTAAGATACAGCACTTGTATTACAAGATTGACCAAACCACTGCCTCAGTTAACTTCAGTAGTGAACGCTACCCCTGAACTTTGGCAACTTAAGTATGAGCCTTTGAACCAGAAACTGCTGTAACTTTATTTTGGCTACATTAAAGAATGGCTTCAGAGAGATACCTGTTCCTGCAGTAGAATATATAACAGATTTGGACAGAACAGGCAGTGTATGTTTCTGGTCCTAGATGTTGCACTTATACCCCACAATGTCTGCCTGTTCCACCTAGAGTCAAAAAGGAAAGGGTGTCTGTATGTGTGTGGAGGGACTGAGAAATCATTGTGGCATCACTATTCAGTCATTTTTACCTGAGACCATTAGCATATTTTCTTTCTAGGTAATAAAGGAGCTAGTCCTGCCTTGTAGTGACAGACCCCCAGCTGTTGGGGACAGAATGTAACAAGGTCTAAAAGTTCTTGTATAAACAGAGCTGCCGCAAGGAGCCTTCTATATCTGGGCTAATATGGCTACTTCTGAATCCGTGTTCAGAAACCTAAAAAGCAAAAATGATTACAGAGCATCTGCGTGTCCCTTTGGTCACTTAAACCCCACAATATTTACAGGGAACTATAGACTAAGGAAACCAGTGGCTAAGCCAATCATTCAGCACAACATTCAGATGACCAGCATAATACTATATCTGGCTGTCTGCATGTTTGTAAGATTTTCATATACAAAGCAACTGGTCACATCTTTCAAGGTAAAAAACCAGAACATCCCTGTCCCAGCTTACCCAAAGTACTCCCAGTGCTCTATTTCATGAAGCAACTTGGAGCTCTTCTGCTCTTGAGTGACTGGGTCCTCCTCTCTGGAGAGTCTCAAAAGTTTTAGGAAGTGAAGTGGGATATGTACACACGTTCTGAAGGGCATGGACATCTAGAATCACAACACAAGTCACCTGAGTTCTCAGGACAACACGTCCTTCTTAGCAGGAAAATTTGCATGGTATGCAACTGATTTATTGGTGCACTTAGAACGCAGACGTTAATGCAGTGAACTTTCTGACCCTTGTATAGAGCACAGAGTAATCCCAACCACTTTACACAGGATGAAAGAAAGGGAACCAGAGTTGTTTTAGTCAAGTGTGGCAGGAGATGTCTGTGGCACCCTGGCTGCTTTTGCACCTCGTAATATTCCCTCTTCTGTTTTCTTAGAAACAAGCTAGAGGATAAGATTTGAAGTTATCAGTGGGATGCAGGAAAGCCTCCTAAGACTAGGTGAGGTGCAGGGAAAATAGGAAACGTAAAAAAACCCATATGCTGTTGTAAAGACTAGACTTGCCTTGATGCAGCAGTCACAGCAGACAACACTAAGAGAAAAAAGTTCCCAGCATTATCATTTCAGTACAGCTCAGCAGATACCCCTATTGTAGCTAAGGGTGACTTTCCCCAGTAAGTCTTAGTTTGTGCACAATCACTTGATGGCAAAGCAAGCAAGCTTAGAACTCTCCTAATTCAGTTTGCTACACCTTCTATTTATCCTAGTTTAAATCATCTGAAATGCCATAGCTTACAGGCTTTATCTGCAAGTGTCCATTACTTTTCACCCAGCACTGTTACCAGTTACTCATTTCCCAGTGGTTCTTTACTTGTAAACAATTCAGTGCTTCACCACTGCTTCAGACAGATTTAAGTGAGTCTTAATGAGCCTGAAGTTCCTCTTTTCCTCTCCCACGAACAGAAAGCCTCTGACAAATAAGTGGATACAAGTAGGTCCAACTCCTTTCTCAGTCACAGGGTCTGGAGTTCAGTTTTTCACTCCTCAACAGAAGATTATGGTGAAGGGCCTCTCCCAGAATCTGCTCAAGCCCTTGACTGAAGTTAAATCCAACTTTTAGAGCAACGTGCAGAAAGTGATCTCAGATAAACTGAATCTAATACTCACACAGCAAAATGGGTTACTGCTAGCTTAATACCAAGAGTTAAAATTGAGATATCACTTGAGAGGTAAGTTTTTTTCCACATCCTCTGCAGCTGCAGACACTTCAGCCTGGCTTGTGCAGTAAGGCAAAATTGAAGGGCTCAGCAATCAGTTCTTATCTGGTACTACAACTGTTTAAATTCTGAGTATTTTCAAGCACTGTTCTTTCACTCTTTTCTTTTATTCAGTCCCTTTGTACCAGCTCACCTGCTGCAGAGGTAACAGTTGTAAGGCCACTTAAGAAACATCTGCTTGTGGCAGCTGAAACAGATCTGTGGAAAGGAAAGTTACTTGTGAATGCAACAGGGAAATATCTTTTGACCAGTGGTACCCACAGCCTGCCAAAGAGCAAGCACGTAAACCAACCTTCTAAAGGCTTTAGATCCACATACAATAACAGAGGTCCAATAAAGGATAGCAGAGACACAGGAATTTAAAGCTAAAAAGGCAAAGAAATCTTACTTGTAGGCCAGTGTTTTTATGATGTAGAGGTTTGGGGCAGCTGCCAGACAACAGGAGTTTAAAAAAAGAGCTCTTGAGCAAACAATAGCTGTATTGTGCAAGAGTGTAACAGTAGCTAGTTAAGAGAGGGGGAAGAAGAGAGACATTCTTTGAGGTAGACTGCAGCAATCCCAAAGAGATTAAGTCAGGGCAAATTTGAATCCAATCCTGAAGCAAAAAATGAGTCATAAGGAAGCTGATGAGTCGCTTGAACTTTATGAAAAAAGAACACATTCATACACAGCTGGCAGTCAGAAGTGATATTATCTTGAGAAGCAGAGCCTGAGAAAGCTAAAACAGCTTCTGCAGTGAGAACACAAAGAGGGTAAGAAAGCCATTTTAGAATAGGCAAGAATACAGCAAGCTAAAGCAGGGTTGGTAAGTAAGGTAAGAAGAAAACAAGGCTTCAGTCTCAGGAGCATCAGACACGTTTTGGATGTAGCACAGCTCTGCTAGTAGAAGCCTTTCTCCCTGTCTATACTGCTAAATAATTTAGGGCAAGATGCTGACCCCTAAGACAAGTAGCACGGACTTCCTCACATCTGTGTTGCAGAGGGCTTGGACTGATGACATCTGTGCTGTAGAGCAGCTGGTTGCAACATCACCTCTAAAGGGGACTCGGTGAATAAGCCGGCAGTTAAGCAGAGCAGACAGCCAACAGCGCTGTGCTGCAGGTCACTCTCTGTCCCCGTCATCTTCCCAACATTTGCATCCACTCAGCAGGATGGTTTGAGTCAGCACAACTCAGGTGAGAGCCCGAGTTAAGAGCCTTTGTTTCCCTGTTTAGCGGTACCATTTCTCAATGGCTTACATCATGATTTCAGAACTGGCCAGTAGTCATGGCACTTCCATGCTAGGAGAGCTGACTAACAGGCAAGAAGTATCAAGCAAAGGCTGGGTTCCTTTCTAGGCAACTTACAAAGCTTAAGCCTGATTAGAAGCCATCACCAAACACGTATTAAAAGGACCACATTCTGATCACCTGTACAAACAGGATAAGTTGAGACAGATAGCACCTCAGCAGTTCAGCACTTAGGGCCATAAAACCAGCTACCTTTTGAAACTGCAAGGACAGCACAAAGTGGAGGAGAGGAAACATACCTTTGCTCTTGGAAAGACACCATCAATACCTCCTTGGAAAGGGCCTTGCCCTTGCAGCACCATCATTGTGTATCTGGTTCCAATCAGCTCAGCAATGGTTGGTGATGGCCACTTGGTAGTAAAGGGACAGTCCTGTCAAAAGACAGAAGTTAAGCACCAGAGAAAGCTGAAGGAAGCAGGTATTTGGGAAGGTCATCCTCAAAAACAGGTCTCAAAAGGCTCAGGAGCATTTGTCCCCAAAACTCAGTTTTGCCAGTGATGGGAGTATCAGTTAATAATACTACTACAGAGGTTTTAGTGGTAGAGTTTTCAAGCAGCTTCCCATCACCTCAGTAGGGAAGCAGGTGCCTTGGTCACCGCAGCAATTAATACCATCTCCAGAGCCAGTCTCTGAGGAATCCTACCCTTTGGTAGACACCACAGCACAGATGGCACCCCTTGTCCCATCTAGGTACAGGATCCTTTTTGATTACACACCACTCACTTGCCTTCTCTTTTCTGAGACTCATGAGCCCCACACCAACGGCAGCTGTGGTCTGGTAGTTGACCAGGAGACAATGGTGCTTTTATCCCCAGGTGGGGAGCTCAACCCACCTGCACTCCCCACCACACTTCACTGAGCAAAGAGTTATGGTCAGTTTAGAGACTTGCATGGAGTGGGGCAGGGAGGGATGCAGAAGGAAATGAGGAGGCCAGGGCACAGCACACCTTGTTGAGGCAGAACAGGACAAAGCTATGATTCAGAAGGTTGCACAGAAACACACAAACCCCAGGATTGCTCCCACATTCAGAGTCTGGTGACTTCAACACTGCAGACATTTAGGAGTCCCCAATGCTGTGCTATCTACATTTGGTAAACCACTGCAGCTTAAAGAATGTTTGTGAACATATCAGAATCTAGACAGAATGAGGGGAGATGAAGAAAGCAGGACAGCCCCACTGCCAACTACAGTCTGCTTGAGGATGCCTCGATGGACACTTTCAAGTAATGCAGTGGTATTTTTCTCTTCTTACACAAGGAACAATTTTATTTCATATCATTCAAACTGGG